>NW_026262690.1:1060000-2260000 GCF_021869535.1 Mytilus californianus | reverse complement strand
GAATGCTAATTGAGTCACCATCTTTAGATAAAGTCATTATTATTATTATTATTATTATTATTATTATTATTAATAAATATATGAAGAGATTGAAAGAAGGCAAGTGCGAGCTATTGTCATCACTTATCAACTGAATCAGATAGAGAGAAACTTAATAGCCAAAAATGATCATTTAGACAAGATCTGCAAATGAGTTAAATTGTCTACGTTTTAAAGCTAGCCGAACCTTCCACTTATATGACAGTTGTTTATAACTATGCCTTTTTGAAAAAATTGCAAGAGCAACCCAAAACAGATATAATTGGTTAACGTGACAAAAATCAGGATCCAGCAGCCAAAATTGTGTAAACAATCCGAACAAACGTAAAAGAAATCTATCATGGACGCCAACAAAATAAGTTTTTATAGTTGCATGTAGATAGATATAAGAAGATGTGGTATGAGTGCCAATGAGACAACTCTCCATCCAAGTCAAAATTTATAAAAGTAAACCATTATAGGTCAAAGTACGGTCTTCAACACGGAGCCTTGGCTCACACCGAACAACAAGCTATAAAGGGCCCCAAAAATTACTAGTGTAAAACCATTCAAACGGGAAAACCAACGGTCTAATCTATATAAAAAACGAGAAACGAGAAACACTTATGAACCACATCAACAAACGACAACTACTGAACATCAGATTCTTGACTTAGGACAGGTGCAAACAATTGCAGCGGGTTTAAACGTTTTAATGGTACCAAACCTTCACCCTTATCTGAAACAATAGTGTAACATCACAACATATAAAAACACACTAGAGTATAGTAAGACATAATGACATATACTCTTTTTCTGATAAAGTACATATTAAGTCAAATATAAAAACAAGGGTACACAAAATGAAAATAACAATATAAAAACGTCATGCGTCCAAATCGCACCTCTGGACCCACCTGTATCAGGAACGCCTAACGCCAAATACCAGAAATTTAGATGCACATATATCAAGTCACGTGTAGAGTCATACGACCAAAAGTAACATAATATTATAAACAAAAATAAAGGAAACGTTGTAAAATTTATGAAATAATACACAACGTCAGCATCTAGAATCTATAACTCAAGACTCAATTTATCTATTTAGTATAGGAACCTTCTTTTCTGAGAAAAGACGAGACGATCTTTGACAAAACCACGAACAATGACACCGATGACGTTTTACAAAGTCTGAATGGCATTTGCAAGCTCTTGAATATCGTATAAGTTGAGAAATGTATACTTCATACACAGATGAAGTTGGTATATTGCTGCTAAGTTGAGGAAAATTTATGATTTCAAAATTGAAATCGTCTCGTTTGTCATAGACTCTGTTACAAAGATGACCGCTTGAGTCAGATTCGAGGTATATGTGTAATCATTTTGTTGTTATAATCACTAGTTTAGGAGGATATATTAATGGGAATCAATCAGAAAAAAAATCGATTGGTAATAGAGAGAACATCATGAAAAGGTCGACAAGGAGAGCCACACACTTGGTACCTCCAAATTCAACAAATATGTTGGCAATAAGAAACTTCAACTTACTGATAGTTTGTTGTGCTGTGTAGCATATTTTATTCTCGGGTTTATTTTTAACAAAATATGTGGAATTGTTAATCAAAAGTCATTTTAAAACAAATACTCGTAAATCAATTTATCCACAATTTTATGATCAAATAGAAAATTCATGAAGTGGAAAATTTTATGGTCAAGTTTAATTATGATTTAATTTAGAAAATTATCTTCTTAAATTATTTCAAAGAAAACGAGATAAAACAAAACGAAAGTGTTGTAATTTGAAAATGCCTATAGAAACGGGACGATAGAGAAACACACCAAAAGAAGAAAGAATATGCCACTTCTGTCATATTGATATTAATACTGATTCACATTATCTTTTTAAGTGTCAGTCTCCGAAAGTATAAACATATTCCCATTTACTTGGTATTCAAATCCTAAAAATATTATAGGGTTATTAACACTTTATATTGTAACTGTTTAAAATAAATATATATCATTGCTCAAGAACATTTCATTCATTGACTGCATGTTTGTATTCCTTTCGTCATACTCAACGTTGTATTGTTTTGTATGTATATATTCAATTATTGTATTACCCTTGTTTAATATATGGAACAATGCCATAGTCAATTAAAATTTGCTGTTACAAAATTTTGGGAATTATTTCAAATTGGGGAATATATCTGCCTGATGTAAAGCTGTGATTCCTTGCCCGACTTTTTCTATTGTTTTTGTCCTTTTAGGTTTTATATCTGCCTGATGCAAAGCTGTGATTCCTTGCCCGACTTTTTCTATTGTTTTTGTCCTTTTAGGTTTTATATCTCCCTCATGCAAAGCTGTGATTCCTTGCCCGACTTTTTCTATTATTTTTGTCCTTTTAGGTTTTATATCTCCCTCATGCAAAGCTGAGATTCCTTGACCGACTTTTTCTATTTTTTTTGTCCTTTTAGGTTTTATATCTCCCTCATGCAAAGCTGTGATTCCTTGTCCGACTTTTTCTATTTTTTATTAAGTTGTGGATTATCAGATATTTTGGCCTCAGGTAGACCAAAAAGACATTTATTGTCGAAATGCTCATTTGGTGCATAAAGATTGGCTCCGTTAATGGTATCAAAGTCGTGTTCACATTGCGCTACACTCAGCGTGCTGTTACATGTTGTGTCTATGTACGTTCCCATTGATAAAAACCAATTTTTACATAAAGTTTAAATCAGGTTTTACTTACATGCAGTCGATAATGATCGTAGATCTTGTGTGGAATAAAGTCATATGATACTTCAAATTGAAACAAAAGGTATAAATGTTTTATAACTTGAATAGCTAAGTTTTGCTTTAAAAACAATTGTACGTGGACTTTCTTGTAAACGAAAATCAAATTTTTAGAATTAAAATTTAAATACCACACCTTCATAAATTTAGATAAACAGAATTTAACGAAGCGCTGAATCCCCCTCACTAGGAGGAGGAAAAACAGCCTGTTTAGCAGCAACTAAAGGTCATAAAGAATAGAGGTTGTCACAATGAAGAGGCATAGAGCGTAAATAGTGGTTATAAAAGGCACTATCTGACCTCCAAAAACTAGCTGACATGATTTCAAAAGTCGGAAACTGAAGAACCTTCAAGACTAAACCTAAGTCCCAAGAAGCAACCAAACGCCTTTGACTAGGTTTATTAAGGCAAAAGTTTTTAATCAACAAGGAAAAAAACTCATTATCACCAAAATCTGAGCCTCTTGAAAGACATATAGCTCTGGCTATGACAGATCTATTTCCCTTTATAGTAGACGGAGTGTAACCTTTTTCTTCAAAAAGATAAAAGAAAAAATCCCCTTACTGTTGCACAGTAACTGAGACAGGATCAATCTGTTTCGACTGACACCAAGAACAGAAAATTGACCATTTGGAGTCATAAACGGCTCCTGTAGATTGCCTGACTGACAGATTTTCTAGACCCTGATGAATCTTTCTTCCCTTGAACTGAGAAAGTAGAGGAAGTCGACACGGCTTTGCACAACACAGAAGAAGTAGTTCTGGGAACCAAGACTGTCTTGGCCAAGCTGGAGCAATAAAAATGGTCTTGCAAAGATCCCTCTGAATTTTGAGCAATATCTTGGGAAGAAGGCGAAAGGGGGGAAACATGTAACTGAACATTCCTTTCCAAGATAGGGTCATAGCATCTACCTTTTCGTCTGTAATGGGGGAAATGTAAGTCTCCAACTTGTGATTCAGACTAGTGGCAAAAAGTGGCAAAAAGATCTATATGAGGACGATCCCAACGAAGAGTGATCTCCTGAAACACTGATAGATGAAGTTCCCATCCTGTGTTCACTGGAACACGCGAACGGAAAAAAGCATTTGCCAGAAGATTTTGACTACCTAGAACATGTCTCACTGACAGAATTATATCGAGACTGTGACACAGAAGAAGAATTTCCTTGCTCAGAAGATACAGAGAAAAGGAATGAATTCCCTCTTGATTCTGAAGATCAGCCATTACTGTGGAGTTGTCCGTGGCAACCAGAAGTGACTGACCCTGAATCACAGCTTGAAAACAAAGGAGAGACAGTAAGACAGCTCTCATCCCTAGGAGATTGATGTGTTACTCCAACTGAGCACCTGACCAAAGACCTGAAGCTGTTCTGCCCTCTAGATAAGCTCCCTAACCCATCAAGCTCGCATCTGTGATAGAGATAGAATGGGGTCTGGAGGATCCAACAAAACTCCCTTCAGAAGATATTTCTCCTGAAGCCACCACCGAAGAAACAACCGAGGAAGAATTGGAACAGGTGCCTCTCACAGATACCACTGAATTGGACGAATGTGTAGACGTCCTAGTGGAATGACGTCCATGATTGAAATCAAGAAACTCACCAGCTGAAGAAATAGACGATCTGGGACAGTTGAAAACTGCATCAGAGCACTGACTAACTAATTTATCTTGATTACCTTCTCTTCTGGAGGAAGATCTAGACCCATATCTGTCCGAAAATGTTCTCCCATGAAAATTAAATTCTGACTGGGAATTATCTCTGATTTTTCCAAAGAAATAAAAAAAAACCCAGTCTCAGGAGTAATTGGATAGCCAAATCGGTGTGTTCCTCCAGAAGAGATCGGCAATGATTCTTGATTAGAGAATCGTCTAGGTAGGAGTGAATGAATACCGCCTGGGTATGAAGATAAGACACCACAGTCTGA
Organism: Mytilus californianus; assembly: GCF_021869535.1. Classification (NCBI taxonomy): domain Eukaryota; kingdom Metazoa; phylum Mollusca; class Bivalvia; order Mytilida; family Mytilidae; genus Mytilus; species Mytilus californianus. Next base: position 2,255,264 of record NW_026262690.1, on the reverse strand, counting down.
AAAATCCTGATAAAACTAGGGGAGCAGTAGAAAGGCCAAACGATATAGCCTTGAAACTGTACACTTTGTCTGCCCGAACCAGTATCGGGAAATGACGAAACTTGAGAGAAATCGGGATGTGAAAATAAGCATTCATCAAATCTAGAGAGGTCGTCCAAATTCCTGAATGAAGTGTCGACCTTATTGACCTGTTGGTTTCCATTTTGAAATGTGGGACCACCAGATACTGATTCAGAACAGAATGGTCTAGAACCGGTCTCATTTTCTCGTTCTTCTTGGGAACCAAGAACAGCCGGGAATAAAACCCTAGATAAAAAGGAGGATTTACCTCCTCCAACACACCCTCATGAATTAGAATGTTCACTTCGTCTTGTAACAACGGATTCTTTTGAGAATCCTTTGTCACTGACAGATTGATTGGAAAAGGAGAAAGAGGAGGTTGTTCCAAAAACTGAAGCTCCAATCCCCTCCGTAAAATTGAAAGTATCCACTTGTCTGAAGTTATCAAAGACCATTGATCTAGAAAGTGGGAAAGCCTGCCCTTCACTGGAAGATGAGGAAGAAGAGTTGTATAGGTTTCCTCTTCCAGTGGGGATGGATTTAACGGAGGGGACAATACATAACTTACCCTGCATCTTACCCTTTACAACTTTGGCTTTCTTGCCACCTGAAAGGTTAGGACGAGAAACAGATGATCTCTTCACAGGCTGTGAAAAAGAAGAGGAAGAAGAAGCCTTGGGCTGATGAGAGGAAGAAGGCTTGTTAATCTGAGTAGTCTTGACAAATCTTTTCCCATCAGTGAACGTAACATCCACCTTGACAACAGGAGGAGCCTTATTTACTTCCTCTTATAGTTGATCCAAGGAAACAGAGAACAACTTGTCCTTAGACAGAGGAGAACTTAGAAGTCTCTCCTGGAAAGCTTCAGAGACAGTCGATAATACAAGAATCTCCTCTCTCTTACCAAGAGTAAAATTGGCCAAAGTGCCAAGAAAAAGGAATTGAGACATTCCAAGACTCTTGTCTACTTGTAGAAGCATAGACTTCAAGTCTGAAAATTCCTCCCCTTTGTCCTTTAAAAGAGACCTAGCTGCCGCCAAATAGTGTTCAGCTGTCTCAAGAACATAAGTTAGAAACCTCAGATTATTTTACGACTTTACATATGAAGACTGAACCCAATAAAACAGAATAAGCCTTATCACAGATAGGAGCCGACATACCCATGGAAGATCCATGAATCTCATAGTCCTTAGATCTGCATTTCCCTGGGTAAAAGGCAGGTCCGAAACCAGAGAACTTACTACCACCAGTTTTGCTAGTGTTAGCATGGTTCTCAGCCAAAGACGAGTTAACAAAAGACAAAGCTGTTGTGAAATGACCCGAATCTGAAAACGAATGATACCCCTTTAAATCTGGCTTGACTAAACCAGATCAAGCCATAAAATATGAAGGGGCAGACGAAACCCTTGGTAAAGAAGACATGGGCATATCCGTCATATCCCTACGAATGGAATAAACTAGACTCCTAAGACATTCAAAGGGGTTGCCTGAAGATGGCTCCTTAGAAATCATAGCATCTCCCTCTGTGCCCCCAACACTGTCAACATCAGAAGAAGCACCTTTGTCTTCAAGTTACCTTCTTGGCTTCTGGCCAAGAAAACATAATCATTTTCCACCAGTTGTCTAGAAGGTCTGGAGGATCCTGTGGAGGATCCTGAGACAAACCCCTAGACTCCATAAGGAGAAGCCTGTTACCAAACTCAATGAATTTTGCGTTAACAGATGCTTGCATCTTATGGATAGAAGTGGTAAGAGTCCTCATCTCATCCTTAAAAGAGGATGATTCTGAAGACGGCTTTCCACCGAACCCCTGACCAGACCAGACTGACTGAGCCAAATATGGATCGAAGGGCTGAGGATAAGGAGGCAAGTTGGGCATACCCATAGGCATGGGAGGGTAGGAAAAATTCATAGGCCACCTAGTCCTGGAAAAGGGTTCACTCCTGATGCCAGCTGGTAGCGTCTCCTGCATACTTGTCGTGCAAGAAACAGGAGACATTGTTATCTCAGCAGGCCTAGTTACGGTATGAGATACCCTGCTAGGGCTAGATAACCTCAACTGACTAGCAACAGAAGTGAAAGGTAAAGTCCTGACAGGGGCTGGGTCCTGTTCCAGACTTAAACCAGAAACACCAGTTTATACCAGTTTATACCTCTATCCCAAAACTCATCCAAATGAGTGGCCGAACGCCAAGTGGACAACAAACCACTTGTGTGTGTGTCACTTACCTCTTGCGTTGACGAAATTGGTGTTCATACCAACCATTATTCAGATAAATTAAATTAAATTATATTACCTGAATAAAACAAATTAATATTACAAATTACTATTACAAAATAATAAATAGCTATAATTTTTCTATTAAGAAAAAACGTGGTTTTGAAAAAAACTTTTTCCTTCTCAGAGAAAGCGTGCAGCATAAACCATAGAACCGGAAAAAATGATAAAGGGTTATGGCGCGCATGCGTCAGGTGGGAGAGGTTGTCACTGGGGTACGGTTCTTTTTTCTGGCTGGTTTCCGGTTGAATAATGCAGCGAGTGGACTGATATCTTTTATGAAGGTGAGGTATTTAATGTAATAAAACCCTTTATCTGATCAAAATCTTCAGAAATGTACTACTATTGAATTATTGTCTTCCCGTACTCTAATTCGCAGATATTTGCCCGTTAGAACTTCGGCTACCACACAGCGCAAGTGCGAGGAGAGAACCGGGATGAAATAATGTAAATAAAGGCGCACTTTTGGGTTCAGTCAATTGCAACTGATGTTTAGAGTTTGTTCTTATGTTATGCTGTAATACCACTGTCTAATAAAATATGTTTAAAATCTAAATACCCCTGTCCCAGGTTAGGGGAGGATTGGGCGCCCTCATTCTTTATGTGCCTATCCAAAGTCAGGAACCTGTAGTTGAGTGGTTGTCATATTTGTTTTTCGTAAAAGTTTTTCTTGTACAGTGGATGTTGTTAACTTTCAAGAAGGTGGCTGCACGGCAGATGTAAAAAATGCTTACACGCTTCAACTCGACATTATCAAGCTGCAGATCAAATATAAAGCCATTTCCTTCCACAGAAGCCAAGAAAAGTTTAACAAAAATATTTATCCAAGGTCTTTCGGACGGACGGAGTGGAGCGGTTATTAGACCTGCATTCGCCTTTTGCGACGCATGTAAAACATACAAAAATACAGAATGACTTGATACTAATAAAAGAGTATCCTATTCGTCCTATCTATCAGAACACAGTATCTTTTTTATGAAATCTTTCGAAAGTTTACTTTTATTCCTGTATACATAGTTTCAATATTCTACAAATGTGGTGTAAGATATTCCCTTTTCTACAAATGTTGTGTAAACTATTCCCATTTCTACAAATAAGGTGTTAACTATTCCATTTTCTACTAACGTTATGTAAACTATTCCCTTTTCTACAAATGTGTTGTTAACAAATCCATTTTCTACAAACGTGGTGTAAAATATTCCCCTTTTCTACACATGTGGTGCGAACTATTCCCTTTTCTACAAATGTGGTGTAAACTATTCCGCTTTTCTACAAATGTGGTGTAAACTATTCCCCTTTTCTACAAATATGGTGTAAACTATTTCCCTTTTCTACAAATGTGGTGTAAACTATATGATTGTTACAATGCATTTTACATAGTCTACAAATGTGGTGTAAACTATTCCCCTTTTCTACAAATGTGGTGTAAACTATTCCCCTTTTTCTATAAATGTGGTGTAAACTATATGATTGTTACAATGCATTTTACATAGTCTACAAATGTGGTGTAAACCATTACCCTTTTTTACAAATGTGGTGTGAACTATTCCCTATTCTACACATGTGGTGTAAACTATATGATTGTTACAATGCATTTTACATAGTCTACGAATGAGGAAGATCAAACAATCGTGATTATGTTTATTGAAATAAAGACATTAAGACACAAATGTTAATACATAGAAGTATTTTCAGGTTCATTCTTAAAAACACACAATACATACAAGAGAAACGAAAAATTCACCTTTTATCGGACTTCTTCAAATAAAATACAGTATTTATATAAAGTAAAAAAAAAAGTCATACAAGTTAGGAATTCCTCTGGAAAGCAAGTGTTGTCAAATCATCGCTTCTGAAAATTAAAATTTTGAACAAAATCATTATAATGTCAAATCAATTTTATATATCGTATTGTTCAAAGATAAAATTTAGTTCAAATGATTTTTAAAGATTAATTTATAACAAAAATAAGAAGATTTAGTAAGATTGCCAATCAGCAATTTCGTTTAAAAGCGCTATAGAGCTTATGTTTTGTAGTTTGTAACTATACCGAATCTAGATAAAGCCTTCGTATTCGTATGAGACAACTGACGTAGAAGTTAAAAACTAAAGGTCACCGTATATATTCCAACACATGAATAAATCACAGAAAGCATCTGGAAATGAATACAACTACAATATCTCTTCTTTTCAGCTGAAAAGTAGATTTTCTTATTTATTTTGGTGTTTTATATTTTCTTTCTTTCTTGAGTTTAGAAATTCGTATTTATATCCTTTATATAGAATACTTTATTCATTAATTATTGATATTTAATACCTTGACTTCTACACAATTGTCAGGACCACATACTTCTATGATGGTGGCGGAAGACAGGGCTTTTGATTGGTAAGTCTTTATGACCTCATTACCTAAATGTAAATGTATGATTAGTAATGTTCATATCAGTTCCGTTTCTTTCATTTCAAAATAGACGTATATTAACATGATTGAGGCTTCATTTGCAAGAGGTATTTGCCGATTGGTGATTTTTACCTATCTGGTATTAGAAACGTTTCCTTTCAAAAATTTGCTCCTCTAGAACCAATCTCTTAAACACATATCAGCAAGTAAAGTACTATGAGCATGATGAGGATGCTTTAAGTAATAACATACATAAATGATGCTTACTTTAGGTTTGTTTGAACATTTGTTTATTATGTATAATATGCTGGTGTTATGGCGTTTAATATAGATTTTACTTCTGCATCTAAGTGTGACACCGCATCTCTCCTCTGGAGATATTTACCTTAAAATTAAAAACTCGAGTCATGACGTGTATTTTAAGAGAATTTAAAAGTCGGGATGGAGAAATATTTGATCGCATTTAACAGGGTGCGGACGTTGTTTCTATAATGATTGTTTAGACTATATGAAGGCACAATTGATCATTTTTATAGGTAAATGAGCTGAAAAAGATCGTGTTCCTTATAGGAAATGTCATTAATCATGGTGGTCTTTTTTTCGTGACGTCAATATCAGACAAAAGCAGCAAGAAAATTAGACGTCATAATTGAATTTATACCAAGCGAATCACAAGGACCTTGATTATAAATAATATACAACATTTCAAGCAAAGTCAAAAGTGGCTAAATATAAGATAAGTGCTTTTCCTGCTCTGGTCCTTAATATACGGTCTCAAATGCACATTTTTATAACAGATTGATAGTTAGATGGGAAAAGCTGAGAATTCAAAATCAAACGAGTAGTCCTCATTTATTCAAGTATTTATACATCATTGACTATAAATGTTTTTGGGTTTGAGTGTTAAGCAAAATCCAGAAAAGCACTTTGAACGCACATATTTTTATTGTTATATTTGATATATTTTTTTCATGCGCCTGTCAAGTTGGAAACTCGTGAGTGTGTCGTTTGATGTATCTTATTTGTTTTGTTTTGGTTTTATAGGAATCTTGATTTGATGGCAGTTATTTGATATACTGACCAATTTAATCTCCACTCTAGGCGATTAAGAACATGCAGGAAGGGATGAATGCCTTATGTTGTGTGTTACAGGATTTTGCTTTGGGCCGGACCTTTCTCATTGTACATTCGCTAGGAAATCAATAGTAAAGGTTGCATATTGGAAATTGAGATTGATAGGCACTCTAATGTTAGATATTATTCATGTTTGATTATTCGCTTTAACTTACTTGGTTCATTGTGCTCTCTCAGCTTGATAGGTACAGGTCTGTGTCGAGCTACTAAGGCAACTCTCCTTATATCTACTTCAATACACATTTGTGTGGACAAAATCTGTTAAAATGAAATTAATATACGTTTTTAACAATTTGAAGTGTACATAGTAAAACGAATAGGTCGTACTGACAACTCATAACACAGACGAGCATACAACGTAAGGAACAAGAAATGTAAATCAAAACAATATGCTGTTAATTGATGTTAAGGCAACTGAAGTATATGACGATCCTGAAGGTGGAGAAATTGTTTTGGCAACTGAAGTATATGACGATACTGAAGGTGGAGAAATTGTTTTGGTAACTGAAGTATATGACGATCCTGAAGGTGGAGAAATTGTTTTGGTAACTGAAGTATATGACGATCCTGAAGGTGGAGAAATTGTTTTGGTAACTGAAGTATATGACGATCTTGAAGGTGGAGAAATTGTTTTAGTAACTAAAGTATATGACAATACTGAAGATGGAGAAATTGTTTTGGTAACTGAAGTATATGACGATCCTGAGGTGGAGAAATTGTTTGGTAACTTAAGTAACTGACGATCCTGAAGGTGGAGAAGTTGTTTTGGTAACTGAAGAAAATTACGATCCTGAAGGTGGAGAAATTGTTTTGGTCACTGAAGTATACGACGATCCTGAAGGTGGAGAACTGTTTTAGTAACTGAAGTACTGTAAACCAACTTATTTTCGCGGATACTTTATTTTGCGTTCACCCCTTTCTAGACCACTTCGCGGCGATTTAATTTCGCGATTTTCAAATTAACTTGATGTATTTTAATCAGGGAAGATCAAAGTTTTTCATATTCGCTACGATTTATTTTCGCGTTATTTTTCTTATCGCGAAAGTCGCGAAAATAAATCGTTCGCGAAAATTAGTTGGTTTACAGTAAATGACGATCCTGAAGGTGGAGAAATTGTTTTGGTAACGTTTTAGCAACTGAAGTATATGACGATCCTGTAGGTGGAGAAATTATTTTGGTAACTGAAGTATATGACGATCCTGAAGATGGAGAAATTGTTTTGGTAACTGAAGTATATGACGATCCTGAAGGAGGAGAATTGTTTTTGGCAAATGAAGTATATGACGATACTGAAAGTGGATAAATTGTATTCGCATTTCAGTAATTTCTAATAAAGCTCTGTTTACCTTCTTTGCAATTATTGTGGAGGACGTTAATCAGGTTATTGTTAACAAACGCTTTCATTTGACAATTTTTATTTAATAAGCACAAATAACCGTTTAGATTCTTTGTTACATTGTTTTGTCCTAATGTTGATAACATCAAAGAGAAAGTTTGTTTACACAGAAAAGTACAATTAAACCGTGCAGATGGTGGTATTTTGGGTAAATAAAATGGCCTGTCATAATTAGAGGTTTCCATAGCAAGAGGAATGCTGTTGATATATATTTTGGACTATTTTATATATTTGAAGAAATAATTAGATAAATTATGCAGACTGTGGCAAAGCTAAGGAATTGTCGAAACAAGAACAGATGGTAATTACAAATGATCGGTAATCAGTTTGTTATATAAAGATTGAAACGAAAGCTTTTCATTAATGAAGACTAATTACCGTGTCAAAGTATAAGATGATTGAACGGAAGCCCTTTTCTACTTTTTTATATTGTCCTCCAGTATTGGTAGTATCGATTGACTCTAAGTCAGCTTCCATTCCAGAAGGCAAAGATATTTCAAGTATTCCCATTGTACTCTGTCCTACCTTCAACCACCTGTGAACATTGATAATTTTTCTATTTTAGCAACATAAAAGTAGTCAGCACTTCTGTGTTGACATGAATTGTCATTGACATGGTCGGAATTATAAATTAACTGTTTACAAAACTTTGCATTTTTCGAAATACTCAGGATTTTCTCAGGAATTTGTTCAGGAATAGATTACCTTAGCAATATTTGGGAAATCCTTTCAGAAATTAAGGTCCTCAATGATCTTCAACTTCATACTTTATTTGGCCGTTTTAACTTTTTTTATTCGGGCGTCACTGATGAATCTGTTCAAGACGTAACACACGTCTGGTGTACATCATTTTAATCATGATATCTGTGATGAATCTATTTAAGACGTAACACACGTCTGGTGTACATCATTTTTATTCGGGCGTCACTGATGAGTCTGTTCAAGACGTAACACACGTCTGGTGTACATCATTTTATTCATGATATATGTGAGTTTATCTATGTAGAGCGAAATGTGATGTTTCACTCATATTGGTAAATATTTTAAGATTTTATATTATAATAGACTTTTCACTTGTGTTGGTAGGGATAACACGTTTATCTAAAGACGAATGATAAAAATTGTATTACCTGTAGCAAACTTTGAGTCTAAATCCTTTTGTTGAATCATTCAGTATCGTTGGTGTCAAGGCGAATGCAGGCTCTCTTAATTGCTCATTCACATTGAACACAACTGCAGCCTGCAGATAAGACAGAACATTATGTTGGTTGCATGGGATACAAAATAATAGTTAGATTATCATAATTTAGTTCTTAACATCACCGAGTGAAAATACATGTTAGTTACAACCTAATCACTAACAGATATTCAGACAAAAACACAAAAGTATTGACCATACAAGCAAATCAGGCACCAACTACATACGATCCTATACCGCAAAAATCAAATGTAACATTTACCCCATCATACACAATCCATCACCGTAAGCATCATACACAATCCTCTACCATTAACATTTACTGACACACTTACCTCCATCATACACAATCCTCTACCATTAACATTTACTGACACACTTACCTACATCATACACAATCCTCTGCCATTTACATTTACTGACAAACTTACCTCCATCATACACAATCCTCTTTCATTTACATTCACTGACACACTTACCTTTATCATACACAATCCTCTACCATTAACATTTACTGACAAACTTACCTCCATCATACACAATCCTCTTTCATTTACATTTACTGACACACTTAATTCTATCATACATAATCCTCTACTATTAACATTTACTGACATACTTACCTCCATCATTCACAATCCTCTACCATCAACATTGACTGACATATTTACCTCCATCATACACAATCATCTACTATTAACATTTACTGACATACTTACCTCTATCATACACAATCCTCTACTATTAACATTGACTGACACACTTACCTCCACCATACACCATCCGCTACCATTAGCAGTTACTGATACACTTTTCACAGTGTTGGGAATCTTAAATAGAAAAAGGAAATAGATAAAACTAATTGTTTAACAAACCAGACAATCACAGTCGTTGGTAGCTGAAATAAAATTGACTAGAAAAAGAGGGTTAGTCCTATACAGATTGATCAATACCACTGCTGGTTGCTGCTTGTACTCTATGTCTATCTAGGGCAGTAGCCTGATTTCCATTACTTTACAATAATATTTGAAAAGTTCTCAGTTGACACATTCAAAATGCAAAGGTAATCTTCCTGCAAAGGTATTAATTAGCATGTTTTTAATCTCGTTTTAGTGTTATTTTGTGTTTCATGCTCTTCATCCTAAGATACTTTCTTAATTTATATTTTGTTTCAAATAGCACTGACCATATTCAAATTATTTTGTAGCTATATATGATTTATTAGTTTTTTTTTATGGGCCCTTTTATTTCCCTACATCCGTGTTCCAATTCCTTAAGGTAGATTCATGGTATACCGCCATCTTGGATTGTACAATCGCAGTACACAATCGGTCTATATCTTTGCCCAAATCTGCAAATTTGGAGACAGATAGGCAATTTATAGGTTAGACTGTTTATTTAATGAAAGAAAACTTGGTGATTTATTGCATTATTCAAAATATTTAAATAAATACCAAATAATTGTGTTTTTAGAATCATTTTTTCAGCTTGGCCATTTAAGGGGAGATAACTCTTTTAGTCAAAAAAATATACTGGACTGATAGGGAAATTTGAATTTTTTACTTGTAGCAAGAAAACAAGTTCGGTGACACCATTTTTTCTTTTTATTTTCTTAAAGCATATTATAAAACCTATCTTCTCATATTATATTTCAAAATTCTATCTCATCGATTTCTTTTTAAGCACAAAAATGTGTTTTTTCATGAACAATCTAAGCAAATTTGTGCAATTTCGTACGACCCGTAGCTTGAAAAATAGCACGGCGATCCATACTTTTTATTTTTTAATCTTTATTTTGGCAAAGTATAAAAAAAATCTATCTGAGGAAATATATACCTATGATCTACCTTAAATATAAAATGAATACCCTAGCGAACCAGAAAGACTACTGGTAGGATGTTAAATCAACCTGTATCTGAAATCAAACAAAACAAAACTTTTTGTCGACATTTATAGTGAACTTTTGCACAAGTTCAACTCTAATGGTAGATAACTAGCGTCATCATAGATACCAGGATTAAAATTTTGCACGCCAGGCGCGCGCGTTTCGTATACAAAAGACTCATCAATGAAGAGAATGAATGTTTTCTTAAACCAACTATAATTCATTTTCCTTGTAAGTATAGCATAAATTGTCCAATTCAGATTTTCCTTTTGAAATTTTGAATGAATTGATTCCTGGTTGTTAGTAAATAAGTATACAATTACGTAACTGTTATATAACGTAGGTTGCATATCTCTGCGCCAAAGTTGCATATGCTGTTCTTTCAGTTAAGGCCGTGTTGTTCAGTTTTATTTAGGTTATACACCTGGTATTTTGTTATGAGTTTTTGTGAACTTTCCATTTCTATGTAGCAACATTCCATCAGCATCTGCATATGGAGTATATATCTTCCTGTTGATAGGATATTCCAGAGCTTGCATTTCCAATCATGATATCCATGACAGAGGGTTGCTACTAACAATGAAGCTGTTGAACCAAGAGTTTCAAGTGGTGAAGCTAGAATCATTCCTTCGAAAATTATATTGACGTCATCACGAGTTAGTTGACCATTATGAAATATCTGTTTCACAGTTGCGACAGATATGTTCCAATTGTCATTACCAAAATCCCGTTCTCTTTTTTCTCCCCAATTGGACATATTTTATCAACATTGAACAGGATCTGCGTACCCATCCGGAGCACATTAGATCACCCCGTTTTTGGTGGTGTTCATGTTGCTCGGTATTTAGTTTTTTATGTTGTGTTAAATGTACTGTTGTTTGTCTTTTCGGTGTTTAGTTTTTGCCATCGCATTGACAGTTTTATTTTCGACCTATAAATTTAACATTCCCTTTGGTATCTTTCGCCTCTCGTTTATACTCTCAAATATTACAAGGATTTTGCTCTACGGCCGTTTTCTTTCGAGCTCAATTGATGATTGTTATTCCGGAAACACTTGTCGATCAATCGGAAATCAGTTTCACAATGAGTTTTTACAGAAACAATTGTTAAGTGAATAGACAAAGGTTTCCTCTACTTTTGATCAATCGGTTCCTCATCTGACGTGCAATAAGTTCTGTGTTGTTTACCCTTGTATTTATATTTTACTTAAATTGTACTTGATCATCGAGAAAGTGTATACCATATACTATATGCACTATCAACATTTTTGTTGGCGTCTCTGTCAGTTTTAGTATCAACTGCAATAACTATTCTGTTAATGTCTTTATCAGTAGATTTATTTGTATGTTTGTTTGAGTTTTTATGTCAGTTGTATGTCTGTGATGTATGTTTACACAGTTTTGACTACTGGATTTCAATTATTGTCACATAAACCTATTATGTCTGTTTCGGTTGCTCACCCAATTTTGTCAATAAAACGGACCTTTAAACAGATGTCATACAAGTGGAAGGTTAAGCCAGCTATAAAACAGGCTTAACCTAACATTTTCGTCGGAAAATGCCTGTTCCAAGTAAGGAATATGACAAATGTTTTCCGCTCGATTCGTTGGTTGATAAAGTCTAACGTTTGATTTTGATAAGTTTTTATGGACTTCCCCCTTTTTGAATTTACGTTGGAGTTAGCATTATAGTTAATACTTTTGTTTTCAATCGGAAACAATGCTCAGAACAGGGTAAGGTCTTAGATGTTTTTATGAACATTTTTTATGTAATTTTCATATTTATGATTTTTCTAATGTATTCAAATTAAGAGTTACAACTAATTGTAGCAAAAATTATCATTGACAATTTTGTTTGTTGTCTTAAAGCCCTCTGGTTTTTCATGCTCTTAAACGTTACAGACATTTGGATTTTTGAAACTGTTTAGTTTCGAGTAAACATGATGAAAGTTGAAAAAAGTAAAATTACAGAAATACCGAACTCCAAGGAAAATTCAAATCGGAAAGTCTCTTATCAAATGGCAAAATCAAAAGTTCAAACACGTCAAACGAATGGAAAACAAGGTCCTGACTTGGTACAGGCATTTCCTTATGTAGAAAATGGTGGATTAAACCTGGTTTTATAGCTAGCTAAACCTCTCACTTGTATGACAGTTGCATAGAATTCCATTACATTAACAACAATGTGTAAATGAAACAAACAGATATAATAGGTAAAAATGTCAAAAATCGGGGTACAACAGTCAACATTGTGTTATAATCTTAATCTCCGCCCAATTTATATTGTTTGCAGATGTCAATCTTAATTACAATGTGAGTAAAAGTTTATACAAACAAAGCAAGCAAGTCAACCAAAGTCTTAATCTACAAGCATTAGGAAATTAGCTTTAAAACCATTGCGATTATAACTTACGTCTTTGTTCTGTAGGACCAAAGCATTTTGATTGTTGACCTTGAAAGTTTCACCTACGGCCCAGGTATCACCTTTAGTATTTACAGTCATTTGAAAATTGGGGGCGTAAAGCTTTCCTCCAAGTCCTGCCAATGCCTGGACGGCTATCACTGTATCCTGTAAATATACAGATTTATAATAATACAACAGATTGAAACCAATGTTATACACAATTGTTTTGTTGATTGTTGCTTGTCTTCTCGTCGTTTTTTGTTTTTTGCCATGCTGATGTCAGTTTGTTTTTGACTAACAAGTTTGAATATTCCTTTGATGTTTTCTGTCTCTCGTTTATACCTTGACTCGTCATTGCAATGAAAGTGAGGTTTTAGGACTAAATGTGTAGTTGAATATTGACCAAGAAAAACTATTAAAAGTTACATAAATAAAATGAAATAAAATATCACTTTAACAAATCTATGAATTTTAGTGCATTTCTTAGAGACCATCGTGTTACAAAAATGAAAAAAAAAACCCAACTAACTTCTACAATACCTTTAGCATTTGTAGGTTATATATTATCATAGTATAATTATATCACCATTGTTTACCTGTGTAGAAATAAATCCACCGCTAGGATTTCTTTGTCTAGCTAACCATTTTAAAACACGAATGCCTTTAGTTGTATCATCCCTCAAATTGTAACCTAACAATACGTATGACGTCATTTCTACATCTAAAGCCCTAGCGTCAGCACGTGGTGACCTCCATGATTTCCAAGGTTGTATTTTATCTGATTCAGTGTCCGGTAATGCCCAATATGTTTCACCACCTTTAAAATGATGTATATATGATTAAGTACTTTATATTTATATGAAATAATAAAAAAAATGGTAAAGACATATTCCAAATACCTGAAGAACATGATACCCACCCTTCACCCTCTAATTTTACTTGTTTTGTTGCATACTTTCAGCAATAAGGAATTTTCTGTTCAACCAATTTTGGTGTGATATTGGACATGTGAATGTTTGACGTCCAACCGGAATTGCGGCCGTCCACACCCTATACACCCAATGGCTGAGGGATTGGTAGTTAGTCTTTACAGGTTGTATGTATATAAGCTGTCGAATACAATTTGAATTGGAATGATCAATCTGATACTAAGTTCCATTTACAAAAATCGATGAAAACTTTGAAACATCCACAAGAAGGAACTACTGATTGCTTTTTTTAACGGCAAACGTTCTGTTTCTATCTAAATGTTTTTTATTTCAGGTGGCATTCGGGATTTTTACCAAACTGACCGGCTTTTCAGAACCTATATATTGAATTGATTTTAATTTGATTGAAACATTTACCCTTTGACTTTAATCAAACAGCAATCAACACAATCAAATATATTTTTATTTAGAAGTTCCAAGTCTAAAAAGTAATTAGACACTTAGTTATTTCAATTGTTTCTTAAATTTGTTTCCATTATCAGATTAAAAGAGAGGCGAAAGATACCAAAGGGACATTCAAACTCAAGTCGAAAATAAACTGACAACGCCAAGGCTAAGAAACGACAAAGAAACAAACAATAGTACACAAATAAGATACGGAGTAGTGGTATTGCTAATGAGACAACTATCCAACATAGCCCAAATGATGTGACTTTAAGCAACTATAGGTCACCATACGACCTTTAAAATGTAGGAAAATCCATACCATTTGTCAGTCAGCTATTAAAGACCCTACAGGACAAAATATAAAACAATTCAAACAAACAAAAAACCAACGGCCTAATTTATGACAAAACAAGAAACTAAGAACAAACATAAAAGACACCCACCAATGAAAACCACTGAATTACAGAAGATTATATATTTACTATACAGAAATATGTATTTAGAATGTAAAGTCACTGAAGCGATAAAATAGAATGAACATTGCCTAAATAACGTACAGATAGAGGGGATGGTGAATTAATCTAGTATATGCAAATCAAAATCAACATGCAAATATTTATAAAAATGTAAATAATTTTTAATTTTTAAAAACACATTAGAAAATTTTAATGAATTACAGTTTTATAAAACTGGATAGTATATTAATCATTACCAGTGTTATTTGCTTTCTTCTCAAGTTCTGTTAGAATGGCATCAGTTGAAGAATGCTTAACCAATGATAATGCGTAAAATGATATAGCAAGTTCGTACAAGTTAGCCATTGAAACAGGTGCTCCCTTTGCAGTGTAATCTGTTGCTTTCTGGATAGCAGTAGTAACCTGTTGCTTAATCTGAAATAACAATGACTGATAAATCATCTAAGCACTTTTTTCTTCTTTTTTTTGTTATTTTCTTCTCTAACAACTTGAATTTGCCTACATGGTCAGATTCAAGGAAGATTTCAGTGGATAGTAGAAAACAATCAGTGTCCTTTGATTTAAAAGAAAAATATTTGTTTTAAACAGAAAGATGGCCAGAGTGATGATGGTTCCGATAACCAGATCCCTTACCTCTTTTTATCAACTCATCTGAAACCACTCAACAGAATTTCATGAAACTTTGTAGATGAGTAAGGCATACTATGTAAATGTGCATATCGACAGGAAATTATAATTTAACATTTTTGTTTGGAGTTATGTCCTTTTGAACTTAGAAATTGGCTTTAATATACTATTGCAACAGTAAGTCAGCGCAATTCCTCTGAAACCACACAACAAAATTTCATGAAACGTTGAGAACATGAAATGTAGATATGCATATCCACAGGAAATTTTTATCAGTTTACTTGTGTAGGAGTTATGAGTATTTGAAGTTAGGTATCTGTCGAGATTTTGTTTGCTCGGTGGCCATGTGGGGGCGTGGGATAAAAGAGCGTGTTCACAAAGGTTCTTTAATTTACGATACTGTCGTGCGTGGGCACGACACTATCTAAAAAAACCTCCATAATATTTTGCGTCCGCTTCTGCCAGATATTGCCACAATCAACAAGCTTATTATACTGCCATGGATTTGGTCCGGATACTGGACCACCTCTTTCCCCAAAATTATTTGAATTTAATTCGGCTTTGTCATCTAGGCTTTAAAAGACTTCACTGACGTAGCTGGTACAACCCCAGGAGGAAGAGCGTCCCAATCCATGATGATTCTTGGGAAGAAGGGTTTTTTTTCCAGTAATCACAGAATGCCGATGGTAAGTGAAAGTATTTGTTATGCGATATACCCGACAGTCGTTTCGATGGTATTACACGGCCTTCTTTTGCTATGGCTACTTTGATGGTCTCTATTTTGTACGGTATGGTGAGTCTCGTTTCTTTGCTTCTCTGTCTAGGAATGTCCATTGTAGATGTTTGAGCAAGAGGCTAACACTTGATTGGCTATGATGTTTGTTAAATACATAATGATTCCCTCTACTTTGACTATCTCAAGTCGGTCAGTAAAAAATATGCTTAGAACCGCTATTATGTAAAACACTCTTAACAGGAGGGAGCTATGTCCTTAGTTTCAGTACTTGTAAATAACTTGTGAACTGTGAATGTATCAATTCCTGTTATACATATCAACCAAAAACAATAAGATCCACGTTCAGAATTAAAAAAAGAATTACGGTCATTGAAAGTAATTATGAAATTAGAAAAAAGTGTGCGCTATCTTCACCACTATATAATGAAATACATTCTTAAACACATATGCTGATATTCCAATGCAAATTATCGTTCTAAGCGAATTGCATTAGAATACGACATTTCAAATGGCTATTCGTTAGGTCATTTATGACTTTGAAAGGTTATGACGATTTACTTTTCGTTAAGGGCAACGGACATCTGTGAATTCTTCAATAATATACGAAACACTCACACTTTTCCCCCGAAAATGTTCTTTTTGTCAAATGTTATTTCATTCTGAAGCGTTCAAAATGTTTTAAAATGTCTGATGTTAATTATTATATATAATATATTGAAATTAAATAACTCGAGTTGATATCAAGCGATATCCAACTCTCACTCGTTCTGAAACCTATAATAATGAATGAGGCATCGCCCCAACGAGAAAAATAACCAAAAGACATCTAGAGTACAATATATAGTCATCAACAATGGAATTTTGCCAACACAATACGCGAGACCTACATTGTTCCAAATGTATCAAGGTATTGGATATTCAAAGTCTGCTTAGTACGATCAAATTAACGAGTTGGTGATAACAAAGGAAGATGAAATGAAAGTGAATATAACTGAAGTTTTAATTCATGAAACAAAATAATTATAATCACAGATCACATCATTATTTACACCAAAATGTCGCTGAATGAAATTGGATACCCTGCATTTATCATGCTTTTAAATAACATATCATCAAATAGCTGAAAGACCTCCATCTTAAATGATTGAAAACTATCATTTTCATTGACAATATATTTTGATGTAAATGAGATACACCCATTTGCGCTAACGCCCTCAAGGTGTATTTAATACAAATTATTAATATCTACGTTGGACAATTTATTTATGAAACATTATTTGACTTGTTCTATTTATGAGTATTTAACTATTTATATGTTTGAGTTATGGATATATAAGTCAGAAACTTTTATTTAGGCGAAAAAGTATTAACAAAAATCAAACGTAGGGGAGTTACCTTGTATGTAATTTGATAATAATGAGTGGTTTTATTTAACTAACCTTTGGAGATACTTGATCATTAGCTCTTGCTTCGTGAAGTGCGATGAGGACAAATGCTGTAAGACTTCTTTTACTCGAAACAGAACCTCCCTGTAATATGAACACTAAAATCAATAGTGATATACAGATATGGTTGAAATCTTATAACTTAGTATATTTCAAAGGTAAGATATCTATTAGAATTTGATTATTTGATTACAGATACCTCACCATACCAAATGTAGCGATCGGATTTTAATCTTCCAAACTAACTCACATCTAATCAAATGGGTTTTACATATGTGAGCAACATGACGTGTGCCACATATGGAGCAGGAAATGCTTACCCTTCCACAGCACCTGATATCACACCTTGAGGTTCATCTTGCCCATTCTTTAGTTTTCTATGTTGTGTTTTGTATACTGTTGTTTGTCGTTTGAAATGACATTGGTAGTTCATTTTCGACTTATGAGTTTGAATGTCCGTTTGGTATCTTTCGCCTCTCTTTATCATCTTCTCAATGGTAGTACGCATTATAAACAATTTCTTTTTCTTAAATGCTGTTGACAACGTCGTCTTGATCGGATAATGTAACACTCACTCAAAATGTTATGCATTCTTAAAGCGTAGATATTATTCCTTTTCCAGCGTTTCTTTTTTTGTGATGCAAGCATTGTAATCAGTTTGATATTCCTTTCATGATATACTTAGTATTTGATAATGAAAAAGTTAAAAAATGATACTGACCTGCATTTCCTTATGAATTACAATCCCCGGTTCATTGAATGCTCCTGATGGATCCTGCTGCCTAATAAGCCATTGGATAGCTTTTGTCATTACGTTAATGTCAATAAATGTTAAGTCTGCAGCTTGGGAAAAGGATTTAACTACAAATGCGGTTAACCTGAAAAAAAAAGACGGACATAAATTGTATTACAATAGTAAGCTGTAAAATTAACCGACCTATTTGATACTTCATGTTGTTGGTCCGCTTAACATGTGGAAGAATCACTAAAATCAACATGGCATAAGTTGTACGGTCACCATCACGAATTGGTTAAATACGATGTATGTGTTTCAACTCGCTAGCGGTATGTTTTCGGTCTTAGGTCTTTAGATACACGACTAGCATTTAGACTGAATTTGGAATGGCATCGCGGATGATATATGCATTACAAAAGACGACTACCCTATAGACGTTCCCAGTTTCGCTCCTTTTGGAGTTCATATTTTTTGTGTTACCTTTATTTGTCTCTTCTTGCATTTTCTATCATGATAACTTTGTTAGAGGTTTGCTGTTTTCAAGGAGGCTTTATAACAAAAGTTCCATGTGATAAAGTTAAAACTATCCATTCTTAAATTATACGAACGCCATTTCGAGTTAGTCAACCGTTATAGAGTATCTGTTTCACAGATGACGGCATATATGTTCCAATTGTCGTAACCACAATCCCACCCTCTTTTCCTCGAATGTGACATACCTAGTTAAGACTTATCACCTGGTTTGTAATTACATGAGCAACACGACGGGTGCCACTTGTGGATCTGCTTACCCTTCTAGAACACCTTTGGTTTTGGTGGGGTTCGGGTTACTCACGTCTAGTGGCGTGGCGTTGTCAGTTTATTTTCGACTTACGAGTTTGAATGTCCCTTAAATTTGTTATCTTTCGCCTTTCTTTAATATTACCTTTTTCCTTGTAAACAAATAAAAATTACATTTTTCTACTTCTTGGTTGATTAATTTCATTTTACAATCAATCTGGGGTGTGCATTTCTCGTTTATTCGTTCTTTTTCTTTTTTCTATTCGCTTTTAATGCAAAAAGACCTCAAATTACCAAACTTTTCTCTGGTTTTAATATCACACAGAATATAAATGGTTCGCAGAAGCTTCAGTTTTGACTAGAGAATTATAATTCATCGGATGCTGTAGCAGTATTTATATTGACAAAGGTTGTCTGTGACGCTTGATAAGGTTAACCTTCAACAAAACCAGAGGATATCAATGAATTATCTAAAACGTTCGATAATGCCAATTATAAGACCAGCAGATCTCGAGAAATTTCCTAGTCGTCCGAAAATGCAAACCCATAATGAAACCATAAGATATAATTAAACCTTACCAGGTAGTTCCGATTTTATCGTTACTTCCAAACGCACTAAAAGAACCATCGTTATGTACAAATGAAAGTTCCCTTTGATAACCTAAAAAAGTTACTTATATTCAATTTATATCGTAAATTATTAAATGAAATTAATGGTTGATTCAAAGAAGCTGTATGGAATATGAAATGATATTATTTGATGTGACCTATCATAATTTTTATATAACACGTTGAATAGAAACAAAACTTAATTATTCCAAATTTTAACTATCTGGCTGGAAAACATAGTTTGACTTTAAATAAAAACATTTATAAAAAAAATTTGAAAATAAATTTAATCATACTTAACACAAGCATTACAAACTGTAAAAAGGATTTAGTTAGAAAATCGGTTCAACTTATCATCATAAAAAAGATTGGCAAACCTACATAAAAATATCTTGTTGAATTACGCTAAATAGTATCATGTAAACACACCGCTGTGATTCAAATAAAATATTCTCTGAAACTGACATTATCAAGATGCTTGATTGCTTGCTTGACAACATACAACATACTTGTTACGTTTGGCGTATGATTCAAAGTTTGGTGACTATGGTGAACGCATCTTTAATAAATGCTACCACAGACACAGTTAAGTCTGCCCTGATCTTGACTTTCATGTAGAAATTGGCAATAGCTGTCGGTTGAGAACAAAGTTTTACGACACAAATGATGATGTCAGCTTTGCAACGGTGAACTTTACATTTTTAACTAGCCACATTCCACCAGCATCTTCCTATGGCGCATATACCTCCCAGTTAATACGTAGTTTAAGAGCGTTTTCTATCATTATATACTTGATTGAGTGTATCTGCATACAAGGAGGCTATTGAACCAAGAGTTCCAAGAGGTCAAGTGGTTTTGGATTTTCAAATTTGTATCCTCGAGCATCACTGCTGAGACATTAATTGTCAAAATGCGTATCTGGTGCAGTAAAATAGGTACCGTTAATATTCTTTAAGTCATCCCATCGAAAATTTTACTGACGCCTTTACAAGTAAGTTGATAGTTGTAGAATATCTGTTGATACAGTCGTGTGACATACAGTTCTTTATTCTATTGAGCTGTATTTGTGTTTTGTCGTAAATTAATTTTAGGTGTTCGTTGTTATTCTGTGGTTTACACGTTAAAATGTACTATTGTATTATTTATTTATGTATTTTGTCTGTCCTGAATGATCTTGCATTTATTTGTACTGTATTCCTGTTACGTAATGTTGTCATTTTAGCGGTATTTTGCCATATAAGCGGGATGTTTGGCTAGCCATAAAACCAGGTTCAACCCACCATTTTTTCTCAAAATGTCCTGTATCAAGTCAGGAATATGGCAGTTGTTATCACTTAGTCCGTTTCTATGTATGTTGGCGTTTGTTTTTGTAGCAGTTTAGTGTTTCTGTTGTTCCGTTTTGTTTCTTCTTATAGTTGATTTGTTTCCTTCAGTTTTGGTTTGTGACCCGGATTTGTTTCAGCTAAATCGATTTATGACTATTGAACAACACTATACTACTATTGCCTTTATTTATCACCGAATACTTACATCATCAACACGACGGATGTTACGTGTAGATAAGAATCTGTTTACTTTTCCGGAACACATGAGACCACCCCGGTTATTGGAGAGGATTCGTGTAGATCAGTCTTTTGTTTTCTATGTTGTTCTTTGTAGACTGTTTCTGCCGTTTGGTCGTTTTTGTTTTTTGTTATCGCGTTGTCAGTTTGTCTTCGACTTATGAGTTTGAATATCCTTTTGGTTTCTTTTGCCTCTCTTTTAGTTATCTGTATATCATCACATGTTTTATTAAAGTATACACAATGACCGATGATTAGAAACGTTATATTACCTCCCTCCAGAAATTTGGCTGTCTTCTTTTTAATTTCTTCTGTTAGTTGGTTAGTTACTTTCAGATAAGCACTAACGTATACATTTGGGGTAAAGGCAACCATATTTTGTTCTCCACTTCCTGCGGAAGTCTTAAGCAGGTCTCCCAATCCGGCCAATGTTGCCCCCAGTAAATCTCCTGATAAGACAATAGTTATCGTCGTTATCATACTTACTATAGTAATAGCACAATTTATAAGCAAAAATACTACATTTTTATTGCCAACAGGTGGTGGCTTGTAACTGTTTACATCTTTTTCCTGTAGTTTTATGAATAATTTCTCATTGGCAGTCATACCTAATCGTCTTATTCTCATAGAGAGTAAATTAAATTTTGAAAGATAAATAGAATATAAATTTTCGTTTCCTAATATATTTACAAATGGCGTTTCCTCCATGATGAACTATGCTGTAGGTAGACAACTCTATTAGTGTGTGCTTATATACAATACGAAACTGGAAGAACACTGAGAAAAAATCGTACTTATATATTTCTATCAGCTACCATAACTGTGTTTATTCTGTTATTTAGACACCTTTTTTACAGCTTAACCTTCTTATTTATTAAATGTTGCCTTCTCTGTTATACAAAAATCGACATTGTTCTGACCCCTACCGTGAAAAGACACCAATATCAATAGTGAGATAAACAATATCTGAAATACAATTATCGCGGCATAGTACAATGGAACGATTTTTCATTAGTTGATAACCTTGTGAAATAAAATGGCTCATTACATGATATGGTTTTCGTTATTCCTCCTTTCGTGAGGTTAAATTTTGTGATTGCCTTATTGACATTATTGTATGTGTAACAGCCACTATGTTCCGTCAGTTACTTTGTTCCGGCGGAACTTTTCAACTAGTTATTTCGTTCCGATGGAACTTTCCAACTAGTTGTTTTATTCGGAGTGCAGTCGAAAAGTTCCGGGAAAAAGTAGCTAGTTGAAAAGTCCCGGAACAATGTAGCTAGTTGAATAGTTCTGGAGGAACAGAACAACTAGTTACATCGTTCCGAATATACCATATTTCGTCCTTTTTGTAGAAAGAGGGGGAAGAATGAGTATCAGTATATATAAGAGCGAATCATTAATTTACAAGAATACCCAACGCACTGAAAGGGGTTTCTTTGGGGACAAATATGCAAAATTTAAGTTGTATTTCATAGCTCACATAAAACGGAATAAGTTGCATTATCATGCAAATTTAGTATTCATAGTACCCTCAAGAGACGGAAGAATACCCCCCCCCCCTTCCTCATGTGGTTCTTTGCATCTATTCTCCAAATGGAACTTTGTGACTGGTTGATAAGTTCCGTTGGAACTTTTGGGCTAGTTTGTTAGTTCCGGTTTTGACTTATTTGCCAAAGAGGAACTTTGTGGCTAGTTGATAAGTTCCTTTTGACTTTTGTAATCAGTATCTTGGTTTCCCTTTGAAAGGTTCAAATATAATATGTTGCGCTTTTACTTTGCATCAATTCTCCAAATGGAACTTTCTGCCTGGTTGATAAGTTCCGTTGGAACTTTTGGGCTAGTTTGTTAGTTCCGGTTTTGACTAATTTGGCGGAAAGGAACTTTCTAACCAGTTGATATGTTCCGTTGGAGTTTTTCAACTAGTCACTTTGTTCCGGTGGAACTTTTAAACCAGAGGAAGAACAAAGTAACTAGTTAATAAGTTCCTTCGGAACTTTTCGGCTAGTTAGTTCTTTCCGCCCGGAACTTTCCAACGTCGGAACAAAAGAGCATTTACATATGCAATCAACAGTTTTTGTCTACAAAAAAATCACAGCGAACAATATGGTATATAGAGAATAAACTATGCACAAAAGGAAGGAAGTATATACACATAACGTTTGAAACTCACCGATAACTTGTATCTTAATAAACTCTGAATCTTTTACAAGATTTGGAGGGAATGACAAAGGTATATTGTCTGTAAAGCTTCTTTGTTGTCGAAGGTTCAAATATAATATGTTGCGCTTTTACTTTGCATCAATTCTCCAAATGGAACTTTCTGCCTGGTTGATAAGTTCCGTTGGAACTTTTGGGCTAGTTTGTTAGTTCCGGTTTTGACTAATTTGGCGGAAAGGAACTTTCTAACCAGTTGATATGTTCCGTTGGAGTTTTTCAACTAGTCACTTTGTTCCGGTGGAACTTTTAAACCAGAGGAAGAACAAAGTAACTAGTTAATAAGTTCCTTCGGAACTTTTCGGCTAGTTAGTTCTTTCCGCCCGGAACTTTCCAACGTCGGAACAAAAGAGCATTTACATATGCAATCAACAGTTTTTGTCTACAAAAAAATCACAGCGAACAATATGGTATATAGAGAATAAACTATGCACAAAAGGAAGGAAGTATATACACATAACGTTTGAAACTCACCGATAACTTGTATCTTAATAAACTCTGAATCTTTTACAAGATTTGGAGGGAATGACAAAGGTATATTGTCTGTAAAGCTTCTTTGTTGTCGAAGGTCAATAAGTAATGGTACGTTATAGCTTTGTTTTATACCTTCTGCCTACAATATAGTTATAAGAAAATTTTGCATTGACATGCCTGATCAAATAAATTTATATCACTCAGTCATGCTTCTTAAAATACACACATTGAAGCTTCAGGGAAAATAAAGGCTAATTGAAATATGCAAATACAATACGACATATAGAAGGAAAGTTTGGTTGAAATTTACTGGTTATTATTGGTAAGAAATGTACGTTAGCTTGGAGAATAATAAATTTTGTACTGCTACTCATCAACACATAGTTCCAGAGTGAAGGTTTTTCCCTAGCATAAGTGTATTTGTGAACAATATTGTCTTAACATAAAAAAGGAAGTGGATACAAGGAGGCAATCAAAAATCATTAGCCACAAAACGTTAACTATGATTAAGATTTTAAAAAAGAAGTTGCAGTTTTGTTAATGTTACTTCAATATATAAATAAGTAGTAGTGTATGTGCAAATGAGACAATATCCATCAGAGTTCAAATAAAGTGCATGTAAGCAATTATAGGCAACCGTACGGCCTTCAACAATGCGAGAAACCCATACCGTATAGTCGACTTTAAAAGACCCTGACATAAAGAAAATGTGAAACAATTCAAACTAGAAAAGCAATGGCCTTATTTATAACAAATCAATTTAACCACTAAACTACAAGCTCCTGACTTGGGACAGGCACTTAAAGCATGTGGCAAGGTTAAACCTGTTTGTGAGCGCTAACCCTTTCCTTAACCTGGGAATGGTTTAACAGCACAACATAAGAATACACTGTAAAAATCAGTAGCAATTGTCTTAACTCGAAAGATTGGTACGAGGCACAACAACAAATAACCTAAAAACAATAGAAACAAAGTACCGAAATTAGAGTCATCGCAGTTATTAAAAACTTGTTCAAAGCCAATTACAACTAATAAATAAATCACGTTCTCCCAGACTAAAGTATCAACCATTACACATCCAACGGATTTAGTTTAAATACGCTATAAACAGTCTGAGAAACGAATGACCTTGTACAAGTCTAATTGTAATTTTAAAGTGGTGCTTAATGGCTATCAATATCGCCTGCCAAACTGGTCCATTTATTCATTGAAGTTTATTGGTTAACTTGAATTAAATTTGTGTCATTGTTTATCATCGGTGTCATATAACAGAATACGTGTCAGCATATGTGACTACCAATACAATTTAAATTCATAATTTCAAAATTAATATTTAAACTGAGAAACGAATGTTATGTTTCGAAATATTTGGAAAGTTTTCCTAATCATTTGTAACATTTAAAGGTCCACAATTGGCCATTGTTTTCGCATTTTAAACAAAGCCGTGTTCTAATTAAAAAAGAACATGGAGTGCAAGTGCATGTCGTCAGAATTAAAATTGTGACGTCAATTGATTATTGAACAACGTCTGAAACCAAAATTGACCTTTCTCTTGGTGTTGCTCGCTATGATTATAATAAAACCTCTTAAAGTAACTCACATGTTTCAATTCATTTTCAAATCTTGAAACAGATGGTTTTCTAGAGCGTCTGTGCTTTATCAAATCAAAATGGATGCCTTTCGAACGTGTCTTTAAAATTCCGATTGGAAGAAAGTTCGGAATTTTCCTAAAACGCTCTATATAAAAGGGTTGACAAATATAATGCCTACCCTATGATTAAATGAGTATAGAGCATGGCATGAAAGAGTTATTTTTCAAATACTTCTTCAGCACAACCAAACCGGCATATGGAAATCCAATTGTATACAGTACGACAAAACAATGCTTAACGGGTAAACTTACCTCTATGAGAAATTCCCGTTCAACAGCATCTGCACCTTGAGTAGATCTAGCAGTTCCCGTCAGTAATATTTTACCAAGTGCAGTTGGTTTGATAGGGAAATACACAGAATTAACACTGTCTTTCTTTACAAGCACAGGCTGACGTAAAAACAAACACATTGCAATTTCGAAATTAACGTCAAAACTTCAGCATAATTCCATTTCTTAAATTACGTAATTACGAAATCATGGGCATGACATGCGCAGCATCGTGTTGTGTCTAAATAATGTTCAAATACATTGGCTGGGTGAAATATAAAAAAAAACCTTTTTCAAAATATTTGATGGTTAGTGATCAGAATTGAATCAGGTGGATATTATATAAATTTGAAACGGCACTGTTTAATTAGTTTATTGATTGATTCCTATATAAATATTAAATACAAATTTAAGACACTCAATTTCAAATTTTGTCGGCTGTCTACTGCTTCTTTTGTCTTCCTTTCAATTTCCACTTTTACTTTGTTTCCCGCAAAAAGACAATTAAAAACAAAAATGAATGGCTGCGTTTGATCAGTCCAATTATCATATTTTTCAATTGGAACTGCTCAATCTTTAGTTTTCTCTGTATTGTTTAGTAGACTTCTGTTTGGGTGTTCCTTTTTTACCGTTTTCAATGGTGTTGTTGGTATTTGCCAGACTATTGTTTTTTTTCTGTTATCTTTTTAGCAATAGTAATAATAATAAAAAAAGTAATAATAATAATAATAATAATAATGCCCAAAGGTAAATACAATGTTTATTTCATAACTCGAAATGAATTGACGTTCAGTCTATTGGATAGTTAACTTTGTATACAGTTATCTCACAAGAAATACCAAATTGTTCAATATGGCAAGGTTCTACCAGAGCGAAAACGATTTTAAATAAAACGTCGGTTGGTGTCAAGGAAGATATGTACAATAAGCCTTGTAACTGTGGTGAGTTTTTCCAACAATTGGGTAGATTCTCCTGCCTGCGGGCGTTTCTGCAAGACGATATCAGCGGCCCAGTAATCCACACTAAAGTGGTGACATGACATACCATTTATACATCATACTCATATTTTATTACCCGAAGCATAGATGACCTTCGTCAAATTTGTGTCAACATTTTGTTTTTTTTTTCAATGTCCTTATACATCGTAAATGATTTTGCCTTTCAACTTATTTCATGCAGCTTGTGTAGATGAAACGCGCGTCAGGTGTACTAAATTATAAGCCTGCGTTCTTTGATGCGATTTTGTAAAGAACAATAAAAAAACACAACGTCCATTTTACCCTATGTTATTAGTTCTTCATTAGTTGTCCAGCTAGAAAGCAAAGAACAGTAGAATGTTTTAATAACACATTCCGAAACATAAGTGTAAACCAGATGTGTTCAATTTAACGATTGTAGACAGTTCTGTAGTGGATGCTGTCGTTTAGAAAAATCAAAATGTGCACAAGCTTTGTTTTTACCTATGTTAAGTTTAACGTAGTATTTGATTGTTTGTCCTTGACCAAAGTATTTTTCTTTCCTGCAACGCTATTCTTTTAAAGGTAGTGTTTTATTTAAAGTATATTTACCTTTGTCCAACCATCACCACCTGGATTAAAACTGTTTCCATTTCCATCTACAAAACTGAAGTCAGCATTGTTTGACAGCTTCACAGATACCTGTTAGATAAAGTTGTCTGATCTGATTAAATACAGAAATTAAACCTGGTAAATGTTTTATGAAAGCAATAAGCCTAGAAAAAATGATGGTGATTTTCATCGCAAGATAATCTTTTATAATAGTCTTATCTCAAGTTTGTACTAAAACTAAGGTTTCAATTTTCTCAAGGTTACTTAGATAGCTAAGATTGTCGTAACGTTTATGACTTTTTTATTTCAACTAACAAACATTTCATCTTGAGTTACTTTTCTATTATTGTACAACGTTTTAAAAAAAAAAAAATATTGTTTTACAATGTATGAAAAACAATATTCTAAAAAATTGTTCCTGAAAAGTTGGATATAAAAATTGGGAGATGTTGTATGATTGGTAACGAGATAACTATCCACAAATAACCAACTGACATGGATGTAAACAACTATTTGGTCATGAACTTCCATGATCCAGGTTTGTCTTAATAAATATATCATGCGCATTGCAATTGGTATCTTACATTCATATAAACTTATTTTTAAAAGCTTTCCCAACCAATTTTATTATCATTTCAGGCCATATGTTTACTGTAATTGTTAGTCATCCGAAGACGTGTGTTGTCCAACAAGGCGTTCATAGCTATTGCACTTTCCCTTCATGAAAACGCGTATTCCATAGTTTAAGACTAGTAAACTCAACAGAATTCGGTCAAGGTCTATCACCTAATTTTTTATTACTTTGTTTGTTGGAGAAAGTTAAATGATGAAAAACAAACAGTTATAGATTCTGTTATAAATGAATTACTTGGAAATGTTGAACAGTTTTTGGTACAAAAAATAGTTCATGTAATTTTCAAGATGAAGACCATAAATAAAAGAAATGATACTTTAATTTTCGATTTTGGTGCATGCATTTTTACTAAAATACTATTTCATGAAAGCCATTTTACCTGTTGATCCTGGTCTAAGTAATTAAAGACAGTGGCTTGAACTATTATAATTTCACCTCTAATTGCAGAAAACGGAAGTTCAAATCGCATGAAAAATTTCTGAAATGTCGTCAACTAAAACGAAAAAATATTACATATAAAGTCTAAAGCATTTTCATATTGAAGATTAAAATTTTGAAATTTGATTTGATATCATATATCATATTAGCAGTAATTGTTACAAAAGTTATCACACAATCCTTTTTCAAAATAGGCAACAAAATTGAACAATGTATTATATAAAGACATTGAATAAATTGATATTTACGTTTGCCATTTCTGCAGCTACACCAAGACCCGAAACAGGATTTACAGCAAAAGCTGAAGCCACCCATTCTGTTATGGTATCAGGTGCTGTCGTTTTGATAGTAGCTGTTCCATCAGCGCTATAAATTCAGAACAAAACCAATGGTTAATATGTAACTATTTCATTTTAATCTACATCTCCCTTATAATGTTTAGTACGTTTTTTTTAATATTGCTGCAGAATCTAATTATTTTCATGGTTTGTATTTTGAATATGGTACATGTAATCTTCTTTTGATTTTATTTGGGAATGGAAACCAGAAATTGAGAGAGTTCTAATATCTACTTTCCAAAGCATGTAAGCACAAAATTGTTAATTGAATCATTAACCAATTTCTTTTAATATTTATTATCATGAGAAAGTAGTCTGGCTAACGTTATGGCATTTTTTTTTTTTATTAAATATGAGTCAAATATCGTCTTTGACAGAAAAAATTAGTCATTTAAATTTTTTGTAAAAGATGCAGCGTGTGTACTTACTAACATAACTAATAGAATTACCGGAGCATACCTTACATTTTTATAATGTAACTGCAATTGTAGGAGAAACAACAATAACGGTACCGATTTGTTGCAGAGATTCACATTTGGACAATTATTGTCTCTTTAGTAATGTTCATGGCAAACTATTTGAAAATCAAAAACCAAATACAAATATTGATGAGCTGATAAAACCAAAAAGGAAAGACACGAACAAGGAATCAGAGCTATTTATGAGGGAGATAAATTTTAAACAGAACATTTCAATAAAAGAAGTCAGTATTTTCATGCCAGTACAAATATACAAAAGTATAGCTACTGGACTAAATATTCAACCGTCTTTACTAAAGAATAAATTTTAAGTGATCAATTCCATAGAATATCTCTAGAAATACAATGTATTTAATTTATTTAACCCAAAGCTTGTAACTAAAATTTAGGTAATAAATAATGACAAAACAATCAAACAATAAAAGCACAGATTAAAAAGATAAAATTCTTTCTAGTAGCAGTATCATATTATAAAATACAGACAAACTATCAAAGAGGGGCGAAAGATACCCGAGTGACAGTCAAACTCATAGAACGAAACTATCAAAGTGTGTACCGTTAATGATATTAAATCACAAAACATTTTGGCAAGTCTCAATAAGGTTTCCTTGTATCTCAGCTTTTTGAAATATTTTCACGACAAATTTATTATTCAAATATATTTTATGAAAAAACGAATGAACTTTCTCATTGAGAGTTCAAAGTAGTACAACGAAATTAAAATTTCTAGTCTGGTTGGCTTTTATACTCGGCTTGATATATCTATAGACAGTTGTATTTTGTTGGAAACAGTATATTTCGACGCATTTTTGGTGCGTCTTTGTGTTGCTGAATTATGAATGTATAACCAATATTTCCTTTTGTTCCTCTTAACTGTTTCAAATATAAACAAGTGTACAATAGTGTTTTTTTAAACTTTCAGACATTCTCAAAAATTGTAAACAATATTACTTTCATGTTACGTAATATCATGAACTAACTCTTCTATTTGTTAAGTAGGTTAACAATAGTTTGAGAATTAAGTAATTAGTTATACTATATCAGCTCCTCATATTTGTTCTACATTGATTTAGACAGAATTATCCAAGCTCAAGAATTCCTAAATTTCATAACACACAATTATCAGGCAATATATTATTAAAATATAGAGCAAAAATTAAAATCTCACCCTGTTGTTCTGTCGACCCAAAGCCATGTCTCGGGAAAATTTTTTCTTGTTCGTGTGGGCGACATCAGCCCACCTCCGCCCCCACCCAAAGCACCATTACCACTAAAGCCACCAGCCTTAGCAGTTGCCAACGTCATCCTATTCTGACGAGAAAAGCCTAAAAATATTTGATGCAATATCTAATGTTATTTGACTTTTTTTCTGTATTGTAATAACAAGCACATGAAATACACACGCTCTAAGATTCGTGCGTCCGAAGCTCTATTATGAACTAAACTTCATCAGAAACGCTAAAACCTAAACATTTGAAATCCAAGGATGCGTAAATACATTTTAAAAAATAATTTTAGGAGCTATATGACAAAAAAAAAAATAACCAGAATACCTAAATTCATTTAAGATCGATTATGCTTGAGGAAATTGGAACCTTAGTTTCCAAGTAATTAATAAATTTATGAAAGGTTAATTTTAAATAAGTATATGTTATAAATCGTGTCTTTACTGAAGCACTGACTACTAAGCTCATGATACCGTTGGAAATAGATCGATCAACAAGAAGCGGTTTTGACCCAGTGCTATTAAATGAAATACACACTTCACAAATTTTGTGCGTCCGAAGCGCTTTTCTAGATTTGGCTTCATCAGAACTGTGAGATATTGCTCAATAATGATACCACGCTTTTAGTATCCGGTAAACAGGAAGGTGAAGAGCATTTGATATGATGATTCATTACACGATATAACTTGTTCACATGCAGGCGTATTACAAATTTTAAGAAGCTCTTTTCTGTAGATTCCCTAAAGAATGTGACGAAACTTTCAGGACGCTTTTATTTGTAGATTTGACAAATGCGAATGAAAAAAACAACACAAAACCCCATCTTAGATTAAAAAAAACCAACCTCGGAAAAGTAAAAGAGGGGCGAAAGATACCAGAGAGACAGTCAAACTCAGTACACAAGACACAACATAGAAAACTAAAGACTAAGCAACACGAACCCCACCTAAAACTGGGGGTGATCTCAGGTGCTCCAGAAGGGTAATCAGATCCTGCTCCACATGTGGCAATATGACTGAGTAATGAAACATTCAAAAGGAAATATATATCCTTTTGAAGATGTTCACTGGATATCAAAAGTTTGAAAAGTCAAACAAAACAATCTTTCGAATTTCATAAGAGCTATTAATCTTTCAAATATTGTAATTAATATTTTTTTTATTTTATCTTACAAACCATCAAGGTTTTAAATTTCTTGCAAAACTGCACAAACTGTAAAAGCATTCTCATATTTTTTAACATTTAGAAACAAGAAACAGCATTATCAACAACTCTTTACTACTAATTGCCTGATAAAAAGTTGGCAAGGTTGAGGCTGCTACTCATATTAAATTGTTTTAAACGTTCCGTTTAAATTGCCCATTATAATTCAAATACCTCATGACATCAATCTATCTATAAAATGTGTTTATTTTATAGCGATTGCAATTAATATAAATTTAGCAGTTGCAGGTGCTTAATCATGGCTTTTACAGAAAATGGTTTTATCGTCTGAATCGTATGAAACTGTAAGGCTCCTTGATGAATATTATTGAAACAAACAAACTGATAGTTCACCAGAAGCGGCATGGACCCAGAAGTAGCAAAAATGTATACAATTAGCCATAGGTTAATATGTCAGAGTCGATAAGGGTCAAATAATGTAAAAGAAAGTGAAGCAGTTGTAAAATTGTGACCACGAATAATCGTGGATAACTAAATAATGAACGATCTTTAATGTTTGTCCAATGGTGTGTGCTGATTGAAATACGATGGTTGTATTGCAGATATCGTATATTATGAATTCAAATGAAAGTGACAGTTTTTCTATACATTCTCTTGAAAATTGTAAATTTAAAATCTTAAATAAATGTTGATATTTTTCACAATAATTTCAGTATTATGGTTCCTCTGTTAATATTATCGTTTGATATAAACTCTGATTTTGTGTTAAACAAAGAAACATATTAGGAATGTTATAAAAATGAACTGTTAATATAGTGTACATTCGAATAATGAAAATATGATATGCCTATCGCAACACATACAAATACTTACTCGGAGGTGTATATTGAAACAATACTGCATCAGTCAAAACATAAACACCTGCTCCCTATAAAATAGCAGTTCAATACAAAGGCATCTGAAGCAACTTTTAAAGGAAATGATAATATCAGGAGGCTGTAATTTAGTGGTTGTCGTTGGTTGCTTTTCTTCATATTTGTTGTTCTCGTGTGTTAATGTAGCGTAAATAAGTCCGTTGGTTTATCGTTTTAATATTTTGCAACGTCAAGACCTTTATAGCTTACAATACGGTGTGGTTTTGTTCATTGTTGAAGGCCGACAGTGACCTTTAATTGATTATACTACGTGATTAAGGCCCTGGTGGATAGTTGTTCCTGATGGATAGTTGTCCCTGGTGGATAGTTGTCCCTTGACAATCAAACCACATTTACTTATTCAAATATACCAAAGAACACATTCACCACATATTCACAACACTAGATCATTTTAAAACATGTTTGGCCACAAATAGGGGAGTTAAAACTACAATTATGATGTAGTCTGAAAGATTAATAGTATTACAACATCCAGACCTACTGTTCCTCTGCATGCATATACATTTAGTAAGACGTTCACATATGTGATCTTCTTTTGTATTCGTTCTTGCTTACAAATGTAATGGTAACAAGGTAAGAAACAGTGTAAATTTTAAAAAAAAAAGAAGAAAAAACAAACACCTTCCATGTCATGATTTCCTTGATGGAGGGTTGCTGCTCACATGGAAGCTATTAAAAGTTCCAAAAGGTTAATTTGAAATCATTTCTTCGTAAATTTTACGGACGCCATCACCAGTTGGTGACGACGGATATGTTCAAATTGTCGTAACTAAGATCCCGTCCCCTTTTTCCCAAATGTGACCTACCGATTTAGACTTATCTCCGGTTTTGTACTGACATGAGCAACACGACGGGTACCACATGTAGAGCAGAATCTGCTTACCCTTCCGGAGCACATGAGATCACCCCCAATGTTTGGTCGGGTTCAAGTTGCTCAGGTCTAAATTTTCTATGTTGTTTTGTGTACTGTTATTTGTCTGTTGGTCTTTTTCTTTTTTTAGCCATGGCGTTGTCAGTTTATTTTCGAGTTTGAATGTCCCTTTGGTATCTTTCGCCTCTCTTTTTTTAAGGTGCTTTTCTGGATTTACTTTCGTCAGGAACGCTCATAGCCAAAAATGTGAAAGCCAATGATGCGTAAATACCGAAACAAGTGTAAATATATAAACTAATAAGGAGATGTAAAGTATGTCTCTAAACATATGTCTGTACACGTGGTAAATAAAGCAACAAACAAATAAATATAACAAAAGCTAAAACTTGATCGCATCATAATTATTTCATAAACCGCAAGTGAATTAAAGCAAGATAATTTAGGTGCATGGTTAATTGTGTGCGAGTCAGTTTGTCGAACTGTTAAATGTATATTCCACCCTGAAATTATTAAATAGTTAACTTCTGCATTGGACTCGACTTATTTTTAATTCTCCCTATGGAGTTATAAAAGTATTACAAAAATACCGAACTTCAAGGTAGATTCATAGGTGTATTACCAGTTGTCATTTGTTAAGTTTGTAAAGGGTTTACTACAGGCAACCAGTCGTACAATATGCAATGCAACCTTGTGATTATTCATCAAATCCTCTTCCCCTGAATGTGTATGAAGTTGTTTTTAAATATGATCAATTTTATTAAGTGCAGACTCACCTGGAAAACGGAGAATGCATCTCTGTCGCCTACAGGAGTAGGCTTCCAGGAGTCCCATCCACCCAATCTCGGGAAGTTACCGAAGTTGTTATATCTTTGAAGCTCATTCAAAACCTTTCAAGGTGATAAAGCAAAGATTACATACGTATATTTATGATACAATATATAACTCATGAAATGTGTGGTCTTAAAAGAGAAATATAAAAACATGAAAAGAAACCAATTTAAAAACTACATACATCATTTTGATTGAAGCTGCATTTAACTTACATCTTGTGTTGTGATGTCGTTTCCTGATTTCAGTAAAAGAACGCTCTTATCAACAGCCAGAACGTTCACTAGTGAGCTTTTATCAGCCGTCAGTTGAAGGCTTAATTCTTCTCCTGGTTTTGCTGTTTTCTTGTTAAATTTCAAAGATACCTAAAAAGAAAATGAAAAGGGATTTTTGTAGTTCTTTAGGATTATTTCTTATTGATATTTATTTAAGAATATCATCTACAATACCATTGAAAATCCTTTTGCCTTAAAAAATGGAAATTTGTTAATGAAAATAACACTTAATATAATTACGTTCGTCCGAAGAGCTTTTCTGGATTAACCTTCATCAGGAATGCTTAAACCCCGAAAATGTAATAGCGAAGAATGTATAAGACCTGAAGACATGAGGAGCTTTACGACCAAAAGGGACCTAAAGGGAATAGCCGAACTCATCTAAGGTCAACTTTGCCTGAGGAAGCTTAACCTTAGTTTTGAAATATTTGTTTGCCAACAGAGAATATCAGAAACACATGAAATAAATTCTGTCAGTTCCGAAATATAATCTTACTGTCAAATATGATAAAAGGATTGAACCAAATAAATTTTTTTTTCACATGAAATGTATCTACCAGAATAAAAAT
Source organism: Mytilus californianus (assembly GCF_021869535.1). Lineage (NCBI taxonomy): Eukaryota > Metazoa > Mollusca > Bivalvia > Mytilida > Mytilidae > Mytilus > Mytilus californianus. The sequence continues at coordinate 2,220,224 of NW_026262690.1, read as the reverse complement.
TCCCTTGAGACGGTTCCAGGCATATAACAATTTATTGTAAAATTAATACAGAAGTACTTCGAAATTTAAAACTCAAATCCACGTCTGCCTTTAAATAAATCCTGTAAATCAAATATAGGGAAGAATGATTTGGAATCATTTTTCCATTTGGAATCATGCTCTGATGGAAATCGTTTTACCCATAAGATTATAAGGGATACTAGCTGTAATATAGAAAAATGGGCTTAGATCTCCCTCACTAGGTGACTTTTGAATAACTTCGGATTTAACTTTCGGAATGCCACCATTCCATAAAAATGTTAATATCATGTTGTATTTTAGTTAAATATGGTGTTGTACAGGACTAGATGAAATGACAGACATAAACCTTGATATTGTAAGTGATTTGAGAATTATAATTTATTTACTACCAAGGAAAGGCGTTTGACCTCCACACTTAAATGAATGATAAAATTTTGTATATAAATGTATCTAAGTAAGAACACATTATTTCTACTGAGATATTACATTTTAAACCCAACGTTTTAAAGCTATTAGTCCAATTAATGGAAAAGGAACTTTCTTTGATGAATTAATTCCATCCAATCTATGTTGCTTCGGTTAAAAAAAAAACTTTTAACGTAGAGCACTTTTCAAAATCATTGAAGGAATTCAATAACACATCTTTCAGAAAACAACTGGTATTATCATATATACTGGTATAACTATGTTACTTTTATTTCAGTGTCACCAATTTCTTTTACCAAATATCTTATTGTTCGTATGAATACTTATTGCAAGCAGTTCAATAGCAAATATAATTGAAAAAAAGAAGACAAAGGACATTTTTGTCTAACAACTCTCTCAATTTTGAATGGACCGGAACTAAATCCATTATAAAATACCACTAGATATGTCTGAGGACAAAAATAAGATCAATTAAAAAAAACCCAACACTTTTTGAACAATTTCCATTCTAGTGTGTCGAACGCTTTTTCCAAAACCACTAGTTTTATAAAACCTGGATAATTCTGTTATCACTACAAACCAGTAAAAGTCTGAAATGGCCTATATCTGTACTCGACTGTACTGATTTTTACTCGACCAGTCTGAATTGGTCTGAATTTTACTCGACATTACTCGACCCCAGTCTTAACCATACTCGACTGTACTGATTTGTACTTGACCCTTTTCTTTGCCATTGAAAATAGTCTGAACTATTACTCGACCAGTCTGAAACAGTCTTAACCCATTCTCGACCTGTACTCGACCTTTTTTTTTTCAGTCTTAACCATACTCGACCAAAGGTCTGAACAATACTCGACCAGTCTGAACCATACTTAACCAAATAAACTTTACTTTTTCTAAATTTTAACTGTTAAAATAAATTTCTTTTTAACTGACATGACAACAGCCACAATAAAATAAAGATATATTATAAAAACAGATTTTTACATTCTTACATGATTCTCAGATTTATCGAATAGAGATAGTTAAATCAAATTATCTTATATAATAATTTAATTATATTAATTTTAAAGTTTTAGAGTTTTGTTAAAAAAAGATTTTTTTTACCTAAAAACCACACCTAAACTGAGGGTAATTAAACCTTATTAAGGTGCTTCTTGTTTTGGCATGTTTTTTTTTTTTAAATTATCCTAAATTCCTAAATAAAAACTACATAGGTTGCATGGTTACATACAAAAAATGTACAATAGTTATATAATTATCTTTTTAATGAGGTAACAACAGCCAACAAAATCACTGAAATTGTTTAACCTTATTTTAGAAATATATCTATTATTATAATTTGGGATATATTATATACAATATATATCAAAAAGGGATAAAAATTAAAGAAATTAATAAAATTGTTCTTCTGATTAGTGGTGAAGTATAAAGTAATACCTCCTGCTTGGGGCAAACTCATGAAAAAGATCACACCTGGTCAGAGAGTATTAAGTTCTAAATAACATTCATTCAAAATTGCAACATCCTGTGAAACTTAAATCGCAAGGCCTTTTGAATTCACTAGATAAAGTTTAAGAAAAATAGGGCTTTCTTTTTACCAGTAAAACACACATGTACTGAGGTAATTAAACCTTATTAAAGTGCTTGCTTCTTGTATGCCATGTCTTTAATTTTGACAAAAATTATGTAAATTTAATTGAAATAAATTTTTCACTGTAACTTTGGAACGCATTTCCCTTTTTAAAAGTTTATCACAGGATTACTATGGATTTTCTATTATCATGATTCTTGGTTTAACAAAACAAAGGTGTCAATTTTTAAATTTATTAAGTTGCTTTATATGCTATTTTATATATATTTCAATAAAAAAAATGTTCACTGCATTATTAACTAAACTCAAATGACACCATAAATCTATACGAGGCTTAAGTTAATGGTGAAAATTGTCCAGTAACCATAAAATATATCTGAAACATTCAAAAAATTTTAAATAACATTTAAAATAATAGTCAATTCAGTTTTGAGATTATTTGATCAGCTTGTTTTATTTTTATTTTAAAGGTGATATATACCCGGTATGTATGTATATAAGTGTTGATGAATATGGTGATGAAGTTATATTTTGTTTATTGTGAGATTTTGGTTTCAATGCTATATTGAATACATTTTTAATTTCAAATTGTTGTTCAAATTTCTAGCCAAGGGAAATAGCTGTTGTTAAAAACAGTTCCTAAATTGATGAAATACAATAGATAGATACAAAAAATAGGTCTAGGTTGGTTAAGACTTGGTCGAGTATGGTTCAGACTAGGTCGAGTATGGTTCAGACTAGGTCGAGCATGGTTCAGACGCATATAAAATGGTTAAGTACTGGTCGAGTAAGGGTCGAGTACAAGTTCAGACTGTTAAGTATGGTTCAGACTACAGTCGAGTATTATCAAGTAAATTTCAGACCAGTTCAGACTGGTCGAGTAATAATCAGTACAGTCGAGTACAGATATAGGCCATTTCAGACTTTTACTGGTTTGTAGTGTATGTAGTCACCAATATGATATCAGTAATTAGTCGTAAATTTTTACAAATGTATGTACCAGTCACAGACCCTGTCTGGTCCGGATATTTGCGCTTTGGAAGAAAATTTTATTCTTTCCGCAATCACTGTGGCTAATAGATTGTAATTCATATCTTATAGTGAAAGAGGACGCAAGTTTGAGATGAGAGTTCTGTCCTTATAATGAATAAGAATGAGTATGTCCCGTCTTTGATCAATTGATGGATAATATATTATCATAAAACTGAAGTTTTTGCGTTAGCTTAGGATGCATATATCTTTCTAAAAAAACTGAGGCGTTTACAACATACACCGTATTTTATCAATTTTTTTTATCGCAAATCGCAATTCGGAAGTTTATCAGTTGTGTGATATAAAATAAATGAGCAACATAAAATTGCTTCTAGTATCTATGAAAAAAAGCAGTTTTATGTTGGCATACTTCATACATATAATTGGACAAAAGAAGGCAAGAAAATCCCCATAAGGATTTATTTAACAGAGGAATATTCGTAACTCAAAATCTACACTCGAAAAGATATCAAGAAGAGCGAACAACATACATTATCACTCAACAAGAACTATTTTTACGGTTATTATCATGAATTGATTGTAACAATATTTCTATATTTAGCATTTTTACTCATACAGTGATCTTATATGTGCACTATTGTCTATCAGATTTAGAATAGGTTAAGTTATGTTTCACACACTGTCGCTTGCTCCCGAATAACGATTCGATTTCGCATGAAGGACGACGTCTGAATATCAAAAAATGATTGACGCCCATAATAACTTCAGTATAGTTTCCCCATAATCAGCTTCTGTTCTATTTTGATTTTGTTTTGGAGAATCTGTCCATGTTTGAAAACTAATCTTGATTCCCAGATGTCTTGTCTACCACGTTTTGTTTGAATCGGAAACGGGAAAGACGTTAAAAATAGAAAATTCTACGATTGTCAACTTCTATGGTTCATACAAAAATGCGTATGTGATATAAGTGACAACTATCCGATTATCCAACAATAAACAAAATACCGAAATGAATATAAACATATCTCAATTATTCCCTAAGGCTTTTAATAAGGGTTAATCCATTTATTTCCTATGACTTTCTTGTTTGTAGTATCTTGAAGAATTGTTTTGAAATTCAACTCATTATCAATGGCGTATCATAATAGGAACAGAATAATCTATGCGCATGCCTTTGAAAATGTAGACAAAGGAAAGCAATCGTAATGCTTTTATTTTGTCCGGTCAATAAAAGAAAGCATCAAAAAGGGAGTTTTAAACCATAAACCATTATATTTCTAGATTTCCCAGGAATATTAAACTCTGTTAAACAAAAAATGTGTTCATACTCAATAATAATTTACCAAAAAATTGCATCAGCTTTGATAAAAAAGCACGATTATATCAATCATAACTTTAAAAAATACCCACTGTATTGTCGAATATGTCCTCAATAGGTATGTTGGTAGCATCAGCCACAATTTCACCATCTTGTCGTCTAGCATAATATACCAATAACCTTGCTTGAGGAACCATTCCATATGATATCATCAGTCTTTGGTTTCGCTGTGTTTCTTGGTTCATTGTAAATCTACCTTGTGTTACAAGGGATCCTTTCGAAAACACCTGTCAACAAAATAAAAACCGTTATTATTTTTACGTATTAAGATTTTTAATTGCCGTTTAAACTATGGTAGAAATTAAGAATTGTACTTAAATTAGTTTTGAGTGAAAAATAATGAAAATGCATATCAAAATAGAGATTGTAAGTTTTTCTGTCGTCCAATATTATAATTATAGGTAACATATTCAACTCAAAAGCAATCCCTTCATGAGGAAAACATGACAAATTATCACTTCATAATCGATCAACTTTTGATTTTGAATATCCCTTTTGTATCTTGTGCCTCTGTAAGACAACTATAAATAACAGACCAAACTAGACAAAGTGATGTCCCCGCACTCCACTCTGAAGTAACTGTATTATAACAAAGTCAATGTATGACTTTCTTTGAGATATTATTGTGTCTGGGAGACACACATGATGCCCCGCAGATGCAAAGTGTTATTTTAAAAATTTAGCATGGGAGCACATAGGTCTATGGTTCACTGTAGGAGGAGTTATCCGGAAACGCTATGCACCTCTTATGCACGTAAATACTCCAAAAAATGACAAAGTTCAACTATCTCCCTAAAGAGCAAATATTATTTAAAATTAAAATCCTGACCACATGCACACCTTCAATTTATGTACAAACAGCCAGCAAAGTGGAAACTTCCTAGCATTCAAACTGTGGGAGGAGTTATCCGGAAACGCTATGCACCTCTTATGCAAGTAAATACTCCAAAACATGACAAAGTTCATCGATCTCCCAAAAAAGCAAATATTGATAAAAATCAAAACCCTGACCACATGCACACCTTCAATATATGTACAAACAGCCAGCAAAGTGAAAACTTCCTAGCATTCAAACTGTAGGAGGAGTTATCCGGAAACGCTATGCACCTCTTACGCAAGTATATACTCCAAAAATGACAAAGTTCAACTATCTCCTAAAAGAGCAAATATGAATAAAAATCAAAACCCTGACCACATGCACACCTTCAATATATGTACAAACAGTCAGCAAAGTAAATACTTCCTAGCATTCAAACTGTAGGAGAAGTTATCTGGAATTACTATATACCCATAATGGGACGGACGGACGGACGAACAGGGGTAAAACAATATCCCCCCCAACTTTTAGTAGCGGGGGCATAATGAGGTAGATGTAAGCAACTTTAGTTATTGTACAAGATTCAACAATAAGCAAACCTATACAGTATAGTAAGCTATAAAGGACCCAGAAATGACAAAAAATGAAACTATTCAAACGATAAAATCAAACGGTTAGAATTATGTAGAACAAAAATAAAAGCGACCAAAGACAACTACTGAATTACAGGCTCCTCACTTGGAAAAGGCACACATAGAATGTTGCAGGGTTAAACAAAGAAATCAACCAATTAGTGAGATCTCTTTGACATACTTACAGTCTTTAATAGATCTTAAATTTCAAAGATTTGTTTGAACAAGTTAATGCGTCTCTCGGTTTCTGGTTTTAACTTTGATTTGTAATTCAGTAAAGAGTCGTTGATAAGAATGCACATGTTGATTAAAAGGTGTATGCTTTATCAGGTTCTGTTTTATTTCTTAAAATGTAATGTTAATGCACAAGGAATACTCACTTTATAACTACAGTAACGAATTGCTTCTGTGACTTTCACAAGTAGTGGTAAATACTCCCCTGGCTAAACAAGAATCATATTTGTAAATACAAATAAATTTCCGTAATAGAAAGATTACATTGAATTTCTCGTTTTCAAAATCTGTTTAAATTTGATCATTTAATGGCAATTGGTGAATTCTAAATATGGTGACAACACAATGTATTGAGGGCGATGTATGATACAAGCTATCATCTGCGCACAAAAATTGCAATACTTTTGATCTTTCCAAATTCATGACATTGAGTGTATAAGTTAACTTAATCATTCATCTTATTGAAAGGTCATTTTTCACGTTAAAGTGATATCATAATTTGCATAATTTATATGATTCAAGACTTTTTTGGAATAACTTGTTAGATGTCTTTGCAAGATTTAATTAAGCATTAACTTATATCACCCCACAGCTCCGTTCTCAAATGTACACATATAGTGTGTTCGACTTCAAGTTCAAAAGCGTGTTTTTGGCCATCTTGAACTTGCAGTGATGTGAATTTTTTCAATGTTGAAACTGACTTTGATATGAAAAACATTAATACACGCGTTGTTTATTGATTTGCACATGTTTTCTGTTGATGTGCGAGTAGCGAGTAGTGATTGTGTGTCATGAATTAATATAGCATTATCATTTCTTTACCTTTTATACATACTATAGGTACAATATTGCATGAACAACAACATTATCCAAAAAGGTATTAAAATAAGATCAATAACACACAAATGATCCCATCTAGCTAAATACCTTTTTGCGTAAGAAGGTTCATGACATCTTTATTTTGATTTGTTGTCAATGTATGTAACTAGAAGTTCCTTAATGTATATTTAGTATCATAAAAAATGTAAGACCCAATTCAACATTTAATGTAAGAAATATGATTAAATTCATATTATCTAGCGATGTCTGAATTCACAGCGAGCTGAACTATTTTGTTACCTTTGTATAACACTCATGTGCTAATTGTTGTATGCATTCTACATAGATTAAACATATTTCACGATCTGATTTTATAAATTCATCACTTAAATCTGAAATGTCTAACCAACCTATCAATACATTAGTATATAATAAGAATATAACTTTATTTCAAATGAAAAGTAGCTGGTCTATGTTAAAAGCTTAATGGAAGTATGAATCACATGTATAACACATAAGTCATTCACAGATATTTTGAAAAAAGTTGTGTCTAGCAGTATTATTGAGAGCAAGATAAGACATAATATGTTTCAAACTTGAAGAGACTATTTGTAAAATTCAATACAGACCTTTGCAGCTTTATTGTTCCTGACAGAAACCTGTATGTAATTTCTGCTAGGGGATTCCGCTCGGTTTACACTTTTATATGCACTGGCACCACGATAGAACGCCTGTAAGTAATGATTTAAACTATATATAATATATATATAACTATTTCCTTGTTTGTACGGAATAAATATATTTTTTATATTTTATTTTGTTGCACATTAGAACATTATAACATCCATCAACATATCTAGGTTAATAAGTTGGGAAGTTTGTAGTTAGCAAAAAGACTTCAAGCATGTGCATAACAAAACTAACTGAATACTCTTGTGATTTCACCGTCTCCTGGTGTAAATTTTGTCTTATTGAATTTCTTATTTGTTTAACAGCAGTCACCTGTTTATATATATCAGTTAGTTTTGTTATGCACATGCTTGAAGTCTTTTTGCTAACTACAAACTTTCCAACTTATTAACCTAGATATGTTGATGGATGTTATAATGTGCAACAAAATAAAATATACAAAATATATTTATTCCGTACAAACAAGGAAATAGTTGTATTTTTAAAAATATTTAGTAATCATTTTTTGTTAAAAACTAAAAAACTAAAATAATAAAAAAAATTGCAGTTAATTTAGAAAAAAAAAAAAAAAACAATTGGTATGTGTGTTGGCGTTTGTTTTTGTTGCACTTCGGTGTTCCTGTTGTTTCCTTTGTTTTCCTCTTATAGTTGATGTGTTTCCCTCGGTTTTTGTTTGTAACCCGGATTAGATTTCTCTCAATCGATTTATGACTTTTGATCACCGGTATACTACTGTTGCCTTCTTTTATATAGGGGAAATGTGTCTTCAACTGTGTATATGAATATAGTTAATTGAAAGCTCATATCTCAGTCGTTAAGGTGTCAAAGTTTTAGACGAATATGATAACATGATATCGATGTGACTGCATGGTCAACCTTTTAGCCCTTTTGTGTAACAGCCAAAGATGAAGCTGAGACATTTATCGACAAAAAAGCCTAGTTAACAAAGACAGTCCAAGCGGCATGATGTCACAAATTAAAGCAAAGGTTCAAATTACGCTGTTTTTGTTAAGTTAACATGATGTTCTTATCATTTTGTTATTGGTATTGTACAATAAAAAGGTAACATGTTAAACAAGAATTTTGGTGGATAACCTTTTTCGTAGAATGTCAATTGCCAGCTCGTGCAATATACATGTAACAGTCTTTTCTACCTGAAATTCACTTATATGTGTATTCCATCCCTTATATATATATACAATTACCTCTATAATTCCATTTTCTGCCGCTTTTGGAAAGTTTGCTGATAACACAAAAATTCCTGATTCAGGTATTTGTACGACCCTTGTCCACAATACTTTTTGTTCATTTCGAGTTTCAGGTTGATGCATTTGTCCAATAGGCATGACTTGACCACCAGTGCCAGATGATCCAGGACTAACGTCTTGTTTTTCCTTGATCACGGGTACGTAATACTTCACTGTGATGTTTACCATACCTAACGGTGGCTTTATAGGACTGTCATCATGTTGTGTTGCCCGCAACTAAAATCACATTCATAGATAAATATGTAATATGAACAAATTTAATAACTTTATAAAAAATTATGATTATGAACATCCCGTCTTTACTTTATAAATACAATATACCAAGCTCTAGGCAGCCATGAGTCAAGATTTCTTACTTAATTTCACCCCATGAAAGTGTTAATTCAAAGGCAAGAACAATGTTACAAATTGTAAATTGTCTAAGACTCTGAAAAATTAACTTAAAACTTAAAAATTAGTTTGGTTCAATAAGATATGCGATGAATTTGAACTACATTGACGATGTGTAAATCATATCTATTACGTTTGATTATTTCCTTTACTCGACAAACGTCTACGTTATACACATAATGGATACCCAACTACCCCTATTGCAGTCTACTGGTATTTGAATACAGAAATTTGCGGATAAAAAAGGCACCACGACTTTAACAGTTATAAGGAAAATACCAACATAAGAATTGCTTGAATCCGTTGTAGTTATACTTTAAAGACCTGTATTAGTCAAATTAGATGTTAAACTAGAACCATAACAATGGAAAAATATTTTCAAGGAATGTAAGGGTTGTGCCTCAATAATTTTAAAATAAAAAACATATTTTTGACTTTTTCAAAAAATATTACGTTTCGATAACAATTATAAATACTTACAATTATGGCATATTCCATATTCGGTTTGAAAACAGAAGGCATCCTGGGAGAGAAATTGAGTTTTTCTGGTGTATCATAAATTCGAACAGAGCCTTTGTCCTCTGCCGAAACACCAGTAATGGATTCAGTTACTTTAGCTATGACTTCTATGTAAGTTCCAAGCGCAGGAGCCACTTCACTCATTAAAACCCGGACCGTTGCCTTTCCTTTTATCTACAAAGTAACACTTATTTTACAATTATTTCTGAATGATTGGTGTGCAAATGATTGACGTTAAATAAGAATAAGACTTTTTAATATATATGGTGAGTGTTTCTGGTTTTATATTCATAAGATATGCTCTCAAACTCTTAAAATGAAAACCAAGGATGCGTATCAAGATTGTTGAATTTGAAGAGCTATATGACCAAACTTGAATTTATAAGAACAGCCAAATCTGATAATCGGATAGTAACATAACCATAAACGTTGAAATATTTTGGGCTAAAACATCACCTCTCAAAAACACTGTTATTTATTCTTTTTTGACTGTGTAATGCTCAATTGATGGAAATGTTTACCTTGTGCTCCATCATTTTTGTCCATAGTTACATCAACAATCATGTATTATTGTTTACTCATGCACACCTATAGATGTCTCTTTTTTTTCTGTAATGTTCAGTTGCAGATCTATTGCGTATATCCCCAAAATCCTATATGTAAAGCTCATATGATAAGAAAATGTTTATGTTTAAGAGTATAAATATAAATCTAACTTTGCATACATTGAACTAGATTTTAAAATAGAACAATATGTAATAAACAAACCTTAAATTTCTTCACAATCTGTTTATCAGTCGTCCAACGTCGTTTAAATGTCACTTCTGCGTCCCCTTGTACTGGCTTTCCAAAAGTATACCTAAACATTATTTAAAAATGATCAACCATTGTTACTATTTACAAAAGTTTATCTCAACATATTTTGAACTTAACAAGCGTTATAACCTTAAAACAAGTTTTGGTCATTTTGTGTTACATTTCCTTTCTTGTACCACAGAAGCGTGTGTACTCTATATGAAGGTTCTCAGGTTTGAATGATTACATGTATGGCAGCTATGTCTTAGTAATTTGAAACGCTTTAAACTTGCATCAGATAATGTGAACATTCTTTGTTTTCTTTTTGCTTTGCTATATGTAAAAGGTCAAATAGCGAAAATCATCTTACTTGTTTTAAATATGAACTAAATTGTGTCATCGGTACAAGGACATCATCCGTAAATATAAATCAATATATAAAGAGCTGTATGACCATCGGAAATAAACACATTTATTCTAATACCAGTTGTTGGCATGATACGGGTAATGTTCTTCTCGCATAATTTATGATGGCATGTTACTTAATCCCTAACGGGAGGGGTGGTGGCTGATTTTCATATGATGAAGACATAATCTTTCAATCAGTTTAATTGAGATATGGAGCTGACATGTCAAAAACTGCTAGTACTCCTCTGGTAATTTATGTTGTTCATATTGTCATTTTGCTTAGTTTCTTCTGTTACCTTTTCTAACATCGGACTCGGCCTCTTTTTAATTGTGTGTTACTGTGCGTATTCTGTGTGTTTGTTTATTCCAAATTGGCTAGATGAATAGTGGAAGGGTTGAGATCTCACAAAACATGGTTTACCCCGCCGCATTTTTACGCCTGTCCCAAGTCAGGAACATCTAGTCCTTGTTAATGTTGTGTTGTTTGTTTTAAAGTTTGGCTCATTTGTATGTTTTCGGAGTTTAGTGGCGTCCATTTCGCTGAACTTGTATACATTATTGTTTAGGGTCCAGCTGAAGAAGATGTGATATTATTGCCAATGAGACAACTCTCTACCAGACCAAATGACATAGAAGATAACACCTATAGGTCATCGTACGGCCTTCAGCAATGAACAAAACCTATACCGCATAGTCAGCTATAAAAAGCCCCGAAATGACACATGTAAAACAATTCAAACGAGAAAACTAACGGCCTTATTTATGTAAAAAACAATAAACGAACTACAAAAATGATATACAGCAACAAACGACATCCACTGAATTACAGGCTCCTGACTTAGTACCGGCACATGCCGAATGTTGCGGGGTAAAAAATGTAAGCGGGCGCATGCACTCGCATTTACTAATAGCATTTAGCCTCCGGTCGCGGAATTTGCTCGCTGCGTTGAAGACCAATTGGTGGCCTTGGGTTGTTTTCTGCTTTTGTCAAATTGTTATCTCTTTGACACATTCTCCGTTTCCGAAAATATCTCGACTATGAAGGTGTATGGCAATATCCATCATATTGATATATATATATGTACTTTTAGATAAATTTCACAAGTTTATTTTTGGCTTAATGCACGGCTAATGTTATTAATGCTATCTGAATTTAGCTTAAGTGAATTGAACTTTCTAACTGCCAGAGATTTGTAAGTGAATACCAATGCTGAAAATCATCAACAGTCAATAATTGTATATTACAAAGTCGTGTCGTTTATTATTTTCATTAAATGTACTCACATTGTATTAATTGTAACTGTGAAGAATCTATCTGTTTTCAGCTCAAATGACGGCAATACAACATCTACTTCAAATTTAGGTAAAACTAAAACATTAAAAATAAAATGCTATTTGATCTTCGGCAAATCACTAAATGCAAACAGTATACACAATGGTTGTGCGTTTTTTAATGAGACTTGGGGCCGTTGGAATGTATTATTTCGAAGAAGGAGTAACATTGTGTAATGAATTAAAAAAATCAATTTTACGCATTGAAACTTTTTTAATAAAACTTTTGTATTTAGTCTTGTTACTAACAAAGCTTAGATTCAAAGAGACGTTCATTTCATAGTACTTGTATTCTATAAATATACAACAACCACACATTGTCACAAAATATGAAATGTGTTTGTACAAAATTCAGAAACAGGTAGAATGCGCAGCCTTATCAAATTAATATATCAAAATAAACAAACGCCAAAAGACTTACTACTGGAAATATACCATGTTCATAACTAGCACTTTATAAGAGGTGTTCACCAATTTAAAGTAGATTGAAATCATTCATTTGTTTGTATCACCAACACGAAGAGCGCACCGAGTAAATAATTTTATGGAAGGAAGGATATATTAATTCACCTCTATCGCATTCATTCATTGAAAGTTTTGTCGTATGTAACACAGAATTACTTTAAGTTCAATTTAATTACTCTAATTGTAAACTTATCTAACGATTTATATGTACTTTAATGTATTCACTTCTTTCTCAAAATGCATCATTTTGTTTATAAATCAGATAGAATGAGAGAGTTGTGCTATAACTTTAAAGGGAGATATTGTTTTACACTACATGACCAACAAATGATGTCCTCACCAACTCTTTCTTCGTCATGTGATGTTACTTTAAAGGGAAGTATTGTTTACACTACAGGACCAACACATGATGTACTTACCAACTCTTTCTACGTCATGGAATATTACCTTAAAGGGAAGTATTGTTTTACACTACATGACCAACAAATGATGTACTCGCCAACTCTTTCTACGTTATGTGATATTACTTTAAAGGGAAGTATTGTTTTACACTACATGACCAACAAAAGATGTACTCACCAACTCTTTCTACGTCAAAGCTTTTTGAAGTTTTTTCTGTCTGAAATCATGAAATGTATATTTCATAATGATTTCATTTAAACGATTTGTGTATTGATAAAGAAAGGGTTATCTTCCTAAAAGAAAGGGTCAACGAGATACAAAATCGAGAACATGCAAACACCACTGTTATTACTTTTTTCTAGGCAAAAGTAATTCGTATGTAACTGAGTCAAATGCTTTCGAAAAAGAAACAGTAGTTTTTAACCTGTTTGAATTTAATATCATTAGTTGAAAATAAAATGATCAGTTTTTGCTCCAAATGAATGCACTTATAAAATTAGTTTCACCAGGATCGCTAAAACCGAAGTACCTCAATAAATGTGTAAATACATAAAGGAGATAAAGCGTTGGTTAGTTAAAAAGATACTCTGACTTCTGAGTGCGAATGGTATCTTTTTAAAGATCCAATGCTTATCTATTGTGTCTTTTATTTAAGCTATTGTTGTAATGTCTTTCCAAAGTTAGAGTTCTTTCGTTAATAGGATATTTTTATCATTGAGTTCCGATAAACTCCAAATTGTACTGAATGATGCACTGTCATTAAATTTATACGAAATTTCCATTAAATGATTGGGAATCTGCAATTATAAAAAAAGCACATATTTGAACCAATTTAAAAAAAAATATAAATGCATGTATGTTACTGAACTTCACGGAAGAACTTAATCAGGGCCACATCATAAAAATTTGAGAATATGCATTTGTAAAGATATGTATTGAAACAGTGGAAATCTCCCTAAATAAAAAAAATAATGAGCAAATGAATGTTAACAATTTCTTTTGAAATGTGTTGAATTGCCAATAATAAAGAAAAGAGAAAAAAACCCCGAAAAAATGTATTCTCCTTGCAAAGTTATCCCCATTAGCAAAGAAAATATAAATAAATGAAAAAGGACATAAAAAAAATCGTAAACGAACGTTGTTATATGCACAAGCTTTTTGCGTTCATTGTAGCAGTGTGTATCATAATTTAACATTTATTTATGTATATTTAAAATTTTGGCTGACGATATCAATTGGAATTAATCCTTAAACATACCTGTCAACCTCTGAAAATGAAAATGCAGGTCATGACCTGCATTAAGGGAAACAAATCAGGTCATAACGCATACAATCGTTTCTTAGTTAAATTCAGCTAAAGAACGTAACGTCATCTACTTTATCCTAAATGAGTTTAATATTACCAAACTAATGAAATATTTCTTTTTAATGTAGAAGAATAGTTGACAATCTTTCTTGATGGGTTGACATTTGATTTAAACATGAAGATTTAGTTCGGCATAAGGAATTTAACTCATATTCAACCCAAACAATTGATAAACATGGTGGGTAGTTAGTATATTAGGGTCAACCATTTACCATGAAAAACGGACTGTTCGTGATTTTTATTTTATTAGATTTCGGATGGGAAAATTAGATTAATTAATATTGTCATCTATTATTTCTTGAATACAGAACTCCATTGTGTAGGGTCTACTCCCTTTTCGATATATCTTTCGATATAACCTTTCAGTGCGCATAAAACAAATTAGATTTTAAAAATCAAATAACTGTTCTTTAAAAGTAGTGGATACTTGCATTCGATAGACAGTTGAGAATGTTTTCAAATATTTAGATCTATATGTGACAACAAAAAAGTTCAGGTGATAATTAATGTATCCGGTTTTGAATCGTCCAATGAAATAAGCAAATGTTCTCATACGTAATGTTCTTGATATGGTATCATTTGGCCAACATCTGCGTCTTGACAGCTTGAAAGCTGACAATTAATATTCAAATAATAGCCTATTGGCAAATGTAAAAGCTGATCTGCCCAAAGGTTATCATATTAATACACAAGTTTGGACATTATCATTTTGTAACAGCTGAAACACCAAAAAATGAAGGTTGACTTTATAAATTTAATAAATATTCGACAAAGAAAATGTATTTTCTATTCTTTCTATATTTTTCACATTTAACTTCGACAAACAAACATGCTTATACAATATCTGACGAAAGTCTTCGAAGTTTTGTCATTTTTTATGAGCAGATGATGTATTGACAAATCTATCAATAACATACAGAAATACTTCATTTTGTTTTGTTTGCTTTTTTTTTTTTTACATCGAATCCTTAAAGTTGGTGGACCTGAATGGAGGGTGATAATTAAAAAATGAATACACTAGTTGATTATCAGTCTATACTATAGCAGTATATTGTTGTACAACACCACGTTATTTGTCTTCGTGCTATTTTGTTTCTTTTGAGTGTATGACTTTTGACGTGACTCGGTATTTATACATCCCGCCATCGGGTTTTTGACTTTTTATCTTTGTGCATTTTTGGTGCAGGTAGGACATGAGCTGCGATTCGGACACAAAGGTTTTTTACAGTGCTGTTTCTATTTTTTTTACCATTGTATTTATATTTACTTATTGTTTTACTCTATCGAGAAAGTGTATATACTATAAACGGGATGTACTATCAACGACAAAACGTTGTTTTGTTGACGTCATTGTAAAATTTAAAATTTATTATCTACTACATCTTTTTTGTTGGCGTCTTTGTTAGATTAATATGTATGTTTTTTCTGAATTTGTTAATCAGTTGAGTTGTATGTCTGTGATATATCATACTATGTTTACACAGTTTTGTCTGCTTGATCCCAATTATTGTCACATTAACCTGTTATGTCTGTTTGGGTTGCTCACCCAATTGTTTCAATATAATGGAACTAAAAACAATTGTCATACATGTGGGAGGTTTAGCTAGGTATACAACCATTTTCCTCGGAAAATGCCTGTATCAAAGTCAGGAATATGGCAGTTGTTTTTCACTTGTTCTCCTGATTGATGGCGTTTGATTTTTGTGTGTTTATGGACTTCCCCTTTTTGAATTTGACTTGGAGTTCGGTATATTTGTTATAGTTTTTCCATTCATACTAATGCAACAGCATTCCCATTATTCCATGAATTATTTTCTTACATAAGGATTTTATTTAAATAATTAAATTGCTTTAGATACTGTTGTCTTGTGATAGTTCGTGGACTCTGATTATAATGTTTAGTTAAATTCATATTGACTCCTTTCTCATTCGTTTTGAATAGTAAATATTTGTTTCAAGGTATATTATGCCATTTACCCAACCAGAATGAAGCGCTCATTTGACTTTGGTTCAAAAAAATTAACACAAAAAAAAAAGCACAAGACTATTTTGAACAACGCTTACTTGGCATAAACTTGCAATGTTTAAAATGGAAAAGTCAAATAAAAAAGGGAGAAATATACTGTAACCGGAGAGCATGATTTGTCTCCCAAATTAAATTACTGGGACCCCTGGCACTGAAAGCCACCACTTTACCAGCTGAGCTCAGAGAATACATGACTTTCTATGGTTAGGTATCATTTCTCTATTTTGTTGTTTGGTTGACAATTTTGTAACTGGAGAGCATGATGTGTCTCCTAAAACTAATTACAGCACTAGCCAAAATTCGTACCTGGGAACCCTTACAGAGTGAGCCACCGCTCTATCATCTGAGCTGAAGGGGTACTCCACTAGCGCAGCTAATGGAGGGCGGTTACATATTTTTTACTATTAGTGTTGTACACCATACCTTCTACTTAATATGTTTTACAACATACCTTTTTTTCGCAAAATGTTGTAAACCATACCTTTTACTGCTAATGTTATACACCATACCTTTTACTTATAACTTTGTCAAACATTACTGTTACTAATGATGTTGTACATCATGTCTGTTACTAATAATATTATACGCCATACCTTTTACTTAAATGTTGTACAAGATACATTTTACTTATAATGTTGTACAACATACTTTGTACTTATAATGTTGTACAACATACCTTTTACTTATTATGTTGTACAACATGCCTGAAGCTAAAAATGTACAACAGAAGTTTTACTTAAATGTTGTACAGCATACATTTTACTTAAAATGTTGTACAACAATCTTTTGATTTATAATGTGTAAAACATAACTTTTTAAAAGTGCGAGGTTTGGCTAGCCACAAAACCAGGTTCAACCCACGATTTTTTTCTTAAAATGTCCTGTACCAAGTCAGGAAAATGGCCATTGTTATATTATAGTCCGTTTCTGTGTGTTTTACATTTTAATGTTGTGTTTCTGTTGTGTCGTAGTTCTCTTCCTATATTTGATGTGTTTCCCTCAGTTTTAGTTTGTAACCCAGATTTGTTTTTTCTCAATCGATTTATGAATTTCGAACAGCGGTTCACTACTGTTGCCTTTATTTTACTGATAATGTACAACATACCTTTTGTTCTGTTCTGATCGTCCATGTTCCTAAATTTGTTAAAGTTGAAAGTTGAAATGATCCAGCAAAAACACCCAAAACAGGCTTTACTTTAAGATACTGCTTTACTCTGTTATTTTTGGGATCCTGAAATGAAAGCATGCCTCGTTGAAACTACAATATATGTATGAATGCATGGACATTTTTTACCCCTTCCTTAGTCTAAAAAGTTCATCTTTCTTTTCATCGATAACATTTAATTCAACTGCCAAAATTATAAAAGTAACATTCAATTATCAATTATTCTGAATAAATTATTTAATGATAAACTAAATTCCCAAAAACTTCTATATGCATATGTATTTTGAATAATTTCTGAGAATATATTTTTAAATGACTTCTTACCTTCGGATCGTTTAGCTTGATAGAGTCGGGAAACAAAAGTACACACAATGAAAACTTCAAGTTTGTCTTACCTGTATGTAAATATCCAACGGATCATTTCGGACTTTTAAACTAGGATCAGTACCAAATACTCTAAACTGAACTGTTGTAAAAAATGAATGTTGTTACAAGCAGTAGAACAATGATAATTATAGAAATAAAAATAAGGATAAAAGTAGTTGTTACTATAGAAAAGAACAAATACAAATATCATTTATACAACATTCAATGAAACAGCAACCCGGCAAAACAAAATATATTAAAAGAAATATATAGGTCAACATATAGTCTTTATGAAATATATATTTTTCCTTTAAAAATACAATTAACAAAATATGTTCTTTTTCTTATGTTTCGTTCAACTTAAATAAAAAAGCTATTTAAAAGAATCATGCATCCTTGTATATTCAAAGAAAAGAATTATTTGGCAATTTAACATTTTTTCTGATTGGGTATCTCTAACATTTAATCAACTAGCACATCCATCCTTACCGGACAGCAAATACTTTCTAGTGTGTTTTATATACGAAAATAAAACGCGTGTTAGTAATGGTTATGATAGTTTGGTCTAAAAATATAATACTTTATAGTCATTTAAAAAAATGTCAGGAAATCATGTCAGGTACAAGTAATACTTAATTTATCAATGAAACAGAATTCAATTACAATATTGAGAATTTTACCTAAGTCTCCAGGCTTATAAATCGCTTTATCAGTTTGAATAAAGACGGAGGTCGCCTTTGTAGTTGCTCGTATTCTTGTTACTGTTTTATCAAACGAGAATCCTCCCGAAACTTTGACTTTCATCTTGTAATCATGTCCAGCAGGGATAGTATCGGGTACCTTCATTAAAAGAAATAAAAACATTCAAATCAGCTAATATATTCTTTATATAAACTATTAACTATCTTAATACACTAATCAAATAGTGCTTATCTGATGTGATTTGTGTCATATGCCAATGTATCATTGAACATTTGAATTCACAATAATATTTAAGTGTATTTCTTATCACAAATATTTAAAAATTCCATTTGCTATGAGTCGCATCAACTTCAAGGACGACAAATGACATCATTTATTTCGTAGAATAATGAATAAAAGAAAATTTACACCATTTTTCAGTTTTTATAAGGAGAATGTCACTTGTTGCCGCACGTAAAAAATAGAACACTGGCTTGTTCTAATCTCGGTAGTGTAAATAATGAGAAAAGATTCCAGGGATGCAATCAGAAACTAAAGAAAAGATTCCAGGGATGCAATAAAAAACTATATAAAGATTACAGGGATGCAACCAACAACTATAGAAAAGATTCCAGGAATGCAACCAAAAACTATAGAAAAGATTCCACGGATGTCAGGAATATGGCAGTTGTTATCAAATAGTTCGTTTCTATGTATGTTGGCGTTTGTTTTTGTTGCACTTCAGTGTTCCTGTTGTTCCTTTGTTTTCCTCTTATAGTTGATGTGTTTCCCTCGGTTTTAGTTTGTAACTCGGATTTGTTTTCCCTCAATCGATTTATGACTTTTGAACACAGGTATACTACTGTTGCCTTTATAATGCAACCAAAACCTATAGGAAAGATTCCAGGGATGCAACAAAAAACTATAGGAAAGATTCCAGGGATGCAACCAAAAACTACAGGAAAGATTCCAGGGATGCAATCAAAAACTATGTGAAAGATTCCAGGGATGCAATCAAAAACTATAGGAAAGATTTCAGGGATGCAACCAAAAACTATAGAAAAGATTCCATGGATGCAACCAAAAACTATAGGAAAGATTCCCTGGATGCAATCAAAAACATAGGAAAGATTCCAGGGATGCAATCAAAAACTATAGGAAAGATTCCAGCAATGCAACCAAAAACTGTAAAAAAGATTCCAGGGATGCATCCAAAAACTATAGGAAAGATTCCATGGATGCAACCATAAACTATAGGAAAGATTCCAGGGATGCAATCAAAAACTATAGGAAAAATTCCAGGGATGCAACCAAAAACTATAGGAAAGATTCCAGGGATGCAACCAAAAACTATAAAAAAGATTCCAGGGATGCAACCAAAAACAATAGAAAAGATTCCAGGGATGCAACCAAAAACTATAGAAAAGATTCCAGGGATGCAATCAAAAACTATAAAAAAGATTCCAGTGATGCAATCAAAAACTATAGAAAAGATTCCAGGGATGCAATAAAAAAACTATAGAAAAGATTCCAGGGATGCAATAAAAAAATTATAGAAAAGATTCCAGGGATGCAATCAAAAACAATAGAAAAGATCCCAGGGATGCAATAAAAAAACTATAGAAAAGATTCCAGGGATGCAATAAAAAAACTATAGAAAAGATTCCAGGGATGCAACCAAAAACTATAGAAAAGATTCCAGGGATGCAATCAAAAATTATAGAAAAGATTCCAGGGATGCAATCAAAAACTATAGAAAAGATTCCAGGGATGCAATCAAAAACTATAGAAAAGATTCCAGGGATGCAATAAAAAAACTATAGAAAAGATTCCAGGGATGCAACCAAAAACTATAAAAAAGATTCCAGGGATGCAATCAAAAATTATAGAAAAGATTCCAGGGATGCAATCAAAAACTATAGAAAAGATTCCAGGGATGCAATCAAAAACTATAGAAAAGATTCCAGGGATGCAATCAAAAACTATAGAAAAGATTCCAGGGATGCAATAAAAAAACTATAGAAAAGATTCAAGGGATGCAACCAAAAACTATAGAAAAGATTCCAGGGATGCAATCAAAAATTATAGAAAAGATTCCAGGGATGCAATCAAAAACTATAGAAAAGATTCCAGGGATGCAATCAAAAACTATAGAAAAGATTCCAGGGATGCAACCAAAAACTATAGAAAAGATTCCAGGGATGCAATAAAAAAACATAGGTGATACCACTGATGCGTTGATATTATAGTTAAATCATTAAAGATGATATAAAGCAATATTCAATTCTCACTTGTTACGAAAGCTTTTGTCGAAACTTAAATAGTGCTGTACATAAAATTAAACTTACGTTTATTTTGACCACTGCAGGTTGTCCTGAAATTGAAATCACAAGTCCTTGATCAGATATCCACTTCTATGCTTGTGTTAATCAAAACAATATTCATTTATGAACAATGCTACTGCTAGTCAATAATTATGGTAATGGCATCTTTAAACGTGCACAAATTAAACAAGAACGATGGACTTCTTATGTATATCACCAAAAGAAGATACAACAAACAAGTTATCAATTATTCGATGTAAATATTAATTTCACTTCAAATATCTAGAAATAATAAATATAGTCGTTTTTTACCAGACACCACTGTCCCAGGTTAGGGGAGGGTTGAGCGCTCACAGGCATGTTTAATCCCGCCACATTCTATATGTGCCTGTCTTAAGTCGGGTACCTGCAATTCAGTGGCTGTCGTTTGTTGCTGTATATCATATTTGTTTTTCGTAAATTGTTTTGTTATTAATTAGGCCGTTAGTGTTCTCGTTTAAATTGTTTCACATTTTTCATGTCGGGGCCTTTTATAGCTGCTTATACGGTATGGGTTTTTCTCATTATTGAAGGCCGTAAGGTGACCTACTATTGCTTACTACCACTTCGTTTTATCTGTGGTGGATAGTTGTCTCATTGGCAATCATACCACATCTCTTCATTTTTATAAAAGCGTAATATAAGGATCCAATTTGTTTTTACAAAATTTGAATTACCAAATATCTAAAGAGAGATCACTCGAAGCACCTCAAGCATACAGCCATAAATGATGACAAAGCTAATTGAAATATAGTTTTGAATTCAAGAACCATATACACCTAACAAAATGTCATTCGAAGACGTATTAATGTATTTTCCTTTATTGATTAATAATTTCTTATTCAAGTTCAGTGGCAAATGTCTTACTTTTTTAAGAATAATTAACATCGTAGTTTGCCTGACGCGGGGGAAATGATAATGGTCGGTTTGGATCAACGAATTACAACCTTTTGCAGTATTTATTCTTTTCCGATAAATTTAAATGAGCTGAAATCGGATCACTTTACTCTATATTATAGACAGATATAAATGCGCTGTTGGACACTATTTTCAGTTTTGGTTTCATAATAGTTCATGGTGCATTAATATGGTTCATTTATACTTTTATAGTAAAAGTAGATATGCAAGATACAGATTAAAGCTATTTCAAATAAATACACATGTAAGAATGTACCCACGATTACTATTCTTTTTAAATGAAAAAGGGAAATGCATAACTTAAATATGAGTAAAATTAGTGGAAGGGAACATGAGTCAACAATTAAGATAATTAAGATTCGGAAATTGACTACTAAGTCAAGAATAAGGCAGTTGTTTTCCATTCATTCCGTTGGTTAATAAAGTCTAACGTTTGATTTTTTACCGAGTGCTTGCATCTCATATATCGTAATGAAATTTCCCATCTCTAGGAAGAAACATACTCTCTCCCCTATCGTAAGGCGTTCAAACCTCTGATTTCATGGGTTAAGGTGCATCATCACAACCACGGGAATACAAGCTCTGGTTTGGGACAGATCATACAGAATGTTGCGGGATTTAACGTGTTTGTGTACGCCCAACCTTCCCTTAACTTTGTATTTACTCTCATCAGGAACGCTCAAGCTAAACATTTAAAAGCAAAGGAAAACCAAATGATCAAGCACTAAAACTAAAGCACTGAATAATTGTTCCTTTCGATTTTTTTTCTCTTAAGCCTTTCAATGTTTATTTGTATGTAATTTGTTTTATTTAATGTATACTCACGCAGTGAATACATTGACTCCCTTTTAGTTGCTAATGTGGTATTGTCTTTGTCCAAAAGTATAACCACTACAGTAGCCCCTTGTTCAATTGGATTAATAGGTGCTATATAGATATCAGCCGTTGAACCAGCTCGTATTTGACGTGGTACCGTCACAATATATGTACTGGAAGTTAAACACAGGAAGAATATCATAATGGTAGTAATGCTATTAAGACATTATAAATAAAAAGATGTGATACAAAAATGTATGAATGCCAATGAGACAACTCTCCATTCAAATCACAATGGATAAAAAGTTACCAATTATAGGGCAAAGTACGGCATTCAACATGGAGACTTGGCTCACACCAAACAGCAAGCTATAAAGGGGCCCAACGGTCTAATCTATATAAAAAACGAGAAACGAGAAATACCTATGAACCACACACACAAACAACAACCACTGAACAACAGGCTCCTGACTTATGATAGGTGCATACAAATGCTTGCTTTCAATCATTTAAATTAGAATTGAATATTTATGTTTTTTTTCTGTTTATATTTGATAAAGGTTTTTTTTTTTTTTTATTTTGTTTATTTTATTTGTTTTGTTTGTTTCGTTTTGTTTTATTGTATAAAATATTTCGTCTTTTTCCGTTTTCTTTTTTCTCATTTTATTTTGTTTTCGTTTTTTTCGCTTTGATTTTGTTGTCTTTTTTATGCCGTGTTTATCTATATTTTACAAAAAAGAGGCGAAAGACACCAAAGGGATATTTGGTCGACCGTTGAAATTAAGGTACTGTGTTATCTTTTTGTCTTTCGAGTTAGGTCTGAATTGTGCCTCATATGAATAATTAGTCTTGACCACTTACAAAGTGTATGGTATAGTACAATTACTTACTTTTTCGCCCAAGCAGGACCAAGGACACATAACAGTAGACCGATTATTAGTCTCGTCATGTCCTGAATTAATGTATTGTTATCTGCAAGTAAGCATATAAATCATATTTATATAACATATGTATATTTGAGAATAAGAAAAGTACCATGTAACATTATAGCAAACACGTACTTTATATTAAGGTTATACCTGGTAAACTGAAAAAATAAAATCTAATGTTCACAATGTTTAGTCATCCATAACAAATGTATATACATTGTATTTAATGTTACTTCGAACTATCCTAGAAAGCATAGGAAATGCTTGAGTTGTAAAACAGGTGATGCATATTTTAAAGATCAAACAAAGAAAGGAGGATGACAAAAATCAGGAAACCATTGTTGGTGTATTTTGCTTCAACGGATTAAGATTTGAATTAAACTCACGCTCGCGCTTCTAAAATAAAGCTCTTTTTCCTGTGTTTGAAGGAGGAAGCCTACTTATTTAAATGAATTTTTATTTCACAAAACTTTGATGAATTAGTTTTTTTTTTTAAATATTTTTTTTTCAAAACATAAATATGCATTTTAAGATACTTATTTCTTTCAATATTATTCAAGTATGAAATTAATTAGAAAATTGTTTGCATTTTTAATATGTTTAAATTTATTTACATACATACAGATATTGTTGTTTAGTCTCTGAAATAAATCTTTACCTCTGTCAAAGCTTTTTACCAGTCTCCAATGCGATAAATTCTAATTTGCACTAAAACTCAGTTTGATTGTAGAAGTGAAACATTGTTTACGGACTTACTTTTATATAGACAATTAAAACATGTATTATGTCCTACGTGGTAACATATTTCATCGGTTAAGGTAAACCACCGGCTGTTTCTGTCCTGAAGACAAATGTGTTTATGTAAAACGTATTAATTTTAAAGGATTAAATCATTGCACATGAGAACGTGATCATTGAAAGTCCGGTTTGACGTGTTTGAACTTCTACACTTTACGTTAATTTTCAATTGAACAAACATTTCCGTGTAGTTTATTTACATACTTCATTTATTATTATTTAACTCGCCACACAAGATTCACTTACATAATACACATTGTATATTAAAGATTTTTCTTAGGTTATATACATATATTATAAATTAAGTAAAGTGTCTGAATTTGCTTTGTAGTGTGTAGCCCACACCATAAATTTTAAAACCCTTGCCGTGGATGGTAAAACCCTTACCAAAAAAACATAAAACCCACATCATGAATTGTAATACCCATACCATGAATTTGAAAACCTCCATCATAAATTGTAAAACCCCTACCAAAAATTGTAGCCTCCGTTTGGTTGTGCAGGATGTATAAATACGCAGCCACGTCCGGTCAGAATGGGGACGTTAAATCCAATGCCTCGTGTTAGAGAGAGTGCCACGCTCTCTGCACGTTAAGCACCCTTACAACAACTCTTTGAGGGGTACGTAGGTGACTTGTTGCTAGGCAAAAGTTCTGTCCCTATCCATTATACCCTCATTTTCCAGTGGTAGTCTAAATTTCCCCGACCTTCATTCCGGACGGCCTCTATTACAGGACCTACCTATTGTATTTATTGTTACTTTGTTCTCGTTGTGAGCATGCATGAAATATTTGCCACTGGACTATAAGCAATCAACAATCAATCAATCAAACAATCATTAGCATGTTCTCCATTACTCCTTGTATTCCTTTTAAACACATGAATTGTGTCTTGATCATATAATAGGCTCTTTATTGCCTTTATTCCCCACAAAATTTGAACAAAAAGACACATGAATTGTCATTTATGTCATTTGGTTAATTTCGGTGTCTTTGAGTCTCTGGTGAAGAGTTGTGTCATTGGCTATCATATCACATCTTCTTATCTTTATACACACTATTGAAGATATCTAACCAAGAGCAATTGCTTTGAAGAGCAAAGGCGAACAAAAGGAAGTGTACATAGAAAGCTAACGATTAACACTTATGATGTTCTTACGGTATGCACTTTGATTTAAGAAAAAGCGAGTTTTAAGTATTTAACCCTCGTCCCCTCCCCCTCTCCTTTTTTAAAAATCTCGATCACGTTAAAGAGACAGAAAAAAAACCCATTCAATATAATTCATTAAGAGAAAAAAAAACCCGTAAGGTCAATATTAAGATTACAATTCAAAGAATGATTGCACTTATCTAAAGAAGACCCACACTATTTAAGATACTGAAATGGAAATCATGCATTGTTATACATGTACACAAATATTTGTCCATGATGCAAAAAAAAAAAAACACCCTTTTGTTTGTGTTAGCTAGGAGAGGGGGTATCAGCTGAAATTAAATAAATACATTACCTTAAAAAAGCTTAACCTTTTGTCGGTCAATTTTAATACTACTAACCTCATAAAAGAAGAAAGATTTTCTAGTTGCCAATTGCAAAAAATAAAACTAACAAATAACGGGTGTTTCGTCTCGTTTTTCAGTTAAATTTTGATTGATTGATGGCGGGTTACTGCTGTACCAGTAAACATGAGCAATGTTGCCGCAAGAGCTAAATTTTGTATCTGTTTATACTTTTTGTATCTGTTTTATACTTTATCCGTTAAGAATACAAGAGAACACAATTAATTTGATTTTTACTTGTTTACATTTACAACTCTCGGGAAACCACATAGATTAGAAAAGGTGATTCTTTTACATCATAAACGTTCTTATTTACCTTCATTAGCATACGCTATAATAACCATTCCCTTTTGAAGACCACAAAATAAAAACATCCAAACAGTTTTATCACGGATATACACAGATATTGCTCGCATATGTTTTGGTAGACATATACACCAGAATGATAGTATTCCGTGTTTTTACAGTTGTGAATACTGGCTTATCCTAAACGCCAAACTATATTAATTGAGCAAGTTCATCATAAAAAGTGATGATTTAGGGAAAAAAAATTACAAAAATAATATTTTTTTTCTTTTGTTCAGTTTTTGAAGAATTCCATTAGAACAACATATATTTTGGCCATAATTGTACCGATTTTGGAAGAATAGAATTATAATAATACGATTACCAGTTCATATATTTTGGGGGTTGGATGAAGGTCAAAATAAATTCACAGTATGGTGGGTACCTTATTTGTGTAATCATATAGTTCTCCAGTTTTCAACCCGGACCCCCTGACACTTCAGCTAGAAAGATTGCAAGCATATGGAATTTGTACACCTGCTATTATTGAATTGCTTCAGGATTTTTTCCTTTTTGCAGTCATTTGAAGTTAGTCGTCATAGTTTTCGGTTAAATAACAGTATTAGTTTTGTGTAGTCATCTCTTCCTCCATATGCAGATTTCAATTCGGATTATTACTTCAAAGAAAAATTGCACACATAATGAAGTTGTGCACCTGCTTTTATAGAATTACTATTGTTTGAGGAAGTTTCTTCGTATTTTCCAACCTAAGACACTTGAAGAATGGACCCCTTTTTCTGAATATTTTTGTTTTTGTGTGTTTTTTGTAAATATTATAACATTTTAATTTTTTTCATTTATTTAATGTGTCCTGCTTTTTTCTTTTTTTTTACGGACGCCATCACGAGCGTTATGGAATATTTGTTTCACAGATGACGACCGCCAATTGTCCTTACTACAATCTCGTCCCCTTTCCCCCGAATGTCCCCTCCTGAATAAGACATATCACCGGTTTGTACTTACATGAGCAACACGACGGGTGCCACATGTAGAACAGGATCTGCTTACCCTTCCGGAGCACTTGAGACCAGTTTTGGCTGGGTTCGTGTTGCTCAGTTTTTAATTTTCTATGTTGTTTTGTGTACTGTTGTTTGTCTGTTTGTCTTTTTCTTTTTTAGCCATGGCTTTGTCAGTTTATTTTCGACTTATGAGTTTGAATGTCCCTAAAGTATCTTTCGCCTCTCTTATATAAATAACACATAAAAAGTATTGCGCACCGGTTTACTTAAATGTTTGAGATGGCTCATTAAATTGGTATGTTCATGTGAACAGCTGCTTTATGAATGTACGTCAAACCTTATTGAACCAATACAATTAATACACTGCTTCAAATTCATGCTGTTAGTAATAAACAACATGTAAAACTGAAAGATTTTTAATCAATAAGCCCAACAACGGTTGCATGAAACATTCGAAATCCGCCTATTGAATGAAATGAAATTTGCTTTTTTTTAAATATATCATTGACTTTATTTAAATACTTAAGTTTTTTCTATCCCCAGATAAAGATTGCATAAGCCTATTTAGCTTTTGTTTTGAATTATCGGTTTTAAATACTCTTGAACTACTTGGCCTTTCAACTGTTTTGATGCGAAAGTCACTGATGAGTCTTATGAAGACGAAACGCTCGTCTGGCGTCCACAATTGTATGAGTGCTCTCTTTGATTATGCTTCTGTAAATGTAGCTTATAACAACCAATCAAAATACATAATGCTACCAAAACCGTATTGCTTCTCTTCTTCCCAGTTATGCAAAATAAAAAAAAAACAGGGGAAGCTTCTGATTTGTCATTCATTTTACTGAATTATTATCATACTGATGGACGAGTTATACTCTCTTGCGTCCGATGCAGGACGTTTATGTTGAGCCTCATCTAGATAATGGCATAGAAATAGGTTAGTGTGAATCTCCGTGGTCCTTCAAGCGATACACTGTCTCCCAAATTTGTCGGTGTCCTAACAAAATATCACTGGTCGTTGTGACTTGATCTTAACATATTTTTTCCATTCCGTCGATAATTACAAAATGCACCGTTATTTACCTGAATCAGCGTGTATTTTTTTACCTGAATCAGCGTGTATTTATTTACCTGATGCAAACTCTTAGTTTGAATCCTTTAGTTGAATCATTAAGTACTGTTGTTGTCAGAGCGAATGCTGGCTCTCGAAAGTCATTATTGACATTGAAATAAACTGCAACCTGAATATCATGTATATGTGTTAATCTAATGTCTATTCCTCAGAGGTAAACGAATAAAAACAAATTCATATAGTAACATGTCTTTCCTATTGACCTCATTCTAAAATTTAGTAATTTGATATGCAATGTGTTAATATCTCAAATTTATCACGGTTCTAAATATAATAAAAAAAAGATAAAATTTTAATTTCAATTGAAGTAATGTTAAGTTAGATCATTTCAGCAGTGTTATGGTTTTTTTTTATATAAGAAAATGTTTTATTACCTCCATCAAACATAGCCTTCTTCCATTAGCATTCACCGATACACTTCGTACTGTATTTGGAATCTTAATAAAACACCAAGAAAAATACAATAGATATAAATATATTTATTACGTAATGAATTGAGGCATTTTAAATACTGGTATAGTCAAGATTTTACTAATTCAAAATCAATTAGTTGCCGCCGATATATCTGTTGCGGAAAGAATAATTCATATTTTGACCAACGATTAAATCTATATGTTGTTATGCAACCCAGAACAAAACATGAAATGATGTTCGGTGAAAAGGATACAGAATCATATGTCGAATACAAAATAGAATATAGAGTAAAGGTCAATGAGACAGTAGTTCCAGAAAACGAGAGGGAAAACAAAACACACAATTATACTCAAAAGAACCAACAAGTAGGTTATCAAAATATATAACTGCAGTGAAAAAATACAACATCATTGACTAACGAAGTAAGACGAACAACTTTCTACAAACATTGTAGATAGAACAATTCAAATTTCACCAAACGCCGGGTGTAAACCAATCTCGGAGGGGGGATTGGGGAGGCACGTCCTATATACAAAGTGATAGGACGTATCGCTGGAATAGGTCACATTTTCCAGCTTGAAAATATGAGAATAGGTCGGGAAAATATCAGAAATATATGATAAGGTCAATAAAATTCCGATTACTTGTTATAGGAAAAGATCTGTCATCTTTTTTGGTGTTCCTGGTTGTGTTTTTATCCACAAATGTTCCCCAACACACCACACGAGACCCAACCAATATTGGAAAAGGTTACATTTTTACGTACGAAATGTATGAAAAGGTACACATTTTCAAATTCTAATTCATATGAAAAGGGTGGGGTAACAGAACCCCAGCGGCACCTCCTTTCAATATTGAAATGGCCCCCCGAGAAACCATCAACATATGTTTTTTCAACAATAGCTGGTAAGAGCTGAAAAAAGCATGCTTAGCGACAGATCAAGATATTAATAAACCCGCAAAAACTCCTCCTGCCCACCCCCCTACCAAGAATATCAAGGTCGTCCCCTCACTGTTTTTGTCAGGTTAGTTTTTATATTTATCCAGCTAATCGTCCCCACAGGGATGTCCTACTAAGGCTGAAACACCATAAAAACTTTTATCACACAGCTCACATTCTATTATATCTGCATTCATTTATTAATGTCATTTCGATTAAACGACGCCGTGTTTGTTATGTGCCTCTGCCGTCTTATCTACCTATTTAAAAGGAAGAGGTAGAAGAGAGACAGAAGATCTTCCCAATGCCAAAAAATAAATGGACCTCTTCTGGCTCACTTCCGAACAACAAAAAACACAGGCACCGGTTACGCCTATATTTAACTGTAAATAGAAATAAGATCCCAAGCACCATCAGTGTTCCGCACGTTATCAGCAGTATGTTGCAATTGATGGAGTGTTAAATTATGAAGGAGAAGAAAAGCTGAAAAGACTTGACATCAAAATAGTCTCGTGTCACCCTGAAATGAGCATTATTTAAAAAAGACCTAATTTCGATTCAATTTTAAAAAATAAAACAATAATATAAAAAATATAGAAATATTAAGAAATTATTGTCATTATATAGGGTCTCCTTGTTATTTCTATCCCATACTATAGTTCAACAGATATTACTGCCAAGTTTTATGGATAGCCAAGTGTTGACGATAGATGTTAACAAGTGTCTATATGATATGTCAATCACTGAATCGTATTAAGTCTAGAAGAGTTGTAAATGAATATGACAGACACTTACAAAGATCTGTAAGCACCATCAAAATTCCATAAATCTCTCATTTTTTTAAATATAAAATGACGTGTCAGACCCCACTCATGACCCTCGTCAGTGGTTGTCTTTGGTTATGTTTCATAAGGGAAATAACACAACGGGATTGAACGGAAATTGCTGACCCTTATTGGACCCCTAAGGCCACCCTGGCTTTTGGTCAGGTTCTGCTGCTAAGGTATTATTTTTTGGTTGATTGTTTTTGTTTTCGCCTATCATCTGTGTTGCAGCGATTACTCTGAATCTTTGTCCGATATTTAGTTATTACTTGACCTAATGATATTTTCTTTCTTTTTCCACTCAATTATTTTAAAGAGAGTACTAACATCTCATATATTCCAATGAATTAGAAATCTAGGATAGATACATCAAGGTCAATCTTTTATGAACTAACATTTTAAAAATGATGCTGATGAAGGACAAAGAAATTAAATCTTTTTAAAATGCGATAATTCAATTTTGTTTCTTTTAATGCAGCAAGGAAACAATGATATACAAAGTAGAATAACAAAAATACCGAACTCCAAGGAAAATTCAAATCAGAAAGTCCCTAATCAAATGGCAAAATCAAAAGCCCAAACACATCAAACGAATGGAAAACAACTGTCATATTCCTGACTTGGTACAGGCATTTCCTTATGTAGAAAATGATGCATTAAACCTGGTTTTATAGCTAGCTAAACCTCTCACTTGTATGACAGTCGCATAAAATTCCATTATATTGACAACAATGTATGAACAAAACAAACAGACATAATAGGTAAAAATGTCAAAAATAGGGGTACAGCAGTCAACATCGTGTTATAATCTTAATCACTATAAAAACAAACAAATATGTCAAGTAAGAAAAACAAAATGGCATATCGACAAAGCACATAAGCAAAAATGAAAGACAAGAATACAAAAAATGACCAAAGCACAACAACACATTGGCGGGATGCATAAGTACCGAGCCACGCCAAAAAGTTATTACCAAAAATGGACTAAACAGTAAAGGTTGATAATTTACAAAGACAAATAAAAGAACACTATAACACGTAATTAAGATGATAAACAACGTCATTACCTAGAATCTATACTTCAGGACCATCATGTATTATTTGTGAAGTTTAAACGGAATATTTATCAACTAGGTCTTGGTATCTTCCAATGAACTTTTTTACAAACAGGACGAGACGTTTTTTGACATAACCCTGGTTCATCAACTTTCTGCTCAGACACTGGTGACGTTTTATAAAGACTGAATAACATCTGCAAGCTCTTGAATACCGAATGAGTTGGGAAATGTATATCCCATATGCAGGTGAAGTTGGTATATTGCTACTAAGGTGGGGGAAATTGATAATTTCAAAATTATAATCGTTTCGTTTGTCATAGATTCTGTTACTGAGATGACCGCTTATGCCAAATTCGACGTATACGTCTAAAAATGAGGCGGAGGAAGCCGTGCCTGTTGTTTCTTTAATTTCTAGTTCTGGAGGATATATTAATGGAACCCAATCAGAAAAGTTTGGATTGTTAATGGAAAGAACATCATCAATATATCTGAATGTAAAATTAAATGATCTGGCTTCTTCAATCTTCTTGTTTTTGACAAGTGTCTGAAGGAACTCCGACTCATATGAAAATAAGAAGAGGTCGACAAGAAGAGGCGCACAGTTCGTTCCCACAGTAATGCCGACAACTTGCTGAAAAATCTACCTCCAAATTCAACAAATATGTTGTCAATGAGAAACTCCAGCATACTGATCACTTGTTCCTCTTTGTAGCATGTTTTACCTTTTTGTTCACTATTAACAAAATATGCCGTATGTTATCCCAAAGCAATACATTTATAGCGTATGCTGCCATTTTCATATTGAAAAGCATTGTGAATTATTTCTTTTAGACGATTTTTCAATTTCACATGGGGAATGGTGGTATACAGGGTTGAAAAATCAAAAGTTTTGATAGAATTAATTTCAGAGAAAGATCGAGATTTAAAATTATCCAGAAGTTCTTTAGAGTTTTTTTGGATCCACATATGGTTAATACCATTACGCGAGTACACAGTTTAACAGTATTTCTGAAGACCCTCTTTCACTGCGGACAGAAGTTTTGTCAATCTAATGGACACTTCCTTTGTAGAACATGCAGATGAGCCGGCAATGTACCGTTGTTTGTACGGAATTTTGTGTAGCTTAGGTATCCGATACAAGCAAGGTAAGTCCTCAGATTTGCTGTTCAATGTAATGTTCATTAAAGCCATGAAGGACTTATAATTCTTCAAAATGTCATCCTTGTCAAATGAAACATTTTTGTATGTGGGGTTACCTGAGTGTTCATTTATTCCTAATTCATTTACAAGACACTCATAGAAGTACGATTTACATACAAAAAACAATATTATTTGAAGCTTTGTCCGCAGGAACAACAACATATCTATCGTGAAGAGATGAAAGACATTTCACAGCTTCTTTGTCTCTGAAAACGGATTTTGGTCGATCACACACAGTTTTTCAACTTATGAATTCGACGTTTTATCAGATACCTGATTATTTTGACCCATTCTGACAATGTGTCCAGTTCAACTTCTTCTCGTTTAGCACATGCTCTGGCGTAGTCCTCAATGGAATCCATAATTATTTTGAAGTTATGGTTCCAATTGATGTATTTGGGTTCTCTGAACATAGGACCATGATATATCACTTTTTGGAGTTGTTCATGTAGGATTATGTTTAGACCCCAAGTAATAACATGGCCAGAGGGCTGTAAATATAAGGTGAGTGGGAACAGTCACATGTCGGATGATTTACAGGATTTTTTCTAAATCAAGGTCCTGCAATGCTTGCTTATAGTTAAACACTTAAGGTGCAATGGTTTTGGTGTAACTGTAGGATACAATAGGAACAGACTGATTTTGAAAATAAATTGGAATTTTAGATGTTACCTCTTTGTGATGAAGAACGTTACTGTTGTTGATAGCATCAATTCCTTTATTTTTAAACTGAATAGGAAGGAATGTCCTCTTTTCATCAAGTAAAGGTTCCAATCTTATTGGTTTAAAAAGACGAAAAAGAGCTACATCATAAATTATACTGACCAGTCTGTACATTGGCGAAAATGTATCTATGCATCCTTTGTCAAGTGCATAATCTCTCAAACATTTAAGAAAATTAACAAACAGTGAAAAAAGAATAGTTCTAATGTAATGTAACCCTAGCGGCTAATGAAGATGTGAAAGAAGGTTATCAAAGCTCCTAGAGGGTGATCAAGATTTGGAAGACTTTTTAACATTGGGCCGATGGTAATGTTTTTGCCCATGACAACGCTGGGGTCTTAAGGTGGTATTAAATAAACTCATTACATTTATATCACTGCAGGCTGGACTTGACAAATGTCCTACACCTTTGATGTTATCATTGCAACCATATGGCATTGCAGTACATTTTTAACACGATTGCTGAATGAAAGAGTCTTAGGTTGAATGTACTCTAAAAGATCTTTGGAATTTTTGAGTATCCACATCTGATTTAGAATCTAGAATAGATAGTTTTGAAGCCTGGCGTTGATGACTGAAGAAAAAATTTAGAAAGAGGTTTCGTGAAGCACTTGGAAGACCCAGCAATATAACGTTGTTGGTAAGGACACTTATGTAGTTTAGGTATACAGTGAAGGAAGATCCAGTTTTTCATCTTTGGTAAATTCACTGTAACAAATATACATGAATATCAATGCATTTTAAAAAACAAAACAATAATACTAAAACAGCTTTTTTAATATATCAGCTTTTTGGCACCAGTGGTATTACATTATTTCGATTACACGTGCAAGTAATGCAAAAAGGGTAAACAAAGATACTAAGACTTATAGTGTTGCAATAACTACTCATTTAGCATGACAAGAAAACCAACTAGTACTGAAAATGATCAATGTAGTTGTATGGCTATCATACTTTTTTTTACCCACACGTTTTATTGTACCTGTATTTCTTTATGAAGAACAATTCCTTGTTCATTAAAAGTCCCGGATGTTTCTTGTTGCTTTATAATTCATTTAACAGCATTGGTTACGACGTTAAGATCAATAAGGTAAATTTTGCAGCTTGTGAACATGATTTGAACACAAAAGCAGTCAACCTATGAAATCAACAAAATGTTTCTTTTTAAACATTAAAAAAAAAAAAAAACAATGTAAAAATAAGAAGATGTGGTATGGTTGCCGACGAGACAACTCTCCACCAGAGACCAAATGTTTTTTTATACATCCTTTGTTATTCCATAAATAGCATTTGTTTTTATGTCAATGGTTGCAATCTTTGGTTTGTCTTTACAACTTTGTTTATTTCCTATCATAGAACCATGCTTGCCTAGAGTGAGAGAAGTTGTTGTTTTAATCCCCGGTCGTGTCAAACTAAAAACTTGAATATTTGAATTTCCTGCTCCCTGCTAAGCACTCAGCATTTTGAGTAACAGTAAAAACAGACTTGACAGCTCAGAATCTAAATAAAAATACACGCTTTACCGTACGTAACATACCCCACTCGTATTTCAAAGTATAGGAAAACAGGAAGTATGTTCCTGGCAGATCCGAAAAGCGCCCACACGTTACAACTCAACACTATTGAACTGCTGAACAATTTTAAAGTAATTCTGATTTTAGTTCTGAAACAAAGTGTGACAAATTATAATGTTTTACGAACGAATCGACGCACAGCTGGACTTGCATGGTATTTGCAATATACCCCCTATTGTAAAGTGGGATATGGACTATTACTGCATGTTGTGAACTCGCACGTTGATTGTTCCCCTCAGCGTGTCAATTTAGTCCAAAACAGGGTTCATATTTACATCATATTCATTTATATATTATTAATTGTTCTTATATATGGCTTTTTTCATCATCGTCATCATCATCCTCTTTCATTTTTGTTGCTTTTATTTTACATTTGCTCTAATTAGATAAATGTATTTTCTGGTCCCACTATGATTTTCCTTTAGTGGTGTGTGTTTCTGCATTAATACAAGTTCTAGTACCAGTATACGATGGGTTATAAGATACAGATAATGTGTATATTGTTTGGAACTTCAGGCATTAGATTGAATAAACCTTACCACGTAGTTCCACTTTTCATTCATGTATTTAGTTATGATGTTTCTTCTGTAAATCCTGTTCGATATTTTGTTATGTATTATGTTCGCTGTTGGAGACGATGTGGTTCGGTATTTATATTTCCCGTTTTTGGGCATTTTGTTGTTACTTTCTTATGCGTGTGGGTGTCTGGTAGGTCATTTTGTGCTGAGTTGTTGTCTGTTTATTTCGTTTGTGGTTTGAATTCTGTATTTTCGGTAAATTTCACATATGTCTTATGTTGTTTATTTACATGTGTTTTTACTGTTTGGTCTTACAGGATCTTGCCTTATATTACAGTTATCTTATGTTTTTTTTCTATAAGTGTGTAAAAGTTAAGATAAAAAAATATCTATTTCATTTATATGATTTTAAGTTTAAAGCAACCATATGCACAGGATTGTTTTGTTTATACACAGTTTTGATTTAGAAGAAACCAACATGGTTAGAAAATACAAATAATTACACTATTAAATGTACAAACACAATTCCATTCTGATATTCTTGTCATTGTTAGAAAATACATAAAATATAACCATTACAAACTCAATCCCAATCTAATATTCGTGTACGTGTCTATAAATAAAACACATCTATTTTATTTTTAGAAATGTACCTGTGATAACATAAACGTCACAAATAATACGTCACTTTTTGTGACGTTGATCCATTCATATGACACGTAGTTTATATTTCGTTTGTGGTGTCCTGGTGTGCTGTCGTTAATTCATGGGGGGTGTTCGTTGTTATTCTGCGGTTTACATGTTGTAATTTACTATTATATTATTTATTTATGTATTTCTTTGTACTGTATTCCTGTCACGTATTGTTGTCATTTTGCATATGCATGTTTCTGTTTATCTACATTGTGATACATCATTCACTAAGACACCAGAAAACCGCAACGGATCCTTTATAAAGCCAAAAATGTCGTATTTGAACAGCGCTGCGTTGAAGACCCATTGGTGACCTCAGGCTGTTTTTTTGCTGTTTGGTCGGGTTGTTGTCTCTTTGACACATTCCCCGTTTCCGTTCTCTATTCTATGTAACATGGTTGATCGTACAATAAATGTTAAATACATGTTTCATGTTTTGGTAGATAGAATTATTTGAACTTTGGTGGATAGTTGTCTCATTGGTAATCATACCTCATCTCCGTTTTTGTTATAGAGTATGCCAAATTGATCATAAATGGTAGAGCAGTATTATTCTAATATACCCTTTTCTTCATCTTTTTCTTATTATGAAAAAAGAGGATATTTCTCAAAATACTATTAATTACACTCAAGAATTAAAAATTGTTTCATTTTTCTTAGCATGACTTTGTCAGTTGAATTGTTTGATAAAAAAGATTTTCATCTTGAATATGTTATCAAAACATGGAAGTCAATTATCAGTTGAAAGTATGAAAGTAAAGAAGTTAGCAATTTGTTCAGTCGGATATGACTATGACTATTCGAATCTATGTCCAGTCTTATTGTAAATAACGGTAGTATACAAAAAGAGTATCGGACGATTAAAAAGTAAATTATATTCAAGATTATTGTGCTATGATAATTTTATTCAAAGAAAAATAAAGATGAAAAATAGTTATACAAACATCACATTTTTATCAATTTTCATTCAATTTGTTTTATTCATGGGAATTAATCTGCAAAATTAATATATCAAAATATTGAACTTCAAATGTCCTTGTATTTATCTTAGAATATGCATAGAACATAGAATTTGCTAAACAAAAACTTTAACATGTTTATATGTGATGAGATAAAGGAGGATTGAAAGGTTCATAAGAACCCGGAAGTGTCATTTCATTTTGCCTTGTGACAGGCTTACTACTACTGCTTGGTTGTTGTTTCTTTGGTACTGTTGCTTCTCTGGTGGTTCTTCTCTTTGGATATATGACTCTGCTAACCTTTCCAGTTTTTGCTGGAATAAATGTAACCATAGTTATCTAAAGTGAGTTTTTCTTAAATCTTTAGACTTGTATTTTGGTTGTGAAATATTAGACGATGTTAATATGAGGATGAACATTTTTTTTTATAACTTTAACATTTTCAAAATGTCTCGATTTCCTTTATTCTCATTTCCAAAAAGGTTGAGTAACTTTAGCTCACAAGAGTTAAATGGATCAATTGGGAAATTTCAACCAAATTATATCTTGAAATACCAGAACAGGAAAAGGAAAGAATGTTATATTCGTGCACTATTATACCTTTTGAACTTAAATTAATGTAAACTTGAGCGGGTTTTTGTTTGTCATGTTTTCACCACTGCATGATTCCTAGGCAAATTGTATGGAACGCCACAGCTGTCTTATGTGGAACTCTGATATTACTTTATGTTGTTTTATTATTACTTGATGATATTTTGTATTTACTTAATATGGTTTTGACATTACGTAATGATGTTTTGATATAACTCAATATGGAATAGTCATTACTTAATGATATTTCGATATTACACAATATGGTTTCGTATTGACTTGATATAGTTTTGTTATTACTCAATATGGTTTTGTCATTACTCGATGTGGTTTCGCCATTATTTAATGTGGTTGTGTCATTAATCAATGTGATTTTAACATAACTTGATGTGAATGTGACTTAACGTTATGTAGTTGTTTCATTACATGATGTGGTTTTGTAATTTTGTAATGATGATGTGCCTATTCTTTATATGGTTTTAACATTACGTAATGATGTTTCAAAATTTGACGATTTTACACTACATGATG
This sequence comes from Mytilus californianus, assembly GCF_021869535.1. Lineage (NCBI taxonomy): Eukaryota > Metazoa > Mollusca > Bivalvia > Mytilida > Mytilidae > Mytilus > Mytilus californianus. Next base: position 2,181,596 of record NW_026262690.1, on the reverse strand, counting down.
TGTTTGTTTCATTATTTGAATTGGTCCTGTCATTCTTTGATGTGGTTATCCCATTACTTGATGAGATAAAATCACGTGACCAATTCGGAAAAACCTGTTCTATTTTTAGATAGATTTCCATGTTGTATGTGCCTTGGATGAGTGTGGCCATCCATCGAATTAGAGTTCAAATTAAAGTTCGGGTTACTGTTTGAGATAAACTTTGAGTTAGTCTTCGATTTGGAATTCAAGTCATTATTAGAATTAAAGTTTTAGTTAGCATTGAGTTTCGAGTTGGACTTCGAGTTTGAGTCACATTTAATGGTAGAGTTCTAGTTACAACATTAAATTGGAGTCACTTTTTGAGGTAGAGTTTGAGTAAGATTCGAATTTAAGTCTCATTTAGATTAATCAAGATTATGAGTTGAAATTCGAGCTATTTTATATGAGTTCGTAATTAAATTTTCTATCGCTGAACAAGGACTTTTGCTCGGGCTTCCGAAAAGAGGGCTCCGGGGTATGCGTACAAAAGATAAACAATGTTACAGTATACAAAACGCAACATAGAAGTTGAAATAAAGCTAGATATGGTGTGATTGACAATGAGACAACTATCCACCAGAGTTTAAATGCAGTGGATGTAAGAAATCAGCCTTCAACATACCATATAGTCACTTACAAAAGGCCACCATGCACCATGTGAAAAAATTCAAACGAAAAAACAAACGGTCTTATTTATAAATAAACAATCTACAAAAAAAAGACACATTTATACAACGATAACAATTGAACTTCATGCTCCTGACTTGGGGCAGGTACATAAAGAAAGTGCACGTGGCGGAGTTTAACATGTATGTGAGCGCTAAATCCTAACCTTACATCGGACTGTTACAGTTATGTAACAGCACAACACGAGAAAAAAAATGTAAACTAGACAAAGTGATGCCCCCGCACTCAACTCATTAAACCGCTTATACCCCAAAAATGACAACAAAAAGTTCAATTATCTCCCAAAAGAGCAAAAGATAATAAAAATAAAAACCCTGACCACATGCACAACTTCAATATATGTACAAACAGACAGTAAAGAGAAAACTTCCTAGGATTCAAACTGTAGGAGGAGTTATGCGGAATAACTATATACCCATAATGGGACGGACAGACGGACGGACGGACGGACGGACGGACAGGGGTAAAACAATATGCCCCCCAACCTTCAGTTGCGGTGGCATACAAAACAGTTTCATTTGGCTGATTCAATAGATCGGTATGACTGGGTAATATAAATCCATCGGGGTGATCTCGGATGCTCCAGAAAGGCACCCGTCGTGTTATTCGAGAAAGTACAAACCCAGTGATTTGGTTTTATTTGGTAGTTTACATTCAAGGAAAAGATGGCGGTATTATGGTTACTACGACTGGAACATGTCCGTCGTCACATGTGAAACAGATATTCCAAAAAGTTTATTTTTCAATTAGTGCGAGGTAGATCAGGGAATTCAATTGATTACAAATAAAAGATTGATATTCGTTTAAGTTCAAATGATCATTTACGCTACAAAAAAATTCAGAGAATTCTTATTTTATAGTATTGATGCTTTGTCGCTTAGTCCGAGCCCCCTCCCCCCGTTTCCCTGTAACTTTAGTGTGAGTTGATTTGAAGTGTTTCATTTGTTAACAATAAAGTTCAAGTCTTTTGATTTGTGTCGAGCCTGCGACATCAATGTAGCGGCAGTGAGACACAACAAACCTATATTTCGTCGTCGATAGTGGCGTCGGCGTCTCCATCTCCATTTTTTTTTAATTTCTATTGAGTTTAACCTTTCGTTATACATGTTACTAAACATGTATGCCATCATAATTTTGTACTTTTAGAATATCATACTGTATTTGTTTACCTCGACTATTGTATCTGTATTTATATTGTATGTTTCTCTGTAAACTTGTATTTAGTTTTTAGAGAATAAAGTATCTATCTATGTATCTATCTATAGATCCTTAGGTTTCTAGTTTTTTACATTTTTCATTTCGGGACCTTTTATAGCTTATAGTATGGGTTTTGCTCATTGTTGAAAACCATACAGTTTTGTTTTAGTTAAATAAAACCGAATTAAACTGTTTTGACATGACAAATTTGTAAACCTCCATGAAGTGTTTTAAATCTTGTATAGGAGTTATTCCTCAATTTCAAGAAAAAGCATCGACAGAAAAACATTTTTTTAAAAATTTTTTTTTTACCGATAAATGTAAAGATAAATGTACAGCCGATCAACATGACGCTTTTACACTTACAGCAGCAATATCAGGCGAGACACATGGTTCCGTGGAATATTTTACAAATTTATTACAAAAGTACTGCTTCCGTTTGAGAACTTAGGATAAAAACAACAGGACCAAGTGGTTTGGGGATATCCCAATTATGTCCGAAATACTGTAAACTTTTTAATACTTTTTTTCTTATTATTGTCTGCCGTTCCCCTTTTTCATACCAAATAACTATGAACAACCACTCGAACTTTAATTTGAACTTTAACTCAATGGATAGCGATACCCATCCAAAGCACATTAGACAAACGATATATTGAAATCTGTTTAAAAATAGAACATATTTTTTTCCTAATTGGTCACGTGGTTTTACCTCATCAAGTAATGGGATAACCTCATCAAAGAATGACAGGACCACATCAAATAATGAAACAAACACATCATGTAGTGTAAAATCGTCAAATTTTGAAACATCATTGCGTAATGTTAAAACCATATAAAGAATAGGCAAATCATCATTACGAAATAACAAAACCATATCATGTAATGAAACAACTACATAACGTTAAGTCACATTCACATCAAGTAATGTTAAAACCACATTGACTAATGACACAACCACATTAAATAATGGTGAAACCACATCGAGTAATGACAAAACCATATTGAGTAATGACAAAACTATATCAAGTCAATACGAAACCATATTGTGTAATATCGAAATATCATTAAGTAATGACTATTCCATATTGAGTTATATCAAAACATCATTACGTAATGTCAAAACCATATTAAGTAAAGACAAAACATCATCAAGTAATAATAAAACAACATTAAGTAATATCAGAGTTCCACATAAGACAGCTGTGGCGTTCCATACAATTTGCCTAGGAATCATGCAGTGGTGAAAACATGACAAACAAAAACCCGCTCAAGTTTACATTAATTTAAGTTCAAAAGGTATAATAGTGCACGAATATAACATTCTTTCCTTTTCCTGTTCTGGTATTTCAAGATATAATTTGGTTGAAATGCACTAGAAAATAACAATGAAGGGGAGCTAACCACGTAATTTGCTATCATTCTAACCAAAAGATATTTAGAAATTTCTCGAATTACCAGACACATAGAAACGAAAGACCTCCCATTTCTAACTCAGAACAAAGGTATCCTCAAAATAAACAAAATTAGAGCGGCTGGATTTTTTCCGCCATGTTTTGAAATTCTTCTATATTGCCTGATTCTTACAAAGACTGGCACTTAAGAGACTATCAAAGACCTACAATAAAGATCAAAATTCCGTTATGACAAAAAACATTAAGATATGTATACTAAATACAACCACTGACGTTCTTAACTAGAGCACAGACTATGTGGCGTGATTAACGCAGATTCAACCTTTCCCTGTTTAATACCCGTCATTGGAGCTAAGGGTATATCAGACAGCGTACAGAAATACTGAAGGTTATTTTGGTTATGTCGTCAGTTATACATCACTACAAAACAATATCACACTAAACTGTCTTCGTTAAATTTGTTTCTTTAAAGTAGTAAGAAGTATAAAAATACACTGTCTTGACATGCAAAACAATTAGCTTTTGCTTGATTATATCAATAATAGTTTTACACAGACAATCTGTAACCATCAATGGAAAGTAGCTACTCAAGACTTATGAAATGATGTTTAACGATAAAGAAATACTTTATACCACTATTTATATAAGTTTTGTCATAATATTTGACACCAATATTTTGAACTCAGTCGTTGAAACGTATCAGTCTACGATATTTTCCTCAATACAAGTAATAAGTATGAATGTATTAGAAATTGAAAGCATTGTTTTCAGGATCGGAGTAAAGTACCGACAACATTATTGCCTGTTTTATTGAAAATACGGATGGTTTCATCAGCTAGTTAAAAAAACTCAGATTGGTTGGAATTGTAAGTGATGGAACGGAAATTATAATAAATGAAAAGATAACAAAATGTATATTGCTGTACAGTTATCAACGCCTATGGTCTTACATCCTGTCAATACTTATATTTTGGTATTGCACAAGGTTATGCTTTTCTCAGACTCAAAATTTGTTGGATGTGTAATCACTGATATTTTAGTCTGGGAAAACCTGTTTTATTTGCAAGTTGCAATTGGCTTTGAACTAGTTTTCATTAACTACGAGTTCTCTTAGATCGTCACTTTTTGACTTTTGTCCTTTTTTTTTTGTGATTCGTGTCGATTTGATCAAGCTCACTCCAACTGATTTTTACAGTTGCTTCAAATGGTTTGCTTTTACACTATTGTCCAAAGGTTACTGGAGGGTTGAGGGCACCTAAACATGTTTAACCCAATCACATTGTTAATGTGTTTGTGCCAAGTCGGTAGTCTGTAATTCAGTAGTTGTCGTTGGTTGTATGTAGTATTTAGTTTTCATGAATTGTTTTAATATTGGCGGTTGGTTTTCTCGATTAAATTTGTTGAATAGTCAAGGCATTTATAGCTTACTATCCGTTAAAGGTTTTGATCGTTGTTGAAGGCCGTATGTTGACCTTTAGTTGCTCACATCCACGTCACTTGATCTCTACTGGAATGTTGTCTCATTGGCAATATCTCTTTATGTTTATAATAATTGAATCTAATGTTTAAGGTTATAAAACGTTTAACAAGTATTTTCCAGAGATACAAAAATTTGGTCTGGAAGTTTGGTTGTACCTGTAAAAAACTTATTTCGAACGGTAAAGCACAGTCTTATTTTTAAGGAGATCTTGTTTACCGATTCCGGAAATTGAAATACGATCCGGATATTTTTTCTCAGATGTATTTCAGCTTTGCATCGATCTGATGAGGTAAGCCCTTTTCAACTGATATTTATAGTTTGTTCTTATGTTGCACTGTTACATCACTGTCCCAGGTTTGAGGAGGGTTGGCGCCTTTAAACTAGTTTAACCCCGCCACATTATGTATGTGCCTGCCCAAAGCCAGGAGCCTGTTATTCAGTGGTTGTCTTTGTTGCTGTATATCATATTTGTTTTTTCGTTTATTATTTTGAACATAAATCAGGCCGTTAGTTTTCTCGCATGAATTGTATTACAATTTATCATTTCGGGGCCTTTTATAGCTGACCATTTGGTATGAGTTTTTCTCATTGTTGAAGGCCGTACGGTGACCTATAGTTGTTAATTTCTATGTCATGTGGTCTCTTGTGGAGAGTTGTCTCATTTGCAATCATACCACATCTTCTTATTTCTATATTTAGCACGATGTGCTTTTTTGTGTTAAAATCTCAAATGTTGAATAAATATTTGAAAATATCAAGTAAGTGAGACTTACATTTTATAGTAGCTGAGATACAACATATGATTATTACAAGGATTATACCTCCAACAATGCCACCAGCAATGGCCCTAGTTAAATAACAAAATTCTAATATAGATTAACGCAGTGAACATTTATTATCAAATGTAGACATGCTAAAGTCTATCATAGTAAATACGTGTAGTTATGAAACCCGAATAAAGTATCCAAAAACGAAAATCATTAAACAATTAAAAAAGAAAACCAAACATATAAATACTTATGTAATAAAAAATAAATAGTGTTTACCCTTAAAAAATCCTGCTAACACAAATACAAAAGTGGACCTAAACTTTTGATACTGCGAAATGACGTATAGCCTTGGTTGAAGACATAGTGCACTCCCTTTCGGGTCATGCGTTCTGTTTTCAACTTTGACTCCTTTTCACATATATAGTCAATTCTAAACACAACAGTATTCTAAGTATATTTTAACTACTGATGATGATGAAAACTGTTGTTTTGACTTTCATTAACAAAAATCAACTAGTTTTTGTGAACAAGCAATACATATTTGTAGAAATTATTAGAGATAACTTACCCTCCTGATGATGAGGATGATGAGCTCTCATAACATCGTGATGTACCGGTACAACTGTAGCCCCTTGGACAACACCAAGAATACCCAGTACAATGATAGTAACTACCAGGGCAAGATCCTACAATAATATAATTATAACTGTAGGACAACACCAATCATACCCAGTACAATGATAGTAACCACCAGGGCAACCTCCTTCAATAATATAATTATTACTGTAGGACAACACCAATCATACCCAGTAAAATGATAGTAACTACCAGGGCAACCTCCTACAATAATATAATTACTACTGTAGGACAACACCAATCATACCCAGTACAATGATAGTAACCACCAGGGCAACCTCCTACAATAATATAATTATTACTGTAGGACAACACCATTTATACCCAGTACAATGATAGTAACCACCATGGCAACCTCCTACAATAATATAATTATTACTGTAGGACAACACCATTTATACCCAGTACAATGATAGTAAACACCATGGCAACCTCCTACAATAATATAATTATTACTGTAGGACAACACCATTTATACCTAGAACAATGATAGTAACCACCAGGGCAATCTCCTACAATGATATAATTATTACTGTAGGACAACACCATTTATACCCAGTACAATGATAGTAACTACCATGGCAACCTCCTACAATAATATAATTATTACTGTAGGACAACACCATTTATACCTAGAACAATGATAGTAACCACCAGGGCAATCTCCTACAATGATATAATTATTACTGTAGGACAACACCATTTATACCCAGTACAATGATAGTAACTACCAGGGCAACCTCCTACAATAATATAATTACTACTGTAGGACAACACCAATCATACCCAGTACAATGATACTAACTACCAGGGCAACCTCCTACAATAATATAATTATTACTGTAGGACAACACCATTTATACCCAGTACAATGATAGTAACTACCAGGGCAAGATCCTACAATAGTATAAACTACACTTACGTTCTTATTGACTTCAAACGGATAAAGGATACATCACCATCTTATTGAGACCATACAAAATTTAAAAAAGTACTATTAATGACTTAATGTTGATTATAATGGTAGCGTATTTTTCAGGTCTTTCAAACGATTAAAACATAATAGGGCGATCAGGTATATAGACACTTCCTTTTTTTCTTTATAGCAATTAAAACCAATTACCTCTCATTGTTATTTAATTATAATTTAATATAAATAGAAACAGTTGTTAGTTTTATTTGTCAAGAACTGGAAGGTCTACTATTTTTTCAATCATATCTAGTCGAAAGGTAAGGAAAAGTATAAATGCTTTCCACCGGTTTTGTATTAGAGAATTGATAAGAAATAAAATTGAGAATGGGAATGGGAAATGTGTCAAAGAGGCAGCAACCCGACCAAAAAGCAGAAAACTTCGTAAGCGATAATCAACGAGCGATGTGAGTCGCAAGATGATTATCGTTTCCGAATCCACTACTTCTTATACATTTTCTAGCTTATCCTATTTCTAGCAAAACGACTGACTGTTTTACGTTTTGACAATAAATCAACGGAATTTCATAAAGATAATTTTGTATTTTGTCTTTTTATTCTATAATAGTTGGAAATGATTATTTCCACGCGGTTCACATCTATATTTAGACATTCGACAAGTTAAAATAAGTTTAATATAACTTAAATGGGGTGTTAGCTCCCCTTTTTAACTCCAAATTTCATATTTGTTAATAAATATTTCATTTAATTATTAATCATTACAAATTATTTATATTGAATAGATTTTGGTATTTATGATTTATTTAAAAAGACATATATTAATATACAGAATTTATCTTGTCCCGAAAATTTTAGAAATTGTAATTACAAAAATTTAGAACCTTTAAAATTTATATATACTAGTATTTAGCAAAATTTATGAAGTAATCTGAGGGCTGGCTACCAATTAGCCGTACTTATCCATTAATAAAGATAAATAAAAACGTACTAATCCAAATCTATGAGTTAAGCGCAACTGCCACAAACCTACCGTTTCATGTTGCTCAATTTCATGTTGCTTTCCAAATGAAAGAAAATTATGTGCTAAAGGTTGTATTTGAACATTTATATATTAATTTTGTTTACACTGTTTCCGTTTCATTCAGTTTAGATTATTTTAGCGTTATTTAATTTTGCATCCATCGTCAATCAGTCAATTAGCTAGTATTATATGTGGTACGCATTCCCGAATCCCAAGCAGAATTGCTCTTGCTACAGGTGTATAATTATGTTAATTTTATAAACTTTCAATCAAGCTGCTCATAGCCGTGATTGTTAAGTCGTTGGTAACGATAGTCATAACGATGATATTAACAGTACGGAGTTCAGACCTTTTTATCCGGAATGAAATTTTTTCATCGTAATTTTTTTCTCGACCAAAATATAGTTTTAATCTTAGAGGTATTATATATTTCATTTTCATATAATGGCGATGATTTTGTTTGTGTTTTTTTACTGTCAAAGAAGTAGTTTTACGGTCGCACTTTAATCAAGTTAGAGCCTGTTCAATGTAGACGTGATGTTTATTTGGACCATTTATAATCAAACAAAGAAAAAATTGATTGACAGCATGATAATAAAATAAAACTAAAACCATAAGTAAGCATTTGCTATGATGAAAAAGAAAATTGAAAGTCCTTGTATGTTAAAAGTGTTATGGGCATATTGATGTTTGTTTTATCATGTTGAAAATCGACCAATGTTCAAACCTGACATCCGGAATAAACTCTTTTTATGATTTTAAAGAAAATATTTTATTTTGTTTTTCTCTTGTCATTTTATATTTTGATAATGCTATAAAATTATACTCAAGAACGTTCAAATGTAGAACATAATAATCTAAAACACCCAAAATAAAGCAAATAAAAAATATGTGAAAAGAACATGAACAAACCAAGACATAATATATATTTCATTGATTACAGAAGTTAATTGTCAATGAGACAGAAATCCAGTTTATTGACATGTATTGACAATTAAGCGCTTTAAGAGTATAATTTAAACATTTATGTCAGCACTCGTGGTATAGTGGTATTATGCATAGACTGAAGACTGTAATGATTTATATTGAAAATACCCGCGAGGTCGAACCCTTCATACGAAACACGTTTTTGAGAGGATAAAAGATCGTAAGTTGAAAATTAAAAGTTATGATATAAGTTATCTTAACTTAACACAGTGGTCAGCGGGTTCTTAAAAAATCATCCACATTAAGAACAATAGACTGACGTCAAGAGAAATGGGTTTACGTCTGATAAACTTATAATAATAAAAAAACTAACTTTCAATGTTCTTTTGTGCCTAACTGATACAAAAAAACGTAAAGCAAATTAATTCATATTCTTTATTCAATCTTTGTGGTTTGTCTCCAATATTTTAACACTAAACTTCGATTCCCATAAATAACTGACTTTTATCATACAAACTTTAATGTTGATGGCGGATCTCTGCTGATTTCTGTTTAATTTGTAAGCGACTCTTTCGACACTGGGCGATTTTGGGATAAGAGTGTTTTTTAAATACTTTTCTTTTGCTAAAGACCATGTGACAATCCTTTCTACCCTTTTTGGACCTTTGTTTTTTATAAATGGCTGAAAATCGCTTTAGACCAAATTTAAGGTACGAGTTCGGATTCAAGGACCGAAGGTAACCGTTATACATACCGCGGAATACTTTTAAAATTATTTGCTTTTGTCTCGTAATTAAATGCGTCTTTTTATTACTCTTATTTCATGGGATAGAGAATGAAAACGGGAAATGTGTCGAAAAAGATAAAAATAACAAAAATACCGACCCTCATGGAAAATTCGAAACGGGAAGTCCCTTATAAAATGGCAAAATCAAAAGCTCAAACACATCAAACAAATGGAAAACAACTGTAATATTCCTGACTTGATAAAGGCATTCCCTTATGTAGAAAATGGTGTATTAAACCGGGTTTTATAGCTAGCTAATCCTCTCATTTATGTGACTGTCGCATAAAATTCCATGATATTGACAACAATGTGAAAACAAAACATACAGACATAATTGGTAAAAATGTCAAAAACTTGGGTACGGCAGTCAAAACTGTTATAATATTAATGACTTAAAAAAGAAACAACCATGTCAACAAAGAAAAACGAAATGGCATATAGACAAAGCACATAAGCAAAAATGACAGACAAGAATACAAAAAAGAGCATAATAACAAAATGGCGGGATGTATAAATACTGAGACAACAGGAACAAACAACCCAAGGCCACCAATGGATCTTCAACGCAGATCACCCCTAAACAGTAGTTGATACTAGTTCAAAGAAATGGACGCCACTCTTTACTCAGAAACATCCATTGAACCAAAATTAAAAAAAACACACAAGACTACCAAGGCTAGAGGTTCCTGAATTCGGACAGACGGAATCATGCTGCGGATTTAAACATGTTTTGTGTGGTCTCAACCCTCCCCCTATACCTCTAGCCAATGTGGAAAAAACAAACATACAACAAAACGCTGAGTAAAACTCAGTTTAAAAGAAATCTGAGTCCGATGTTAGAATAGGTAATAGAAGCAAGATGACGATGATAAACATACATTAACAAAGGACTACTAGCAGTTACTGACATGCCATTATTTGCTTTCTGCAAAAAAGATCAACATTTCAGCATCATCTCTTGACTGGCAATAAGTAAATGAGAAATTTTCAATTTCGGTACTCTTTTTTAATTTCTTAAAAGTTTGGCGAAGTTAATGATATTCTGTCTCTAATAAAGTACCCCCAACCAGTCGGTAGATGCTCTTTATTAAACACCCTATCTGGCCATCAGCACCTCTATTTTGAACGATAAGTTAATATTTTCCAAATTTTTATGCATAGTGATGGATATAAAAAGAATGTTCCTTTCGTTTTTGGGGAATTTTGGACAAAACATTGGGGTAAAATATTTAAAAAGTATACAATTACAAAAAAATCTTTTGTGCTAGAATTTCAAGGACAATTAACAAATAAGTTATGTTATATCATTTAGAATAGATCCCTAAATGCAAAGCATTATTTTTGTAATTTTTTGGAAGTAAACTTTGTCGTGAAAATTTAATTTTTGTTAACAAAATTCACAAATGTTAAACATCTTTTTAAAAATTGAATTTTTGTTAACAAAATTCACAAATGTTAAACATCTTTTTAAAAATTTAATTTTTGTTAACAAAATTCACAAATGTTAAACATCTTTTTGTGCTACGCTTTCAAAGAAATTTGATATATAGATATAATAAACTATTCCAAATTGAGTTAAAGTGTCAAAAATTTAAAAAAATGTTACAAAAACTTACTTTCTGTTCAAAATTGAATCCTTTTAGAAATATCTGTTAGTGGTAGGATTTACACAAAAACTGACATTTGGGTGTATAATGCAATTCAAAATTGTTCATAGGTATCTAAAACATTTTTTTGAAGAAGGGAATAAATGTGGGAAACAGTAAGTTTTTGTTTAAAAAACTCCATTGAGAAATGTCTCCTTATGCTAGAATTACAACAAAAAATTGATATGTAGGTGTAATAAAGTTATTTCGAAGTGATTGAAGGTGTATGAAAATATATATATAATTAAACTCGACACCGCGGAATCGAAATATAACGAAAGTTCGCGACCGACTATCATTTTTTCAAAAAAGGCGGGTTGAGTACCTTGTGTTATATTAAGGTATATATGATTTTTGTTTAGAGACAAAGTGCCTGTAGTAATGTTATATTGATTATAAATTTATTTCTACGTCAAAATGGAAAATTCACCATAGAAGTAACAGCTCTTAGTGATTGGGAAACCAGCAATAACATACTGATACGAAATGAGATCTTAAATGATATAATATACTTTGATTGAAGATCCAATATATTCAAGTTGAAGACTTAAAGAAAAAAGATAAATTGGGATCTAAAGGACAAGTAACAAATGAGAACAAACAGATCAAGGTAACTTAAAGGAACACACGTATAAATATGAAACAAGGCTTTTGATCAGAAAACATGGAAAACCTAAGGACAAGCAAACATATCTTAAACTACAGGCAAAAATAAGCGTAAAATGCATAGGAAACACTGTGTCACATGTATAACTCCATCTGACTGATGCTGTGAATTGATTTTAATCAATTATATATTGTTCTTAGGAATTTGGCTAATGATAATTCTTTTTTCATTGCATTATATCGTGTGAAGGGAGTTGTAAAAACTGGCAAGTCATGTAGTTAGTAATTACATTGTCAATTAGAAAGCTAGTTCTGACCATTCCAATTTATGTTTCTAAAAAAATAAAAAAAATTCTAACATTTTGCTTATATTAGCTGTTGTTCCATAGAACCAACTGACAATTGAAAGTTAGTTATCTCATTGTGGAGATATTGTATGAAGCTAAGATTAATATTTTAGATTATCATACCTAAGATAACTTACCTTTTACAGTACTTATCCAAAAAGAAATAACTATAGTCAGTATTACTGGTCCCGTCTTACCACTTTGTCTTGTTGACCAACTTGGCAAAAGAAAATGCCCCTTAAAGAAGTTATGTCTTTAATCCAGAACAAAACTCTATTTTCTTCCTGTTTTCGTGTCATTGAGAAAACATTTTTAATGGTATTAATTTCAAACAATAGAATAATCAGTTTGAAAATTGAAAGTGTAGTTGTCCTTGAACACGAACTTTTAACTATTTGTTAAGCATTAGACAATATAATTATGTACACTTATTATATAGGGCTAGAGGTGTTTTTATTGACCAATCTGTTAAATAGTTCTGTGATCATTTATATTCTAATTGTACTGAAAAAAAAAATCAAAAAGCGATCCTTGGTTGTATTTCTAATTCCTAATATCATACCTTTATAACCAAATAAAACAAATGATAAAAAGGACGAAGAAAATGTCCCGTTGTCACAATTTACACATACTAGAGTTCTTTAACACTCCATAGTTCGACCACGCAATGCAAACACATTGATGACAAAATTAACACAAAAGATCAATGAGCAAAATTTACATTTTTTGGACTTAACACATTAATATAACATTAAATACATACTTTAATATATATTGTAAAGTAACACGTTTAAATCATATGAAACGAGTTTCCTGTAGCAATGGGGAAGATAAAAACTTTTAAGGATGTGAATGGTGAATGCTCACACGTTAAACATTTTGTACTAGGCACAACTAAAAAAAACTAGTTCATGAAAGGTATAGTTGTATAATCCCAGCTCGGTATTTTGGATAGTTGTTTGAAGGTAGCAAAAATTCTTTTAACAGTAAGCATCCAAACGTATGTTGAAGATTACCGTTTTTGGTGCCCTTCCTATTGCTCGTTAAATGGTTTTATTATAGATCAAATGAGGATGTTACCAATACGTTTCGTGGACATATACATTAACGTTTACTAAATCCATGTTACTGCACTTGATGCAAATTTCTATAGTTGACGTCTCTTTAGTGACATCCGAGACCAAAAATATCTGAAAATCTAAAACGAATTAAACACGTTAAAATGATTATAACACCGAAAAACATTGGAATAGCCAGTTGTTAATTCACTCCGGTACAACACGTTTCGTGACCCTCAAAGTGGCATACGCAATACAGATTTTTTTGATAGGCTAAAATCAGTTTTTTTGGTTTCCTCTTTTTGATATCCTGAAACCTTTAATAACGCATTATGATAAACGGTGTCCATTTTACTGCACCATATGCGCATTTTAACAATTAATGTCTCTTCAGTAATACCCGAGGCCAGGATATTAAAACTCTTAAACTTAATATACACTTTGATGAACTGATATAGTTATGAATTTTTCTAATCGTAGAAGCCGTTGATTCATCTGTAGTCGATGTTGACGTCCTAATCACTTTGGAGAACAGTTGGCTTATTGGCAACCATACCTCATCTTATTATATTTATAAGTGGTTCAATAAATAAAAGCAACAGTAGTAAACCGCTGTTCAATAGTCAAAATTCGATTAAGCAAAAACAAATCCGGTTAACAAATTAAAACCGAGGGAAACACATCAACTATAAGAGGAAAACAACGGAACAACAGAAACACTGAACTGCAACAAAAACAAACGCCAACATACATAGAAACGGACTTTTTGATAACAACTGCCATATTCCTGACTTGGTACAGGACATTTTAAGAATAAATGGTGGGTTGAACCTGGTATAACAGACACTGGCTACATATGTCTGGTAATCTCTATTGTACAAAACAATACAATAACAGATACTGGCTACACATGTCTGGTAATCTCTATTGTACAAAACAATACAATAACAGATAATTCGATTAAGCAAAAACAAATCCGGGTAAAAAACTAAAACCGAGGGAAACACATCAACTATAAGAGGAAAACAACGGAACAACAGAAACACTGAACTACAACAAAATCAAACGCCAACATACATAGAAACGGATTATCTGATAACAACTGCCATATTCCTGACTTGGTACAGGACATTTTACGAAAAAATGGTGAGTTGAACCTGGTTTTAGAGCTAGCCAAACCTCCCGCTTATATGGAAATGTAAAACAATACAGCTAAATTGACAACACTACGTGACAGTACAAACAAACACATGAACACTCAGCACAGAGAAATTCATAAATATATAATATAATAGTACATAACAACATGTAAACCGCAGAATAACAACGGACACCTCACATGAATTTACGGCAGCACACCAGGACACCACAAACGAAATATAAACTGCGCGTCATATGAATGGATCAACATCACGTAAAAGTGACGTATTTTTTGTGACGTTTATATTATCACAGGTAAATTTCTAAAAATAAAAATAGACTGATTAATTTATAGACACGTACAAGAATATAAATTTGGATTGAGTTTGTAATGATGTTATTATATGTATTTATTAACCATGACTAGAATATTAAAATGGAATTGTGTTTGTAGTTGTGTTATTATTTGTATTTTCTAACCATGTTGGTTTTTCTTCTAAATCAAAACTGAGTATAAACAAAAAATCCTGTGCATATAGTTGTTTTAAACTTAAAATCATATAAATAAAGTAGCTGATTTTTCATCTTAACTTTTCCATACATATAGAAAACAAAAATTAAATTAAATAACTGTAATACAAGGCAAGATCATGTTAGACCAAACAGTAAACACACATAAAAACAAACAACATATAACAAAAACCACGCGTAACTCGACTATACTGACAAATAAGACATATTTGAAATGTACCAAAAATTCAGAATTCAAACTACAAACGAAATAAACAGACAACAACTCAGCACAAAATGACCCATCGGTCCCACACGTATAAGAAAGTAACAACAAAATGCCCGAAAGCGGGATTTAAACTGACAAAATCAAACGCTATCAATCATCGGAACAAGTGCAAAATACTTTTGGTACAGGCATTTTGCAGAAAAAAATGGTGGGTTAAACCTGGTTTGATAGCTAGCTGAACCTCCCACTTGAATGACAGTTGTTTACAATTCCATTATATTCACAAAATTGGGTGAGTAACCCAAATAGACATAAATAGGATAATGTGACAATAATTGGGACCCAGCAGCCAAAACTGTGTAACATACATTAGAAACATTCAACACAACTGACATAATAATTCACACAAACATACACATTAGTCATATATCAAAGACGCCGACAACAAAGGTTTAGAAGATGATACATTTGACACTGAACGACGTCAACAAATTTTTTGGTCGTTGATAGTACATACCGTGTAAAGTATACACTTTCTCGATAAAGTAAAAATTAAGTAAATATAAATACTAGAGTAAAGAAAATAGAAACACCACTGTGAAAACCCTTTGTGTCCGAATCGCACCTCAGGACCCACCTGTAGCAGGAATGCACCAAAAAGTCAAAAACATGATGGCGGGATGCATAAATACCGAGTCACGTCAAAAGTCATACATGCGATCAAAAGAAGCAGAATAGCACGAAGACAAATAACGGGAAAACTAAAGTAAAATAAAAAGATACACAACTTTATGAAGTAGACACTGGATATCTATCTAGTAGGTTTTTGAGGTAAGGGTCACGGTGGTCGTCATGTTACACCTCAGCACGAAGAATCTATTACTCAAAACCATCTTGTATTATTTATGAAGTAGACACTGGATATCTATCTAGTAGGTTTTTGAGGTAAGGGTCACGGTGGTCGTCATTTTACACCTCAGCACGAAGAATCTATTACTCAAAACCATCTTGTATTATTTATGAAATAGACACTGGATATCTATCTATTAGGTTTTGAGGTTGGGATCACGATGGTCGTCTTTTTACACTTCAGCATCAAGAATCTATTACTCAAAACCATCTTGTATTATTTATGAAGTAGAGACTGAATATTTATCTATTAGGTCTTTCAGGTTAGGGTCACGGTGGTCGTCTTTTTACACTTCAGCACCAAGAATCTATTACTCAAAACCATCTTGTATTATTTATGAAGTAGACACTGAATATGTATCTATTAGGTCTTTCAGGTAAGGGTCACGGTGGTCGTCATTTTACCTTGCATTTTTATTTATTTCTTCATTAAGATAGAACTGTTGTAGAAAATTGTGCATCTCATATTCTACAATTTCATACAAATAATAAAAAATCAAACAGAAATCCTACCTTTTGGTTCCCGTACTGGACATTAGATACTAACGATTCCAAACTTTTTTGCCGAGGAAATTTTGACAGTTTTATACCTTGTAAAATGAAGGATTTGAGAGTAAAGATATATGTTATTGAGGAATGACAAGTTGTACTATGAGCTATTGTTCACTAATGATACACCGCTATAAGTATTTGGTACTCTTGGTAATTTGGTTGATAAGTGATGGATGTAAAAACTCATCACACGGTATAGCATGCACACATGACGGTTGATTATAAATTTCAGAAAGCTCTGATCTATAGTACCTGACCAACACTTCATACATGACCATCATGGTATATCATAAATTTCATACAGCATGACGCCAAATTTCAGTAAGCTATGAATTGTAGTTCCCCCAAAAAATGTTATTGTATCGACAGAGGAAAACACGGACGGATGTATACCAGTAAACCCCTCGTTTGGAGCAAGGGCATAACAATCATTTTGACAGACACCTTTGTTGTTTCTGATTAATTAATCCTTTTTGATAATACAACAGATTTGTTCTCAGATATTGAAGTTAAATTGTGTCATGTAAAATGGCATTCACGATCCGATCCTAGAACTTTAACAATCAGATCGGAATACTTGACCGCCGTTTCTTAATCCGTCAGGATTATATTTTTCAATATACCAAAAGACATTCGTGGTAATCAATGTAGAACACATCTGACATCTTTTGAAAGCAAATTCTTAGTCGAAAGATTTAGTCATTAGTCTTTCTTTCTTTATTTTCTTTAATTTTGAAATATTGATAAATTTCATAATAAACTGCTTATAACACTTTAGCAGAACCTGAGATCACCCTAACTTTTTGGTGGGGTTCGTATTGCTCAGTCGTTAGTTTTCTATGTTGTGTATTGTGTACTGTTGTTTATCTTTTTCTTTTTTAGTCCTGGTGTTTTCAGTTTATTTTCGAATTATGAGTTTGAATGTCCCTTCGGTATCTTTCGCCTCTCTATTAAAGTAAGACACCTTTTGAATTGTTTTGTTTTAATCCCAGCATGACTTTGGAGGAGGTATTGATCAGATAAAACATTTTGCACTTATATATGTTTCGTGATCGTTTGGAAGTTTGGAAGTTAATTATCGGTGCTACCTACTCTAAGGTGAGAATATATAGAGATGCTAACTTTATAGTACAGGTGCTGTCATTAGTTCTAAATCTAAGGGCTTTTGTATACATTCAAAATAAACCGAAAGCATATCCACCGATAAAATGTAAAAGTTTTATTTAAGTGTTATTTTTCGTCGTTTGTCCTTTTTTTGCCATGATGCAATCGGTTTCTCCTTGACTAAGAATTTTGATTGTCCCTGGGTATCTTCCGTTTCGTTTTTATATAAATATCAAAGATCATTTCTTAAAACAAATAGCTAAATCATTTAAGATGACATAAAGGAAAAAACAAATATTACAATAGTAACGACCTAAAGTATAGGAAAATAAAACAAATAAAATGATAAAACCGTAATACAACTAAGCGCCTACCCACAAAAAAACCCCCCAAAACAACCCCTTCCCCCGAAAACCTAATGTTATTAAGTAGCATTCCCTTTAATGTACCTCTTTGAAGAATGTTTTGCATCAAAATAAAATAACAAGTTTATAAAAGATCAGATTCAAATAAAGTACGAGACAAGTACTTTTATATTTAATATGTGATGATATACATAGGTTATACAAGTTGATAATACCCGGAAGTGTTTTTTTATTCAGTAGCGGTGTTTTGCTGCCATATGGGTAGCGTAATCTAGTTTGGTAGTTGTTCCTTGGCTATGATCTTTCCGCCGACTATTTTTCTCTGTGGAACTATGACTTTGCTGAAATATATATTACTGGATATTATGATTGAAAATGACATTTATTCTCATCTTGATATGTATTTATACATGACTGTGCGATTTGCGAACGAGAAAATAGTAAATCATAAGAAATTGAAACGGTGAATCTTTATGCAAAGAAGCCATTACTGGAAGTCCTAACAATTTTCCAATTTTAAATATCTTTTAAGTTCCGGTCTCTTGTTAATAAATTATCTCTGCTTTTGCACACTCTAAATCTTTTATCACCACACATTTCGACATGAAAGGTTGACTCAGTTATTTACATTTTAGCTCTCGAAAGTTTGTTTTTATGATTACTTGGCTGCCGGCGACTATTTATTATTTGCTCTTCTATGAGATGTATATATATATATATATATATCAGGTTGGGTTTATCAATATTATTTGTTGTCAAAATACATAGAAACAGTGCTTATAAAAGCCAAATACTCTTTTTGCACAAATATTTCTAACGTAACAGTATCTAATAACATGTGCTATTTTGTTTTAAACAACTACCAAGCTTTTAAAACTTTTGAAAAATGCAAACAAAACTTACATCTAACAGCCGCTGAGATACAGCTGCATACGACTGCTATTAAAACTATGCCGCCTAGAATCCCACCAGCAATGGCCCTAGTAATAACTATTATATAAATAAGAAAAAATAAAACATGGATTTGAATCAGACTTTTATATTAAATAATTGTGATATAGTTAAGAAATGACCACTGATTTATATTAAAAGTATTTATAAAAGTGATTTAATTGATGATGATGTTGATGATAATGATGCTTGTGTGTGTGTTGTTAATACTGCTGTTGATGGTGATGATGATTATTGTTCATTTGTACATTGAACGATTTTATTCAAAAAAAAGATTTCGTGTTTTCATTTTCGTCTGATGTTTAACAGTGATAAATTATGAATTAAAAAAAACAAATACGGAATAATTAGAGTTGACTTACCCTCCTGATGATGAGGTCGGGTACGTCAGGTTCTTTACACAAGCTGTATTACCAGTACATTTGTGGCCATCAGGACATCACAAATCAGAGAACTCAGAGCACTGGTAGTATTCAAAAGGATAAGACCCTTAAATGATAAAATTAGTGACTTAACACTGACATTCCAGACATAACGACTCTACTGACGATAAAAAAGAAAATAAACATTTGTAAAATAACAAAATTTCTTCATCATGACATTTGAAAATTTCTTTCGATATTCTAGGTAACTAAAGTAGTTATTCACTACAGAAATAAACAAAGTATAGATGCCCTCCAATTTGTTTGCCTCGGGTACAAAATCAAAGGAGAAGTAGAGAAAACACGTATATGTTCTTTCCAAACTTATACTTCTGATACTGCTGAATTCAAATGTATACCTGATACATTACCTTAACGTTTTAGAAAACAAATACCTATCAAGTAAAGTAATAAAAGTAAAGTAATAATAACAGGTAATTATTAGAATTAATATCTAAACCAAGATTGCATCAATTCTACAATACCAATTGATAAATGACTAAGCATAATCTCATATTGTAAATGTTTATAAATCGCATTTTGAAAAACAATGTTATGTAGCATTTAAATTGTACATACCGTTTACAATAAATATCCAAAATGAAATTGTAATTGTCAGTTTAACAAGTACCATTGTACCAATTTGTCTTGATGACCGATCAAGCAAACGAAATGTTGTTTAAAGAGTAGTACCTGTTCACAAACATTGATTTACATAAATGTAAACTGAGATGTTTCTTTTTTCATGTTATATATATGTCACCTGAATGTAATGGTAGTTATCGAAGACAATAGTTCAAAAAGCCAAAGTGCATTTATCCGTAAAATAAACAAATGATCAATTTTCTAACCGATAGACAATAAAAAATACCCTCATCTAGTGAAAAATTATTATTGTTTTTATTTATATATTTGTTTTGTCTCATTTTTCATGTAAAAAATACATACATTTTTTTGAAAAAAAAATATATAACAAATGAAAAAAAAGAGTTAAATTAAAATGACTTTGAAAAAGATCAGAAACACTTCTTTAGTCTACGAAAGCAATATTACACACTTTCGAAAAACAACAAGACCATACGATACAGTTACAGGAAAGGTAATGACGTTGCTGATGTAAAATTGTAACATATCGGGAAAAGATGTTTTTTGGACTGATTTTGCTCATTAGCTCGAAAACGAGTACATGGAGCCTCTATTGTCTTGATTATATATGAAGATTATTTATACCAATGTTTATGAAAAAATTACTCCTGTTTTTTTTATTAAATTAGAAAAATATACAGCAAAATGTTTTATAAAAATGAATTGTTTCAAAGAGTTGTTTCACAAATTCAAAGCATACTCATGTAGGGAAGATATTCCAAATGCTGTTGTTTCATTATTATTTGTGGATTTCGTGTCTACCCGGGAACCACGAAATGTCCCTTGATATCCTATACTTTTTTTAGGCCAAGGTTAAAGTATGATACTACTGTAAAATTCACTAATTTATTGACAGTAATTCAATGAGCTGTGCAATATGAAAAGTTGTAATCACCAGATTAGAATTTTAATTTTAATTATTGACATTTATACATAGTATAGTTCTTTAAAGAAATATCAAATTTATAATGTACACTTTTAAATCGGTTCAAATGATAATATATCTTAAAAACTAAGGCTTGACAATTTTGCTTTATCGCGATAAGACCCAAGGATTGAGTCTTAACTATTGTCACCTGGATTTCTCCCGCGTTAAAGAGTTGTTTTGTTTAGCTTCGAAGAATGTAAAAATCGCAGTCACTTTCGGTTTGAATGGAAACGTCAAATGGGATGCCTCATGTTATAAGAGAGTGTCGCACTCACAACACGGTAACATTTTGACCACAGGATTATACACCTTTTCACCTTGGCCTTAACTTTGCAATGCCTACCTGTTTACTTATTGTTCATTTGTTCTCGTCTGAATATGCATGTTATGTCGATCATTTGATTTTGAAAAAATACAGCTAATCAGTCATCGCAATTATCAACAATTCAAAAAATACATATAACGTTATCCCAGATGCTTGTTAAAACCCAACAACAATTTGGCAGTATTTGACCACAGCCACAGTAATCTCAATATATGTATGTGCCGCGGATTACTGGCAATTTAACTGTCACTGGTATATCTGAAAATATGAGGTTAATGGCAGATCGCTGATTAAGGCAATCGTGCTGTCTAATATATCTATAATTATATAAATGACTACCACAGAATGTGGTTTCTGAAGATAAGATTAAAACAATTTGGAACGCCGTGGTAACACTTATGATGGATCAAAACCGTTACATTGTTCATCTGTAGTGTTTATAAAACGAAATGTTTTTTGATGTATCGAATTCTGCAAATCCGAGACAAAGTAAATCAGTCTTTGAGGACAGTTCTATTACATCAATCGGAATTCTTCACCTGCCCATTTCGCAAAATACATGTAGGCGTCCAGAAATGTCAACTCAAACATCACCAGAAAAGATAAAATAAACAAAAGCAGTGTATAAATCTAATTATATTTACAAAACAGAAAAGATGCTAATTTTTTTCATTGTATTTTCAGTATCATTATCATTTTATTTCAACTGATATTCTGAAGTATTGACGCTTTTTTCTTGCATTAAATCCATATTTCAAAGATTCAAACACATTTTTGTTTATTGAACTCCTTTAAATTTCAGTTTGGTCTAAGGGGTCTTAGGGCATGACAATCAAATATGCAACACATTTGTAGAACAATATCATTCATGGTACTTTTCAATTGTTTCTTCTGAGAGTTGTTTTTAATAGTTAGTGTTTTGTTACTTCTTAAGTATCTGTTTTACTATTTCAATGTAAAACAGTGTCCACATTCGCCAACCAAAAAACACAAAATTTTTGATTTTTAATGGCATCTGCACCTACAGGCACTCTGCAGAATCAACCCCTGCACAAGTCATTACAAAAACTGGCCCATCATACAACACAACTCTGTGTCCACACTTGTCATATTTAAATGCATAACCAATTTACTGGGAGGGAGGGCGGGTTTTTGGTTTTATGTTTTAGTTCAATAGTCTTCTGCTGATTATGGCAACCGTACTGTCAAATATATATATATATATATATATATATATATATGAATGTCTACCGCAAATTGTGGTAACAGAAAAAATTAAGATTAAAACAATTTGGATTACCGTGGGAACACAGGTGATGGATTAAAACGCTTACATTGTTCATCTGTAGTGAATGATACTATTTATAAAACGAAATGTTTTTGATGCAGTGAATTCTGCCAGATTGACAGTGAAACCAGACCTTGGTTACACTGTCAACCGCCATAAAATGGGGAGTTCGCTGACAAGCTGTGTGCCAAATACATTAAACAATAATTAACTGAAAAATTAAAAAAATATTTTTATGTAAATATACAAGCAAGATAATTAATCATACATATATCTTTATATCAATACTTCTGTTTCAGTATACGTATATTTGTATATCCATACGTCTGTTTCAATAGTTGAAAATATGTACTTACCAATTGCCTTATGCACGAACAACAAAACCACCTTTAATTTGTATTAAAACAATGTTGTTTCTAACAAATGATAGATGTACCCCGTCGATTTTAATATGTTTTCACTTCTGGAAATGTATCACAATTTCCAACAAACAGATCTTGACAGGTTAACCTATAATATACATAACTCTTTGTTGCATTTAATTTTAATTCAATACTTATTTGTGGAGGAAAATTATCAAACTGTTCTACTCAACTGTGACATGCATGTGAAGTTGGCGGCAGGTTCGTTATTCGTTATTCAATATTCAACCGGCTGCCATCAGTCGGTTCGATATTCTTCAAATTTTCTTGGTTGAAAGTAAATAAAATTTGAATATTCGATAACATTAAAAGCATTATAGTCATTGTTGAAAAAGGTTAAAGAGGTGTATGACATCTTTTGCATGTTTTGTGTCCAATTCAAGTTAAATTCTCGTTGTGTGAACCCTTCATCAAATATAATCCATCATGTAAATCACATATTTCTCTTTATGAAATATATATTTTTTTCAATAAAATGCAACCAAAGATGTACTTTTAAAACATTATATTTCTGGAATAAAATAAAACTGACACTCTAGTAACATTTGGAGATAGAAACAACTATGGAATGCCGGAAAAAAATATTTCAAATGACTTGATGTTCAACATATATTCAGTTAAAAGAGCCCAGGCTGCTGGCAAGACCTTCCTGGTGTCCCCATACTATTAAACATATAGTTACTTAATATATACAAATCTAAATTGAAAATAATATATATATATATTTATCTTCGTGTTTATATGATCCGTTCATCCTTTTTCGACTCTTCAAAATATATCCTAAATTGAGGTAAATTATATGGCCTTCCAAATACCGTTTCGATTCCTAACATCACTGAAGAGACATAAAATGTCGAAATCCGGATATGGTGTACAAATTTTTGCACTTCATGTTTGCGGTATACTATCTTTTCCGCAGGTTTATTGTTTTCTGTTTGGTATTAAATTTATCATAAAGATCCATGTTGTTACATCTTGTGATCCGTTTATTTGGCAATCGCCAATGGCAGTCAGCAGGGTTTAAAAACATCCGTTGTTCGACCTGTTAGTCAAATGCGTTTTGTTTAAATATACTTTTTCACTTTTTTGGTCTTTTGGAAAATGTTGTTTGTGCTGTATTTAGACCCCTCTACCAAGAAATTTGTTTTGCATGCACACGTATAAAAATTGCGGACTTTATCCAACGCAATCATAGGTTTTCAATTTAGACTTATTTATATCTATATACAAATGACATCGAAAGGAATTCGGGTAAACTTCTTGTCTTCTATGATTATAAGGGTTTTATGGCTAGCCAAACCTCCCGCTTATATGGCAATGTTAAAAATACCGCTAAAATGACAACATTACGTGACAGGAATACAGTACAAATAAACGCAAGAACATTCAGGACAGAGAAACACATAGATACATAAAGTAATAGTACATTACAGCATGAAAACCACAGAATAGCAACGGACACCTCCCATGAATTCACGACAGCACACCAGGACACCACTAATGAATTATAAATTGTGCGTCACACGAATGTATCAACGCCACAAAAAGTGACGTATTTTTTGTGACGTTTATATTATCACAGGTTAATTTCTAAAAATAGAATATATTTGTTTTATTGTAGACATGTACAAGAATATAAAATCGAGTTTGTAATGATGTTATTTTATGTATTTTCTAACCATGACAAGCATATTAAAATAGAATAGTGTTTCTAATGGTGTTATTATTTGTATTTTTTAACCATGTCGGTTTTTCTTCAAAATCAAAACTGTGTATAAACAGACAGAAGTTAACCGACATTAGAAAAATCTGGAATCTGATAGTAAAAGATCACAAAATAAAAGAGCTAAATTTTATCCATTTACATCATTGAATAGAGATCAAGAATTATACAGACAAGTATGCGGTGGCAATATGTACATTTAAATTCGATCATCTGTACCAGATTTTATCCTTGAAAGCATAACTGTTAAAAAAATGTCCAAAAATTGTCTATCAATCAATTGTTTGGGGGAAGATTAAAACATATCTAACATTTATTCTTAGTGAAAAAAAATGTTATGCCTAATCGTTTATGAGGCACGGAAATCTACAAATCGATTTCAGGTATAATGGAGGTCCTTAATCGAATCATAGAGGTCCTGAAATATTGCAGGATATCATGAAATCGAATGGAGGTTCTGAAGTATTTTAAGATATTGTCTTTGATTTTTAGGGAATATTTTGATATCTGCAATAACAAATCAGGATCTCCTTAAATACGATAATTTTGGTTAAATCTGTGCCTCGCCATTAAGTCAGAGAGGCAGAAGTTACAAAGGGGTGTTTTAACTCAAGTCGAAACAAACTGACAATGGCCATAGCAACAAATGAAAAACAACCAAAAGACAAACAAGTTAAAAAAAAATAACATAGACAACTAAAGACTAAGCAAAACACACCGCAACAAATAAAAGGTGGTTAACTCGGGTAAGCAGTCTTTCTTTCATATCATTTAAATTACTCCTAAAAAAGTCAGTCAGAAGCAATTGAAATCATATATCAAATAAAGAAAAGATCAAAACCAAAGCGGCAGTGCAGAAGAACAGAAATGCAGAGACAAACCAGGGGACAATACAAACCAGTGAATAAAAAGGAACAATGGCAAACAAGGTACAAATTAACACTTATAACTAGAGACCGGAATTAGACTTACAAGACTTAGTGATAACATACAGATACGATCATATACCTGCTCCAGGATTTAACTTTTGTTGCATATATCAAAGATATCTCCCAAAAAATCAAAGACAATATCATCTTTTTTTTATATATTGAAACTCAGACGAGTAATCATGCCGACAAAAGAGACATTTTGTCTCTGCAATTCCCTTCTTTTGCAGTGTTTTTTGTTGTAAATAGTTATCCTAGTCTGAATTTAGTCACAGACTGTTTTATCGGTTTTGTAATATGTACAATATGTAGCCCCCCCCCCATTATTCTCTATTCTTTATTTTTTTTGTCCACTTTTCTCTAGTTATTTGATAAGTCTGACTAATTGTATTCAATGCCACGAGTACGGCAGGCTATAGGAGCTTGATGAAAAATTGATTTAAAACAAATTACTAGAGTGTCAACTTCAATTTATTTTCTACTGTATACCATTCTGGAACATGCTAATTATCTGTATATATATGCAGCTAGATCAGAGAAGTTCAGGGAAAAAATTCTAAAGGAATCGATGATATGCAGCTAAGATTAACATTTGAAATTATGTTACTAAGCAAATGCTAACGGATCTAATCCTTATGTAAACATTGAATGTGAATAGATCGAGTAGACCGCAAATACATGTACAAAAATCGAGACGACCTTTTCTTAAAATTGTATAAAAAGTAGTAAACGATGCCTACTTCAATATAAAAATACTAACTTTAATTTTTGAACCTGCACAGATACGAAAGGACATAGTATAACGAAGAGGCTAAACTATCAACGGTCACTTGGTAAGACAGTAGAAGTAAAGTCAACATCTGCTAGAACACATCATCTAAATTCTCACCACATTTCAACATACCAGGATGACCAATCTTTCATATTCTCCTCCCAGAATACTTCATTATCCACACCAATCGTTGGTTGACTAAATAAGCACGCCGTTTGATTTGCAGTAGCCACAATTCGCTGTGTACCCAAACCACCATCAACTGTCGTGTATGTGTGCGCATTTCAGAGCATTGTAGAAAAGATGCCACTTTCAACATATGAAAGACAGTTTCCTGATGTAGGTAGGCCAGATAGTGCAGTTCAATTCTTTCAGAATCAAGTCCAAAAGAGAATTGTGATGCCTCATCGTTGAGTACAAACCCTTCATATTCCTGTTGATAAACTTCATTTTTATCTTGGTTTCCCATTTCAAACACAAGTGTATAAAATCTACTTTTTTTGATGTAATGTGTATGAACTTTTCCAGGTCACAAATCTTTGGCTGTTGTAAACATATCCCCAAACCCATTCCTGTAGCTATCCCAGGTCTAATTAAATCCAAAACCAGGGTTATGATAGCGCTGAATATATGTTCTTGCTCTGAGTTGTGTTATGGAACAATACACAGGGATGGGCTTAGGAGAGGCTGAGGGTTTGATAAAAAATATACCATCATTGCCGTTATAATATGGAAACGTCTTCCCATTGGTGCAATCTAAAATATATAATCATCGTAGATATACGCAACCTTACGATAATATTGAAAACAACTCCATTATATATCGAGACTGTACTTGTGAGAAATCCACGGTTAGATATGAAACTTGTGACCAGGTTTAGTTCATTAAAAGTTTTGGAACAAATGTAATCTGATTTTAATCAGATTTGGGACAACTCCGGAATGGAGCCCAAGATAGTCATCTGTTTTAATTCGATGGTCTCGTTGGCATTTTCTGGAGAAGTCCACTTAAATGAGCAATGCTATCATAGTATATTTAAATTGAATGACTTTAATGTTCAAAAACTTGTGACACCATACTTTAAAAATGCTGCACTACGTATTCTGATCTTACACTTGCAAAAAGTCTAGCAGAAAAAATATGATTATTAACTTTATATTTATTACATCTGACGCAGAAAACAACACTCTTGAGGCTGTGAAATGTCGAGGTGTAGATATGGTCCAAGTGGCCATACTGTTACATGAAATCGTAACATTGTCAAAGATCAATATGTTATTAATTTTCCGACGTCTCTTGTCAAATTTTACTAGAAAGAATGTCGTTACGCAATTAGCGAAAATAACTTAATACTAAATCGCTTAACCAAAATATAGCAAGGGCATAACAAAAATAAAATATTTGTGGTAAATGTATTATGCATTAGATATTTGTTTTAAATACACTGGACATAAGTTACACTGGTTGTTTATATTATCACATAGTATTTTGAAGATTCCATGTCTTCATACTAGCTACAGTTAACCGACCAGTTAGTAAAGTAGAATCCATATGGAACCAATAGGACCTCTTATGTGATGCGGTTGTGCCGTAAAGACCCATCTTGGCAAATCTAAAAGTCACATTTTTTAACCGATCCATTTTCAACTATGCTGATTCTGATTGCATTATACTAGTAATTCATTTCAAACTTAATTCAATTGATGTTGCAAAATTTGATGAATTTATCGTAAACTCACCTGAAATTAACGTTTCACAGTTAGTACCAGCATAACCATCCAGACATATACATGCATTATCCTGATCTAACCTCCTGCCATTTATACAGGTGTCTTCATCGTCCTATTTAAATAAAAGTATATTCTTGACATATGTAATAGCAAATCATAATTATTAATTAGGTAGAGTTGTTTGGAAAGGGAGCTTTGTCATTCGTTTATCTTATCAGTTTTAAAAAAGAAAGAACATACCGAGGGGTCAATAGAAAATCATCTGTCCGATAAAAAAGGACAACACCATAGAAAAAAATAATAAACAATAAAAGCACAGACAACAATAATACAATTAAACATTACATAGAAAACTAACAACTGGGCATCACCAACCCCTCCAAAAAGTGGAAGTGAACTCCGGTGCTGTGATAACCGTCATGTTGCTCCAGTAAGTAAAAATGTGCCATAAGTCGTCGCTTTAGGTAATGTCACAATAGAGGGAAAGACGACGGTATTAATGAAGAGGACCGGGAATGAGTAAACCAGTTACTTTGTAGTAGGATACAAAACTTATGGTTTTGGATATCAATGTTGACCTACTAACATAATCAAAAGAAATTAGATAAAATCTATATTTTGCCTTTGTCTTCACAACCTTTATTTGAAGCAATGGATATCCCCACCGTCTATTGAAACAGGAAGAATTCACTATGGTTTTACCCCACCAAAATGGGATTCTTTTTTTGATGTAATGTGTATGAACTTTTCCAGGTCACAAATCTTTGGCTGTTGTAAACATATCCCCAAACCCATTCCTGTAGCTATCCCAGGTCTAATTAAATCCAAAACCAGGGTTATGATAGCGCTGAATATATGTTCTTGCTCTGAGTTGTGTTATGGAACAATACACAGGGATGGGCTTAGGAGAGGCTGAGGGTTTGATAAAAAATATACCATCATTGCCGTTATAATATGGAAACGTCTTCCCATTGGTGCAATCTAAAATATATAATCATCGTAGATATACGCAACCTTACGATAATATTGAAAACAACTCCATTATATATCGAGACTGTACTTGTGAGAAATCCACGGTTAGATATGAAACTTGTGACCAGGTTTAGTTCATTAAAAGTTTTGGAACAAATGTAATCTGATTTTAATCAGATTTGGGACAACTCCGGAATGGAGCCCAAGATAGTCATCTGTTTTAATTCGATGGTCTCGTTGGCATTTTCTGGAGAAGTCCACTTAAATGAGCAATGCTATCATAGTATATTTAAATTGAATGACTTTAATGTTCAAAAACTTGTGACACCATACTTTAAAAATGCTGCACTACGTATTCTGATCTTACACTTGCAAAAAGTCTAGCAGAAAAAATATGATTATTAACTTTATATTTATTACATCTGACGCAGAAAACAACACTCTTGAGGCTGTGAAATGTCGAGGTGTAGATATGGTCCAAGTGGCCATACTGTTACATGAAATCGTAACATTGTCAAAGATCAATATGTTATTAATTTTCCGACGTCTCTTGTCAAATTTTACTAGAAAGAATGTCGTTACGCAATTAGCGAAAATAACTTAATACTAAATCGCTTAACCAAAATATAGCAAGGGCATAACAAAAATAAAATATTTGTGGTAAATGTATTATGCATTAGATATTTGTTTTAAATACACTGGACATAAGTTACACTGGTTGTTTATATTATCACATAGTATTTTGAAGATTCCATGTCTTCATACTAGCTACAGTTAACCGACCAGTTAGTAAAGTAGAATCCATATGGAACCAATAGGACCTCTTATGTGATGCGGTTGTGCCGTAAAGACCCATCTTGGCAAATCTAAAAGTCACATTTTTTAACCGATCCATTTTCAACTATGCTGATTCTGATTGCATTATACTAGTAATTCATTTCAAACTTAATTCAATTGATGTTGCAAAATTTGATGAATTTATCGTAAACTCACCTGAAATTAACGTTTCACAGTTAGTACCAGCATAACCATCCAGACATATACATGCATTATCCTGATCTAACCTCCTGCCATTTATACAGGTGTCTTCATCGTCCTATTTAAATAAAAGTATATTCTTGACATATGTAATAGCAAATCATAATTATTAATTAGGTAGAGTTGTTTGGAAAGGGAGCTTTGTCATTCGTTTATCTTATCAGTTTTGAAAAAGAAAGAACATACCGAGGGGTCAATAGAAAATCATCTGTCCGATAAAAAAGGACAACACCATAGAAAAAAATAATAAACAATAAAAGCACAGACAACAATAATACAATTAAACATTACATAGAAAACTAACAACTGGGCATCACCAACCCCTCCAAAAAGTGGAAGTGAACTCCGGTGCTGTGATAACCGTCATGTTGCTCCAGTAAGTAAAAATGTGCCATAAGTCGTCGCTTTAGGTAATGTCACAATAGAGGGAAAGACGACGGTATTAATGAAGAGGACCGGGAATGAGTAAACCAGTTACTTTGTAGTAGGATACAAAACTTATGGTTTTGGATATCAATGTTGACCTACTAACATAATCAAAAGAAATTAGATAAAATCTATATTTTGCCTTTGTCTTCACAACCTTTATTTGAAGCAATGGATATCCCCACCGTCTATTGAAACAGGAAGAATTCACTATGGTTTTACCCCACCAAAATGGGATTCCAGTTATATTTTCGTTGAATTTAACATTTACGGAGAAAAGATAAGGATAGTTCACCATCCTAGCATTTTCTACTAAAGGCATACATCAAAGATAAAGAAACAATATCAGCTACAAGAAAAGCATTCAGATATCAGCATAGTTCATATTTGATAAGCCTGCAGATATCGGCATAGTTCATATTTTAAAAGCCAGCGGATATTGGCATAGTATATATTT
Organism: Mytilus californianus; assembly: GCF_021869535.1. Classification (NCBI taxonomy): domain Eukaryota; kingdom Metazoa; phylum Mollusca; class Bivalvia; order Mytilida; family Mytilidae; genus Mytilus; species Mytilus californianus. The sequence continues at coordinate 2,150,229 of NW_026262690.1, read as the reverse complement.
GATAAGCCTGCAGATATCGCATTGTTTACATTTTAAAAGCCAGCAGATATCGAATAGTTTATATTTTTAAAGCCTGTAGATATCGCTTAGTTTATATTTGAAAAGGCTGCAGATATCGGCATAGTTTATATTTTAAAAGCCAGCAGATATCGGATAGTTTATATTTGATAAGCCTGCAGATATCGCATAGTTTATATTTTAAAAGCCAGCAGATATCGGAAAAGTTTATATTTTAAAAGTCAGCAGATATCGGATAGTTTATATTTGATAAGCCTGCAGATATCGCATAGTTAATATTTTAAAAGCCAGCAGATATCGGATAGTTTATATTTGATAAGCCTGCAGATATCGCATAGTTTATATTTTAAAAGCCTGCAGATATCGGATAGTGTATATTTGAAAAGCCTACAGACATCTCAATTTTAATATCAGTTTAAATATTAGTTTAGAATACAAATCAGACAAACCATTGTTACCTTAGAGTATAAAACTGCGCCGATTTCCTCTTCACAAATCGTACAAAGCGAATTCGATACTCTGTCACAAAGTCTACACTCTCCATTAGAACTGTAACTTACACTCCAACACTTACTGTTTGATATATATTTTTCAGCACATTGAATTTTAGATGCTGTGTTTAGAATTAAAAACGTGCTGTTAACTTTTACAACCATATTTGCCGTTGCGTAGTTAAATATTGTAATGGTAAATTCCTCAGTTAAAACTACACTGACAAAACTACACAGTAAATATAAATGTGTTATCATTTTCACGTGTCTCTAAAAATTGACAAGGTATCTTAATCGGAGCCAGGTCAACAAACACATGACGATAGAAATATTATTCCAGATATTGATATATAGATTCACCAAAAAATAAATCTACTAGATTTTAATGTAAAAGCCACGTGTTTCAAATTTAAATAATTACAAAATAACAGATTGAATTATGTAAAATCAACTACCGGCTTCATTGGTAAATACACGATTCAAATTATTCATGTTCGATCATGTAATTCCTTTTACATGTTCGGCTTTCAAAGCTGTGATTTCAAATGTTCTAGAATAAATTTGATCCAGAAAATCTTGTCGAATTACTGTGGTGGCTGGATAAGGCTAATTCGCCTTTCATATTCAATAGGGCGAAAACGCGAAAACGAAAAATAGTTTCACTTCTCGTTTTCGCGTTTTCGACAGCGCGTTTTCGTGTTTTTTGCTTTTTCTCGCTGTTGTCAATTCTCGTTTTTTTCGCGTTTTGTCAATTACTGCCCACTTCTGTCAATAATCTTTTATTTTTGATCTGATTGGATAATGATTAATGATTTGAAGATAACCTGACTGGAAAGTTTTATTTTCATGTACTATTAATTTTTACAACGAGTACTTACGTATGTAAACTATTTGGTAATGATAACGGGTAGCACTTATTTTATAACACATGATCACGCATAGGCTAAACGAAATTCCAACGCAAAATGATTTATACGATAATAAGTTACTAAGACTTATTTCATTTTCGATTTAAAATATCTTTAATGTATTTTAACAGAGACAGTAAATGCTCATGAATTATTCAAATTAATACAAATGATCATATTTTAACATACTGATACTTGCTGATAATGAATCAATAATTCTGTCTACAGAAACATCTGACTAATCGCCATTGCTTAACCACTTATATGGCAGAAGGATTTGATATTTATTTGTATTAACCACAAGATCCGAATACTTGTGAAACTAATGTACATTTACTACTAATTGACACTTTGGAGAACTGACACATTTTACAAAATTGACACTATGGAGAATTGACACTCTATGGAGAATTGACACTATGGAGAAATGACACTATAGAGAATCGACACTATGGAGAATTGAAACTATGGAGAATTGACACTTTATGGAGAATTGACACTTCAGAGATTTGGCAATCTATGGAGAATTGACACTCTATGGATAATTGACACTATGGAGAATTGACACTCTATGGAGAATAGACACTGGAGAATTGACACTCTATGGAAATAGACACTCTATGGAAAATTGACACTGTATGGAGAATTGACACACTATGAAGAGTTGACACTATGAAGAATTGACAATATGGAGAATTGACACTATAGAGAATTGACACTATGGAAAATTGACACTTTGGAGAATAGAAATGAATGTAAATCAAAATACACAGCAAACCCACTCATTAAAAGTTACAGGTTTTTTTTTAACTATCTATTCTAAATACTTTCTTAATCTCCAAACTCTCCAAAATACCATTTAAGTACGATTGATATATCAGTGGTTAATACATAAACATAAAGGAGATGAAAAGTCTTGTACTAGTACCTCATTAGCAACTAAACGACACAAAAATATCCAGATTTCAACATACTACCTTTAACAAAAACCACAATATAAAAGTATCTATATAATATGGCAATAACAAGAACAAAACAAAGTACTACTATATATAAGATATAGTGAAGACATTATGGTACCTTTTTGAGAATTGATGACTCATTTTCCCATCATATATTAGGCTATGAAATGAATTAGACATATATGCGCATACAACAGAATCTTTTCTCAAAAGAATATAAAAAGTGTTCTGTTGAAGAAAATAAATTGGCGCCCAGCAGACGTGCCTTCAGACCCAGAAAACTCAATGAAATATTCAGCTACATTCCTCAATTATGACCTCTTTCCAGTGATAACCGTATTAGATCTTTTTTGTCGCAGTGGGTTTCCCGTTAAGATTATTATCATGTTTACGTTGAATGTGCTTTTATTTACAAGTTCAACTCATATTCTTAAAACTCGTCTAAACTGGTTAACAAATGACCTAATGTTGGACATAGAAATTATAACAAATGAAAAAAAGCTCCTCAATACTTTGGAATAAACTACCAAATGAAATAAAACTATGTGAACATTTTGGTACTTTTAAAAGAAAATGTGTAGATTTTTTTTAACTATAAATGATATGTAACAACTCTCTAACTCTATCATGTCTTTTTAATGTTTGTGTATAATGTATCATTTTGCGTGAAAGTTTAATGGTATGTTCAAAAATTGTAATATTTGTAATACTTGTTCTGTATGTTTTTTTTTATGGCCTCAAGGTAGATTAGTGAATGCTAATTGAGTCACCCTATTTAAATAAAGTCATTTTTATTATTATTATTATTATTATTATTATTATTATTAGGTCTTTCCACTTTTCTGTGGAAAGACCTATTGTTTTTGTTCTGATTATTATTATTATTATTATTATTATTTTTTTTTTTTTTTCTTCCGCCAAATTTTGTTCTTGCGATAAATATTTGTTTCGCAATATGTCGCTTAGATATTTCTCATATTGTATCGTATAGTTTATGCGCTTTTAAATTTCACCCTGCTAAGCCGGACAATTATCTTTGTAAGAGTTATCTCCCTATTCACTGTTTATCAAGTGTGTGCATCTCCTTTGTAACAAAAAAAGATATGAACAAAATTCTTTTTCTAAATTGTTCGTTACATCCTCAGGAATTTTTGGCTAATTTGGATCGAAGCGATTCGATGAAATTTTATAGGAGTTATCTACCTTTATGAAATAAATTTGTCGTTATGTTTTTGTTACTCATAAACTGACAGCCGTATAAACCTATAGTCTTTTTATTTGAGGTCCTTGGATCCTTACTTCGAAAATGAGGTCAAGGTCAAAGTCAAGGTCATGTTCTGAATTTTGTCTTTTGCTTGTTTTTGCATTTTCTCCGATATTTTTAATGTTATATATTAAAGAACAAGTGCAAAATGTTTGTTATATTGTGATGAAGATATGATACATTTGGTCTGAGACAATCCAGCGACATCTTATTGGAGTTATTGCCCCTGAAATGTTTTATTTTAAGGTAAATTGATTATTACTTCATATTGGAACATGATAAAGCCATAAGATCTTTTGCAAAATGTTGGGTGACATATGACCTTGAAAAATGTCAACCGGAAGTGACCTTGAGTGAACCGGAAGTAGTCATTTTTGCACTTATTTCATGTAGAAGTACATAGAAACCATATATTTTTTGAATGGTCATACATTAATCTATCATTTGAGACCGGAAGTGATATTTTATAAACCGGAAATAGCATATTATCTCCCTTATTACAGGCATAAGTATATATAAACCATATATTTTTGGAATCAGTGTAAATTAAGCTATCATATGAGACCGAAAGTGACATTTCTAAACCGGAAGTAGCCAATTATCTCCCTTTTTACAGGCAAAAGTATATATAAACCATATATATTTGGAATCAGAGTAAATAAATCTATCATTTGAGACCGGAAGTGACATTTTTTAAACCGGAAGTAGCCAATTATCTGCTTTTTTACAGGCAAAAGTATATATAAACCATATATTTTTGGAATCAGTGTAAATAAAGCTATCATATGAGACCAGAAGTGACATTTTCTAAACCGGAAGTAGCCAATTATCTCCCTTTTTACAAGCAAAAGTATATATAAACCATATATTTTTGGAATCAGAGTAAACAAATCTATCATTTGAGACCGGAAGTGACATTTTTTAAACCGGAAGTAGCCAATTATCTGCCTTTTTTCAGGCAAAAGTATATATAAACCATATATTTTTGGAATCAGTGTGAATAAAGCTATTATATGAGACCAGAAGTGACATTTTCTAAACCGGAAGTTGACAATTATCTCCCTTATTTCAGGCAAAAGTCTAAAGAAACCATATGTTTATTGAATCAGTATGAAGAAACCTATGATTGGACGCCAATAGTAGCTTTGAGTAAACCAGAATTAGCTTCTCATCAATTATTTAGAAAATTGATGTGGAAAGACCTTCAATTGTTCTTTGAACAATTGGTTTTTAATTATTATTATTATTATTAGGTCTTTCCACTTTTCTGTGGAAAGACCTATTGTATTTGTTCTGATTATTATTATTATTATTATTTTTTTTTTTCCGCCAACATTTGAAATTTTTGTTTCGCAATATGTCGCTTAGATATTTCTCATATTGTATCGTATAGTTTATGCGCTTTTGAATTTCACCCTGCTAAGCCAAACAATTATCTTTGTAAGAGTTATCTCCCTATTCACTGTTTATCAAGTGTGTGCATCTCCTTCGTAACAAAAAAAAATATCGACAAAATTCTTTTTTCTAAATTGTTCGTTACATCCTCAGGAATTTTTGGCTAATTTGGATCGAAGCGATTCGATGAATTTTTATAGGAGTTATCTACCTTCATCAAATAAATTTGTCGTTATGTTTTTGTTACTCATAAACTGTAAGCCGTATAAACCTATAGTCTTTTTATTTAAGGTCCTTGGATCCTAACTTCGAAAATGAGGTCAAGGTCAAAGGTCAAGGTCATGTTCTGAATTTTGTCTTTTGCTTGTTTTTGCATTTTCTCCGATATTGTTAATGTTATATATGAAAGAACAAGTGCAAAATGTTTGTTATATTGTGATGAAGATATGATACATTTGGTCTGAGACAATCCAGCGACATCTTATTGGAGTTATTGCCCCTGAAATGTTTTATTCTAAGGTAAATGGATTATTACTTCATATTGGTTAATGATAAAGCCATAAGATCTTTTGCAAAATGTTGGGTGATATATGACCTTGAAAAATGTCAACCGGAAGTGACCTGGAGTGAACCGGAAGTAGTCATGTTTGCATTTATTTCATGTAGAAGTACATAGAAACCTTATATTTTTTGAATGGTCATACATTAATCTATCATTTGAGACCGGGAGTGATATTTTAAAAACCGGAAGTAGCATATTATCTCCCTTTTTACAGGCAAACGTATATATAAACCATATGTTTTTGGAATCAGTGTAAATAAAGCTATCATATGAGACCTGAAGTGACATTTTCCAAACCGGAAGTAGCCAATTATCTCCCTTTTTACAGGCATAAGTATATATAAACCATATATTTTTTGGAATCAGTGTAAATAAAGCTATCATATGAGACCGGAAGTGACATTTTCTAAACCGGAAGTTGACAATTATCTCCCTTATTTCAGGCAATAGTCTAGAAACCATATGTTTATTGAATCAGTATGAAGAAACCAATGACTGGACGCCAATTGTAGCTTTGAGTAAACCAGAATTAGCTTTTCATCAATTATTTAGAAAATTGATGTGGAAAGACCTTCAATTGTTCTTTGAACAATTGGTTTTTTATTATTATTATTATTTTTTTTTTCTTCCGCCAAATTTTGTTCTTGCGTTAAATGTTTGTTTCGCAATATGTCGCTTAGATATTTCTCATATTGTATCGTATAGTTTATGCGCTTTTAAATTTCACCCTGCTAAGCCGAACCATTTTCTTTGCAAGAGTTATCTCCCTATTCACTGTTTATCATGTGTGTGCATATCCTTCGTAACAAAAAAAGATATTGACAAAATTCTTTTTCTAAATTGTTTGTTACATCCTCAGGAATTTTTGGCTAATTTGGATCGAAGCGATCCAGTGAGATCTTAAAGGAGTTATCTGCCTTTACCAAATTAATTTGTCGTTATGTTTTTGTAACACGTAAACCGTAAGCCGTATAAAAAAAATTTGACCAAAATGTTAGTCGCGACATGATATAACTGGAAAGTTTTTGTCAAAATGGTACGCGTCATTGTTTTAGGGGTTCCATGCCACTGAAATAGTAAAATGAACAAAATGAACTAATTATAGCCTCAAACTTTGCAACTATCATGATGTATACATGCATCTTATCTTAATTTATCAACCAAGGTCCACCATCCTCCACTTCCCTCCCCCCTCCCCTCCCTCTCTTTTTTTTTTTTTTTTTCCTTCTACTTTGAGGAATCCCGTTTCGCCTTGAAGTTCAGTCCTGTACATTTGACTGTAAAAATGCAATCCTTCTGATGTACAAACTTCTTAAATAGAAATTCATTCCTGCAAAAATCGGCTCCAATTCATGTTCCCGTTAGACGCGGTCCGCTTGATTGAGAAATAAAATTCAATGACGTAGAAAAATCGTAAATATTGCTAAAATCTCCTACAATCAAATGTTTTAATCATGCATTAAAATACAAATCTGTGCTCCCGTAAACATGTGTGCGTAAGATGCATGCATGATCCGTTATCAATGACCTGTAAATAATAAAACCAATAGTGATGGTGTTTCTCCGATCAATACACATGTGCTCTGTTCAACGGTCTCCCCTGAAAAGAAATTAATATTCTAACTCCAGACATATATATTCGAGCGTCACGTGACTTCAAAACTTAATCACGCGCGCGGACCTAAAATTAGAATAAAACATTCGAGATCCATATCCAAATATGGAAAGTGAAACTTCAAAGACAAAATGTTACTCATTTTTTTTCTTCCTACAAGTTGAAACAAAATGTACACACAACACATAAAAGAAACCATGAAGTATCAGTTCTCGTAGCAAATAGAGAAAATTAGAAAAAAAAGAAGATGTTAGGATTTTTATTTATTAGGAAATCCCGAAGCTGTCCGTTTGGGAGTGCTGGATATACAAGTACGCAGCCTCGTCAGAATATGAACGTCAAGTCCGATGCCTCGCATAGAGAGAGTGTCATGCAAACTTTCAATCAATCAATCAATCAATCAATCAATCAATCAATCAATCAATCAATCAATCAATCAATCAATCGACCAACCAACCAATCATGTTTCGGAGGGGAAAGACCGTTTAACAATTGTTTTTAAAACAATTGATTTATATTTATTATTATTTTTTTTTTTCTTCCGCCAAATTTTGTTCTTGCGATAAATGTTTGTTTCGCAATATGTCGCTTAGATATTTCTCATATTGTATCGTATAGTTTATGCGCTTTTAAATTTCACCCTGCTAAGCCGAACCATTTTCTTTGTAAGAGTTATCTCCCTATTCACTGTTTATCATCTGTGTGCATCTCCTTCGTAACAAAAAAAGATATCGACAAAATTCTTTTTACAAATTGTTCGTTACATCCTCAGGAATTTTTGGCTAATTTGGATCGAAGCGATTCGATGAAATTTTATAGGAGTTATCTACCTTTATCAAATAAATTTGTCGTTATGTTTTTGTTACTCATAAACTGTAAGCCGTATAAACCTATAGTCTTTTTATTTAAGGTCCTTGGATCCTATCTTCGAAAATGAGGTCAAGGTCAAAGGTCAAGGTCATGTTCTGAATTTTGTCTTTTGCTTGTTTTTGCATTTTCTCCGATATTTTTAATGTTATATATTAAAGAACAAGTGCAAAATGTTTGTTATATTGTGATGAAGATATGATACATTTGGTCTGAGACAATCCAGCGACATCTTATTGGAGTTATTGCCCCTGAAATGTTTTATTTTAAGGTAAATTGATTATTACTTCATATTGGTACATGATAAAGCCATAAGATCTTTTGCAAAATGTTGGGTGACATATGACCTTGAAAAATGTCAACCGGAAGTGGCCTTGAGTGAACCGGAAGTAGTCATTTTTGCACTTATTTCATGTAGAAGTAAATAGAAACCATATATTTTTTGAATGGTCATACATTAATCTATCATTTGAGACCGGAAGTGATATTTTATAAACCGGAAGTAGCATATTATCTCCCTTTTTACAGGCAAAAGTATATATAAACCATATATTTTTGGAATCAGTGTGAATAAATCTATCATATGAGACCGGAAGTGACATTTTCTAAACCGGAAGTAGCCAATTATCTCCCTTTTTACAGGCAAAGGTATATATAAACCATATATTTTTGGAATCAGTGTAAATAAAGCTATCACATGAGACCGAAAGTGACATTTTCTAAACCGGATGTTGACAATTATCTCCCTTATTTCAGGAAAAAGTCTATAGAAACCATGTTTATTGAATCAGTATGAAGAAACCTATGATTGGACGCCAATAGTAGCTTTGAGTAAACCAGAATTATCTTCTCATCAATTATTTAAAAATTGATGTGGAAAGACCTTCAATTGGTCTTTGAACAATTGGTTTTTAATTATTATTGTTATTATTATTATTATTATTATTATTATTAAATAGATGAAGAGATTGAAAGAAAGATTATTGACATATATATAAAAAAAAGTTTCCTTGTATAGTCGTGTGACTGAATGATCTGAATGTGGTGATCAACACACACGCACGCACATATGTTTTCTTCTTTTTTCCTATCTGGCTTATTTAGCTCACTTGGCTTGAAAGGCAAGTGCGAGCTATTGTCATCACTTATCAACTGAATCAGATAGAGAGAAACTTAATAGCCAAAAATGATCATTTAGACAAGATCTGCAAATGAGTTAAATTGTCTACGTTTTAAAGCTAGCCGAACCTTCCACTTGTATGACAGTTGTTTATAACTATGCCTTTTTGAAAAAATTGCAAGAGCAACCCAAAACAGATATAATTGGTTAACGTGACAATAATCGGAATCCAGCAGCCAAAATTGTGTAAACAATCCGAACAAACGTAAAAGAAATCTATCATGGACGCCAACAAAATAAGTTTTTGTAGTTGCTTGTAGATAGATATAAGAAGATGTGGTATTAGTGCCAATGAGACAACTCTCCATCCAAGTCAAAATTTATAAAAGTAAACCATTATAGGTCAAAGTACGGTCTTCAACACGGAGCCTTGGCTGCTCACACCGAACAGCAAGCTATAAAGGGCCCCAAAAATTACTAGTGTAAAACCATTCAAACGGGAAAACCAACGGTCTAATCTATATAAAAAACGAGAAACGAGAAACACTTATGAACCACATCAACAAACGACAACTTCTGAACATCAGATTCTTGACTTAGGACAGGTGCAAACAATTGCAGCGGGTTTAAACGTTTTAATGGTTCCAAACCTTCACCCTTATCTGAAACAATAGTGTAACATCACAACATATAAAAACACACTAGAGTATAGTAAGACATAATGACATATACTCTTTTTCTGATAAAGTACATATTAAGTCAAATATAAAAACAAGGGTACACAAAATAAAAATAACAATATAAAAACGTCATGCGTTCAAATCGCACCTCTGGAGCCACCTGTATCAGGAACGCCTAACGCCAAATACCAGAAATTTAGATGCACATATACCAAGTCACGTGTAGAGTCATACGACCAAAAGTAACATAATATTATAAACAAAAATAAAGGAAACGCTGTAAAATTTATGAAATAATACACAACGTCAGCATCTAGAATCTATAACTCAAGACCATCCTGTATTATTTGTGAAGTTGACACCCAATATTTATCTATTTAGTATATGAACCTTCCTTTCTGAGAAAAAAGACAAGACGATCTTTGACAAAACCCTTTTGCGCAGACACCGATGACGTTTTACAAAGTCTGAATGGCATTTGCAAGCTCTTGAATATCGTATGAGTTGAGAAATATATACTTCATACACAGATGAAGTTGGTATATTGCTGCTAAGTTGAGGAAAATTGATGATTTCAAAATTGAAATCGTCTCGTTTGTCATAGACTCTGTTACAAAGATGACCGCTTGAGTCAGATTCGAGGTATATGTGTAATCATTTTGTTGTTATAATCACTAGTTTAGGAGGATATATTAATGGGAATCAATCAGAAAAAAAATCGATTGGTAATAGAGAGAACATCATGAAAAGGTCGACAAGGAGAGCCACACACTTGGTACCTCCAAATTCAACAAATATGTTGGCAATAAGAAACTTCAACTTACTGATAGTTTGTTGTGCGGTGTAGCATATTTTATTCTCGGGTTTATTTTTAACAAAATATGTGGAATTGTTAATCAAAAGTCATTTTAAAACAAATACTCGTAAATCAATTTATCCACAATTTTATGATCAAATAGAAAATTCATGAAGTGGAAAATTTTATGGTCAAGTTTAATTATGATTTAATTTAGAAAATTATCTTCTTAAATTATTTCAAAGAAAACGAGTTATAAACAAAACTAATGTGTTGTAATTTGAAAATGCCTATAGAAACGGGACGATAGAGAAACAAACCAAAAGAAGAAAGAATATGCCATTTCTGTCATATTGATATTAATACTGATTAACATTTTCTTTTTAAGTGTCAGTCTCCGAAAGTATAAACATATTCCCATTTACTTGGTATTCAATTCCTAAAAATATTATAGGGTTATTAACACTTTATATTGTAACTGTTTAAAATAAATATATATCATTGCTCAAGAACATTTCATTCATTGACTGCATGTTTGTATTCCTTTCGTCATACTCAACGTTGTATTGTTTTGTATGTATATATTTAATTATTGTATTACCCTTGTTTAATATATGGAACAATGCCATAGTCAATTAAAATTTGCTGTTACAAAATTTTGGGAATTATTTCAAATTGGGGAATATATCTGCCTGATGTAAAGCTGTGATTCCTTGCCTGACTTTTTCTATTGTTTTTGTCCTTTTAGGTTTTATATCTCCCTCATGCAAAGCTGTGATTCCTTGCCCGACTTTTTCTATTGTTTTTGTCCTTTTAGGTTTTATATCTCCCTCATGCAAAGCTGTGATTCCTTGCCCGACTTTTTCTATTGTTTTTGTCCTTTTAGGTTTTATATCTCCCTCATGCAAAGCTGAGATTCCTTGACCGACTTTTTCTATTTTTTTTGTCCTTTTAGGTTTTATATCTCCCTCATGCAAAGCTGTGATTCCTTGTCCGACTTTTTCTATTTTTTATTAAGTTGTGGATTATCAGATATTTTGGCCTCAGGTAGACCAAAAAGACATTTATTGTCGAAATGCTCATTTGGTGCATAAAGATTGGCTCCGTTAATGGTATCAAAGTCGTGTTCACATTGCGCTACACTCGGCGTGCTGTTACATGTTGTGTCTATGTACGTTCCCATTGATAAAAACCAATTTTTACATAAAGTTTAAATCAGGTTTTACTTACATGCAGTCGATAATGATCGTAGATCTTGTGTGGAATAAAGTCATATGATACTTCAAATTGAAACAAAAGGTATAAATGTTTTATAACTTGAATACCTAAGTTTTGCTTTAAAAACAATTGTACGTGGACTTTCTTGTAAACGAAAATCAAATTTTTAGAATTAAAATTTAAATACTACACCTTCATAAATTTAGATAAACAGAATTTAACGAAGCGCTGAATCCCCCTCACTAGGAGGAGGAAAAACAGCCTGTTGAGCAGCAACTAAAGGTCATAAAGAATAGAGGTTGTCACAATGAAGAGGCATAGAGCGTAAATAGTGGTTATAAAAGGCACTATCTGACCTCCAAAAACTAGCTGACATGATTTCAAAAGTCGGAAACTGAAGAACCTTCAAGACTAAACCTAAGTCCCAAGAAGCAACCAAACGCCTTTGACTAGGTTTATTAAGGCAAAAGTTTTTAATCAACAAGGACAAAAACTCATTATCACCAAAATCTGAGCCTCTTGAAAGACATATAGCTCTGGCTATGGCAGATCTATTTCCCTTTATAGTAGACGGAGTGTAACCTTTTTCTTCAAAAAGATAAAAGAAAAAATCCCCTTACTGTTGCACAGTAACTGAGAGAGGATCAATCTGTTTCGACTGACACCAAGAACAGAAAATTGACCATTTGGAGTCATAAACGGCTCCTGTAGATTGCCTGACTGACAGTAACCAAGCGTGCAGATGGAGATTTTCTAGACCCTGATGAATCTTTCTTCCCTTGAACTGAGAAAGTAGATCGTCCCTTAGAGGAAGTCGACACGGCTTTGCACAACACAGAAGAAGTAGTTCTGGGAACCAAGACTGTCTTGGCCAAGCTGGAGCAATAAAAATGGTCTTGCAAAGATCCCTCTGAATTTTGTGCAATATCTTGGGAAGAAGACGAAAGGGGGGAAACATGTAACTGAACATTCCTTTCCAAGATAGGGTCATAGCATCTACCTTTTCGTCTGTAATGGGGGAAATGTAAGTCTCCAACTTGTGATTCAGACTAGTGGCAAAAAGTGGCAAAAAGATCTATATGAGGACGATCCCAACGAAGAGTGATCTCCTGAAACACTGATGGATGAAGTTTCCATTCTGTGTTCACTGGAACACGCGAACGGAAAAAAGCATTTGCCAGAAGATTTTGACTGCCTAGAACATGTCTCACTGACAGAATTATATCGAGACTGTGACACAGAAGAAGAATTTCCTTGCTCAGAAGATACAGAGAAAAGGAATGAATTCCCTCTTGATTCTGAAGATCAGCCATTACTGTGGAGTTGTCCGTGGCAACCAGAAGTGACTGACCCTGAATCAAAGCTTGAAAACAAAGGAGAGACAGTAAGACAGCTCTCATCCCTAGGAGATTGATGTGTTACTCCAACGGAGCACCTGACCAAAGACCTGAAGCTGTTCTGCCCTCTAGATAAGCTCCCTAACCCATCAAGCTTGCATCTGTGATAGAGATAGAATGGGGTCTGGAGGATCCAACAAAACTCCCTTCAGAAGATATTTCTCCTGAAGCCACCACCGAAGAAACAACCGAGGAAGAATTGGAACAGGTGCCTCTCACAGATACCACTGAATTGGACGAATGTGTAGACGTCCTAGTGGAATGACGTCCATGATTGAAATCAAGAAACTCACCAGCTGAAGAAATAGACGATCTGGGACAGTTGAAAACTGCATCAGAGCACTGACTAACTAATTTATCTTGATTACCTTCTCTTCTGGAGGAAGATCTAGATCCATATCTGTCCGAAAATGTTCTCCCATGGAAATTAAATTCTGACTGGGAATTATCTCTGATTTTTCCAAAGAAATAAAAAAAAAACCCAGTCTCAGGAGTAATTGGATAGCCAAATCGGTGTGTTCCTCCAGAAGAGATCGGCAATAATTCTTGAGAATCGTCTAGGTAGGAGTGAATGAATACCGCCTGGGTATGAAGATAAGACACCACAGTCTGAAAAATCCTGATAAAACTAGGGGAGCAGTAGAAAGGCCAAAAGATATAGCCTTGAAACTGTACACTTTGTCTGCCCGAACCAGTATCAGGAAATGACGAAACTTGAGAGAAATCGGGATGTGAAAATAAGCATTCATCAAATCTAGAGAGGTCGTCCAAATTCCTGAATGAAGTGTCGACCTTATTGACCTGTTGGTTTCCATTTTGAAATGTGGGACCACCAGATACTGATTCAGAACAGAAAGGTCTAGAACCGGTCTATTTTTTCGTTCTTCTTTTGAACCAAGAACAGCCGGGAATAAAACCCTAGATAAAAAGGAGGATTTACCTCCTCCAACACACCCTCATGAATTAGAATGTTCACTTCGTCTTGTAACAACGGATTCTTTTGAGAATCCTTTGTCACTGACAGATTGATTGGAACAGGAGAAAGAGGAGGCTGTTCCAAAAACTGAAGCTCCAATCCCCTCCGTAAAATTGAAAGTATCCACTTGTCTGAAGTTATCAAAGACCATTGATCTAGAAAGTGGGAAAGCCTGCCCTTCACTGGAAGATGAGGAAGAAGAGTTGTATAGTTTTCCTCTTCCAGTGGGGATGGATTTAACGGAGGGGACAATACATAACTTACCCTGCATCTTACCCTTTACAACTTTGGCTTTCTTGCCACCTGAAAGGTTAGGACGAGAAACAGATGATCTCTTCACAGGCTGTGAAAAAGAAGAGGAAGAAGAAGCCTTGGGCTGATGAGAGGAAGAAGGCTTGTTAATCTGAGTAGTCTTGACAAATCTTTTCCCATCAGTGAACTTAACATCCACCTTGACAACAGGAGGAGCCTTATTCACCTCCTCTTATAGTTGATCCAAGGAAACAGAGAACAACTTGTCCTTAGACAGAGGAGAACTTAGAAGTCTCTCCTGGAAAGCTTCAGAGACAGTCGATAATACAAGAATCTCCTCTCTCTTACCAAGAGTAAAATTGGCCAAAGTGCCAAGAAAAAGGAATTGAGACATTCCAAGACTCTTGTCTACTTGTAGAAGCATAGACTTCAAGTCTGAAAATTCCTCCCCTTTGTCCTTTAAAAGAGACCTAGCTGCCGCCAAATAGTGTTCAGCTGTCTCAAGAACATAAGTTAGAAACCTCAGATTATTTTCCGACTTTACATATGAAGACTGAACCTAATAAAACAGAATAAGCCTTATCACAGATAGGAGCCGACATACCCAAGGAAGATCCATGAATCTCATAGTCCTTAGATCTGCATTTCCCTGGGTAAAAGGCAGGTCCGAAACCAGATAACTTACTACCACCAGTTTTGCTAGTGTTAGCATGGTTCTCAGCCAAAGACGAGTTAACAAAAGTCAAAGCTGTTGTGAAATGACCCGAATCTGAAAACGAGTGATACCCCTTTAAATCTGGCTTGACTAAACCAGAGCAAGCCATAAAATATGAAGGGGCAGACGAAACCCTTGGTAAAGAAGACATGGGCATATCCGTCATATCCCTTCGAATGGAATAAACTAGACTCCTAAGACATTCAAAGGGGTTGCCTGAAGATGGCTCCTTAGAAATCATAGCATCTCCCTCTGTGCCCCCAACACTGTCAACATCAGAAGAAGCACCTTGGTCTTCAAGTTACCTTCTTGGCTTCTGGAAGCCAAGAAAACATAATCATCTTCCACCAGTTGTCTAGAAGGTCTTGGAGGATCCTGTGGAGGATCCTGAGACAAACCCCTAGACTCCATAAGGAGAAGCCTGTTACCAAACTCAATGAATTTTGCGTTAACAGATGCTTGCATCTTATGGATAGAAGTGGTAAGAGTCCTCATCTCATCCTTAAAAGAGGATGATTCTGAAGACGGCTTTCCACCGAACCCCTGACCAGACCAGACTGACTGAGCCAAATACGGATCGAAGGGCTGAGGATAAGGAGGCAAGTTGGGCATACCCATAGGCATGGGAGGGACGGAAAAATTCATAGGCCACCAAATCCTGGAAAAGGGTTCACTCCTGAAGCCAGCTGGTAGCGTCTCCTGCATACTTGTCGTGCAAGAAACAGGAGACATTGTTATCTCAGCAGGCCTAGTTACGGTATGAGATACCCTGCTAGGGCTAGATAAACCTCAACTGACTAGCAACAGAAGTGAAAGGTAAAGTCCTGACAGGGTCTGGGTCCTGTTCCAGACTTAAACCAGAAACACCAGTTTATACCAGTTTATACCTCTATCCCAAAACTCATCCGAATGAGTGGCCGAACGCCAAGTGGACAACAAACCACTTGTGTGTGTGTGTCACTTACCTCTTGCGTTGACGAAATTGGTGTTCTATCAACCATTATTCAGATAGATTAAATTAAATTATATAACCTGAATAAAACAAATTAATATTACAAATTACTATTACAAAATAATAAATAGCTATAATTTTTCTATTAAGAAAAAACGTGGTTTTGAAAAAAACGTTTTCCTTCTCAGAGAAAGCGTGCAGCATAAACCATAGAACCGGAAAAAATGATAAAGGGTTATGGCGCGCATGCGTCAGGTGGGAGAGGTTGTCACTGGGGTACGGTTCTTTTTTCTGGCTGGTTTCCGGTTGAATAATGCAGCGAGTGGACTGATATCTAAATTTATGAAGGTGAGGTATTTAATGTAATAAAACCCTTTATCTGATCAAAATCTTCAGAAATGTACTACTATTGAATTATTGTCTTCCCGTACTCTGATTCGCAGATATTTGCCCATTAGAACTTCGGCTACCGCACAGCGCAAGTGCGAGGAGAGAACCGGGATGAAATAATGTAAATAAAGGCGCACTTTTGGGTTCAGTCAATTGCAACTGATTTTTAGAGTTTGTTCTTATGTTATGCTGTAATACCACTGTCTAATAAAATATGTTTAAAATCTAAATACCCCTGTCCCAGGTTAGGGGAGGATTGGGCACCCTCATTCTTTATGTGCCTGTCCAAAGTCAGGAACCTTTAGTTGAGTGGTTGTCATATTTGTTTTTCGTAAAAGTTTTTCTTGTACAGTGGATGTTGTTAACTTTCAAGAAGGTGGCTGCACGGCAGATGTAAAAAATGCTTACACGCTTCAACTCGACATTATCAAGCTGCAGATCAAATATAAAGCCATTTCCTTCCACAGAAGCCAAGAAAAGTTTAACAAAAATATTTATCCAAGGTCTTTCGGACGGACGGAGTGGAGCGGTTATTAGACCTGCATTCGCCTTTTGCGACGCATGTAAAACATACAAAAATACAGAATGACTTGATACTAATAAAAGAGTATCCTTTTTCGTCCTATCTATCAGAACACAGTATCTTTTTTATGAAATCTTTCGAAAGTTTACTTTTACTCCTGTATACATAGTTTCAATATTCTACAAATGTGGTGTAAGATATTCCCTTTTCTACAAATGTTGTGTAAACTATTCCCTTTTCTACAAATGTGTTGTTAACAAATCCATTTTCTACAAACGTGGTGTAAAATATTCCCCTTTTCTACACATGTGGTGCGAACTATTCCCTTTTCTACAAATGTGGTGTAAACTATTCCGCTTTTCTACAAATGTGGTGTAAACTATTCCCCTTTTCTACAAATATGGTGTAAACTATTTCCCTTTTCTACAAATGTGGTGTAAACTATATGATTGTTACAATGCATTTTACATAGTCTACAAATGTGGTGTAAACTATTCCCCTTTTCTACAAATGTGGTGTAAACTATTCCCCTTTTTCTATAAATGTGGTGTAAACTATATGATTGTTACAATGCATTTTACATAGTCTACAAATGTGGTGTAAACCATTACCCTTTTTTACAAATGTGGTGTGAACTATTCCCTATTCTACACATGTGGTGTAAACTATATGATTGTTACAATGCATTTTACATAGTCTACGAATGAGGAAGATCAAACAATCGTGATTATGTTTATTGAAATAAAGACATTAAGACACGAATGTTAATACATAGAAATATTTTCAGGTTCATTCTTAAAAACACACAATACATACAAGAGAAACGAAAAATTCACCTTTTATCGGACTTCTTCAAATAAAATACAGTATTTATATAAAGTAAAAAAAAAAGTCATACAAGTTAGGAATTCCTCTGGAAAGCAAGTGTTGTCAAATCATCGCTTCTGAAAATTAAAATTTTGAACAAAATCATTATAATGTCAAATCAATTTTATATATCGTATTGTTCAAAGATAAAATTTAGTTCAAATGATTTTTAAAGATTAATTTATAACAAAAATAAGAAGATTTAGTAAGATTGCCAATCAGCAATTTCGTTTAAAAGCGCTATAGAGCTTATGTTTTGTAGTTTGTAACTATACCGAATCTAGATAAAGCCTTCATATTCGTATGAGACAACTGACGTAGAAGTTAAAAACTAAAGGTCACCGTATATATTCCAACACATGAATAAATCACAGAAAGCATCTGGAAATGAATACAACTACAATATCTCTTCTTTTCAGCTGAAAAGTAGATTTTCTTATTTATTTTGGTGTTTTATATTTTCTTTCTTTCTTGAGTTTAGAAATTCGTATTTATATCCTTTATATAGAATACTTTATTCATTAATTATTGATATTTATTACCTTGACTTCTACACAATTGTCAGGACCACATACTTCTATGATGGTGGCGGAAGACAGGGCTTTTGATTGGTAAGTCTTTATGACCTCATTACCTAAATGTAAATGTATGATTAGTAATGTTCATATCAGTTCCGTTTCTTTCATTTCAAAATAGACGTATATTAACATGATTGAGGCTTCATTTGCAAGAGGTATTTGCCGATTGGTGATTTTTACCTATCTGGTATTAGAAACGTTTCCTTTCAAAAATTTGCTCCTCTAGAACCAATCTCTTAAACACATATCAGCAAGTAAAGTACTATGAGCATGATGAGGATGCTTTAAGTAATAACATACATAAATGATGCTTACTTAAGGTTTGTTTGAACATTTGTTTATTATGTATAATATGCTGGTGTTATGGCGTTAAATATAGATTTTACTTCTGCATCTAAGTGTGACACCGCATCTCTCCTCTGGAGATATTTACCTTAAAATTAAAAACTCGAGTCATGACGTGTATTTTAGGAGAATTTAAAAGTCGGGATGGAGAAATATTTGATCGCATTTAACAGGGTGCGGACGTTGTTTCTATAATGATTGTTTAGACTATATGAAGGCACAATTGATCATTTTTAAAGGTAAATGAGCTGAAAAAGATCGTGTTCCTTATAGGAAATGTCATTAATCATGGTGGTCTTTTTTTCGTGACGTCAATATCAGACAAAAGCAGCAAGAAAATTAGACGTCATAATTGAATTTATACCAAGCGAATCACAAGGACCTTGATTATAAATAATATACAACATTTCAAGCAAAGTCAAAAGTGGCTAAATATAAGATAAGTGCTTTTCCTGCTCTGGTCCTTAATATACGGTCTCAAATGCACATTTTTATAACAGATTTATAGTTAAATGGGAAAAGCTGAGAATTCAAAATCAAACGAGTAGTCCTCATTTATTCAAGTATTTATACATCATTGACTATAAATGTTTTTGGGTTTGAGTGTTAAGCAAAATCCAGAAAAGCACTTTGAACGCACATATTTTTATTGTTATATTTGATATATTTTTTTCATGCGCCTGTCAAGTTGGAAACTCGTTAGTGTGTCGTTTGATATATCTTATTTGTTTTGTTTTGGTTTTATAGGAATCTTGGTATTGATGGCAGTTATTTGATATACTGACCAATTTAATCTCCACTCTAGGCGATTAAGAACATGCAGGAAGGGATGAATGCCTTATGTTGTGTGTTACAGGATTTTGCTTTGGGCCGGACCTTTCTCATTGTACATTCGCTAGGAAATCAATAGTAAAGGTTGCATATTGGAAATTGAGATTGATAGGCACTATAATGTTAGATATTATTCATGTTTGATTATTCGCTTTAACTTACTTGGTTCATTGTGCTCTCTCAGCTTGATAGGTACAGGTCTGTGTCGAGCTACTAAGGCAACTCTCCTTATATCTACTTCAATACACATTTGTGTGGACAAAATCTGTTAAAATGAAATTAATATACGTTTTTAACAATTTGAAGTGTACATAGTAAAACGAATAGGTCGTACTGACAACTCATAACACAGACGAGCATACAACGTAAGGAACAAGAAATGTAAATCAAATCAATATAACACAGACGGGCATAACACGTGTGCACCAAGAAATGTAAATCAAAACAATATGCTGTTAATTGATGTTAAGGCAACTGAAGTATATGACGATCCTGAAGGTGGAGAAATTGTTTTGGCAACTGAAGTATATGACGACACTGAAGGTGGAGAAATTGTTTTGGTAACTGAAGTATATGACGATCCTGAAGGTGGAGAAATTGTTTTGGTAACTGAAGTATATGACGATCCTGAAGGTGGAGAAATTGTTTTGGTAACTGAAGTATATGACGATCCTGAAGGTGGAGAAATTGTTTTGGTAACTGAAGTATATGACGATCTTGAAGGTGGAGAAATTGTTTTAGTAACTGAAGTATATGACAATACTGAAGATGGAGGAATTGTTTTGGTAACTGAAGTATATGACGATCCTGAAGGTGGAGAAATTGTTTTGGCAACTTAAGTAACTGACGATCCTGAAGGTGGAGAAATTGTTTTGGTAACTGAAGAAAATTACGATCCTGAAGGTGGAGAAATTGTTTTGGTCACTGAAGTATACGACGATCCTGAAGGTGGAGAACTGTTTTGGTAACTGAAGTACTGTAAACCAACTTATTTTCGCGGATACTTTATTTCGCGTTCACCCCTTTCTAGACCACTTCACGGCGATATAATTTTGCGATTTTCAAATTAACTTGATGTATTTTAATCAGGGAAGATCAAAGTTTTTCATATTCGCTACGATTTATTTTCGCGTTATTTTTCTTATCGCGAAAGTCGCGAAAATAAATCGTTCGCGAAAATTAGTTGGTTTACAGTATATGACGATCCTGAAGGTGGAGAAATTGTTTTGGTAACGTTTTGGCAACTGAAGTATATGACGATCCTGTAGGTGGAGAAATTATTTTGGTAACTGAAGTATATGACGATCCTGAAGATGGAGAAATTGTTTTGGTAACTGAAGTATATGACGAGTCTGAAGGAGGAGAATTGTTTTTGGCAAATGAAGTATATGACGATACTGAAAGTGGATAAATTGTAATCGCATTTCAGTAATTTCTAATAAAGCTCTGTTTACCTTCTTTGCAATTATTGTGGAGGACGTTAATCAGGTTATTGTTAGAAAACGCTTTCATTTGACAATTTTTATTTAATAAGCACAAATAACCGTTTAGATTCTTTGTTACATTGTTTTGTCCTAATGTTGATAACATCAAAGAGAAAGTTTGTTTACACAGAAAAGTACAATTAAACCGTGCAGATGGTGGTATTTTGGGTAAATAAAATGGCCTGTCATAATTAGAGGTTTCCATAGCAAGAGGAATGCTGTTGATATATATTTTGGACTATTTTATATATTTGAAGAAATAATTAGATAAATTATGCAGACTGTGGCAAAGCTAAGGAATTGTCGAAACAAGAACAGATGGTAATTACAAATGATTGGTAAACAGTTTGTAATATAAAGATTGAAACGAAAGCTTTTCATTAATGAAGACTAATTACCGTGTCAAAGTATAAGATGATTGAACGGAAGCCCTTTTCTACTTTTTTATATTGTCCTCCAGTATTGGTAGTATCGATTGACTCTAAGTCAGCTTCCATTCCAGAAGGCAAAGATATTTCAAGTATTCCCATTGTACTCTGTCCTACCTTCAACCACCTGTGAACATTGATAATTTTTCTATTTTAGCAACATAAAAGTAGTCAGCACTTCTGTGTTGACATGAATTGTCATTGACATGGTCAGAATTATAAATTAACTGTTTACAAAACTTTGCATTTTTCGAAATACTCAGGATTTTCTCAGGAATTTGTTCAGGAATAGATTACCTTAGCAATATTTGGGAAATCCTTTCAGAAATTAAGGTCCTCAATAATCTTCAACTTCATACTTTATTTGGCCGTTTTAACTTTTTTTATTCGGGCGTCACTGATGAATCTGTTCAAGACGTAACACACGTCTGGTGTACATCATTTTAATCATGATATCTGTGATGAATCTATTTAAGACGTAACACACGTCTGGTGTACATCATTTTTATTCGGGCGTCACTGATGAGTCTGTTCAAGACGTAACACACGTCTGGTGTACATCATTTTATTCATGATATATGTGATGAGTTTATCTATGTAGAGCGAAATGTGATGTTTCACTCATATTGGTAAATATTTTAAGATTTTATATTATAATAGACTTTTCACTTGTGTTGGTAGGGATAACACGTTTATCTAAAGACGAATGATAAAAATTGTATTACCTGAAGCAAACTTTGAGTCTAAATCCTTTTGTTGAATCATTCAGTATCGTTGGTGTCAAGGCGAACGCAGGCTCTCTTAATTGCTCATTCACATTGAACACAACTGCAGCCTGCAGATAAGACAGAACATTATGTTGGTTGCATGGGATACAAAATAATAGTTAGATTATCATAATTTATTTCTTAACAACACCGAGTGAAAATACATGTTAGTTACAACCTAATCACTAACAGATATTCAGACAAAAACACAAAAGTATTGACCATACAAGCAAATCAGGCACCAACTACATACGATCCTATACCGCAGAAATCAAATGTAACATTTACCCCATCATACACAATCCATCACCGTAAGCATCATACACAATCCTCTACCATTAACATTTACTGACACACTTACCTCCATCATACACAATCCTCTACCATTAACATTTACTGACACACTTACCAACATCATACACAATCCTCTACCATTTACATTTACTGACAAACTTACCTCCATCATACACAATCCTCTTTCATTTACATTCACTGACACACTTACCTTTATCATACACAATCCTCTACCATTAACATTTACTGACAAACTTACCTCCATCATACACAATCCTCTTTCATTTACATTTACTGACACACTTAATTCTATCATACATAATCCTCTACTATTAACATTTACTGACATACTTACCTCCATCATTCACAATCCTCTACCATCAACATTGACTGACATATTTACCTCCATCATACACAATCATCTACTATTAACATTTACTGACATACTTACCTCTATCATACACAATCCTCTACTATTAACATTGACTGACACACTTACCTCCACCATACACCATCCGCTACCATTAGCAGTTACTGATACACTTTTCACAGTGTTGGGAATCTTAAATAGAAAAAGGAAATAGATAAAACTAATTGTTTAACAAACCAGACAATCACAGTCGTTGGTAGCTGAAATAAAATTGACTAGAAAAAGAGGGTTAGTCCTATCACTACAAACCAGTAAAAGTCTGAAATGGCCTATATTTGTACTCGACTGAACTGATTTTTACTCGACCAGTCTGAATTGGTCTGAAATTTACTTGATATTACTCGACTGTAGTCTGAACCATACTAAACAGTCTGAACTTGTACTCGACCAGTACTTAACCATTTTATACGAGTCTGAACCATACTCGACATAGTCTTAACCATTCTCGACCAAGTCTGAACCATGCTCGACCTAGTCTGAACCATACTCGACCTAGTCTGAACCATACTCGACCAAGTCTTAACCAACCTAGACCTATTTTTTTATATCTATCTATATTATTTTTTTCATTATTTTAGGAACTGTTATTCATATATATATATATATATAAAATGTATATCACATTTAAAATTAAAATAAAACAAGGTGATCAAATTTCTGGTTGGATTAAAAAAATATCATGTAATAAATTAAGTTCGTTAAATGAATTTTCATATACATGATATCATGTTCACATTGATTTATGCATCAAAAATACTATAACTTTCAACCATTATTCAAATATCTTAAATGTTATTCAATTTTTTTTTTATCAAAATATATATAAAATAGTATATAAAGCAACTTAATAAATGTTAGAGTTGACACCTTTGTTTTGTAAAATCAAAAATTTAATATAATAATAATAATAAAACTTTCATCTTTTTATCCTTGATAACCTTTTAAAAAAGGAAATGTATTCCAAAGTTGCAGTAGAAATTTATTTTAATTAAATTTAAATACGTTTTGTCAAAATTAAAGACATGGCATACAAGAAGCAGTTTAATAAGGTTTAATGGTTTAATTACCTCAGTACAGGTGTTTTACAGGTAAAAAGAAAACCATATTTTTCTTAAACTCGTGTATTACTTATCTAGTGAATTCAAAGGCCTTGTTATTTAAGTTTTACAGGATGTTGTAATTTTCAATGGATGTTATTTAAAATTTATTACTCTCTGACCAGGTGTGATCTTTTTAATCAGTGTGCGTCAAGCAGGATATATTACTTTATAGTTTACCCCTAATCAGAAGAAAAATTTTATTCATTTCTTGAATTTTTTATCCCTTTTAAAATATATATATATCCCAAATTATGAATAGGAATAGATATATTTCTGATATAAGGTTAAACAATGTCAGTGATTTTGTTGGCTGTTGTTACCTCATGAAAAAGATAGTTATATAACTATTGTATATAACCATGAAACCTAAGTACAGAAAGTCACAGGACAAAAAGTCACAGGACAGAAAGTCACAAATTTGATAGGACAAAAAGTCACAAATAATTTGTATACAATTGATTGAATATTTATGAGAAAGATCTTGAAATGTTTACTTTTTATGACACATATTCATTTTACAGTTTAGGAAATTGTTCATAAGACTTAATTTGATAAATAAAGATTTATAAAATATTAATCATGCAAAGGATATATTTCTTGGCACCATGAACCCATTTAAGTACCAAGACATTGTAACATTTTGTTTTCTTAACAATTATTTGATCATTATTGATATTGTTTCAAGAAAAATACAAAAATGTTTTTTTAAAAATAAGTGTTCTATTGTTCAAAGAAAAATAACCTCAAAACTGAATTGTGACTTTTTGTCCTGTGACTTTCTGTCCTACATTCGTTTTTATTTAGGAATTTAGGAAAATCAAGTTTTGTTTAAAAAAAAAACACATGCCAAACAAAAAGCACCTTATTTTTAATAAGGTTTTATTACCCTCAGTATAGGTGTGGTTTTCAGGTAAAAAAAGACTTTTATTTAACAAGACTCAGACTTTAAAATTAGATAATTTAACTATCTTGATTTGCCAAATCTAAGAGAATCATGTATTATTAAAGAATGTAAAAAATGTTTTTATATATATCTTTATTTAATTGTGGCTGTTGTCATATAAGTTAAAGAGAAATTTATTTAAACAATCAAAATTATAAAGAAGAGGTTATTTGGTCAAGTATGGTTCAGACTGGTCGAGTATTGTTCAGACCTTTGGTCGAGTATGGTTCAGACTGAAAAAATAGGTCGAGAGCTGGTCGAGTACTGGTCCAGACTGGGTTAAGACTGTTTCAGACTGGTCGAGTAATAGTTTAGACTATTTTCAATAGCAAAGATAAGGGTCAAGTACAAATCAGTACAGTCGAGTATGGTTAAGACTGGGTCGAGTAATATTAAGTAAAATTCAGACCAATTCAGACTGGTCAAGTAAAAATCAGTACAGTCGAGTACAGATATAGGCCATTTCAGACTTTTACTGGTTTGTAGTGTATACAGATTGATCAATACCACTGCTGGTTGCTGCTTGTACTCTATGTCTATCTAGGGCAGTAGCCTGATTTCCATTACTTTACAATGATATTTGAAAAGTTCTCAGTTGACACATTCAAAATGCAAAGGTAATCTTCCTGCAAAGGTATTAATTAGCATGCTTTTAATCTCGTTTTAGTGTTATTTTGTGTTTCATGCTCTTCATCCTAAGATACTTTCTTAATTTATATTTTGTTTCAAATAGCACTGACCATATTCAAATTATTTTGTAGCTATATATGATTTATTAGTTTTTTTTTATGGGCCCTTTTATTTCCCTACATCCGTGTTCCAATTCCTTAAGGTAGATTCGTGGTATACCGCCATCTTGGATTGTACAATCGCAGTACACAATTGGTCTATATCTTTGCCCAAATCTGCAAATTTGGAGACAGATAGGCAATTTATAGGTTAGACTGTTTATTTAATGAAAGAAAACTTGGTGATTTATTGCATTATTCAAAATATTTAAATAAATACCAAATAATTGTGTTTTTAGAATCATTTTTTCAGCTTGGCCATTTAAGGGGAGATAACTCTTTTAGTAAAAAAAATATACTGGACTGATAGGGAAATTTTAATTTTTTACTTGTAGCAAGAAAACAAGTTCGGTGACACCATTTTTTTCTTTTTATTTTCTTAAAGCATATTATAAAACCTATCTTCTCATATTATATTTCAAAATTCTATCTCATAGATTTCTTTTTAAGCACAAAAATGTGTTTTTTCATGAACAATCTAAGCAAATTTGTGCAATTTCGTACGACCCGTAGCTTGAAAAATAGCACGGCGATCCATACTTTTTATTTTTTAATCTTTATTTTGGCAAAGTATAAAAAAATTCTATCTGAGGAAATATATACCTATGATCTACCTTAAATATAAAATGAATACCCTAGCGAACCAGAAAGACTACTGGTAGGATGTAAAATCAACCTGTATCTGAAATCAAACAAAACAAAACTTTTTGTCGACATTTGTAGTGAACTTTTGCACAAGTTCAACTCTAATGGTAGATAACTAGCGTCATCATAGATACCAGGATTAAAATTTTGCACGCCAGGCGCGCGTTTCGTATACAAAAGACTCATCAATGAAGAGAATGAATGTTTTCTTAAACCAACTATAATTCATTTTCCTTGTAAGTATAGCATAAATTGTCCAATTCAGATTTTCCTTTTGAAATTTTGAATGAATTGATTCCTGGTTGTTAGTAAATAAGTATACAATTACGTAACTGTTATATAACGTAGGTTGCATATCTCTGCGCCAAAGTTGCATATGCTGTTCTTTCAGTTAAGGCCGTGTTGTTCAGTTTTATTTAGGTTATACACCTGGTATTTTGTTATGAGTTTTTGTGAACTTTCCATTTCTATGTAGCAACATTCCATCAGCATCTGCATATGGAGTATATATCTTCCTGTTGATAGGATATTCCAGAGCTTGCATTTCCTATCATGATATCCATGACAGAGGGTTGCTAATAACAATGAAGCTGTTGAACCAAGAGTTTCAAGTGGTGAAGCTAGAATCATTCCTTCGAAAATTATATTGACGTCATCACGAGTTAGTTGACCGTTATGAAATATCTGTTTCACAGTTGCGACAGATATGTTCCAATTGTCATTACCAAAATCCCGTTCTCTTTTTTCTCCCCAATTGGACATATTTTATCAACATTGAACAGGATCTGCGTACCCATCCGGAGCACATTAGATCACCCCGGTTTTTGGTGGTGTTCATGTTGCTCGGTATTTAGTTTTTTATGTTGTGTTAAATGTACTGTTGTTTGTCTTTTCGGTGTTTAGTTTTTGCCATCGCATTGACAGTTTTATTTTCGACCTATAAATTTAACATTCCCTTTGGTATCTTTCGCCTCTCGTTTATACTCTCAAATATTACAAGGATTTTGCTCTACGGCCGTTTTCTTTCGAGCTCAATTGATGATTGTTATTCCGGAAACACTTGTCGATCAATCGGAAATCAGTTTCACAATGAGTTTTTACAGAAACAATTGTTAAGTGAATAGACAAAGGTTTCCTCTACTTTTGATCAATCGGTTCCTCATCTGACGTGCAATAAGTTCTGTGTTGTTTACCCTTGTATTTATATTTTACTTAAATTGTACTTGATCATCGAGAAAGTGTATACTATATACTATATGCACTATCAACATTTTTGTTGGCGTCTCTGTCAGTTTAAGTATCAACTACAATAACTATTCTGTTGATGTCTTTATCAGTAGATTTATTTGTATGTTTGTTTGAGTTTTTATGTCAGTTGTATGTCTGTGATGTATGTTTACACAGTTTTGACTACTGGATCCCAATTATTGTCACATAAACCTATTATGTCTGTTTCGGTTGCTCACCCAATTTTGTCAATAAAACGGACCTTTAAACAGATGTCATACAAGTGGAAAGTTAAGCCAGCTATAAAACAGGCTTAACCTAACATTTTCGTCGGAAAATGCCTGTTCTAAGTAAGGAATATGACAAATGTTTTCCGCTCGATTCGTTGGTTGATATAGTCTAACGTTTGATTTTGATTAGTTTTTATGGACTTCCCCCTTTTTGAATTTACGTTGGAGTTAGCATTATAGTTAATACTTTTGTTTTCAATCGGAAACAATGCTCAGAACAGGGTAAGGTCTTAGATGTTTTTATGAACATTTTTTATGTAATTTTCATATTTATGATTTTTCTAATGTATTCAAATTAAGAGTTACAACTAATTGTAGCAAAAATTATCATTGACAATTTTGTCTGTTGTCTTTAAGCCCTCTGGTTTTTCATGTTCTTAAACGTTACAGACATTTGGATTTTTGAAACTGTTTAGTTTCGAGTAAACATGATGAAAGTTGAAAAAAGTAAAATTACAGAAATACCGAACTCCAAGGAAAATTCAAATCGGAAAGTCTCTTATCAAATGGCAAAATCAAAAGTTCAAACACGTCAAACGAATGGAAAACAAGGTCCTGACTTGGTACAGGCATTTCCTTATGTAGAAAATGGTGGATTAAACCTGGTTTTATAGCTAGCTAAACCTCTCACTTGTATGACAGTTGCATAGAATTCCATTACATTAACAACAATGTGTAAACGAAACAAACAGATATAATAGGTAAAAATGTCAAAAATCGGGGTACAACAGTCAACATTGTGTTATAATCTTAATCTCCGCCCAATTTATATTGTTTGCAGATGTCAATCTTAATTACAATGTGAGTAAAAGTTTATACAAACAAAGCAAGCAAGTCAACCAAAGTCTTAATCTACAAGCATTAGGAAATTAGCTTTAAAACCATTGCGATTATAACTTACGTCTTTGTTCTGTAGGACCAAAGCATTTTGATTGTTGACCTTGAAAGTTTCACCTACGGCCCAGGTATCACCTTTAGTATTTACAGTCATTTGAAAATTGGGGGCGTAAAGCTTTCCTCCAAGTCCTGCCAATGCCTGGACGGCTATCACTGTATCCTGTTAATATACAGATTTATAATAATACAACAGATTGAAACCAATGTTATACACAATTGTTTTGTTGATTGTTGCTTGTCTTCTCGTCGTTTTTTGTTTTTTGCCATGCTGATGTCAGTTTGTTTTTGACTAAAAAGTTTGAATATTCCTTTGATGTTTTCTGTCTCTCGTTTATACCTTGACTCGTCATTGCAATGAAAGTGCATTTCTTAGAGACCATCGTGTTACAAAAATGAAAAAAAACCCAACTAACTTCTACAATACCTTTAGCATTTGTAGGTTATATATTATCATAGTATAATTATATCACCATTGTTTACCTGTGTAGAAATAAATCCACCACTAGGATTTCTTTGTCTAGCTAACCATTTTAAAACACGAATGCCTTTAGTTGTATCATCCCTCAAATTGTAACCTAACAATACGTATGACGTCATTTCTACATCTAAAGCCCTAGCGTCAGCACGTGGTGACCTCCATGATTTCCAAGGTTGTATTTTATCTGATTCAGTGTCCGGTAATGCCCAATATGTTTCACCACCTTTAAAATGATGTATATATGATTAAGTACTTTATATTTATATGAAATAATAAAAAAAATGGTAAAGACATATTCCAAATACCTGAAGAACATGATACCCACCCTTCACCCTCTAATTTTACTTGTTTTGTTGCATACAATCAGCAATAAGGAATTTTCTGTTCAACCAATTTTGGTGTGATATTGGACATGTGAATGTTTGACGTCCAACCGGAATTGCGGCCGTCCACACCCTATACACCCAATGGCTGAGGGATTGGTAGTTAGTCTTTACAGGTTGTATGTATATAAGCTGTCGAATACAATTTGAATTGGGATGATCAATCTGATACTAGGTTCCATTTACAAAAATCGATGAAAACTTTGAAACATCCACAAGAAGGAACCACTGATTGTTTTTTTTAACGGCAAACGTTCTGTTTCTATCTAAATGTTTTTTTTTTCAGGTGGCATTCGGGATTTTTACCAAACTGACCGGCTTTTCAGAACCTATATATTGAATTGATTTTAATTTGATTGAAACATTTACCCTTTGACTTTAATCAAACAGCAATCAACACAATCAAACATATTTTTATTTATGAGTTTCAAGTCTAAAAAGTAATTAGACACTTCAATTATTTCAAATGTTTCTTAAATATATTTCCATTATCAGATTAAAAGAGAGGCGAAAGATACCAAAGGGACATTCAAACTCAAGTCGAAAATAAACTGACAACGTCATGGCTAAAAAAAAAAAATACCAAGAGACAAACAATAGTACACAAATAAGATACGGAGTAGTGGTATTGCTAATGAGACAACTATCCCACATAGCCAAAATGATGTGGAAACTATAAGTCACCATACGACCTTTATAAAGAGTAAAATTCATACCATTTGTCAGTCAGCTATTAAAGACAACCATTTGTCAGTCAGCTATTAAAGACCCTACACGACAAAATATAAAACAATTCAAACAAACAAAAAACCAACGGCCTAATTTATGACAAAACAAGAAACTAAGAACAAACATAAAAGACACCCACCAATGAAAACCACTGAATTACAGAAGATCATATATTTACTATACAGAAATATGTATTTAGAATGTAAAGTCACTGAAGCGATAAAATAGAATAAACGTTGCCTAAATAACGTACAGATAGAGGGGATGGTGAAATAATCTAGTATATGCAAATCAAAATCAACATGCAAATATTTATAAAAATGTAAATAATATTTAATTTTTAAAAACACATTAGAAAATTTTAATGAATTACAGTTTTATAAAACTGGATAGTATATTAATCATTACCAGTGTTCTTTGCTTTCTTCTCAAGTTCTGTTAGAATGGCATCAGTTGAAGAATGCTTAACCAATGATAATGCGTAAAATGATATAGCAAGTTCGTACAAGTTAGCCATTGAAACAGGTGCTCCCTTTGCAGTGTAATCTGTTGCTTTCTGGATAGCAGTAGTAACCTGTTGCTTAATCTGAAATGACAATGACTGATAAATCATATGAGCACTTTTTTCTTCTTTTTTGGTTATTTTCTTCTCAAACAACTTGAATTTGCCTACAAGGTCAGATTCAAAGAAGATTTCAGTGGATAGTAGAAAACAATCAGTGTCCTTTGGTTTAAAAAATAAAAAAAACTAATATTTTTTTAAACAGAAAGATGGTCAGAGAGATGATGGTTTCGATAATCAGATTCCTTACCTTTTTTACCAACTCATCTGAAACCACTAAACAGAATTTAATGAAACTTTGTAGATGATAAAGGCACACTATGTAAATGTGCATATCGACAGGAAATTATGATTCAACTTTTTTTTAGGAGTTATGTCCTTTTGAACTTAGAATTTTGGCTTTAATATACTACTGCAACAGTTAGTCAGCGCAATTCCTCTGAAACCACACAACACATTTACATGAAACTTTGAAAACATGAAATGTAGATATGCATATCCACAGGAAAGTTTTATCAGTTTACTTTTGTAGGAGTTATGAGTCTTTGAAGTTAGGTATCTGTCGAGATTTTGTTTACTCGGTGGCAATTTGGGGGCGTGGGATATAAGAGCGTGTTCACAAAGGTTCTTCAATTTACGATACTGTCACACTATCTAAACAAACCTCCATAAGATTTTGCGTCTGCTTCTGCCAGATATTGACACAATCAACAAGCTGATTATACTGCCATGGATTTGGTGCGCATACTGGACCACCTCCTCCCCCAAAAATATTTGAATTTATTTCGGCTTTGTCATCTAGGCTTTAAAAGACTTCACTGACGAAGCTGATACAACCCCAGGAGGAAGAGCGTCCCAATCCATGATGGTTCTTGGGAAGAAGGTTTTTTTTGGAGTAATCACAGAATGCCGATGGTAAGTGGAAGTATTTGTCATGCGATATTCCCGACAGTCGTTTCGATGGTATTACACGGCCTTCTTTTGCTATGGCTACTTTGATGGTCTCTATTTTGTAGGGCATGGTGAGTCTCGTTTCTTTGCTTCTCTGTCTAGGAATGTGCATTTTAGATGTCGGAGCATGCACTTGATTGGTTATGATGTTTGTTAAATACATAACGATTCCCTCTTCTTTAGCCATCTCAAGTCGGTCAGTCAAAAATATGCTTAGAACCGCTATTATGTAAAACACTCTTAACAGGAGGGAGCTATGTCCTTAGTTTAAGTACTAGTACATAACTTGTGAACTGTGAACTTATCGACACAATGTATCAATTCCTGTCATACATATCAACCAAAAACAATTAGATCCACGTTCAGAATTAAAAAAGAATTAAGGTCATTGAAAGTAATTATGATATTAGAAAAAAAGTGTGCGCTATCTTTACCACTATATAAAATGATCTTTTTGTCAAATGTTATTACATTCTGAAGCGTACAAGAAGTTTTAAAATTTCTGATGTTAATTATTATATATATAATATATTGAAATTAAATAACTCGAGTTGATATCAAACGATATCCAACTCTCACTCGTTCTGAAGCCTATAATAGTGAACGAGGCATCGCCCCAACGAGAAAAATAACCAAAAGACGTCTAGAGTACAATATATAGTCATCAACAATAGAATTTTGCCAACACAATACGCGAGATCTACATTGTTCCAAATGTATCAAGGTATCGGATATTCAAAGCCTGCTTAGTATGATCAAATTAACGAGTTGGTGACCACAAAGGAAGATGAAAAGAAAGTGAATATATATGAAGTTTTGAATTCATGACAAAAATAATTATAATCACAGAGCACATCATTATTTACACCAAAATGTCGTTAAATGAAATTGGATACCCTGCATTTATCATGCTTTTCAATAACATATCATCAAATAGCTGAAAGACCTCCATCTAAAATGATTGAAAACTATCATTTTGCATTGACAATATATTTTGATGTAAATTAGATACACCCATTCGGCCTAAAGCCCTCAAGGTATATTTAATACAAATTATTAATATCTACGTTGGACATTTTATTTATGAAGCATTATTTGACTTGTTCTATTTATGGGTATTTAACTATTTATATGTTTGAGTTATGGATATAGAAGTCAGAAACTTTTATTTAGGCGAAAAAGTATTAACAAAAATCTAACGTAGGGGAGTTATCGTGTATGTAATTTGATAACAATGAGTGGTTTTATTTAACTAACCTTTGGAGATACTTGATCATTAGCTCTTGCTTCGTGGAGTGCGATGAGGACAAATGCTGTAAGACTTCTTTTACTCGAAACAGAACCTCCCTGTAATATGAACACTTGAATCAATAGTGTTATACAGATATGGTTGAAATCTTATAACTTAGTATATTTCAAATGTAAGATATCTATTAGAATTTGATTATTTGATTACAGATACCTCACCATACCAACTGTAGCGATCGGTTTTTAATCTTCCAAACTAACTCACATCTAACCAAATGGGTTTTACATATGTGAGCAACATGACGTGTGCCACATATGGAGCAGGAAATGCTTACCCTTCTACAGCACCTGATATCACCCCTGGGTTTTTATTGGGGTTCATCTTGCCCAGTCTTTAGTTTTCTATGTTGTGTTTTGTATACTGTTGCTTGTCGTTTGGTCTTTTTTCGTTTTTTTGAAATGGCATTGGTAGTTCATTTTCGACTTATGAGTTTGAATGTCCGTTTGGTATCTTTCGTCTCTATTTTACATCTTCTCAATGGTAGTACGCATTATAATTAATTTCTTTTTCTTAAATGCTGTTGACAACGTCGTCTTGATCGGATAATGTAACATTCAATCAAAATGTTATGCATTCTTAAAGCGTAGATATTATTCCTTTTCCAGCGTTTCTTTTTTTGTGATGCAAGCATTGTAATCAGTTTGATATTCTTTCCATGATATACTTAGTATTTGATAATGAAAAAGTAAAAAAAAATGATACTGACCTGCATTTCCTTATGAATTACAATCCCCGGCTCATTGAATGCTCCTGATGGATCCTGCTGCCTAATAAGCCATTGGATAGCTTTTGTCATTACGTTAATGTCAATAAATGTTAAGTCTGCAGCTTGGGAAAAGGATTTAACTACAAATGCGGTTAACCTGAAAAAAAAAAGACGGACATAAATTGTATTACAATAGTAAGCTGTAAAATTAACCGACCTATTTGATACTTCATGTTGTTGGTCCGCTTAACATGTGGAAGAATCACTAAAATCAACGTTGGCATAAGTTGTACGGTCACCATCACGAATTGGTTAAATACGATGTATGTGTTTCAACTCGCTAGCGGTATGTTTTCGGTCTTAGATCTTTAGATATATGACTAGCATTTAGACTGAATTTGGAATGGCATCGCGGATGATATATGCATTACAAAAGACGACTACCCTATAGACGTTCCCAGTTTCGCTCCTTTTGGAGTTCATATTTGTTGTGTTACCTTTATTTGTCTCTTCTTGCATTTACTATAATGATAACTTTGTTAGAGGTTTGCCGTTTTCAAGGAGGTTTTATAACAAAAGGTCCATGTGATGAAGGTAAAACTATCCCTTCTTAAATTATACGAACGCCATTACGAGTTAGTCAACCGTTATAGAGTATCTGTTTTACAGATGACGACAGATATGTTTCAATTGTCGTAACCACAATCCCACCCTCTTTTCCCCGAATGTGACCTACCTAGTTAAGACTTATCACCTGGTTTGTAATTACATGAGCAACACGACGGGTGCCACTTGTGGATCTGCTTACCCTTCTAGAGCACCTTTGGTTTTGGTGTGGTTCGGGTTACTCAGTCTAGTGGCGTGGCGTTGTCTGTTTATTTTCGACTTACGAGTTTGAATGTCCCTTAAATTTGTTATCTTTCGCCTTTCTTTAACATTACGTTTTTCCTTGTAAACAAATAAAAAAAACATTTTTCTACTTCTTGGTTGATTGATCTTTACAAAATCAGTTGTTAATTTCATTTTACAATCAATCTGGGGTCTTCATTTCTCATTTATTCGTTCTTTTTCTTTTTTCTATTCGCTTTTAATGACAAAAAGACCTCAAATTACCAAACTATTCTCTGGTTTTAATATCACACAGAAAATAAATGGTTCGCAGAAGATTCAGTTTTGACTAGAGAATTATAATTCATCGGATTCTGTAGCAGTATTTATATTGACAAAGGTTATCTGTGATGCAGGATAAGGTTAACCTTTAACAAAACCAGAGGATATGAAGGAATTATCTAAAACGTTCGATAGGGCCAATTATAAGACCAGCAGATATTGAGCAGTTTCCTAGTCGTCCGAAAATTCAAACCCATAATGAAACCATAAGATATAATTAAACCTTACCAGGTAGTTCCACTTTTATCGTTACTTCCAAACGCACTAAAAGAACCATCGTTATGTACAAATGAAAGTTCCCTTTGATAACCTAAAAAAGTTACTTATATTCAATTTATATCGTAAATTATTAAATGAAAGTAATGCTTGATTCAAAGAAGCTGTATGAAATATGAAATGATATTATTTGATTTGACCTATCATATTTTTTATATAACACGTCGTATAGAATCAAAACTTAATTATTCGAAATTTAAAACTATCTGGCTGGAAAACATAGTTGGACTTTAAATAAAAACATTTATAAAAAAAATTTGAAAATAAATTTAATCATACTTAACACAAGCATTACAAACTGTAAAAAAGACGTAATGAGAAAATCGGTTCAACTTATCATCATAAAAAAGATTGGCAAACCTAGATACAAATATCTTGTTGAATTACGCTAAATAGTATCATGTAAACACACCGCTGTGATTCAAATAAAATATTTTCTGAAACTGACATTATCAAGATGCTTGATTGCTTGCTTGACAACATATACCATAGTTGTAACGTTTGGCGTATGATTCAAAGTTTGGTGACTATGGTGAACTCATCTTTAATAAAGGCTACCACAGACACAGTTAAGTTTGCCCTGATCTTGACTTTCATGTAAAAATTGGCAATAGCGGTCGGTTGAGAACAAAGTTTTACGACACAAATGATGATGTCAGCTTTGCAACGGTGAACTTTAAACTTTTAACTAGCCACATTCCACCAGCATCTTCATATTGCGCATATACCTCCCAGTAATACGTAGTTTAAGAGCGTTTTCTATCATTATATACTTGATTGAGCGTATCTGCATACAAGGAGGCTATTGAACCAAGAGTTCCAAGAGGTCAAGTGGTTTTTGATTTTCAAATGTTTATCCTCGAGCATCACTGCAGAGACTTTAATTGTCAGTAAAATAGGTAACATAACGTTAATATTCTTTAAGTCATCCCATCGAAAATTTTACTGACACCTTTACAAGTAAGTTGATCGTTGTAGAATATCTGTTTTACAGATAATGACGAATATATCAATATTGTCGTAGACATATTCCTATCCCTTTCCTCAAATCTAACATCACCTTATCAGACTTATCTTCTATATTAATATTCTTGTAATGGTTAGAAAATACATCAATTAACACCATTACAAACTTAATCCCAATTTTATATTCTATTTTTATAAATTTACCTGTGAAGTCACTTTTTGTGGCGTTGATACATTCCTGTGACATAGAGTTCTTTATTCTATTGAGCTGTATTTGTGTTCTGTCGTAAATTAATTTTAGGTGTTCGTTGTTATTCTGTGGTTTACACGTTGAAGTGTAATTTATTTATATGTATTTCTCTGTCTTGAATGTTCTTGCATTTATTTGTACTGTATTCCTGTTACGTAATGTTGTCATTTTAGCGGTATTTTGCCATATGAGCGGGATGTTTGGCACCCATAAAACCAGGTTCAACCCACCATTTTTTCTTAAAATGTCCTGTATCAAGTCAGGAATATGGCAGTTGTTATCACTTAGTCCGTTTCTATGTATGTTGGCGTTTGTTTTTGTAGCAGTTCAGTTTTTCTGTTGTTCCGTTTTGTTTCCTCTTATAGTTGATTTGTTTCCCTCAGTTTTGGTTTGTGACCCGGATTTGTTTCAGTTAAATCGATTTATGACTATTGAACAACGATATACTAATATTGCCTTTATTCAGCACCGAATTTGTACTTACATCATCAACACGACGGATGTAACGTGTAGATAAGAATCTGTTTACTTTTCCGGAGCACATGAGACCTCCCCCGGTTAGTGGAGATGATTCGTGTAGATCAGTCTTTTGTTTTCTATGTTGTTCTTTGTAGACTGTTTTCTGCCGTTTGGTCGTTTTTGTTTTTTGTTATCGCGTTGTCAGTTTGTCTTCGACTTATGAGTTTGAATATCCTTTTGGTTTCTTTTGCCTCTCTTTTAGTTATCTGTATATCATCACATGTTTTATTAAAGTATACACAATGACCGATGATTAGAAACGTTATATTACCTCCCTCCAGAAATTTGGCTGTCTTCTTTTTAATTTCTTCTGTTAGTTGGTTAGTTACTTTCAGATAAGCACTAACGTAAACATTAGGGGTGAAAGCAACCATATTTTGTTCTCCACTTCCTGCGGAAGTCTTAAGCAGGTCTCCCAATCCGGCCAATGTTGCCCCCAGTAAATCTCCTGATAAGACAATAGTTATCATACTAAGTATAGTAATAGAACAATTTATAAGCAAAAATACTACATTTTTATTGCCAACAGGTGGTGGCTTGTAACTGTTTACATCTTTGTCATGTAGTTTTATGAATAATTTCTCATTGGCAATCATACCTAATCGTCTTATTCTCATAGAGAGTAAATTAAATTTTGAAAGATAAATAGAATATAAATTTTCGTTTCCTAATATATTTACAAATGGCGTTTCCGCCATGCTGAACTATGCTGTAGGTAGACAACTTTATTAGTGTGTGCTTATATACAACATGAAACTGGAAGAACACTGAGAAAAAATCGTACTTATATATTTCTATCAGCTACCATAACTGTGTTTATTCTGTTATTTAGACACCTTTTTTACAGCTTAACCTTCTTATTTATTACATGTTGCCTTCTCTGTTATACAAAAATCGACATTGTTCTGACCCCAACCGTGAAAAGACAGCAAAATCAAAAGTGAGATAACAATATCTGAAATACAATTATCGCGGCATAGTACAATAGAACGATTTTTCATTAGTTGATAACCTTGTGAAATTAAATGGCTCATTACATGATATGGTTTTCGTTATTCCTCCTTTCGTGAGGTTAAATTTTGTAATTGCCTTATTGACATTATTGTATGCAATCAACAGTTTTTGTCTACAAAAAAAATCACAGCGAACAATATTGTATAGAGAGAATAAACTATGCACAAAAGAAAGGAAGTATATACATATAACGTTTGAAACTCACCGATAACTTGTATCTTAATAAACTCTGAATCTTTTACAAGATTTGGAGGGAATGACAAAGGTATATTGTCTGTAAAGCTTCTTTGTTGTCGAAGGTCAATAAGTAATGGTACGTTATAGCTTTGTTTTATACCTTCTGCCTACAATATAGTTAAAAGAAAATTTTGCATTGACATGCCCGATCGAGTAAATTTATATCACTCAGTCATGCTTCTTAAAACGCACATTTTGAAGCTTCAGGGAAAATAATGGCTTATTGAAATAGAATACGACATATAAAAGGGAAGTTGGGTTGAAATTTACTGGTTATTATTGGTAAGAAATGCCCGTTAGCTTGGAGAATAATAAATTTTGTACTGCTACTCATCAGCACATAGTTTCAGAGTAAAGGTTTCCCTAGCATAAGTGTATTTGTGAACAATATTATCTTAACATAAAAAAGGAAGTGGATACAAGGAGGCAATCAAAAATCATTAGCCACAAAACGTTAACTATGATTAAGATTTTAAAAAGGAAGGTGCAGTTTCGTTAATGTTACTTCATTATATAAATAAGTATATGGTGTATGTGCAAATGAGACAATATCCATCAGAGTTCAAATAAAGTGCATGTAAGCAATTATAGGCAACCATACGGCCTTCAACAATGCGAAAAACCCATACCGTATAGTCGACTATAAAAGGCCCTGACATAAAGAAAATATGAAACAATTCAAACTAGAAAACCAATGGCCTTGTTTATAACAAATCAATTAAAAAAAAACAAAAACAGATATGACAGACATGAACCAACGACAACCACTAAACTACAAGCTCCTGACATGGGACAGGCATATAAAGCATGTGGCAAGATTAAACCTGTTTGTGAGCGCTAACCCTTCCCTTAACCTGGGAATGGTTTAACAACAAAACATAAGAAAAAACTGTAAAAATCATTAGCAATTGTCTTAACTCAAATGATCGGTACAAGGCACAAAAACAAATAACCTAAAAACAATAGAAACAAAGTACCGAAATTAGAGTCATCGCAGTTATTAAAAGCTTGTTCGAAGCCAATTACAACTTATAAATAAATCACGTTCTCCCAGACTAAAGTATCAACCATTACACATCCAACGGATTTAGTTTTAAATATGCCATAAACAGTCTGAGAAACGAATGACCTTGTACAAGTCTAATTGTAATTTTAAAGTGGTGCTTAATGGCTATCAATATCGCCTGCCAAACTGGCCCATTTATTCATTGAAGTTTATTGGTTAATTTGAATTAAATTTGTGTCATTGTTTATCATCGGTGTCATATAACAGAATACTTGTCAGCATATGTGACTACCAATACAATTCAAATTCATAATTTCAAAATTGATATTTAAACTGAGAAACGAATGCTATGTTTCGAAATATTTGTAAAGTTTTCTTTTTAATTTGCCTTTCTGTAGTTTTCCTAATCATTTGTAACGTTAAAAGGTCCACAATTTGCTGTTGTTTTCGCTTTTTAAACAAAGCCGTCTTCTAATTAAAAGAAGATGGAGTGCAAGTGCATGTCGTCACAATTAAAATTATAACGTCAATTGA
Source organism: Mytilus californianus (assembly GCF_021869535.1). Classification (NCBI taxonomy): domain Eukaryota; kingdom Metazoa; phylum Mollusca; class Bivalvia; order Mytilida; family Mytilidae; genus Mytilus; species Mytilus californianus. Next base: position 2,110,124 of record NW_026262690.1, on the reverse strand, counting down.
TTTTTGAACAACGTCTGAAACCAAAATTGACCTTTCTCTTGGTGTTGCAATTCATTTTTAAATCTTGACACAGATGGTTTTCTAGAGCGTTTGTGCTTCATCAAATCAAAATGGCTGCCTTTCGAACGTGTCTTAAAAATTCCGATTGGAAGAAAGTTCGGAATTTTCCTGAAACGCTCTATATAAAAAGGTTGACAAATATAATGCCTACCCTTTGATTAAATGAGTATAGAGCATGGTATGAAAGAGTTATTTCTTAAATACTTCTTCAGCACAACCAAACCGGCATAGGGAAGTCCAATTGTATACAGCACGACAAAACAATGCTTAACGGGTAAACTTACCTCTATGAGAAACTCCCGTTCAACAGCATCTGCACCTTGAGTAGATCTAGCAGTTCCCTTCAGTAATATTTTACCAAGTGCAGTTGGTTTGATAGGGAAATACACAGAATTAACACTGTCTTTCTTTACAAGCACAGGCTGACGTAAAAACAAACACATTGCATTTTCGATATTAACGTCAAAACTTAGCATAATTCCATTTCTTAAATAACATAATCACGAAATCATGGGGATGACATGCGCAGCAAGGTGTTGTGTCTAAAAAATGTTCAAATACATTGGCTGGGTGAAATATAATAGTGAATTAAAAAACTTTTTTCAAGATATTTGATCGTTAGTGATAAGAATTGAATCAGGTGGATATGATATAAATATGTAACTTGTTTTCACGATCCCGACGGCACTATTTAATTACTTTTATTATTGATTGATGTTTGCTTCACTTCCTATATAAATATTTAATACAAATTTAAGACACTCAATTTCAAATTTTGTCGGCTGTCTACTGCTTCTTTTGTCTTCCATTCAATTTTCACTTTTGCTTTGATTCCCGTAAAGAGAAAATTACAATTAAAAATAAATGGCTGCCTTGATCAGTCCCATTATCATATTTTTCGATTAGAATTGCTCAATATTTAGCTGTATATGTATTGTGTAGTAGACTTATGTTTGTGTGTTCCTTTTTCCCGCTTTCAATGGTGTTGTTGGTATTTACCAGACGTTTGTCTTTTTCTGTTATCTTATAATCAATAATAAAAATGATAAAAATAGTAATAACAATGATAATAATGATAATGCATAAAGGTAAATACAATGTTTATTTCATAATTCAAAATGAATTGACGTTCAGTCTATTTGTATACAATTATCTCACAAGAAATACCAAATTGTTCAATATGGCAAGGTTCTATCAGAACAAAAACGATTTCAAATAAAAAATCGGTTGGTTTCAAGGAAGACATGTACGATGAGCCTTGTAACTGTGGTGAATTTTTTCAACAATTTGGTAGATTCTCCTGCTGGGGGCGTTTATGCAAAAGGATATCAGCATCCCAGTTATCCACACTAAAGTGGTGACATGACAGACCATTTATACAAAATACTCATATTTTACTACCCGAAGCATAGATGACCTTCGTCAAATTTGGGTCAACATTTTATTTATTTTTTATTCAATGTCCTTATACATCGTAAATGATTTGGCCTTTCAACTTATTATATGCATCTTGTGTAGATGAAACGCACTTTAGGTGTACTAAATGATAAGCCTGAGATCTTTGATGCGATTTTGAAAAGAACAATAAAAAAACACAACGTCTATTTTACCCTATATTTTTAGTTCTTCATTAGTTGTCCAGCTATAAAGCAAAGAACAGTAGAATTTTTTAATGACACATTCCGAAACATAAGTGTATACCAGATGTGTTCAATGCAACGATTGTAGACAGTTCTGTAGTGAATGATGTCGTTTACAAAAATCAAATGGTGCATAAGCTTTGTTTTTTTTTTACTTAAATGTTAAGTTTAACGTAGTATCTGATTGCTTTTCGTTCATAAAAGCATTTTTAACTCCTGCAACGCTTTTTGTAATTCTTTTAAATGCAGTGTTTTATTTAAAGTATATTTACCTTTGTCCAACCATCACCACCTGGATTAAAACTGTTTCCATTTCCATCTACAAAACTGAAGTCAGCATTGTTTGACAGCTTCACAGATACCTGATGAATAAAGTTGTCTGATCTGATTAAATACAGAAATGAAACCTGGTAACTGTTTTATGAAAGCAATAAGCCTTGATATAATGAAGGTGATCTTCATCGCAAAATAATTTTTTATAATAGTCTTATCTCAAGTTTGTACTATAACTAAAGTTTCAAATTTCTCAAGATTACTAAGATAACTAAGATTGTCGTTACGTTTATGCCTTTTTTATTTCATAATTAAACTAACAAACATTTCATCCTGAGTTAATTTTCTATTATTGTACAATATTTTTAGAAAAAAAAATATTGATTTACAAGGTATGAAAAATAATATTCTAAAAATTTGTTCCCGAAATGTTGGATATAAAAATTGGAAGATATTGTATGATTGGTAACGAGATAACTATTCACAAATAACCAACTGACATGGATGTAAACAACTATTTGGTCATGAACTTCCCTGATCCAGGTTTGTCTTAATAAGTATATCATGCACATTGCAATTGGTATCTTACATTCATATAAACTTATTTTTAAAAGCTTTCCCAACCAATTTTATTATCATTTCAGGCCATATGTTTACTGTAATTGTTAGTCATCCGAAGACGTGTGTTGTCCAACAAGGCGTTCATAGCTATTGCACTTTCCCTTCATGAACACGCGTATTCCATAGTTAAAGACTAGTAAACTCGACAGAATTCGGTCAAGGTCTATCACCTAATTTTTTATTACTTTGTTTGTTGGAGAAAGTTAAATGATGAAAACAAACAGTTATAGATTCTGTTATAAATGAATTAATTGGAAATGTTGAACAGTTTTTGGTACAAAAAATATTTCATGTAATTTTCAAGATGAAGACCATAAATGAAAGAAATGATACTTTAATTTTCGATTTTGGTGCATGCATTTTTACTAAAAATACTATTTCATGAAAGCCATTTTACCTGTTGATCCCGGTCTAAGTAATTAAAGACAGTGGCTTGAACTATTATAATTTCACCTCTAATTGCAGAAAACGGAAGTTCAAATCGCATGAAAAATTTCTGAAATGTCGTCAACTAAAACAAAAAAATATTACATATAAAGTCTAGAGCATTTTCATATTGAAGATTAAAATTTTGAAATTTGATTTGATATCATATATCATATTAGCAGTAATTGGTACAAAAGTAATAACACAATCCTTTTTCAAAATAGGCAACACAATTGAACAATTTATTATGTAAAGACATTGAATAAATTGATATTTACATTTGCCATTTCTGCAGCTACACCAAGTCCCGAAACAGGATTTACAGCAAAAGCTGAAGCCACCCATTCTGTTATGGTATCAGGTGCAGTCGTTTTGATAGTAGCTGTTCCATCAGCGCTTAAAATTCAGAACAAAACCAATGGTTAATATGTAACTATTTCATTTTAATCTACGGCTTCCTTATAATGTTTAGTACGTTTTTTTTTTATAATGCTGCAGAATTATTATCATGGTTTGTTTTTTGAATATGGTACATGTAATCTTCTTTTGATTTTATTTGGGAATGGAAACCAGAAATTGAGAGAGTTTCATATCTACTTTCCTAAGCATGTGAGCACAAAATTGTAAACTCATTAACCTATTTCTTTTAATATTCATTATCATGAGAAAGTAGTCTGGCTAACGTTATAGCCTTTTTTTTTATTAAATATGAGTCAAATATCGTTTTTGAAAGGAAAAGGTAGTCATTAATAAAAAAAATGAAAAGATGCAGTGTGTGTACTTACTTAACAAACTTATATAAATACCGGAGCATACCTTACATGTTTATAATGTAAATGCAATTGTAGGAGAAACAACAATAACGATACCAATTACGTTGCTGAAAAGTTTCTCATTTGGACAATAATGGTCTCTTAAGTGATGTTAATGCCAACTGTTGGAGAATCAAAAACCAAATACAAATATTGATGAGCTGATAAAACCAAAAAAGTAAAGAGACATACATGGGAACAGAGCTATTCATGAGGGAGATACAATTTTCAAACAGAACATTTCAATAAAAGAACTCAGTATGTTCATGCCAGTACAAATATACAAAAGTATACTACTGGTCTAAATATACAACCGTCTTTACTAAAGAATTGATTTAAGTGATCAATACCACGGAATATCTCTAGAAATACAATGTATTTAATTTATTTAACCCAAAGTTTGTAACTAAAATTTATCAAATTCAAAGGTCATAAATAATGACAAAACAATCAAACAATAAAAGCACAGAATAAAAAGATAAAATTCTTTACTAGTAGCAGTAGCATATTGTAAAATACTGACAAACTATCAAAGAGGGGAGAAAGATACCCGAGTGACAGTCAAACTCATAGATCGAAAATATCAAAGTGTTTACCGTTAATGATATTCAATCACAAAACTTTTTGGCAAGTCTCAATAATGTTTTCTTGTATCTCAGCTTTTTGAGATATTTTCAAGACAAATTTATTATTCAAATATATTTTGATGAAAAAAACTTTCTCATTGAGAGTTCAAAGTAGTACAAAGAAATTAAAATTTCTAGTCTGGTTGGCTTTTATACTCGGCTTGATATATCTATAGACAGTTGTATTTTGTTGAAAACAGTATATTTCGACGCATTTTTGATGCGTCTTTGTGTTGCTGAATTATGAATGTATAAACAATATGTCCTTGCGTTCCTCTTAACTGTTTCAAATATAAACAAGTGTACAAAAGTGTTTTTTGAACTTTCAGACATTCTTAAAAATTGCAACAGGGAAAAAGTTTCCCGCGTAAACAATATCACTTTCATGTTACGTAATATCATGATCTAACTCTTCTATTTGTTAAGTAGGTTAACAATAGTTTGAGAATTAAGTAATTAGTTATACTATAACAGCTCCTCATATTTGTTCTACATTGATTTAGACAGAGTTATCCAAGCTCAAGAATTCCTAAATTTTATAACACACAATTATCAGGCAATATATTATTAAAATATAGAGCAAAAATTAAAATCTCACCCCGTTGTTCTGTCAACCCAAAGCCATGTCTCGGGAAAATTTTTTCTTGTTCGTGTGGGCGACATCAGCCCACCTCCGCCCCCAGCCAAAGCACCATTACCACTAAAGCCACTTGAATCATCCATACTTGCTCCAGCCGTTCTGTGCATCACCCTGCTCTCACGAAAAGTTCCTAAAAGTATTTGATGTAAATGAACAGCTAACGGAATTTGACTTTTTACTGTATTGTAAATAACAAGCACATGAAATACACACGCTCTAAGATTTGTGCGTCCGAATCTCTATTATGAACTAAACTTCATCAGGAACGCTCAAACCTAAACATTTGAAAGCCAAGGATGCGTAAATACATTGCAAGTTTAGGAGCTATATGACAAAAAAACATAAATAAAAAAAATAACCAGAATACCTAAATTCATTTAAGATCGATTATGCTTGAGGAAATTGGAACCTTAGTTTCCAAGTAATTAATAAATATATGAAAGGTGAATTTTAAAAAAAGTATATGTTATAAATCGTGTCATTACTGAAGCACAGACTACTAAGCTGATGATACCATCGGAGATAGATCGATCAACAAGAAGCGGTTTTGACCCAGTGCTATTAAATGAAATACATACTTCACAAATTCTGTGCGTCCGGAACGCTTTTCTAGATTTAGCTTCATCAGAACGGTGAGCTATTGCTCAATAATGATACCCCGCTTTTAGTATCCGGTAAACAGGAAGGTGAAGAGCATTTGATATGATGATTCATTACACGATATAACTTGTTCACATGCAGGCGTATTACAAATTTTAAGAAGCTCTTTTCTGTAGTTCCCTAAAGAATGTGACGAAACTTTCAGGACGCTTTTATTTGTAAATCGTGACAAATGTGATTGAAAGAAACAACACAAAACCCCATCTTAGATTAACAAAAATCAACCTCGGAAAAGTAAAATATGATTGAGTAATGAAACATTCAAAAGGAAATAGATATCCTTTTGAAGATGTTCACTGGATATCAAAAGTTTGAAAAAGTCAAACAAAACAATCTTTCGAATTTCATAAGAGATTAATCTTTCAAATATAGTAATTAATATTTTTTTATTTTATCTTACAAACCATCAAGGTTTCAAATTTCTTGCAAAACTGTAAAAACAGTAAAAGCACTCTCATATTATTTAACATTTAGAAACAAGAAACAGCATTATCAGCAACTCTTAACTACTAATTGCCTGATAAAAAGTTGGCAAGGTTGAGGCTGCTACTCATATTAAATTGTTTTAAACGTTCCGTTTAAATTGCCCATTACAATTCAAATATCTCGATATTGAGATTGTTTTTGTACCAAGTCAGGAAAATGTCTATTGTTATCTTATAGTTCGTTTCTGTGTGTGTTGCATTTTAGTGTTTCTGGTGTGTCGTTGTTCTCCTCTTATAGTTGATGTGTTTCCCTCAGTTTTAGTTTGTAACCCGGATTTGTTTTTTCTCAATCGATTTATGAATTTCGAACAGCGGTATACTACTGTTGCCTTTATTTGATATATCAAATGACATTTGCGCAACGAAGTGACCAATCTATGTCATGACATCAATCTATCTATAAAATGTGTTTTTTTTTTATAGCGATTGTAATTAATATAAATTTAGCAGTTGGAGGTGCTAAATCATGGCTTTTATGTTGTCTTTTACAGAAAATGGTTTAATCGTCTGAATCGTGTGAATATGTAAGGGTACTTGATGAATATTATTAAAACAAGCTAACTGATAGTTTACCAGAAGCGACAAGGACCCAGTAGTAGCAAAAATGTATACAATTAGCCATAGGGTAATAATATGTCAGAGTCGATAAGGATCGAATAATGTAAAAGAAAGTGAAGCAGTTATAAAATTGTGACGACGATTAATCGTGGATAAATCAATAATGAACGATCTTTAACGTTTGTCCAATAGATTGTGCTGACCGAAATACGATGGTTGTATTGCAGATATCGTATATTATGAATTCAAATGCACGTGAAGTTTTACCATACATTTTCTTAAAATTGTAAATTTAAAATCTTAAATAAATGTTGATTTTTATTTTACATGTATTTTCCACAATAATTCCAGTATTAAGGTTCCTCTGTTAACATTATCGTTTGATATTAAATCTGATTTTGTGTTAAACAAAGAAACATATTAGGAATGTTATGAAAAATAAATTGTTAATATAGTGTACATTCGAATAATGAAAATAAGCTATGCCTATCGCAACACATACAAATACTTACTCGGAGGTGTATATTGAAACAATACTGCATCAGTCAAAACATAAACACCTGCTCCCTAAAAAATATCAGTTCAATACAAAGGCATCACAGATCTGAAGCAACTTTTAAAGGAAACGTGCAATGAGAATATCAGGAGGCTGTAATTTAGTGGTTGTCGTTGGTTGCTTTTCTTCATATTTGTTGTTCTCGTGTGTTAATATAGCGTAAATCAGTCCGTTGGTTTATCTGTTTAATATTTTGCAACGTCAGGACCTTTATAGCTTACAAAACGGTGTGGTTTTGTTCATTGTTGATGGCCGAAAATGACCTTTAATTGATTATAATACGTCATTAAGGCCCTGGTGGATAGTTGTTCCATTGATAATCAAACCACATTTACTTATTCAAATATATCAAAGAACACATTCACCACATATTCACAACACTAGATCATTTTGAAACATGTTTGGCCACTATAGTGGAGTTAAAACTTCGGTGATGTTGTAGTCTGAAAGATTGATAGTACTACAACATCCACACATGCTGTTCCTCTGCATGCATATACATTTAGTAAGACGTTCACATATGTGATCTTCTTTTGTATTCATTCTTGCTTAATGGTAACAAGGTAAGAAACCAGCAGTGTAAATTAAAAAAAAAAGAAGAAAAAACTAACACCTTCTATGTCATGATTTCCTTGATAGAGGGTTGCTGCTCACAAGGAAGCTATTAAAAGTTCCAAGTGGTTAATTTGAAATCATCCCTTCGTAAATTTTACGGACGCCATCACGAGTTGGTGACGACGGATATGTTCCAATTGTCGTAACTAAAATCCCGTCCCCTTTTTCCCGAATGTGACCTACCGAATTAGACTTATCTCCGGTTTTGTACTTACATGAGCAACACGACGGGTGCCACATGTGGAGCAGAATCTGCTTACTCCTCCGGAGCACCTTAGATCACCCCCAATTTTTGGTGGGGTTCGTGTTGCTCAGTCTTTAGTTTTCTATGTTGTGTTTTGTTTACTGTTATTTGTCTGTTGGTCTTTTTCGTTTTCAGCCATGGCGTTGTCAGTTTATTTTCGAGTTTGAATGTCCCTTTAGTATCTTTCGCCTCTCTTTTTTTAATGTGCTTTTCTGGATTTAATTTCGTCAGGAACGCTCATAGCCAAAAATGTGAAAGCCAATGATGCGTAAATACCAAACAAGTGTACATATAAAAACTAATAAGGAGATGTAAAGTATGTCTCTAAACATATGTCTGTAAACGTGGTAAATAAAGCAACAAACAAATAAATATAACAAAAGATAGAACTTGATCGCATCATAGTTATTTCATAAACCACAAGTGAATTAAAGCAAGATAATTTAGGTGCATGGTTAATTGTGTGCGAGTCAGTATGCCGAACTGTTAAATGTATATTCCACCCTGAAATTATTAAATAGTAAACTTCTACATTGGACTCGACTTATGTTTAATTCTCCCTATGGAGTTATAAAAGTATTACAAAAATACCGAACTCCAAGGTAGATTCATTAGTGTATTACCAGTGGTCATTTGTTAAGTTTGTAAAGGATTTACTACAGGCAACCAGTCGTACAATATGCAAGGCCATTTTGTGATTATTCATCAAATCCTCTTCACCTGAATGTGTATGAAGTTGTTTTTAAACATGAGCAATTTTATTAAGTGCAGACTCACCTGAAAAACGGAGAATGCATCTCTGTCGCTTACAGGTGTAGGCTTCCAGGAATCCCATCCACCAAATCGTGGGGAGTTACCAAAGTTGTTATATTTTTGGAGCTCATTCAAAACCTTTCAAGGTGGTAAAGCAAAGATAACATATGTATATTTATGATACAATATATAACTCATGAAATATGTAGTCTTGAAAAATCAATACGAGAAATATAAAAACATGAAAAATTAAAAAATTAAAAAAACTACATACATCATTTTGATTGAAGCTGCATTTAACTTACATCTTGTGTTGTGATGTCGTTTCCTGATTTCAGTAAAAGAACGCTCTTATCAACAGCCAGAACGTTCACCAGTGAGCTTTTATCAGCCGTCAGTTGAAGGCTTAATTCTTCTCCTGGTTTTGCTATTTTCTTGTTAAATTTCAAAGACACCTAAAACATAAAAGTTAAAAGTGAGATTCTAAAAATAAAATCAACATGGATTTTTGTATTTCTTTAGGATTATTTCTTATTGAAATCTATTTAAGAATATCATCTATAATACCATTGAAAATCCTTTTGCCTTAAAATATGAAACTTTGTAAATGAAAATAACACTTAATATAATTACGTTCGTCCGACCGAGGAGCTTTTCTAGATTAACCTTCATCAGGAACACTTAAACCCCAAAATATTTAATAGCGAAGAATGTATAAGACCTGAATACATGAGGAGCTTTACGACCAAAAGGAACCTAAAGGGAATAGCCGAACTCATCTAAGGTCAACTTTGCCTGAGGGAGTTTAACCTTAGTTAATATTTTATTAGTTTGTCAACGGAGAATTTCAGAAACACATGAAATAAATCCTGTCAGTTCCGAAATATACTCTTACTGTCAACTATGATAAAAGGGTTGAACCAAATATATTCTTTTCTCACATAAAATGCATCTACCAGTATAAAAATTCCCTTGAGACGGTTCCAGGCATATAACAATTCATTGTATAATTAATACAGAAGTACATCGAAATTTAAAACTCAAATCCACGTCTGCCTTTAAATAAATCCTGTAAATCAAATATAGGGAAGAATGATTTGGAATCATTTTTCCATTTGGAATCATGCTCTGATGGAAATTGTTTTACCCATAAAATTATAAGGGATACTAGCTGTAATATAGAAATTTGGGCATCAGACCTCCCTCACTAGGTGACTTTTGAATAAATTCGGATTTAACTTTCGGAATGCCACCATTCCATAAAAATGTTAATATCATGTTGTATTTTAGTTAAATATGGTGTTTGTACAGGACTAGATGAAATGACAGACATAAACCTTGGTATTGCAAGTGATTTGAGAATTATAATTTATTTACTACCAAGGAAAGGCTTTTGACCTCCACACTTAAATGAATGATTCAATTTTGTATATAAATGTATCTAAGTAAGAACGCATTATTTCTACTGAGATATTACATTTTAAACCCAACGTTTTAAAGCTATTAGTCCAATTAATGGAAAAAGAACTTTCTAATTCAATAAAACATCTTTCAGAAAACAACTGGTATTATCATATATACTGGTATAACTATGTTACTTTTATTTCAGTGTCACCAATTTCTTTTACCAAATATCTTATTGTTCGTATGAATACTTATTGCAAGCAGTTCAATAGCAAATATAATTTAAAAAAAGAAGTCAAAGGACATTTTTGTCTAACAACTCTCTCAATTTTGAATGGACCGGAACTAAATCCATTATAAAATACCACTAGATATGTCTGAGGACAAAAATAAGATCCATTAAAAAAAAAAACCAACACTTTTTGAACAATTTCCATTCAAGTGTGTCGAACGCTTTTTCCAAAACTACTAGTTTTATAAGACCTGGATAATTCTGTTATGTAGTCACCAATATGATATCAGTAATTAGTCGTAAATTTTTACAAATGTATGTACCAGTCACAGACCCTGTCTGGTCCGGATATTTGCGCTTTGGAAGAAAGTTTTATTCTTTCCGCAATCACTGTGGCTAATAGATTGTAATTCAAATCTTATAGTGAAAGAGGACGCAAGTTTGAGATGAGAGTTCTGTCCTTATTATGAATAAGAATGAGTATGTCCCGTCTTTGATCAATTGATGGATAATATATTATCATAAAACTGAAGTTTTTGCGTTAGCTTAGGATGCATATATCTTTCTAAAAAACTGAGGCGTTTACAACATAAACCGTATAGTATCAATTTATTTTATCGCAAATCGCAATTCGGAAGTTTATCAGTTGTGTGATATAAAATAAATGAGCAACATAAAATTGCTTCTAGTATCTATGAAAAAAGCAGTTTTATGTTGGCATACTTCATACATATAATTGGACAAAAGAAGGCAAGAAAATCCCCATAAGGATTTATTTAACAGAGGAATATTCGTATCTCAAAATCTACACTCGAAAAGATATCAAGAAGAGCGAACAACATACATTATCACTCAACAAGAACTATTTTTACGGTTATTATCATGAATTGATTGTAACAATATTTCTATATTTAGCGTTTTTACTCATACAGTGATCCTATATGTGCACTATTGTCTATCAGATTTAGAATAGGTTAAGTTATGTTTCAAACACTGTCGCTTGCTCCCGAATAACGATTCGATATCGCATGAAGGACGACATCTGAATATCAGAAAATGATTGACGCCCATGATAACTTCAGTATAGTTTCCCCATAATCAGCTTCTGTTCTTTTTTGATTTTGTTTTGGAGAATCTGTCCATGTTTGAAAACTAATCTTGATTCCCAGATGTCTTGTCTACCACGTTTTGTATGAATCGGAAACGGGAAAGACATTAAAAATAGAAAATGCTACGATTGTCAACTTCTATGGTTCATACAAAAATGCGTATGTGATATAAGTGACAACTATCCGATTATCCAACAATAAACAAAATACCGAAATGAATATAAACATATCTCAATTATTCCCTAAGGCTTTTAATAAGGGTTAATCCATTTATTTCCTATGACTTTCTTGTTTGTAGTATCTTGAAGAATTGTTTTGAAATTCAACTCATTATCAATGGCGTATCATAATAGGAACAGAATAATCTATGCGCATGCCTTTGAAAAGGTAGACAAAGGAAAGCAATCGTAATGCATTTATTTTGTCCGGTCAATAAAAGAAAGCATCAAAAAGGGAGTTTTAAACCATAAACCATTACATTTCTAGATTTCCCAGGAATATTAAACTCTGTTAAACAAAAAATGTGTTCATACTCAATAATAATTTACCAAAAAATTGCATCAGCTTTGATAAAAAAGCACGATTATATCAATCATAACTTTAAAAAATACCCACTGTATTGTCAAATATGTCCTCAATAGGTATGTTGGTAGCATCAGCCACAATTTCACCATCTTGTCGTCTAGCATAATATACCAATAACCTTGCTTGAGGAACCATTCCATATGATATCATCAGTCTTTGGTTTCGCTGTGTTTCTTGGTTCATTGTAAATCTACCTTGTGTTACAAGGGATCCTTTCGAAAACACCTGTCAACAAAATAAAAACCGTTATTATTTTTACGTATTAAGATTTTTAATTGCCGTTTAAACTATGGTAGAAATTAAGAATTGTACTTAAATTAGTTTTGAGTGAAAAATAATGAAAATGCATATCAAAATAGAGATTGTAAGTTTTTCTGTCGTCCAATATTATAATTATAGGTAACATATTCAACTCAAAAGCAATCCCTTCATGAGGAAAACATGACAAATTATCACTTCATAATCGATCAACTTTTGATTTTGAATATCCCTTTTGTATCTTGTGCCTCTGTAAGACAACTATAAATAACAGACCAAACTAGACAAAGTGATGTCCCCGCACTCCACTCTGAAGTAACTGTATTATAACAAAGTCAATGTATGACTTTCTTTGAGATATTATTGTGTCTGGGAGACACACATGATGCCCCGCAGATGCAAAGTGTTATTTTAAAAATTTAGCATGGGAGCACATAGGTCTATGGTTCACTGTAGGAGGAGTTATCCGGAAACGCTATGCACCTCTTATGCACGTAAATACTCCAAAAAATGACAAAGTTCAACTATCTCCCTAAAGAGCAAATATTATTTAAAATTAAAATCCTGACCACATGCACACCTTCAATTTATGTACAAACAGCCAGCAAAGTGGAAACTTCCTAGCATTCAAACTGTGGGAGGAGTTATCCGGAAACGCTATGCACCTCTTATGCAAGTAAATACTCCAAAACATGACAAAGTTCATCGATCTCCCAAAAAAGCAAATATTGATAAAAATCAAAACCCTGACCACATGCACACTTTCAATATATGTACAAACAGCCAGCAAAGTGAAAACTTCCTAGCATTCAAACTGTAGGAGGAGTTATCCGGAAACGCTATGCACCTCTTACGCAAGTATATACTCCAAAAATGACAAAGTTCAACTATCTCCCAAAAGAGCAAATATGAATAAAAATCAAAACCCTGACCACATGCACACCTTCAATATATGTACAAACAGTCAGCAAAGTAAATACTTCCTAGCATTCAAACTGTAGGAGAAGTTATCTGGAATTACTATATACCCATAATGGGACGGACGGACGGACGGACAGGGGTAAAACAATATCCCCCCCCCCCCCAACTTTTAGTAGCGGGGGAATAATGAGGTAGATGTAAGCAACTTTAGTTATTGTACAAGATTCAACAATAAGCAAACCTATACAGTATAGTAAGCTATAAAGGACCCAGAAATGACAAAAAATGAAACTATTCAAACGATAAAATCAAACGGTTAGAATTATGTAGAACAAAAATAAAAGCGACCAAAGACAACTACTGAATTACAGGCTCCTCACTTGGAAAAGGCACACATAGAATGTTGCAGGGTTAAACAAAGAAATCAACCAATTAGTAAGATCTCTTTGACATACTTACAGTCTTTAATAGATCTTAAATTTCAAAGATTTGTTTGAACAAGTTAATGCGTCTCTCGGTTTCTGGTTTTAACTTTGATTTGTAATTCAGTAAAGAGTCGTTGATAAGAATGCACATGTTGATTAAAAGGTGTATGCTTTATCAGGTTCTGTTTTATTTCTTAAAATGTAATGTTAATGCACAAGGAATACTCACTTTATAACTACAGTAACGAATTGCTTCTGTGACTTTCACAAGTAGTGGTAAATACTCCCCTGGCTAAACAAGAATCATATTTGTAAATACAAATAAATTTCCGTAATAGAAAGATTACATTGAATTTCTCGTTTTCAAAATCTGTTTAAATTTGATCATTTAATGGCAATTGGTGTATTCTAAATATGGTGACAACACAATGTATTGAGGGCGATGTATGATACAAGCTATCATCTGCGCACAAAAATTGCAATACTTTTGATCTTTCCAAATTCATGACATTGAGTGTATAAGTTAACTTAATCAATCATCTTATTGAAAGGTCATTTTTCACGTTAAAGTGATATCATAATTTGCATAATTTATATGATTCAAGACTTTTTTGGAATAACTTGTTAGATGTCTTTGCAAGATTTAATTAAGCATTAACTTATATCACCCCACAGCTCCGTTCTCAAATGTACACATATAGTGTGTTCGACATCAAGTTCAAAAGCGTGTTTTTGGCCATCTTGAACTTGCAGTGATGTGAATTTTTTCAATGTTGAAACTGACTTTGATATGAAAAACATTAATACACGCGTTGTTTATTGATTTGCACATGTTTTCTGTTGATGTGCGAGTAGCGAGTAGTGATTGTGTGTCATGAATTAATATAGCATTATCATTTCTTTACCTTTTATACATACTATAGGTACAATATTGCATGAACAACAACATTATCCAAAAAGGTATTAAAATAAGATCAATAACACACAAATGATCCCATCTAGCTAAATATCTTTTTGCGTAAGAAGGTTCATGACATCTTTATTTTGATTTGTTGTCAATGTATGTAACTAGAAGTTCCTTAATGTATATTTAGTATCATAAAAAATGTAAGACCCAATTCAACATTTAATGTAAGAAATATGATTAAATTCATATTATCTAGCGATGTCTGAATTCACAGCGAGCTGAACTATTTTGTTACCTTTGTATAACACTCATGTGCTAATTGTTGTATGCATTCTACATAGATTAAACATATTTCACGATCTGATTTTATAAATTCATCACTTAAATCTGAAATGTCTAACCAACCTATCAATACATTAGCATATAATAAGAATATAACTTTATTTCAAATGAAAAGTAGCTGGTCTATGTTAAAAGCTTAATGGAAGTATGAATCACATGTATAACACATAAGTCATTCACAGATATTTTGAAAAAAGCTGTGTCTAGCAGTATTATTTAGAGCAAGATAAGACATAATATGTTTCAAACTTGAAGAGACTATTTGTAAAATTCAATACAGACCTTTGCAGCTTTATTGTTCCTGACAGAAACCTGTATGTAATTTCTGCTAGGGGATTCCGCTCGGTTTACACTTTTATATGCACTGGCACCACGATAGAACGCCTGTAAGTAATGATTTAAACTATATATAATATATATATAACTATTTCCTTGTTTGTACGGAATAAATATATTTTTTATATTTTATTTTGTTGCACATTAGAACATTATAACATCCATTAACATATCTAGGTTAATAAGTTGGAAAGTTTGTAGTTAGCAAAAAGACTTCAAGCATGTGCATAACAAAACTAACTGAATACTCTTGTGATTTCACCGTCTCCTGGTGTAAATTTTGTCTTATTGAATTTCTTATTTGTTTAACAGCAGTCACCTGTTTATATATATCAGTTAGTTTTGTTATGCACATGCTTGAAGTCTTTTTGCTAACTACAAACTTTCCAACTTATTAACCTAGATATGTTGATGGATGTTATAATGTGCAACAAAATAAAATATACAAAATATATTTATTCCGTACAAACAAGGAAATAGTTGTATTTTTAAAAATATTTAGTAATCATTTTTTGTTAAAAACTAAAAAACTAAAATAATAAAAAAAAATTGCAGTTAATTTAAAAAAAAAAAAAAAAAACAATTGGTATGTGTGTTGGCGTTTGTTTTTGTTGCACTTCGGTGTTCCTGTTGTTTCCTTTGTTTTCCTCTTATAGTTGATGTGTTTCCCTCGGTTTTTGTTTGTAACCCGGATTAGATTTCTCTCAATCGATTTATGACTTTTGATCACCGGTATACTACTATTGCCTTCTTTTATATAGGGGAAATGTGTCTTCAACTGTGTATATGAATATAGTTAATTGAAAGCTCATATCTCAGTCGTTAAGGTGTCAAATTTTTAGACGAATATGATAACATGATATCGATGTGACTGCATGGTCAACCTTTTAGCCCTTTTGTGTAACAGCCAAAGATGAAGCTGAGACATTTATCGACAAAAAAGCCTAGTTAACAAAGACAGTCCAAGCGGCATGATGTCACAAATTAAAGCAAAGGTTCAAATTACGCTGTTTTTGTTAAGTTAACATGATGTTCTTATCATTTTGTTATTGGTATTGTACAATAAAAAGGTAACATGTTAAACAAGAATTTTGGTGGATAACCTTTTTCGTAGAATGTCAATTGCCAGCTCGTGCAATATACATGTAACAGTCTTTTCTACCTGAAATTCACTTATATGTGTATTCCATCCCTTATATATATATACAATTACCTCTATAATTCCATTTTCTGCCGCTTTTGGAAAGTTTGCTGATAACACAAAAATTCCTGATTCAGGTATTTGTACGACCCTTGTCCACAATACTTTTTGTTCATTTCGAGTTTCAGGTTGAGGCATTTGTCCAATAGGCATGACTTGACCACCAGTGCCAGATGATCCAGGACTAACGTCTTGTTTTTCCTTGATCACGGGTACGTAATACTTCACTGTGATGTTTACCATACCTAACGGTGGCTTTATAGGACTGTCATCATGTTGTGTTGCCCGCAACTAAAATTACATTCATAGATAAATATGTAATATGAACAAATTTAATAACTTTATAAAAAATTATGATTATGAACTTCCCGTCTTTACTTTATAAATACAATATACCAAGCTCTAGGCAGCCATGAGTCAAGATTTCTAACTTAATTTCACCCCATGAAAGTGTTAATTCAAAGGCAAGAACAATGTTACAAATTGTAAATTGTCTAAGACTCTGAAAAATTAACTTAAAACTTAAAAATTAGTTTGGTTCAATAAGATATGCGATGAATTTGAACTACATTGACGATGTGTAAATCATATCTATTACGTTTGATTATTTCCTTTACTCGACAAACGTCTACGTTATACACATAATGGATACCCAACTACCCCTATTGCAGTCTACTGGTATTTGAATACAGAAATTTGCGGATAAAAAAGGCACCACGACTTTAACAGTTATAAGGAAAATACCAACATAAGAATTGCTTGAATCCGTTGTAGTTATACTTTAAAGACCTGTATTAGTCAAATTAGATGTTAAACTAGAACCATAACAATGGAAAAATATTTTCAAGGAATGTAAGGGTTGTGCTTCAATAATTTTAAAATAAAAACATATGTTGGACTTTTTCAAAAAATATTACGTTTCGATAACAATTATAAATACTTACAATTATGGCATATTCCATATTCGGTTTGAAAACAGAAGGCATCCTGGGAGAGAAATTGAGTTTTTCTGGTGTATCATAAATTCGAACAGAGCCTTTGTCCTCTGCCGAAACACCAGTAATGGATTCAGTTACTTTAGCTATGACTTCTATGTAAGTTCCAAGCGCAGGAGCCACTTCACTCATTAAAACCCGGACCGTTGCCTTTCCTTTTATCTACAAAGTAACACTTATTTTACAATTATTTCTGAATGATTGGTGTGCAAATGATTGACGTTAAATAAGAATAAGACTTTTTAATATATATGGTGAGTGTTTCTGGTTTTATATTCATAAGATATGCTCTCAAACTCTTAAAATGAAAACCAAGGATGCGTATCAAGATTGTTGAATTTGAAGAGCTATATGACCAAACTTGAATTTATAAGAACAGCCAAATCTGATAATCGGATTGTAACATAACCATAAACGTTGAAATATTTTGGGCTAACACATCACCTCTCAAAAACACTGTTATTTATTCTTTTTTGACTGTGTAATGCTCAATTGATGGAAATGTTTACCTTGTGCTCCATCATTTTTGTCCATAGTTACATCAACAATCATGTATTATTGTTTACTCATGCACACCTATAGATGTCTCTTTTTTTGCTGTAATGTTCAGTTGCAGATCTATTGCGTATATCCCCAAAATCCTATATGTAAAGCTCATATGATAAGAAAATGTTTATGTTTAAGAGTATAAATATAAATCTAACTTTGCATACATTGAACTAGATTTGAAAATAGAACAATATGTAATAAACAAACCTTAAATTTCTTCACAATCTGTTTATCAGTCGTCCAACGTCGTTTAAATGTCACTTCTGCGTCCCCTTGTACTGGCTTTCCAAAAGTATACCTAAACATTATTTAAAAATGATCAACCATTGTTACTATTTACAAAAGTTTATCTCAACATATTTTGAACTTAACAAGCGTTATAACCTTAAAACAAGTTTTGGTCATTTTGTGTTACATTTCCTTTCTTGTACCACAGAAGCGTGTGTACTCTATATGAAGGTTCTCAGGTTTGAATGATTACATGTATGGCAGCTATGTCTTAGTAATTTGAAACGCTTTAAACTTGCATCAGATAATGTGAACATTCTTTGTTTTCTTTTTGCTTTGCTATATGTAAAAGGTCAAATAGCGAAAATCATCTTACTTGTTTTAAATATGAACTAAATTGTGTCATCGGTACAAGGACATCATCCGTAAATATAAATCAATATATAAAGAGCTGTATGACCATCGGAAATAAACACATTTATTCTAATACCAGTTGTTGGCATGATACGGGTAATGTTCTTCTCGCATAATTTATGATGGCATGATACTTAACCCCTAACGGGAGGGGTGGTGGCTGATTTTCATATGATGAAGACATAATCTTTCAATCAGTTTAATTGAGATATGGAGCTGACATGTCAAAAACTGCTAGTACTCCTCTGGTAATTTTGATCATATTGTCATTTTGCTTAGTTTCTTCTGTTACCTTTTCTAACATCGGACTCGGCCTCTTTTTAACTGTGTGTTACTGTGCGTATTCTGTGTGTTTGTTTATTCCAAATTGGCTAGATGAATAGTGGAAGGGTTGAGATCTCACAAAACATGGTTTACCCCGCCGCATTTTTACGCCTGTCCCAAGTCAGGAACTTCTAGTCCTTGTTATAGTTGTGTTGTTTGTTTTAAAGTTTGGCTCATTTGTATGTTTTCGGAGTTTAGTGGCGTCCATTTCGCTGAACTTGTATACATTATTGTTTAGGGTCCAGCTGAAGAAGATGTGATATTATTGCCAATGAGACAACTCTCTACCAGACCAAATGACATAGAAGATAACACCTATAGGTCATCGTACGGCCTTCAGCAATGAACAAAACCTATACCGCATAGTCAGCTATAAAAAGCCCCGAAATGACACATGTAAAACAATTCAAACGAGAAAACTAACGGCCTTATTTATGTAAAAAACAATAAACGAACTACAAAAATGATATACAGCAACAAACGACATCCACTGAATTACAGGCTCCTGACTTGGTACCGGCACATGCCGAATGTTGCGGGGTAAAAAATGTTAGCGGGCGCATGCACTCGCATTTACTAATAGCATTTAGCCTCCGGTCGCGGAATTTGCTCGCTGCGTTGAAGACCAATTGGTGGCCTTGGGTTGTTTTCTGCTTTTGTCAAATTGTTATCTCTTTGACACATTCTCCGTTTCCATTCTCTATTCTATTTGAAAATAGAAAATATCTCGACTATGAAAGTGTATGGCAATATCCATCATATTGATATATATATATGTACTTTTTGATAAACTTCACAAGTTTTTTTTTTGATTAATGCACGGCTAATGTTATTAATGCTATCTGAATTCAGCTTAAGTGAATTGAACTTTCTAACTGCCAGAGATTTGTAAGTGAATACCAATGCTGAAAATCATCAACAGTCAATAATTGTATATTACAAAGTCGTGTCGTTTATTATTTTCATTAAATGTACTCACATTGTATTAATTGTAACTGTGAAGAATCTATCGGTTTTCAGCTCAAATGACGGCAATACAACATCTACTTCAAATTTAGGTAAAACTAAAACATTAAAAATAAAATGCTATTTGATCTTCGGCAAATCACTAAATGCAAACAGTATACACAATGGTTGTGCGTTTTTAATGAGACTTGGGGCCGTTGGAATGTATTATTTCGAAGAAGGAGTAACATTGTGTTATGAATTAAAAAAATCTATTTTACGCATTGAAACTATTTTAATAAAACTTTTGTATTTAGTCTTGTTACTAACAAAGCTTAGATTCAAAGAGACGTTCATTTCATAGTACTTGTATTCTATAAATATACAACAACCACACATTGTCACAAAATATGAAATGTGTTTGTACAAAATTCAGAAACAGGTAGAATGCGCAGCCTTATCAAATTAATATATCAAAATAAACAAACGCCAAAAGACTTACTACTGGACATATACCATGTTCATAACTAGCACTTTATTAGAGGTGTTCACCAATTTAAAGTAGATTGAAATCATTCATTTGTTTGCATCACCAACACGAAGAGCGCACCGAGTAAATAATTTTATGGAAGGAAGGATATCTCTATCGCATTCATTCATTGAAAGTTTTATAGTATGTAACACAGAATTACTTTAAGTTCAATTTAATTACTCTAATTGTAAACTTGTCTAACGATTTATATGTACTTTAATGTATTCACTTCTTTCTCAAAATGCATCATTTTGTTTATAAATCAGATAGAATGAAAGAGTTGTGATATATCTTTAAAGGGAGATATTGTTTTACACTACATGACCAACAAATGATGTCCTCACCAACTCTTTCTACGTCATGTGATATTACTTTAAAGGGAAGTATTGTTTTACACTATAGGACCAACACATGATGTACTTACCAACTCTTTCTACGTCATGGAATATTACCTTAAAGGGAAGTATTGTTTTACACTACATGACCAACAAATGATGTACTCGCCAACTCTTTCTACGTCATGTGATATTACTTTAAAGGGAAGTATTGTTTTACACTACATGACCAACAAAAGATGTACTCACCAACTCTTTCTACGTCATGTAATATTACCTTAAAGGGAGGTATTGTTTTACACTACAGGACCAACAAATGATGTACTCACCAACTCTTTCTACGTCAAAGCTTTTTGAAGTTTTTTCTGTCTGAAATCATAAAATGTATATTTCATAATGATTTCATTTAAACGATTTGTGTATTGATAAAGAAAGGGTTATCTTCCTAAAAGAAAGGGTCAACGAGATACAAAATCTAGAACATGCAAACACCACTGTTATTACTTTTTTCTAGGCAAAAGTAATTCGTATGTAACTGAGTCAAATGCTTTCGAAAAAGAAACAGTAGTTTTTAACCTGTTTGAATTTAATATCATTAGTTGAAAATAAAATGATCAGTTTTTGCTCCAAATGAATGCACTTATAAAATTAGTTTCACCAGGATCGCTAAAACCGAACTACCTCAATAAATGTGTAAATACATAAAGGAGATAAAGCGTTGGTTAGTTAAAAAGATACTCGGACTTCTCAGTGCGAATGGTATCTTTTTAAGGATCCAATGCTTATCTATTGTGTCTTTTATTTAAGCTATTGTTGTAATGTCTTTCCAAAGTTAGATTTCTTTCGTTAATAGGATATTTTTATCATTGAGTTCCGATAAACTCCAAATTGTACTGAATGATGCACTGTCATTAAATTTATACGAAATTTCCATTAAATGATTGGGAATCTGCAATTATAAAAAAAGCACATATTTGAACCAATTTAAAAAAAATATATAAATGCATGTATGTTACTGAACTTCTCGGAAGAACTTAATCAGGGCCACATCATAAAAATTTGAGAATATGCATTTGTAAAGATATGTATTGAAACAGTGGAAATCTCCCTAAATAAAAAAAAAAAATAATGAGCAAATGAATGTAAACAATTTCTTTTGAAATGCGTTGAATTGCCAATAATAAAGAAAAGAGAAAAAAACCCCAAAAAAATGTATTCTCCTTGCAAAGTTATCCCCATTAGCAAAGAAAATATAAGAAAAACGGATAAATATATGAAAAAGGGCATAAAAAAATCGTAAACGAACGTTGTTATATGCACAAGCTTTTTGCGTTCATTGTAGCAGTGTGTATCATAATTTAACATTTATTTATGTATATTTAAAATTTTTGCTGACAATATCAATTGGAATTAATCCTTAAACATACCTGTCAACCTCTGAAAATGAAAATGCAGGTCATGACCTGCATTAAGGGAAACAAATCAGGTCATAACGCATACAATCGTTTCTTAGTTAAATTCAGCTAAAGAACGTAACGTCATCTACTTTATCCTAAATGAGTTTAATATTACCAAACTAATGAAATATTTCTTTTTAATGTAGAAGAATATTTGACAAAACTTTCTTGATGGGTTGACATTTGATTTAAACATGAAGATTTACTTCGGCATAAGGAATTTAACTCATATTCAACCCAAACAATTGATAAACATGGTGGGTAGTTAGTATATTAGGGTCAACCATTTACCATGAAAAACTGACTGTTCGTGATTTTTATTTTATTAGATTTCGGATGGGAAAATTAGATTAATTAATATTGTCATCTATTATATCTTGAATACAGAACTCCATTGTGTAGGGTCTACTCCCTTTTCGATATATCTTTCGATATAACTTTTCAGTGCGCATAAAACAAATTAGATTTTAAAAATCAAATAACTGTTCTTTAAAAGTAGTGGATACTTGCATTCGATAGACAGTTGAGAATGTTTTCAAATATTTAGATCTATATGTGACAACAAAAAAGTTCAGGTTATAATTAATGTATCCGGTTTTGAATCGTCCAATGAAATAAGCAAATGCTCTCATACGTAATGTTCTTGATTTGGTATCATTTGGCCAACATCTGCGTCTTGACAGCTTGAAAGCTGACAATTAATATTCAAATAATAGCCTTTTGGCAAATGTAAAAGCTGATCTGCCCAAAGGTTATCATATTAATACACAAGTTTGACCATTATCATTTTGTAACAGCTGAAACACCAAAAAATGAAGGATGACTTTATAAATTTAATAAATATTCGACTAAGGAAATGCATTTTCTATTCTTTCTATATTTTTCACATTTAACTTCGACAAACAAACATGCTTATACAATATCTGACGAAAGTCTTCGAAGTTTTGTCATTTTTTATGAGCAGATGATGTATTGACAAATCTATCAATAACATACAGAAATACTTCATTTTGTTTTGTTTGCTTTTTTTTTTTTTTTTTACATCGAATCCTTAAAGTTGGTGGACCTGAATGGAGGGTGATAATTAAAAAATGAATACACTAGTTGATTATCAGTCTATACTATAGCAGTATATTGTTGTACAACACCACGTTATTTGTCTTCGTGCTATTTTGTTTCTTTTGAGTGTATGACTTTTGATGTGACTCGGTATTTATACATCCCGCCATCGGGTTTTTGACTTTTTATCTTTGTGCATTTTTGGTGCAGGTAGGACATGAGCTGCGATTCGGACACAAAGGTTTTTTACAGTGCTTCTTCTATTTTTCTACCATTGTATTTATATTTACTTATTGTTTTACTCTATCGAGAAAGTGTACATACTATAAACGGGATGTACTATCAACGACAAAACGTTGTTTTGTTGACGTCATTGTCAAATTTAAAATTGACTATCTACTACATCTTTTTTGTTGGCGTCTTTGTTAGATTAATATGTATGTTTTTTTCTGAATTTGTTAATCAGTTGTGTTGTATGTCTGTGATATATCATACTATGTTTACACAGTTTTGTCTGCTTGATCCCAATTATTGTCACATTAACCTGTTATGTCTGTTTGGGTTGCTCACCCAATTGTTTCAATATAATGGAACTAAAAACAATTGTCATACATGTGGGAGGTTTAGCTAGGTAGGTATACAACCATTTTCTTCGGAAAATGCCTGTATCAAAGTCAGGAATATGGCAGTTGTTTTTCACTTGTTCTCCTGATTGATGGCGTTTGATTTTTGTGGGTTTTTATGGACTTCCCCTTTTTGAATTTGACTTGGAGTTCGGTATATTTGTTATAGTTTTTCCATTCATACTAATGCAACAGCATTCCAATTATTCCATGAATTATTTTCTTACATAAGGATTTTATTTGAATAATCAAATTGCTTTAGATACTGTTGTCTTGTGATAGTTCGTGGACTCTGATTATAATGTTTAGTTAAATTCATATTGACTCCTTTCTCATTCGTTTTGAATAGTAAATATTTGTTTCAAGGTATATTATGCCATTTAGCCAACCAGAATGAAGCACTCATTTGACTTTGGTTCAAAAAAATTAACACAAAAAAAAAGCACAAGACTATTTTGAACAATGCTTACTTGGCATAAACTTGCAATGTTTAAAATGGAAAAGTCAAATAAAGAAGGGAGAAATATACTGTAACCGGAGAGCATGATTTGTCTACCAAATTAAATTACTGGGACCCCTGGCACTGAAAGCCACCACTTTACCAGCTGAGCTCAGAGAATACATGACTTTCTATGGTTAGGTATCATTTCTCTATTTTGTTGTTTGGTTGACAATTTTGTAACTGGAGAGCATGATGTGTCTCCTAAAACTAATTACAGCACTAGCCAAAATTCGTACCTGGGAACCCTTACAGAGTGAGCCACCGCTCTATCATCTGAGCTGAAGGGGTACTCCACTAGCGCAGCTAATGGAAGGCGGTTACATATTTTTTACTATTAGTGTTGTACACCATACCTTCTACTTAATATGTTTTACAACATACCTTTTTTTCGCAAAATGTTGTAAACCATACCTTTTACTGCTAATGTTATACACCATACCTTTTACTTATTACTTTGTCAAACATTACTGTTACTAATGATGTTGTACATCATGTCTGTTACTAATAATAGTATACGCCATACCTTTTACTTAAATGTTGTACAAGATACATTTTACTTATAATGTTGTACAACATACCTTTTACTTATTATGTTGTACAACATGCCTGAAGCTAAAAATGTACAACAGAAGTTTTACTCAAATGTTGTACAGCATACATTTTACTTAAAATGTTGTACAACAATCTTTTGATTTATAATGTGTAAAACATAACTTTTTAAAAGTGCGAGGTTTGGCTAGCCACAAAACCAGGTTCAACCCACGATTTTTTTCTTAAAATGTCCTGTACCAAGTCAGGAAAATGGCCATTGTTATATTATAGTCCGTTTCTGTGTGTTTTACATTTTAATGTTGTGTTTCTGTTGTGTCGTAGTTCTCTTCCTATATTTGATGTGTTTCCCTCAGTTTTAGTTTGTAACCCGGATTTGTTTTTTCTCAATCGATTTATGAATTTTGAACAGCGGTTCACTACTGTTGCCTTTATTTTACTGATAATGTACAACATACCTTTTGTTCTGTTCTGATCGTCCATGTTCCTAAATTTGTTAAAGTTGAAAGTTGAAATGATCCAGCAAAAACACCCAAAACAGGCTTTACTTTAAGATACTGCTTTACTCTGTTATTTTTGGGATCCTGAAATGAAAGCATGCCTCGTTGAAACTACAATATATGTATGAATGCATGGACATTTTTTACCCCTTCCTTAGTCTAAAAAGTTCATCTTTCTTTTCATTCTTAACATTTAATTCAACTGCCGAAATTATAAAAGTAACATTCAATTATCAATTATTCTGAATAAATTATTTAATGATAAACTAAAATTCCCAAAAACTTCTATATGTATATGTATTTTGAATAATTTCTGAGAATATATTTTTAAATGACTTCTTACCTTCGGATCGTTTAGCTTGATAGAGTCGGGAAACAAAAGTACACACAATGAAAACTTCAAGTTTGTCTTACCTGTATGTAAATATCCAACGGATCATTTCGGACTTTTAAACTAGGATCAGTACCAAATACTCTAAACTGAACTGTTGTAAAAAATGAATGTTGTTACAAGCAGTAGAACAATGATAATTATAGAAATAAAAATAAGGATAAAAGTAGTTGTTACTATAGAAAAGAACAAATACAAATATCATTTATACAACATTCAATGAAACAGCAACCCGGCAAAACAAAATATATTAAAAGAAATATATAGGTCAACATATAGTCTTTATGAAATATATATTTTTCCTTTAAAAATACAATTAACAAAATATGTTCTTTTTCTTATGTTTCGTTCAACTTAAATAAAAAAGCTATTTAAAAGAATCATGCATCCTTGTATATTCAAAGAAAAGAATTATTTGGCAATTTAACATTTTTTCTGATTGGGTATCTCTAACATTTAATCAACTAGCACATCCATCCTTACCGGACAGCAAATACTTTCTAGTGTGTTTTATATACGAAAATAAAACGCGTGTTAGTAATGGTTATGATAGTTTGGTCTAAAAATATAATACTTTATAGTCATTTAAAAAAATGTCAGGAAATCATGTCAGGTACAAGTAATACTTAGTTTATCAATGAAACAGAATTCTATTTCAATATTGAGAATTTTACCTAAGTCTCCAGGCTTATAAATCGCTTTATCAGTTTGAATGAAGATAGAGGTTGCCTTTGTAGTTGTTCGTATTCTTGTTACTGTTTTATCAAATGAGAGTCCTCCCGAAACTTTGACTTTCATCTTGTAATCATGTCCAGCAGGGATAGTATCGGGTACCTTCATTAAAAGAAATAAAAACATTCAAAATATATTCTTTATATAAACTATTAACTATCTCAATACACTAATCAAATAGTGATTATCTGATGTGATTTGTGTCATATGCCAATGTATCATTGAACATTTGAATTCACAATAATGTTTAAGTGTATTTCTTATCACAAATATTTAAAATTTCCATTTGCTATGAGTCGCATCAACTTCAAGGACGACAAATGACGTGATTTATTTCGTAGAATAATGAATAAAAGAAAATTTACACCATTTTTTAGTTTTTATAAGGAGAATGTCACTTGTTGCCGCATGTAAAAAAAAGATCACTGGCTTGTTCTAATCTCGGTAGTGTAAATAATGAGAAAAGATTCCAGGGATGCAATCAGAAACTAAAGAAAAGATTCCAGGGATGCAATAAAAAACTATATAAAGATTCCAGGGATGCAACCAAAAACTATAGAAAAGATTCCAGGGATGCAACAAAAAACTATAGAAAATATTCCAGGAATGCTACCAAAAACTATAGAAAAGATTCCATGGATGTCAGGAATATGGTAGTTGGTATCAAATAGTTCGTTTCTATGTATGTTGGCGTTTGTTTTTGTTGCACTTCAGTATTCCTGTTTTTCCTTTGTTTTCCTCTTATAGTTGATGTGTTTCCCTCGGTTTTAGTTGTAACTCGGATTTGTTTTCCCTCAATCGATTTATGACTTTTGAACACAGGTATACTACTGTTGCCTTTATAATGCAACCAAAACCTATAGGAAAGATTCGAGGAATGCAACAAAAAACTATAGGAAAGATTCCAGGGATGCAATCAAAAACTAAAGGAAAGATTCCAGGGATGCAACCAAAAAACTATAGGAAAGATTCCAGGGATGCAACCAAAAACTATAGGAAAGATTCCAGGGATGCAATCCAAAACTATGTGAAAGATTCCAGGGATGCAATCAAAAACTATAGGAAAGATTCCAGGGATGCAATCAAAAACTATAGGAAAGATTCCAGGGATGCAACCAAAAACTATAGGAAAGATTCCCTTGATGCAATCAAAAACATAGGAAAGATTCCAGGGATGCAATCAAAAACTATAGGAAAAATTCCAGGAATGCAACCAAAAACTATAAAAAAGATTCCAGGGATGCATCCAAAAACTATAGGAAAGATTCCAGGGATGCAACCATAAACTATAGGAAAGATTCCAGGGATGCAATCAAAAGCTATAGGAAAGATTCCAGGGATGCAACCAAAAACTATAGGAAAGATTCCAGGGATGCAACCAAAAACTATAAAAAAGATTCCAGGGATGCAACCAAAAACTATAGAAAAGATTCCAGGGATGCAACCAAAAACTATAGAAAAGATTCCAGGGATGCAATCAAAAACTATAAAAAAGATTCCAGTGATGCAATCAAAAACTATAGAAAAGATTCCAGGGATGCAATAAAAAAACTATAGAAAAGATTCCAGGGATGCAATCAAAAACAATAGAAAAGATCCCAGGGATGCAATAAAAAAACTATAGAAAAGATTCCAGGGATGCAATCAAAAACTATAGAAAAGATTCCAGGGATGCAATCAAAAACTATAGAAAAGATCCCAGGGATGCAATAAAAAAACTATAGAAAAGATTCCAGGGATGCAATCAAAAACTATAGAAAAGATTCCAGGGATGCAATAAAAAAACTATAGAAAAGATTCCAGGGATGCAATCAAAAACTATAGAAAAGATCCCAGGGATGCAATCAAAAACTATAGAAAAGATTCCAGGGATGCAATCAAAAACTATAGAAAAGATCCCAGGGATGCAATAAAAAAACTATAGAAAAGATTCCAGGGATGCAATCAAAAACTATAGAAAAGATTCCAGGGATGCAATAAAAAAACTATAGAAAAGATTCCAGGGATGCAATCAAAAACTATAGAAAAGATCCCAGGGATGCAATAAAAAAACTATAGAAAAGATTCCAGGGATGCAATCAAAAACTATAGAAAAGATTCCAGGGATGCAATCAAAAACAATAGAAAAGATCCCAGGGATGCAATAAAAAAACTATAGAAAAGATTCCAGGGATGCAATCAAAAACTATAGAAAAGATTCCAGGGATGCAATAAAAAACTATAGAAAAGATTCCAGGGATGCAATAAAAAAACTATAGAAAAGATTCCAGGGATGCAATAAAAAAACATAGGTGATACCACTGATGCGTTGATAGTATAGTTAAATCATTAAAGATGATATCAAGCAATATTCAATTCTCACTTGTTACGAAAGCTTTTGTCGAAACTTAAATAGTGCTGTACATAAAATTAAACTTACGTTTATTTTGACCACTGCAGGTTGTCCTGAAATTGAAATCACAAGTCCTTGATCAGATATCCACTTCTATGCTTGTGTTAATCAAAACAATATTCATTTATGAACAATGCTACTGCTAGTCAATAATTATGGTAATGACATCTTTAAACGTGCACAAATTAAACAAGAACGATGGACTTCTTATGTATATCACCAAAAGAAGATACAACAAACAAGTTATCAATTATTCGATGTAAATATTAATTTCACTTCAAATATCTAGAAATAATAAATATAGTCGTTTTTTACCAGACACCACTGTCCCAGGTTAGGGGAGGGTTGAGCGCTCACAGGCATGTTTAATCCCGCCACATTCTATATGTGCCTGTCTTAAGTCGGGAACCTGCAATTCAGTGGCTGTCGTTTGTTGCTGTATATCATATTTGTTTTTCGTAAATTGTTTTGTTATTAATTAGGCCGTTAGTGTTCTCGTTTAAATTGTTTCACATTTTTCATGTCGGGGCCTTTTATAGCTGCTTATACGGTATGGGTTTTTCTCATTATTGAAGGCCGTAAGGTGACCTACTTTTGCTTACTACCACTTCGTTTTATCTGTGGTGGATAGTTGTCTCATTGGCAATCATACCACATCTCTTCATTTTTATAAAAGCGTAATATAAGGATCCAATTTGTTTTTACAAAATTTGAATTACCAAATATCTAAAGAGAGATCACTCGTAGCACCTCAAGCATACAGCCATAAATGATGACAAAGCTAATTGAAATATAGTTTTGAATTCAAGAACCATATACACCTAACAAAATGTCATTCGAAGACGTATTAATGTATTTTCCTTTATTGATTAATAATTTCTTATTCAAGTTCAGTGGCAAATGTCTTACTTTATTAAGAATAATTAACATCGTAGTTTGCCTGACGCGGGGGAAATGATAATGGTCGGTTTGGATAAACGAATTACAACCTTTTGCAGTATTTATTCTTTTCCGATAAATTTAAATGAGCTGAAATCGGATCACTTTACTCTATATTATAGACAGATATAAATGCGCTGTTGGACACTATTTTCAGTTTTGGTTTCATAATAGTTCATGGTGCATTAATATGGTTCATTTATACTTTTATAGTAAAAGTAGATATGCAAAATACAGATTAAAGCTATTTCAAATAAATACACATGTAAGAATGTACCCACGATTACTATTCTTTTTAAATGAAAAAGGGAAATGCATAACTTAAATATGAGTAAAATTAGTGGAAGGGAGCATGAGTCAACAATTAAGATAATTAAGATTCGGAAATTGACTACTAAGTCAAGAATAAGGCAGTTGTTTTCCATTCATTCCGTTGGTTAATAAAGTCTAACGTTTGATTTTTTACCGAGTGCTTGCATCTCATATATCGTAATGAAATTTCCCATCTCTAGGAAGAAACATACTCTCTCCCCTATCGTAAGGCGTTCAAACCTCTGATTTCATGGGTTAAGGTGCATCATCACAACCACGGGAATACAAGCTCTGGTTTGGGACAGATCATACAGAATGTTGCGGGATGTAACGTGTTTGTGTACGCCCAACCTTCCCTTAACTTTGTATTTACTCTCATCAGGAACGCTCAAGCTAAACATTTAAAAGCAAAGGAAAACCAAATGATCAAGCACTAAAACTAAAGCACTGAATAATTGTTCCTTTCGATTTTTTTTCTCTTAAGCCTTTCAATGTTTATTTGTATGTAATTTGTTTTATTTAATGTATACTCACGCAGTGAATACATTGACTCCCTTTTAGTTGCTAATGTGGTATTGTCTTTGTCCAAAAGTATAACCACTACATTAGCCCCTTGTTCAATTGGATTAATAGGTGCTATATAGATATCAGCCGTTGAACCAGCTCGTATTTGACGTGGTACCGTCACAATATATGTACTGGAAGTTAAACACAGGAAGAATATCATAATGGTTGTAATGCTATTAAGACGTTTGAAATGACATTATAAATAAAAAGATGTGATACAAAAATGTATGAATGCCAATGAGACAACTCTCCATTCAAATCACAATGGATAAAAAGTTACCAATTATAGGGCAAAGTACGGCATTCAACATGGAGACTTGGCTCACACCAAACAGCAAGCTATAAAGGGGCCCAACGGTCTAATCTATATAAAAAACGAGAAACGAGAAAAAACCTATGAACCACACACACAAACAACAACCACTGAACAACAGGCTCCTGACTTATGATAGGTGCATACAAATGCTTGCTTTCAATCATTTAAATTAGAATTGAATATTTATGTTTTTTTTCTGTTTATATTTGATAAAGGTTTTGTTTTTTTTTTTATTTTGTTTTTTTTATTTGTTTTGTTTGTTTCGTTTTGTTTTATTGTATAAAATATTTCGTCTTTTTCCGTTTTCTTTTTTCTCATTTTATTTTGTTTTCGTTTTTTTCGCTTTGATTTTGTTGTCTTTTTTATGCCGTGTTTATCTATATTTTACAAAAAAGAGGCGAAAGACACCAAAGGGATATTTGGTCGACCGTTGAAATTAAGGTACTGTGTTATCTTTTTGTCTTTCGAGTTAGGTCTGAATTGTGCCTCATATGAATAATTAGTCTTGACCACTTACAAAGTGTATGGTATAGTACAATTACTTACTTTTTCGCCCAAGCAGGACCAAGGACACATAACAGTAGACCGATTATTAGTCTCGTCATGTCCTGAATTAATGTATTGTTATCTGCAAGTAAGCATATAAATCATATTTATATAACATATTTATATTTGAGAATAAGAAAAGTACCATGTAACATTATAGCAAACACGTACTTTATATTAAGGTTATACCTGGTAAACTGAAAAAATAAAATCTAATGTTCACAATGTTTAGTCATCCATAACAAATGTATATACATTGTATTTAATGTTACTTCGAACTATCCTAGAAAGCATAGGAAATGCTTGAGTTGTAAAACAGGTGATGCATATTTTAAAGATCAAACAAAGAAAGGAGGATGACAAAAATCAGGAAACCATTGTTGGTGTATTTTGCTTCAACGGATTAAGATTTGAATTAAACTCACGCTCGCGCTTCTTAAATAAAGCTCTTTTTCCTGTGTTTGAAGGAGGAAGCCTACTTATTTAAATGAAATTTTATTTCACAAAACTTTGATGAATTAGTTTTTTTTTTTAAATATTTTTTTTTCAAAACATAAATATGCATTTTAAGATACTTATTTCTTTCAATATTATTCAAGTATGAAATTAATTAGAAAATTGTTTGCATTTTTAATATGTTTAAATTTATTTACATACATACAGATATTGTTGTTTAGTCTCTGAAATAAATCTTTACCTCTGTCAAAGCTTTTTACCAGTCTCCAATGCGATAAATTCTAATTTGCACTAAAACTCAGTTTGATTGTAGAAGTGAAACATTGTTTACGGACTTACTTTTATATAGACAATTAAAACATGTATTATGTCCTACGTGGTAACATATTTCATCGGTTAAGGTAAACCACCGGCTGTTTCTGTCCTGAAGACAAATGTGTTTATGTAAAACGTATTAATTTTAAAGGATTAAATCATTGCACATGAGAACGTGATCATTGAAAGTCCGGTTTGACGTGTTTGAACTTCTACACTTTACGTTAATTTTCAATTGAACAAACATTTCCGTGTAGTTTATTTACATACTTCATTTATTATTATTTAACTCGCCACACAAGATTCACTTACATAATACACATTGTATATTAAAGATTTTTCTTAGGTTATATACATATATTATAAATTAAGTAAAGTGTCTGAATTTGCTTTGTAGTGTGTAGCCCACACCATAAATTTTAAAACCCCTGCCGTGGATGGTAAAACCCTTACCAAAAAAACATAAAACCCACATCATGAATTGTAATACCCATACCATGAATTTGAAAACCTCCATCATAAATTGTGAAACCCCTACCAAAAATTGTAGCCTCCGTTTGGTTGTGCAGGATGTATAAATACGCAGCCACTTCCGGTCAGAATGGGGACGTTAAATCCAATGCCTCGTGTTAGAGAGAGTGCCACGCTCTCTGCACGTTAAGCACCCTTACAACAACTCTTTGAGGGGTACGTAGGTGACTTGTTGCTAGGCAAAAGTTCTGTCCCTATCCATTATACCCTCATTTTCCAGTGGTAGTCTAAATTTCCCCGACCTTCATTCCGGACGGCCTCTATTACAGGACCTACCTATTGTATTTATTGTTACTTTGTTCTCGTTGTGAGCATGCATGAAATATTTGCCACTGGACGATAAGCAATCAACAATCAATCAATCAAACAATCATTAGCATGTTCTCCATTACTCCTTGTATTCCTTTTAAACACATGAATTGTGTCTTGATCATATAATAGGCTCTTTATTGCCTTTATTCCCCACAAAATTTGAACAAAAAGACACATGAATTGTCATTTATGTCATTTGGTTAATTTCGGTGTCTTTGAGTCTCTGGTGAAGAGTTGTGTCATTGGCTATCATATCACATCTTCTTATCTTTATACACACTATTGAAGATATCTAACCAAGAGCAATTGCTTTGAAGAGCAAAGGCGAACAAAAGGAAGTGTACATAGAAAGCTAACGATTAACACTTATGATGTTCTTACGGTATGCACTTTGATTTAAGAAAAAGCGAGTTTTAAGTATTTAACCCTCGTCCCCTCCCCCTCTCCTTTTTTAAAAATCTCGATCACGTTAAAGAGACAGAAAAAAAACCCATTCAATATAATTCATTAAGAGAAAAAAAAAAACAGTAAGGTCAATATTAAGATTACAATTCAAAGAATGATTGCACTTATCTAAAGAAGACCCACACTATTTAAGATACTGAAATGGAAATCATGCATTGTTATACATGTACACAAATATTTGTCCATGATGCAAAAAAAAAAAAAAACACCCTTTTGTTTGTGTTAGCTAGGAGAGGGGGTATCAGCTGAAATTAAATAAATACATTACCTTAAAAAAGCTTAACCTTTTGTCGGTCAATTTTAATACTACTAACCTCATAAAAGAAGAAAGATTTTCTAGTTGCCAACTGCAAAAAATAAAACTAACAAATAACGGGTGTTTCGTCTAGTTTTTCAGTTAAATTTTGATTGATTGATGGCGGGTTACTGCTGTACCAGTAAACATGAGCAATGTTGCCGCAAGAGCTAAATTTTGTATCTGTTTATACTTTTTG
Organism: Mytilus californianus; assembly: GCF_021869535.1. NCBI lineage: Eukaryota > Metazoa > Mollusca > Bivalvia > Mytilida > Mytilidae > Mytilus > Mytilus californianus. Next base: position 2,075,655 of record NW_026262690.1, on the reverse strand, counting down.
TATCTGTTTTATACTTTATCCGTTAAGAATACAAGAGAACACAATTAATTTGATTTTTACTTGTTTACATTTACAACTCTCGGGAAACCACATAGATTAGAAAAGGTGATTCTTTTACATCATAAACGTTCTTATTTACCTTCATTAGCATACGCTATAATAACCATTCCCTTTTGAAGACCACAAAATAAAAACATCCAAACAGTTTTATCACGGATATACACAGTTATTGCTCGCATATGTTTTGGTAGACATATACACCAGAATGATAGTATTCCGTGTTTTTACAGTTGTGAATACTGGCTTATCCTAAACGCCAAACTATATTAATTGAGCAAGTTCATCATAAAAAGTGATGATTTAGGGAAAAAAAATTACAAAAATAATATTTTTTTTCTTTTGTTCAGTTTTTGAAGAATTCCATTAGAACAACATATATTTTGGCCATAATTGTACCGATTTTGGAAGAATAGAATTATAATAATACGATTACCAGTTCATATATTTTGGGGGTTGGATGAAGGTCAAAATAAATTCACAGTATGGTGGGTACCTTATTTGTGTAATCATATAGTTCTCCAGTTTTCAACCCGGACCCCCTGACACTTCAGCTAGAAAGATTGCAAGCATATGGAATTTGTACACCTGCTATTATTGAATTGCTTCAGGATTTTTTCCTTTTTTCAGTCATTTGAAGTTAGTCGTCATAGTTTTCGGTTAAATAACAGTATTAGTTTTGTGTAGTCATCTCTTCCTCCATATGCAGATTTCAATTCGGATTATTACTTCAAAGAAAAATTGCACACATAATGAAGTTGTGTACCTGCTTTTATAGAATTACTATTGTTTGAGGAAGTTTCTTCGTATTTTCCAACCTAAGACACTTGAAGAATGGACCCCTTTTTCTGAATATTTTTGTTTTTGTGTGTTTTTTGTAAATATTATAACATTTTAATTTTTTTCATTTATTTAATGTGTCCTGCTTTTTTCTTTTTTTTTTACGGACGCCATCACGAGCGTTATGGAATATTTGTTTCACAGATGACGACCAATATGTTCCAATTGTCCTTACTACAATCTCGTCCCCTTTCCCCCGAATGTCCCCTCCTGAATAAGACATATCACCGGTTTGTACTTACATGAGCAACACGACGGGTGCCACATGTAGAACAGGATCTGCTTACCCTTCCGGAGCACTTGAGACCAGTTTTGGCTGGGTTCGTGTTGCTCAGTTTTTAATTTTCTATGTTGTTTTGTGTACTGTTGTTTGTCTGTTTGTCTTTTTCTTTTTTAGCCATGGCTTTGTCAGTTTATTTTCGACTGATGAGTTTGAATGTCCCTAAAGTATCTTTCGCCTCTCTTATATAAATAACACATAAAAAGTATTGCGCACCGGTTTACTTAAATGTTTGAGATGGCTCATTAAATTGGTATGTTCATGTGAACAGCTGCTTTATGAATGTACGTCAAACCTTATTGAACCAATACAATTAATACACTGCTTCAAATTCATGCTGTGAGTAATAAACAACATGTAAAACTGAAAGATTTGTAATCAATAAACCCAACAACGGTTGCATGAAACATTCGAAATCCGCCTATTGAATGAAATGAAATTTGCTTTTTTTTAAATATATCATTGACTTTATTTAAATACTTAAGTTTTTTCTATCCCCAGATAAAGATTGCATAAGCCTATTTAGCTTTTGTTTTGAATTATCGGTTTTAAATACTCTTGAACTACTTGGCCTTTCAACTGTTTTGATGCGAGAGTCTTATGAAGACGAAACGCTCGTCTGGCGTCCACAATTGTATGAGTGCTCTCTTTGATTATGCTGCTGTAAATGTAGCTTATAACAACCAAGCAATATACATAATGCTACCAAAACCGTATTGCTTCTCTTCTTCACAGTTATGCAAAATAAAAAAAAACCAGGGGAAGCTTCTGATTTGTCATTCATTTTACTGAATTATTATCATACTGATGGACGAGTTATACTCTCTTGCGTCCGATGCAGGACGTTTATGTTGAGCCTCATCTAGATAATGGCATAGAAATAGGTTAGTGTGAATCTCCGTGGTCCTTCAAGCGATACACTGTCTCCCAAATTTGTCGGTGTCCTAACAAAATATCACTGGTCGTTGTGACTTGATCTTAACATATTTTTTCCATTTCGTCGATAATTACAAAATGCACCGTTATTTACCTAAATCAGCGTGTATTTTTTTACCTGAATCAGCGTGTATTTATTTACCTGATGCAAACTCTTAGTTTGAATCCTTTAGTTGAATCATTGAGTACTGTTGTTGTCAGAGCGAATGCTGGCTCTCGAAAGTCATTATTGACATTGAAATAAACTGCAACCTGAATATCATGTATATGTGTTAATCTAATGTCTATTCCTCAGAGGTATACGAATAAAAACAAATTCATATAGTAACATGTCTTTCCTATTGACATTATTCTAAAATTTAGTAATTTGATATGCAATGTGTTAATATCTCAAATTTATCACGGTTTTAATATAATAAAAATAAGAAAAATTTTAATTTCAATTGAAGTAATGTTAAGTTAGATCATTTCAGCAGTGTTATGGTTCTTTTTTATATAAGAAAATGTTTTATTACCTCCATCAAACATAGCCTTCTTCCATTAGCATTCACCGATACACTTCGTACTGTATTTGGAATCTTAATGACACCAAGAAAAATACAATAGATATAAATATATTTATTACGTAATGAATTGAGGCATTTTAAATACTGGTATATACTCGTTTTTTATATAGATTAGACCGTTGGTTTTCCCGTTTGAATGGTTTTACACTAGTAATTTTTTGGGACCCTTTATAGCTTACTGTTCGGTGTGAGCCAAGGCTCCGTGTTGAAGATCGTACTGTGCCCTATAATGGTTTACTTTTATAAATTTTTACTTGGATGGAGAGTTGTCTCATTGGCACTCATACCACATCTTCTTATATCTATAGTCAAGATTTTACTAATTCAAAATTAATTAATTGCCGCCGATATATCTGTTGCGGAAAAAATAATTCATATTTTGACCACCGATTAAATCTATATGTTGTTATGCAACCCAGAACAAAACCAGAAATGATATTTGGTGAAAAGGATAAAAAATCATATGTAGAATACAAAATAGAATATAGAGTAAAGGTCAGTAGAGACAGTAGTTCCAGAAAACGAGAGGGAAAACAAAAAACACAATTATACTCAAAAGAACCAACAAGAAGGTTATCAAAATACATCACTGCAGTGAAAAATTACAACATCATTGACTAACGAAGTAAGACGAACAACTTTCCACAAACACTGTAGATAGAACAATTCAAATTTCACCAAACGCCGGGTGTAAACCAATGTCGGAGGGGGGATGGGGGAGGCACGTCCTATATACAAAGTGATAGGACGTACCGCTGGAATAGGTCACATTTTCCAGCTTGAAAATATGAGAATAGGTGGGGAAAATATCAGAAATATATGATAAGGTTAATAAAGTTCCCATTACTTGTTATAGGAAAAGAACTGTCATTTATTTTGGTGTTCCTGGTTGTGTTTTTATCCACAAATTTTCCCCAACACACCACACGAGACCCAATCAATATTGGAAAAGGTTACATTTTTACCTACAAAATGTATGAAAAGGTACACATTTTCAAATTCTAACTCATATGAAAAGGGTGGGGTAACAGAACCCCAGCGGCACCTCCTTTCAATATTGAAATGGTCCCCCGAGAAACCATCAACATATGTTTTTTCAACAATAGCTGGTAAGAGCTGAAAAAAGCATGCTTAGCGGCAGATCAAGATATTAATAAATCCGCAAAAAATCCTCCTGCCCACCCCCCTACCCAGAATATCAAGGTCGTCCCCTCACTGTTTTTGTCAGGCTAGTTTTTATATTTATCCAGCTAATCGTCCCCACAGAGATGTCCTACTAAGGCTGAAACACCATAAAAACGTTTATCACACAGCTCACATTCTATTATATCTGCATTCATTTATTAATGTCATTTCGATTAAACGACGCCGTGTTTGTTATGTGCCTATGCCCTCTTATCTACCTATTTCAAAGGAAGAGGTAGAAGAGAGACAGAAGATCTTCCCAATGCCAAAAAACAAATGGAACTCTTCTGGCTCACTTCCGAACAACAAAAAACACAGGCACCGGTTACGCCTATATTTAACTGTAAATAGAAATAAGATCCCAAGCACCATCAGTGTTCCGCACGTTATCAACAGTATGTTGCAATCGATGGAGTGCTAAATTATGAAGGAGAAGAAAAGCTGAAAAGTCTTGCCATCAAAATAGTCTCGTGTCACCCTGAAATGAGCATTATTTAAAAAAGACCTAATTTCGATTGAATTTTAAAAAATAAAACAATAATATAAAAAATATAGAAATATTAAGAAATTATTGTCATTATATAGGGTCTCCTTGTTATTTATATCCCAGACTATAGTTCAACAGATATTACTCCCAAGTTCTATGGATAGCCAAGTGTTGACGATAGATGTTAACAAGTGTCTATATGATATGTCAATCACTGAATCGTATTAAGTCTAGAAGAGTTGTAAATGAATATGACAGGCACTTACAAAGATCTGTAAGCACCATCAAAATTCCATAAATCTCTCATTTTTTAAAATATAAAATGACGTGTCAGACCCCACTTATGACCCTCGTCAGTGGTTGTCTTTGGTTATGTTTCATAAGGGGAATAACACAACGGGATTGAACGGAAATTGCTGACCCTTATTGGACCCCTAGGGCCCCTGGCTTTTGGTCAGGTTCTGCTGCTAAGGTATTATTTTTTGGTTGATTGTTTTTGTTTTTGCCTATCATCTGTGTTTTTGCGATTACTCTGAATCTTTGTCCGATATTTATTTATTACTTGACCTAATGATATTTTCTTTCTTTTTCCACTCAATTATTTTAAAAAGAGTACTAACATATATTCCAATGAACTAGAAATCTAGGATAGATACATCAAGGTCAATCTTTTATGAACTAACATTTTAAAAATGATGCTGATGAAGGACAAAGAAATTAAATCTTTTTAAAATGCGATAATTCAATTTTGTTTCTTTTAATGCAGCAAGGAAACATTGATATACAAAGTAGAATAACAAAAATACCGAACTCCAAGGAAAATTCAAATCAGAAAGTCCCTAATCAAATGGCAAAGTCAAAAGCCCAAACACATCAAACAAATGGAAAACAACTGTCATATTCCTGACTTGGTACAGGCATTTCCTTATGTAGAAAATGGTGCATTAAACCTGGGTTTATAGCTAGCTAAACCTCTCACTTGTATGACAGTCGCATAAAATTCCATTATATTGACAACAATGTATGAACAAAACAAACAGACATAATAGGTAAAAATTTCCAAAATAGGGGTACAGCAGTCAACATCGTGTTATAATCTTAATCACTATAAAAACAAACAAATATGTCAACTAAGAAAAACAAAATGGCATATAGACAAAGCACATAAGCAAAAATGAAAGACAAGAATACAAAAAATGACCAAAGCACAACAACACATTGGCGGGATGCATAAGTACCGAGCCACGCCAAAAAGTTATTACCAAAAATGGACTAAACAGTAAAGGTTAATAATTTACAAAGGCAGATAAAAGAACACTATAACACGTAATTAAGATGATAAACAACGTCAGTACCTAGAATCTATACTTCAAGACCAGCATGTATTATTTGTGAAGTTGAAACGGAATATTTATCAACTAGGTCTTGGTATCTTCCAATGAACTTTTTTACAAACAGGACGAGACGTTCTTTGACATAACCCTGGTTCATCAACTTTCTGCTCAGACACTGGTGACGTTTTATAAAGTCTGAGTAGCAGCTGCAAGCTCTTGAATACCGAATGAGTTGGGAAATGTATATCCCATATGCAGGTGAAGTTGGTATATTGCTACTAAGGTGGGGGAAATTGATAATTTCAAAATTATAATCGTTTCGTGTGTCATAGATTCTGTTACTGAGATGACCGCTTATGCCAAATTCGACGTATACGTCTAAAAATGAGGCGGAGGAAGCCGTGCCTGTTGTTTCTCTAATTTCTAGTTCTGGAGGATATATTAATGGAACCCAATCAGAAAAGTTTGGATTGTTAATGGAAAGAACATCATCAATATATCTGAATTTAAAATTAAATGATCTGGCTTCTTCAATCATCTTGTTTTTGACAAGTGTCTGAAGGAACTCCGCCTCATATGAAAATAAGAAGATGTCGACAAGAAGAGGCGCACAGTTCGTTCCCACATAAATGCCGACAACTTGCTGAAAAATCTACCTCCAAATTCAACAAATATGTTGTCAATGAGAAACTCCAGCATACTGATCACTTGTTCCTCTTTGTAGCATGTTTTACCTTTTTGTTCACTATTAACAAAATATGCCGTATGTTATCCCAAAGCATTAAATTTATAGCGTATGTTGCCATTTTCGTATTGAAAAGCATTGTGAATTATTTCTTTTAGACGATTTTTCAATTTCACATGGGGAATGGTGGTATACAGGGTTGAAAAATCAAAAGTTTTGATAGAATTAATTTCAGAGAAAGATCGAGATTTAAAATTATCCAGAAGTTCTTTAGAGTTTTTTGGATCCACATATGGTTAATACCATTACGCGAGTACACAGTTTAACAGTATTTCTGAAGACCCTCTTTCATTGCGGACAGAAGTTTTGTCAATCTAATGGACACTTCCTTTGTAGAACATGCAGATGAGCCGGCAATGTACCGTTGTTTGTACGGAATTTTGTGTAGCTTAGGTATCCGATACAAGCAAGGTAAGTCCTCAGATTTGCTGTTCAATGTAATGTTCATTAAAGCCATGAAGGACTTATAATTCTCCAAAATCTCATCCTTGTCAAATGAAATATTTTTGAATGTGGGGTTACCTGAGTGCTCATTTATTCCTAATTCATTTACAAGACACTCATAGTAGTACGATTTACATACAAAAAACAATATTATTTGAAGCTTTGTCCGCAAGAACAACAACATATCTATCGTGAAGAGATGATAGACATTTCACAGCTTCTTTGTCTCTGAAAACAGATTTTGGTCGATCACACACAGTTTTTCAACTTATGAATTCGACGTTCCATCAGAGACCTGATTATTTTGACCCATTCTGACAATGTGTCCAGTTCAACTTCTTCTCGTTTAGCACATGCTCTGGCGTAGTCCTCAATGGAATCCATAATTATTTTGAAGTTATGGTTCCAATTGATGTATTTGGGTTCTCTGAACTTAGGACCATGATATATCACTTTTTGGAGTTGTTCATGTTGAATTATGTTTAGATCCCCAGTAATAACATGGCCAGAGGGGCTGTCAATATAAGGCGAGTGGGAACAGTCACATGTCGGATGATTTACAGGATTTTTTCTAAATCAAGGTCCTGCAATGCTTGCTTAAAGTTGAACACTTAAGGTGCAATGGTTTTGGTGTAACTGTAGGATACAATAGGAACAGACTGATTTTGAAAATAAATTGGAATTTTAGATGTTACCTCTTTGTGATGAAGAACGTTACTGTTGTTGATAGCATCAATTCCTTTATTATTAAACTAAATAGGAAGGAATGTCCTCTTTTCATCATGTAAAGGTTCTAATCTTATTGGTTTAAAAAGACGGAAAAGAGCTACATCATAAATTATACTGACCAGTCTGTATATTAGCGAAAATGTATCTGCATCATTTGACAAGTGCATAATCTCTCAAACATTTAAGAAAATTAACAAGCAGTGAAAAAAGAATAGTTCTAATGTAATGTAACCCTAGCGGCTAATGAAGATGTGAAAGAAGGTTATCAAAGCTCCCAGAGGGTGATCAAGATTTGGAAGACTTTTTAACATTGGGCCGATGGTAATGTTTTTGCCCATGACAACGCTGGGGTCTTAAGGTGGTATTAAATAAACTCATTACATTTACATCACTGCAGGCTGGACTTGACAAATGTCCTACACCTTTGATGTTATCATTGCAACCATATGGCATTGCAGTACCTTTTTAACACGATTGCTGAATGATAAGAGTCTTATGTTGAATGTACTCTAAAAGATCTTTGGAATTTTTGAGTATCCACATCTGATTTAGAATCTAGAATAGATAATTTTGAAGCCTGGCGTTTATGACTGAAGTTTAGGTATACAGTGAAGGAAGATCCAGTTTTTCATCTTTGGTAAATAATCAAAGGAACATAGAACAGATCTATGATTATCCAGGATTTCATCCTTGGTAATAGTCGAGGGGGTATATGAAAAGTTTCAAATTGAAAAAAGTAAAATAACTAAAATACCGAACTCCAAGGGAAATTCAAAACGGAAAGTCCTTTATAAAATGGAAAAATCAAAAGCTCAAACACATCTAACGAATGGAAAACAACTGTCATATTCCTGACTTGGTACAGGCATTTCCTTATGTAGAAAATGGTGGATTAAACCTGGTTTTATAGCTAGCTAAACCTTTCACTTGTATGAAAGTCGCATAGAATTCCATTATATTGACAACAATGTGTAAGCAAAACAAACAGACATTACAGGTAAAAACGTCAAAAAATGGGGTACAGAAGTCAACATTGTAATATAATCTTAATCACTATAAAACAAATAACTGTTTCAACAAAGAAACACAAAATGTCATATATATAATATAACTAACAACAGTGAGAAGAGGGCGTCTGACGACCTACGGTAAACACCATTCCTACACACCCTCCTGACTATCCAAATTTTTCCGAAACCTAGACCCATTTGAGCAAGATCAACTTTATATTGATATTATATGCTGATAAACAGACCAATGATTTAAAAATATATTTTTTTAATAATCACAACTAGTTAAAACTATTGTACAGTGATTATAAATAAAAGGCATATGAAATGATATTAAGACTACAAACTTATTTTTGCATGATAAGTTTGAGTGACATATCCCGGTTTTTTTACGATTTTTTCACATCTCCACATTAAAGAACTGCATACCTACATTAAACTTTTCCATATATCATCTGTTGTCTTATAATTGGATTATACTTTTCAGTAATTACAGAAGCACTATAATGAACATTAACTTACTCCCTTTTTTTTAAAGAATTTTTTAATCAAAAGAATAAATTTTTTGTACAAATTCCATGATTTTTTTCAGGGAATCTGTAAAAAAGATCTTAATTATTACAGTGATTTTTTAAAATCACTAATCAGTTCAGTGATTATCTACAAACACCCTGATTTTACAAATTCACTGTAACAAATATACATGAATATCAATGCATTTTAAAAACAAAACAATAATACTAAAACAGCTTTTTTAATATATCAGGTTTTTGGCACCAGTGGTATTACATTATTTCGATTACACGTGCAAGTAATGCAAAAAGGGTAAATAAAGATACTAAGACTTATAGTGTTGCAATAACTACTCATTTACCATGACAAGAAAGTGTAGTACTGAAAATGATCAATATAGTTGTATGGCTATCATACTTTTTTTACCAACACGTTTTATTGTACCTGTATTTCTTTATGAAGAACAATTCCTTGTTCATTAAAAGTCCCGGACGTTTCTTGTTGCTTTATAATTCATTTAACAGCATTGGTTATGACGTTAAGATCAATAAAGGTAAATTTTGCAGCTTGTGAACATGATTTGAACGCAAAAGCAGTCAACCTATGAAATCAACAAAATGTTTCTTTTTAAACATTAAAAAAAAAAACAATGTAAAAATAAGAAGATGTGGTATGGTTGCCGACGAGACAACTCTCCACCAGAGACCAAACGTTTTTTTATACATCCTTTGTTATTCCATAAATAGCATTTTTTTTTATGTCAATGGTTGCAATCTTTGGTTTGTCTTTACAACTTTGTTTATTTCCTATCGTAGAACCATGCTTGCCTAGAGTGAGAGAAGTTGTTGTTTTAATCCCCGGTCGTGTCAAACTAAAAACTTGAATATTTGAATTTCCTGCTCCCTGCTAAGCACTCAGCATTTTGAGTAACAGTAAAAACAAACTTGACAGCTCAGAATCTAAATAAAAATACATGCTTTACCGTACGTAACATACCCCACTCGTATTTCAAAGTATAGGAAAACAGGAAGTATGTTCCTGGCAGATCCGAAAAGCGCACACACGTTACAACTCAATACTATTGAACTGCTGAACAAATTTAAAGTCATTCTGGTAGTAGTTCTGAAACAAAGTGTGACAAATTATAATGTTTTACGAACGAATCGACGCACAGCTGGACTTGCATGGTATTTGCAATATACCCCCTATTGTAAAGTGGGATATGGACTATTACTGCATGTTGTGAACTCGCACGTTAATTATTCCCCTCAGCGTGTCAATCTAGTCCAAAACAGGGTTCATATTTACATCATATTCATTTATATATTATTAATTGTTCTTATATCGGGCTTTTGTCATCATCGTCATCATCATCCTCTTTCATTTTTGTTGCTTTTATTTTACATTTGCTCTAATTAGATAAATGTATTTTCTGGTCCCACTATGATTTTCCTTTAGTGGTGTGTGTTTCTGCATTAATACAAGTTCTAGTACCAGTATACGATGGGTTATAAGATACAGATAATGTGCATATTGTTGGGAAATTCAGGCATTAGATTAAATTAACCTTACCACGTAGTTCCACTTTTCATTCATGTATTTAGTTATGATGTTTCTTTTTGTAAATCCTGTTCGATATTTTGTTATGTCTATGTTCGCTGTTGGAGACGATGTGGTTCGGTATTTATATTTCCCGTTTTCGGGCATTTTGTTGTTACTTTCTTATGCGTGTGGGTCTGGTAGGTCATTTTGTGCTGAGTTGTTGTCTGTTTATTTCGTTTGTGGTTTGAATTCTGTATTTTCGGTAAATTTTACATATGTCTTATTTGTCAGTATAGTCGATTTACTCGTGGTTCGTGTACAGTGTTTTTGTTTTATGTTGTTTATTTACATGTGTTTTTACTGTTTGGTCTTACAGGATCTTGCCTTATATTACAGTTATCTTATTTTTATTTTCTATAAATGTGTAAAAGTTAAGATAAAAAAATAGCTATTTCATTTATATGATTTTAAGTTTAAAGCAACTATATGCACAGGATTGTTTTGTTTATACACAGTTTTGATTTAGAAGAAACCAACATGGTTAAAAAAATACAAATAATTACACTATTAAATGTACAAACACAATTCCATTCTGATATTCTTGTCATGGTTAGAAAATACATAAAATATAACCATTACAAACTCAATCCCAATCTAATATTCTTGTACGTGTCTATAAATAAAACACATCTATTTTATTTTTAGAAATGTACCTGTGATAATATAAACGTCACAAAAAATACGTCACTTTTTGTGACGTTGATCCATTCATATGACGAGTAGTTTATATTTCGTTTGTGGTGTCCTGGTGTGCTGTCGTAAATTCATGGGGGTGTCCGTTGTTATTCTGCGGTTTACATGTTGTAATTTACTATTATATTATTTATTTATGTATTTCTTTGTACTGTATTCCTGTCACGTATTGTTGTCATTTTAGCGGCATTGTTAACATTACCATATAAGCGGAAGGTTTGGCTAGCCATAAAACCAGGTTCATACAAATAAGAAGATGTGGTATGAATGCCAATGAGACAACCCTCCATCCAAGTCGAAATGTGTATAAAGTAAACTATTGTAGGTCAAAGTAGTGCCTCTAACACGGAGCCTTGGCTCACACCGAACAGCAAGCTATAAAAGGCCCCAAAATGACTAGTGTAAAACAATTCAAACAGGAAAACCAACGGTCTAATCGATATAAAAAACGAGAAACGAGAAACACTTATGAACCACATCAACAAACGACTACCACTGAACAACAGGCTCCTGACTTAGGACATGTGCATACAAATGCAGCGGGTTTAAACGTTTTAACAGGCGCAAACCTTCACCCTAACCTGAAACAGTAGTGTAACATTTCAACATAAAAAGACACACTATAAAATATCAATTGAAATGGCTTAACTCGATCAAAAAGACATATAAACAAAAACAGGTAAACATACACTAAACGAATAAGTTTGATCTATGACACAATATAAATACAATATTAATAAAAAAAAGTAGTAGAACAATGTCAAAAAGACAACTCTTACCTGGGACAAAATTGCGTTAAAGAAAATAACGTAAACAGGTAAATTTAAATATAATAATTTTGTCGTTAGGAGTACGGAAATATTTTTTTTTAAACTAGATGAATTTGTTGTTCACAGTACGAGTACAGAAGTGAAAATTTATCGTCATACTAGATACTTATCAAAGGTGGTACATATTAAAAAAAGTGAGACGAGATATAACACCAAATAAGTAAACATTGAATAACAAATATGCATTACAAATTGTGTCAACAGGTCAAATTAACACGAAAGTAGGATTTGAGAGTACTCGCAGTTACTGAAAGCTACTTAAAAGTCAAAAACAATTAATAATAAAAAAGCATGCATCAGAGACTAAAATCAATTAAAACACATTCCAGGGATTTAGTGTTTTAACACCATGGACAGTCAAAGAAAACATGTCTTATGTAATGGCAAAATAAAAGTATCGACAGGCAGAGGATAGTTAGGATTTAACCTTATAATAAATATGTATCATGTTATATATAGATAAAGCAATCTCTAAATAGTAAATAAACGTGGCACCAATTTTTCTTAAAATGTCCTCTACCAAGTCAGGAATATGGCAATTGTTATCAGATAGTCCGTTTCTATGTATGTTGACGTATTCTTTTGTTGTTCCGTTGTTTTCTTTTTACAGTTGATGTATTATCCTCGGTTTTAGTTTGTTACCCGGATTCGTTTTCGCTTAACCGAATTATGACTATTGAACAGCGGTATATTACTGTTGCCTTTATCTATCGTTATTTTCAAAAGCACTGACAGATCCATCGTTATTAACTTATGAAAGTTTTCTTTGGTAACCTAGCTAAGAGAGCAATTTTGATCAGTAACAAACAGTTTTTAAGAGATCCGTATAAGTAATTCAAAGTGGAACTTGTTTATATCTAATAAATATCTGCCTAACATGACGAATGATATGTGAAGGCGCTAGTTATGTATAAATAAGAAGATGAGTTATGATTGCCAATAATACACCAGAGAACAAAATGCGTAGAAGCTAGAAACTATAGGTCACCATATGTTATTCAGCAATGAGCAAAACCGATTCACCATAGCAAGCTATAAGATGGCTAAGACTAATTAATACTATATTAATTAGTATTGTAATTTTCATTGTTATTAATTAATGTTATATGAGTATTAAAAAACCAAATCTTGAATTCTATCCTAATTCTATCCTATTTTGGGGAAATTTCAGAAATTCAAATGTGACGTCACTTTTTTTGCGTTGATCTCTTTGGCTAACTCGGCTGTGAATTTTTATGTGCTGGTTTATGTTGTTTTATGTATCTGTTTTTATTCTGTAGTTAGTCACCACTTCGGTGTTATCATGTATATCTATTATATAGTCATTTTTATAAATTTACTGTTTGCTAAAGTATGAATTATTCTAAATACTAAGGATTTTCTTATCTAAGACATACAACCTTAGCCGTATTTGGCACAACATTTTTGAACTTTTGGTCCTCAATGCTCTTCAACTTAGTACTTGTTTTGGCTTTCGAACTTTTTTGATATGAGCGTCACTGGTTAGTCTTGTGTGGACGAAACGCGCGTCTTGCGTATTAAATTTTAAACGTGGTACCTTTTGTTCGCTATTATTCGTATGTTTCTCTGTCCTATATGTTCTCCCATTAATTTGTATTGTAGTCCTGTCATGTAATGTTGTCATTTTAATGTTATATTTAACATATCCATAAAAGCAGGAGGTTTGGCTAGCCACAAAACCAGGTTCAACCCACCATTTTTTAAAATGTCCTGTACCAAGTCAGGAAAATGGCCATTGTTATATTATAGTTCGTTTCTGTGTGTGATACATTTTAATGTTGTGTTTCTGTTGTGTCGTAGTTCTCCTTTTATATTTGATGTGTTTCCTCAGTTTTAGTTTGTAACCCGGATTTGTTTTTTTCTCAATAGATTTATGAATTTCAAACAGCGGTATACTACTGTTGCCTTTCTTTATCTGAAATGCCAAATGTTATACGAGAAAACTAACGGATTGATTTATGTCCAAAACGATAAACGAAAAGCAAATACAATATACAGCAACATCCAGCAACCGCTGAATTATAGGTTTTTGACATTGGACAGACACAAACAAAATGTTGCAGGAATAAACTTGTAAATGCGTGAACCCAACCCTTCCCTAAGCTAGGACAGTGGTGTAACAGCACAACAAACAGATAAATTATGTCATCGCGAAAAGTAATATTTTGTTAAGAAAACTATATTTTATACGACACCTCGTAGACACCAGACGCAAATGACTGTTGTTTGTCACATGTAAAAGTATCCTTAAAATCATTTAACTATTTCATGAAAAATGTACCGAATATAAACGGTATGATTTCTGGAATTTCAAAATGCCAATTTTCCTAAGAAAAAGTTAATATCAACCTGGAAAACAGACAGAGAAAAAGCTACAAGAAGAATATCCAAAGTAGAGAATCGTCAGTTCTGAGGGCATTGTGCAACCCATGTTTTATGGTTGCTTTCCCAAAATCAAGCCACTGATTTTGTCTTGTCAATACTATGGTAAATAAAATGGCAAATATGTCATGCATGTTCAGGACGACGTATAAGCTGCTCAGTTTTTCTGGTTTGGAATGTTGAAATGTTGATTCATGTTTTATCAAGAAAGAACTGACAATTGATCTCTAATATTTTGTTACAAAATTTCGTGCATTCTAGTTTTCTTCCATTACACCTTCTAATATTTGTATCGATTATGTTTGAATTCTTTTGTTATTGATATAAGGTAATTTAGTGTATTGCCATCAAAAGAAATTATGAAACTTTTACGGACGCCATCACGATTTGATTGACCGTTATGGAATATCTGCTTCACATATGACGACGAATATGTTCCAATTGTTGTAACCACAATCCCGTCCTCTTTTTCTCGAATGTCAACTACTGAATTAGACTTGTCACCAGGTTTGTACTTAAATGAGCAACACGACGTGTGCCACATGTGGAGCAGGATCTGCTTACCCTTCCCCAAAGCACCTGAGATCACCCCGGGTTTTTGGTGGGGTTCGTGTTGCTCAGTCTTAAGTTTTCTATGTTGTGTTTTGTGTACTGTTGTTTGTCTTTTTGTCTATTTCGTTTTTTGCCATGGCGTTGTCAGTTTAGTTTCGAATTTAGTTTAGAATTTCAACCAAAGATGAAGAACTAGATCTCCCTTCACTGTATTGGATACCTAAACTACATAAGTGTCCTTATTAACAGCGTTATACTACTTGGTCTTCCAAGTGCCATGGCATTGTCAGTTTCAGTTTGTTTTCGACTTATGAGTTTGAATATCCCTTTGGTATCTTTCGTTTCTCTTGTCAAGAACACTTGGAGTGTTTGCTTTTTAGTCTTGCTCACCTGAAAACAAAGATGTACATTATCCAGTATTACGTATCTTGTGTGCCGAATTTTGACGTTCCTGGGGACAAGCATTCTCATATAAATGAAGTTATATGACAATCTATCATTCTACAGCAACATAAGTAAAATTCGATGTGTGTTAAACGCTCATTTCAATCTTTACTTAAATTTATTGTCTCACAGTCAAATAAAAACGAACGAAATGACTAGAAAACAACTGTAATACTGACTTGGTACAGACATTTTTCGAAGAAAATGGTTGGTTAAACCTGGTTTAAGAGATAGCTAAACCTTCCACTTATACGACAGTTGAGTAAAGTTTCGTTACGTTGACAAAAAATAGTATGATCAATCCATACAAAAATAATTGGTTAACGTGACAATGATTAGGATCCTACAGCCAATAATTGTGTAAACATACATCATATATTAGATATATTACATGACTTAACTAAATAATAAAAACAGTAATCTGCAAGGACTGCATACAAATCTAATAAAGACTTCAACAAAATAGCTTAAAATTCAATCATAGCTTTTCCTTAACCTTCTTTTCTATCCTTATCCACAGCATAAAAATAGATTGTGTGTACACGTACATTTTTCTATAGAATAATTGGCTTTTGCCACCATTTTGGCAAGTCATACTCTGAGTTGTCCTTTTACCATTAGTGGTTGATATGTTGACTTTATTAAGTCATCAACTATATAAGTATAACGATATATTGTTTAACCCATGGTGTATTTGAATACATATTAAAATAGGGTTATATAAAATCATGTTCCAAGTTTGATATAGAAAAATCTGAAGTATTTCTGAAACAGAAATTAAATGACTTTTGAGCAAGTGCAATGAAAACTTAATAATTTTCGTAATATGAGTGTGTCGGAATGACGGAGCTGCCTTGATCCTTATATCTGAAGTCCAGACTTGAAGTAGATAGCTGTATTTTAAACATATTTAATTTATTCTTCCGCAAAAAAAGGTTTTTTATCTAAAGTTACTCCTTTCGTTTATCGTTTTTAGCCATGGCGTTGCCAGTTTCTGTTCGACTTGTGATATCTTCAGTCTCTGTTTCCACGTTTCACTAGTAAATGTGGTAATGGGGTAGCTCAAAAGAAATACAGTGTGAAGAATTGGACTTGATTTGATAAGATTAGTTGCAATGATTTATACAAAAGAAGACAGCCATCAGAATCATACTAGGTATTTTTCTTTTTGTTTTCATATGCATGTTTCTGTTTATCTACACTGTGATACATCATTCACTAAGACACCAGAAAACCGCAACGGATCCTTTAAAAAGCCAAAAATGTCGTATTTGAACAGCGCTGCGTTTAAGACCCATTGGTGACCTTAGGCTGTTTTTTTCTGCTGTTTGGTCGGGTTGTTGTCTCTTTGACACATTCTCCGTTTCCGTTCTCTATTCTATGTAATATGGTTGATCGTACAATAAATGTTAAATACATGTTTCATGTTTTGGTAGATAGAATTATTTGAACTTTGGTGGATAGTTGTCTCATTGGTAATCATACCTCATCTCCTTATTTTTATAGAGTATGCCAAATAGATCTTAAATGGTAGAGCAGTATTATTCTAATATATCTTTTCTTCATCTTTTTCTTATTATGAAAAAAAAAGGATATTTCTCAATATACTGTTAATTACACTCAAGAATTAAAAATTGTTTCATTTTTCTTAGCATGACTTTGTCAGTTGAATTGTTTGATAAAAAAGATTTTTATCTTGAATATGTTATCAAAATATGGAAGTCAATTATCAGTTGAAAGTATGAAAGTATAGAAGTTAGCAATTCGTTCAGTCGGATATGAATATGACTATTCTCATCTATGTCCAGTCTTTAAGGTTATTGTAAATAACGGTAGTATACAAAAAGACTATCGGACGATTAAAAAGTAAATTATATTCAAGATTATTGTGCTATGATCATTTTATTCAACAATAATAAAAATGAAATTGAATAAACTGTCTACATAGTTATTACATATGTGAACATAGAACACACTTTATAGTAAAGGAAAACAAAGATGAAAAATAGTCATACACACATCACATTTTTATCAATTTTCATTCAATACGTTTTATTCATGGGAATTAATCTGCAAAATTAATACATCAAAATATTGAACTTCAAATGTCCTTGTATTTATCTTAGAATATGAAAAACAAAAACTTTAACATGTTTATATGTGATGAGATAAAGGAGGATTAAAAGGTTCATAAGAACCCGGAAGTGTCATTTCATTTTGCCTTGTGATAGGCCTACTACTACAGCTCGGTTGTTGTTTCTTTGGTACTGTTGCTTCTCTGATGGTTCTTCTCTTTGGATATATGACTCTGCTAACCTTTCCAGTTTTTGCTGGAATAAATGTAACCATAGTTATCTAAAGTGAGTTTTTCTTAAATCTTTAGACTTGTATTTTGGTTTTGATACATTAGACGATGTTAATATGAGGATGAACATTTTTTTTATAACTTTAACATTTTCAAAATGTCTCGATTTCCTTTATTCTCATTTCCAAAAAGGTTGAGTAACTTTAGCTCATAAGAGTTGAATGGATCAATTGGGAAATCCAATTCATATTATTATCAAATAAAATTTAAAGTTTGCATTTGCAGTTTATGCTCCATACACAAGGAACAATAATAACTGTAATCAAATATACTGTTAGAAATTAAGTTACATCCTATAAACAGTCTAATGGAAACTTCAGTTGTACTATTAAATTTTCAATATTCTTGCTAGATAATTATAAAACTTTATTAATTGCGAATAAAACTAATTATAGGATATACGTAAATGAGACAACAAAACATGACAAAATACCAGATAAAAATCTAAAAGTCATTATGAGGTATTCAAAAATGAATACACAATTTGCCTAGGAATCATGCAGTGGTGAAAACATGACAAACAAAAACCCGCTCAAGTTTACATTAATTTAAGTTCAAAAGGTATAATAGTGCACGAATATAACATTCTTTCCTTTTCCTGTTCTGGTATTTCAAGATATAATTTGGTTGAAATGCACTAGAAAATAACAATCAAGGGGAGCTAACCACGTTATTTGCTATCATTCTAACCAAAAGATATCTAGAAATTTCTCGAATTACCAGACACACAGAAACAAAAGACCTCCCATTTCGAACTCAGAACAAGGGTATCCTCAAAATAAACAAAATTAGAGAGGCGGGATTTTTTCCGCCATGTTTTGAAATTCTTCTATATTGCCTGATTCTTACAAAGACTGGCACTTAAGAGACTATCAAAGTCCTACAATAAAGATCAAAATTCCGTTATGACAAAAAACATTTAGATATGTATACTAAATACAACCACTGACGTTCTTAACCAGGGCACAGACTATGTGGCGTGATTAACGCAGATTCAACCTTTCCCTGTTAAATACCCGTCATTGGAGCTAAGGGTATATCAGACAGCGTACAGAAATACTGAAGGTTATTTTGGTTATGTCGTCAGTTATACGTAACTACAAAACAATATCACATTAAATTGTCTTCGTTAAATTTGTTCCTTTAAAGTAGTAAAAAGTATAAAAATACACTGTCTTGACATGCAAAACAATTAGCTTTTGCTTGATTATATCAATAATAGTTTTACACAGACAATCTGTAACCATCAATGGAAAGTAGCTACTCAAGATTTATGAAATGATGTTAAACGATAAAGAAATTCTTTATACCACTATTTATATAAGTTTTGTCACAATATTTGACACCAATATTTTGAACTCAGTCGTTGAAACGAATCAGTCTACGATATTTCCCTCAATACAAGTAATAAGTATGAATGTATTAGAAACTGAAAGCATTGTTTTCAGGATTGGAGTAAAGTACCGACAACATTGTTGCCTGTTTTGTTAGAAGTACGGATGGTTGCATCAGCTAGTTAAAAAAAAAACTCAGATCGGTTGGAATTGTAAGTGATTAAACGGAAATTATAATAAATGAAAAGATAACAAAATTTCTATTGCTGTACAGTTATCAACGCCTATGGTCTTACATCCTGTCAATACTTATATTTTGGTATTGCACAAGGTTATGCTTTTCTCAGACTCAAAATTTGTTGGATGTGTAATCACTGAAATTTTAGTCTCGGAAAACCTGATTTATTTGCAAGTTGCAATTGGCTTTGAACTAGTTTTCATTAACTACGAGTTCTCTTAGATCGTTACTTTTTGACTTTTGTCGTTTTTTTTTGTGATTCGTGTCGATTTGATCAAGCTCACTCCAACTGATTTTTACAGTTGCTTCAAATGTTTTGCTTTTACACTATTGTCCAAAGGTTACAGGAGGGTTGAGGGCACGTAAACATGTTTAACCCAATCACATTGTTAATATGTTTGTGCCAAGTCGGTTGTCTGTAATTTAGTAGTTGTCGTTGGTTGTTTGTAGTATTTAGTTTTCATGAATTGTTTTAATATTGGCGGTTGGTTTTCTCGATTAAATTTGTTGAATAGTCAAGGCATTTATAGCTTACTATACGTTAAAGGTTTTGCTCGTTGTTGAAGGCCTTATTTTGACCTTTAGTTGCTCACATCCACGTCACTTGATCTCTACTGGAATTTTGTCTCATTGGCAATATCTCTTTATGTTTATAATAATTGAATCTAATGTTTAAGGTTATAAAACGTTTAACAAGTATTTTCCAGAGATACAAAAATTTGGTCTGGAAGTTTGGTTGTACCTGTAGAAAACTTATTTCGAACGGTATAGCACAGTCTAATTTTTAAGGAGATCTTGTTTACCGATTCCGGAAATTGAAATACGATCCGGATATTTTTTCTCAGATGTATTTCAGCTTTGTATCGATCTAATGAGGTAAGCCCTTTTCAACTGATATTTATAGTTTGTTCTTATGTTGTACTGTTACATCACTGTCCCAGGTTTGGGGAGGGTTGGCGCCTTTAAACTAGTTTAACCCCGCCACATTATGTATATGCCTGTCCAAAGCCAGGAGCCTGTTATTCAGTGGTTGTCGTTTGTTGCTGTATATCATATTTGTTTTTTCGTTTATTATTTTGAACATAAACCAGGCCGTTAGTTTTCTCGTATGAATTGTATTACATTTTGTCATTTCGGGGCCTTTTATAGCTGACTATTTGGTATGAGTTTTGCTCATTGTTGAAGGCCGTACGGTGACCTATAGTTGTTAATTTCTATGTCATTTGGTCTCTTGTGGAGAGTTGTCTCATTGGCAATCATACCACATCTTCTTATTTCTATATTTAGCACGATGTGCTTTTTTGTGTTAAAATCTCAAATGTTGAATAAATATTTGAAAATATCAAGTAAGTGAGACTTACATTTTATAGTAGCTGAGATACAACATATGATTGTTACAAGGAATATACCTCCAACAATGCCACCAGCAATGACCCTAGTTAAATAACAAAATTCTAATATAGATTAACGCAGTGAACATTTATTATCAAATGTAGACATGCTAAAGTCTATCATAGTAAATACGTGTAGTTATGAAACCCGAATAAAGTATCCGAAAACGAAAATCATTAAACAATTAAAAAAGAAAACCAAACATATAAATACTTAATAAATAAATAAATAAATAAATAGTGTTTACCCTTAAAAAATCCTGCTAACACAAATACAAAAGCTGACCTAAACTTTTGATACTGCGAAATGACGTATAGCCTTGGTTGAAGACATAGTGCACTCCCTTTCGGGTCATGCGTTCTGTTTTCAACTGTGACTCTTTTTCACATATATAGTCAATTCTAAACACAACAGTATTCTAAGTATATTTTAACTACTGATGATGATGAAAACTGTTGTTTTGACTTTCATTAACAAAATCAACTAGTTTTTGTGAACAAGCAATACATATTTGTAGAAATTATTAGAGATAACTTACCCTCCTGATGATGAGGATGATGAGCTCTCATAACATCGTGAAGTACCGGTACAACTGTAGCCCCTAGGACAACACCAAGAATACCCAGTACAATGATAGTAACTACCAGGGCAAGATCCTACAATAATATAATTATAACTGTAGGACAACACCAATCATACCCAGTACAATGATAGTAACTACCAGGGCAACCTCCTACAATAATATAATTATTACTGTAAGACAACACCAATCATACCCAGTACAATAATAGTAACTACCAGGGCAACCTCCTACAATAATATAATTACTACTGTAGGACAACACCAATCATACCCAGTACAATGATAATAACCATCAGGGCAAACCTCCTACAATAATATAATTACTACTGTAGAACAACACCAATCATACCCAGTACAATAATAGTAACTACCAGGGCAACCTCCTACAATGATATAATTATTACTGTAGGACAACACCATTTATACCCAGTACAATGATAGTAACTACAAGGGCAAGATCCTACAATAGTATAAATTACACTTACGTTCTTATTGACTTCAAACGGATAAAGGATACATCACCATCTTATTGAGACCATACAAAATTTAAAAAAGTACTATTAATGACTTAATGTTGATTATAATGGTAGCGTATTTTTCAGGTCTTTCAAACGATTAAAACATAATATGGCGATCAGGTATATAGACACTTCCTTTTTTTCTTTATAGCAATTAAAACCAATTACCTCTCATTGTTATTTAATTATAATTTAATATAAATAGAAACAGTTGTTAGTTTTATTTGTCAAGAACTGGAAGGTCTACTATTTTTTTAATCATGTCTAGTCGAAAGGTAAGGAAAAGTATAAATGCTTTCCACCGGTTTTGTATTAGAGAATTTATAAGAAATAAAATTGAGAATGGAAATGGGAAATTTGTCAAAGAGGCAGCAACCCGACCAAAAAGCAGAAAACTTCGTAAGCGATAATCAACGAGCGACGTGAGTCGCAAGATGATTATCGTTTCCGAATCCACTACTTCTTATACATTCTCTAGCTTATCCTATTTCTAGCAAAACGACTGACTGTTTTACGTTTTGACAATAAATCAACGGAATTTCATAAAGATAATTTTGTATTTTGTCTTTTTATTCTATAATAGTTGGAAATGATTATATCCACACGGTTCACATCTATATTTAGACATTCGACAAGTTAACATAAGTTTAATATAACTTAAATGGGGTGTTAGCTCCCCTTTTTAACTCCAAATTTCATATTTGTTAATAAATATTTCATTTAATTATTAATCATTACAAATTATTTATATTGAATAGATTTTGGTATTTATGATTTATTTAAAAAGACTTATAATAATATACAAAATTTATCTTGTTTCGAAAATTTTAGAAATTGTAATTACAAAAATTTAGAACCTTTAAAATTTATATATACATGTATAGTATTTAGCAAAATTTATGAAGTAATCTGAGGGCTGGCTACCAATTAGCCGTACTTATCCATTGATAAAGATAAATAAAAGCGCACTAATCCAAATCTATAAGTTTAGCGCAACTGCCACAAACCTACCGTTTCATGTTGCTCCATTTCATGTTGCTTTCCAAATGAAAGAAAATTATGTGCTAAAGGTTGTATTTGAACATTTATATATTAATTTTGTTTACACTGTTTCCGTTTCATTCAGTTTAGATTATTTTAGCGTTAATTCATTTTGCATCCATCGTCAATCAGTCAATAAGCTAGTATTATATGTGGTACGCATTCCCGAATCCCAAGCAGAATTGCTCTTGCTACAGGTGTATAATTATGTTAATTTTATAAACTTTCAATCAAGCTGCTCATAGCCGTGATCGTTAAGTCGTTGTTAACGATAGTCATAACGATGATAATAACAGTACGGAGTTCAGACGTTTTTATCCGGAATGAAATTTTTTTCATCGTAATTTTTTTCTCGACCAAAATATTGTTTTA
The DNA here is from genome assembly GCF_021869535.1 of Mytilus californianus. Taxonomy (NCBI): domain Eukaryota; kingdom Metazoa; phylum Mollusca; class Bivalvia; order Mytilida; family Mytilidae; genus Mytilus; species Mytilus californianus. The sequence continues at coordinate 2,052,163 of NW_026262690.1, read as the reverse complement.
ATCTTAGAGGTATTATATATTTCATTTTCTTATAATGGCGATGATTTTGTTTGTGTTTTTTTACTGTCAAAGAAGTAGTTTTACGGTCGCTTTATATTCAAATTAGAGCCCGTTCAATCAAACAAAGAAAAAATTGATTGATAGCATGATAATAAAATAAAACTAAAACCATAAGTAAGCATTTGCTATGATGAAAAAGAAAATTGAAAGTCCTTGTATGTTAAAAGTGTTATGGGCATATTGATGTTTGTTTTATCATGTTGAAAATCGACCAATGTTCAAACCTGACATCCGGAATAAACTCTTTTTATGATTTTAAAGAAAATGTTTTATTTTTTTTCTCTTGTCATTTTATATTTTGATATTGCTATATAATTATACTCAAGAACGTTCAAATGTAGAACATAATCATCTTTTAAAAAATAACACCCAAAATAATGCAAATCAAAAATATTTGAAAAGAACATGAACAAACCAAGACATAATATATATTTCATTGATTACAGGAGTTAATTGTCAATGAGACAGAAATTCAGTTTATTGACATGTATTGACAATTAAGCGCTTTACGAGTATAATTTAAACATTTATGTCAGCACTCGTGGTATAGTGGTATTATGCATAGACTGAAGACTGTAATGATTTGCATTGAAAATACCCGCGAGTTCGAACCCTTCATATGAAACACGTTTTTGAGAGGATAAAAGATCGTAAGTTGAAAATTAAAAGTTATGATATAAGTTATCTTAACTTGACAAAGTGGTCAGCGGGTTCTTAAAAAATCATCCACATTAAGAACATTAGACTGACGTCAAGAGAAATGGGTTTACGTCTGATAAACTTATAATAATAAAAAAAAAATACCTTTCAATGTTCTTTGGTGCCTAACTGATACAAAAAAAACGTAAAGCAAATTAATTCATATTCTTTATTCAATCTTTGTGGTTTGTCTCCCATATTTTAACACTAAACTTCGATTCCCATAAATAACTGACTTTTATCATACAAACTTTAATGTTGATGGCGGATCTCTGCTGATCTCTGTTTAATTTGTAAGCGACTCTTTCGACACTGGGCAATTTTGGGATAAGTGTGTTTTTTAAATACTTTCTTTTGCTAAAGACCATGTGACAATCCTTTCTACCCTTTTTGGACCTTTGTTTTTTTTATAAATGGTTGAAAATCGCTCTAGACCAAATTTAAGGTACGAGGTCGGATTCAAGGACCGAAGGTAACCGTTATACATACCGCGGAATACTTTTAAAATTATTTGATTTTGTCTCGTAATTAAATGCGTCTTTTTATTTCTCTTATTTCATGGGATAGAAAATGAAAACGGGGAATGTGTCGAAAAAGATAAAAATAACAAAAATACCGAACCTAATGGAAAATTCGAAACGGGAAGTCCCTTATAAAATGGCAAAATCAAAAGCTCAAACATATCAAACAAATGGAAAACAACTGTAATATTCCTGACTTGATAAAGGCATTCCCTTATGTAGAAAATGGTGTATTAAACCGGGTTATATAGCTAGCTAATCCTCTCACTTATGTGACTGTCGCATAAAATTCCATGATATTGACAACAATGTGAGAACAAAACATACAGACATAATTGGTAAAAATGTCAAAAATTTGGGTACGGCAGTCAAAACTGTTATAATCTTAATGACTTAAAAAAGAAACAACCATGTCAACAAAGAAAAACGAAATGGCAAATAGACAAAGCACATAAGCAAAAATGACAGACAAAATTACAAAAAAAGAGCATAATAACACAATGGCGGGATGTATAAATACTGAGACAAAAGGAATAAACAACCCAAGGCCACCAATGGATCTTCAACGCAGCTCACCCCTAAACAATAGTGGATACTAGTTCAGAGAAAATGACGCCACTCTTTACTCAGAAACATCCATTGAACCAAAATTAAAAAAAAACACAAGACTACCAAGGCTAGAGGTTCCTGAATTCGGACAGGCGGAATCATGAGGCCTATTTAAACATGTTTTGTGAGGTCTCAACCCTCCCCCTATACCTCTAGCCAATGTGGAATAAACAAACATACAACAAAACGCTCAGTAAAACTCAGTTTAAAAGAAATCTGAGTCCGATGTTAGAATAGGTAATAGAAGCAAGATGACGATGATAAACATAAATTAACAAAGGACTACTAGCAGTTACTGACATGCCATTATTTGCTTTCTGCACAAAAAAAAATCAACATTTCAGCATCATCTCTTGACTGGCAATAAGTAAATGAGAAATTTTCAATATCGGTACTCTTTTTTAATTTCTTAAAAGTTTGGCGAAGTTAATGATATTCTGTCTCTAATAAAGTACCCCCAACCAGTCGGTAGATGCTCTTTATTAAACACCCTATCTGGCCATCAGCCCCTCTATTTTGAACGATAAGTTAATATTTTCCAAATTTTTATGGATAGTGATGGATATAAAAAGAATGTTCCTTTCGTTTTTGGGGAATTTTGGACAAAACATTGGGGTAAAATATTTAAAAAGTATACAATTACAAAAAAATCTTTTGTGCTAGAATGTCAATGACAATTAACAAATAAGTTATGTTATATCATTTAGAATAGATGCCTAAATGCAAAGCATTATTTTTGTAATATTTTGGGAGTAAACTTTATTGTTAACCATCTTTTTAAAAATTTAATTTTTGTTAACAAAATTCACAAATGTTAAACATCTTTTTGTGCTTCACTTTCAAAGAAATTTGATATATAGATATAATAAACTATTCTAAATTGAGTTAAAGTGTCAAAAATTATAAAAATGTTACAAAAACTTACTTTCTGTTCAAAATTGAATCTTTTTAGAAATATCTGTTAGTGCTAGGATTTACACAAAAACTGTCATTTGGGTGTAAATGCAATTCAAAATTGTTAATAGGTATCTTTTTGAAGAAGGGAATAAATGTGGGAAACAGCAAGTTTTTGTTTAAAAAATCACCATTGGGAAATGTCTCCTTTTGCTAGAATTTCAACAAAAAATTGATATGTAGGTGTAATAAAGTTATTTCGAAGTGATTGAAGGTGTATGAAAATATATATATAATAAAACTCGGCAGAAAACTACTTTTTGTTAAAATATTACAAATTTTGAGAAATATCTTTTATGTTAGGATTTCAACATACATTGAATTTTGCTATTCCAATTTTTTTTTCATTTTCATTTTACTGTGAGAAGACAAAATAGTTATCGGTTAACCTATTTGGAAGGCCTGTTTAATTACGATATAACAAGTTTCGGTGAGATAGACAACGCGGAATCGAAATATAACGAAAGTTCGCGACCGACTATCATTTTTCAAAAAGGCGGGTTGAGTACCTTGTGTTATATTAAGGTATATATGATTTTTGTTTAGAGACAAAGTGCCTGTAGTAATGTTATATTGATTATAAATTTATTTCTACATCAAAATGGAAAAATTCACCATAGAAGTAACAGTTCTTAGTGATTGGGAAACCAGCAATAACATACTGATACAAAATGAGATCTTAAATGATATTATATACTTTGATTGAAGATTCAATATATTCAAGTTGAAGACTTAAAGAAAAAAGATAAATTAGGATCTAAAGGACAAGTTACAAATGAGAACAAACAGATCAAGGTAACTTAAAGGAACACACGTATAAATATGAAACAAGGCTTTTGATCAGAAAACATTGAAAACCTAAGGACAAGCAAACATATCTTAAACTACAGGCAAAAATAAGCGTAAAATGCATAGGAAACACTGTGTCACATGTATAACTCCATCTGACTGATGCTGTGAATTGATTTTAATCAATTATATATTGTTCTTAGGAATTTGGCTAATGATAATTCTTTTTTCATTGCATTATATCGTGTGAAGGGAGTTGTGAAAACTGGCAAGTCATGTAGTTAGTAATTACATTGTCAATTAGAAAGCTAGTTCTGACCATTCCAATTTATGTTTCTAAAAAAATAAAAAAAATTCTAACATTTTGCTTATATTAGCTGTTGTTCCATAGAACCAACTGACAATTGAAAGTGAGTTATCTCATTGTGGAGATATTGTATGAAGCTAAGATTAATATTTTAGATTATCATACCTAAGATAACTTACCTTTTACAGTACTTATCCAAAAAGAAATAACTATAGTCAGTATTACTGGTCCCGTCTTACCACTTTGTCTTGTTGACCAACTTGGCAAAAGAAAATGCCCCTTAAAGAAGTTATGTCTTTAATCCAGAACAAAACTCTATTTTCTTTCTGTTTTCGTGTCATTGAGAAAACATTTTTAATGGTATTAATTTCAAACAATAGAATAATCAGTTTGAAAATTGAAAGTGTAGTTGTCCTTGAACACGAACTTTTAACTATTTGTTAAGCATTAGACAATATAATTATGTACACTTATTATATAGGGCTAGAGGTGTTTTTATTGACCAATCTGTTAAATAGTTCTGTGATCATTTATATTCTAATTGTACTGAAAAAAAAAATCAAAAAGCGATCCTTGGTTGTATTTCTAATTCCTAATATCATACCTTTATAACCAAATAAAACAAATGATAAAAAGGACGAAGAAAATGTCCCGTTGTCACAATTTACATATACTAGAGTTCTTTAACACTCCATAGTTCGACCACGCAATGCAAACACATTGATGACAAAATTAACACAAAAGATCAATTAGCAAAATTTACATTTTTTGGACTTAACACATTAATATAACATTAAATACATACTTTAATATATATTGTAAAGTAACACGTTTAAATCATATGAAACGAGTTTCCTGTAGCAATGGGGAAGATAAAAACTTTTAAGGATGTGAATGGTGAATGCTCACACGTTAAACATTTTGTACTAGGCACAACTAAAAATAACTAGTTCATGAAAGGTATAGTTGTATAATCCCAGCTCTGTATTTTGGATAGTTGTTTGAAGGTAGCAAAAATTCTTTTAACAGTAAGCATCCAAACGTATGTTGAAGATTACCGTTTTTGGTGCCCTTCCTATTGCTCGTTAAATGGTTTTATTATAGATCAAATGAGGATGTTACCAATACGTTTCGTGGACATATACATTAACGTTTACTAAATCCATGTTACTGCACTTGATGCAAATTTCTATAGTTGACGTCTCTTTAGTGACATCCGAGACCAAAAATATCTGAAAATCTAAAACGAATTAAACACGTTAAAATGATTATAACACCGAAAAACATTGGAATAGCCAGTTGTTAATTCACTCCGGTACAACACGTTTCGTGACCCTCAAAGTGTCATACGCAATACAGATTTTTTTGATAGGCTAAAATCTGTTTTTTTGGTTTCCTCTTTTTGATATCCTGAAACCTTTAATAACGCATTATGATAAACGGTGTCCATTTTACTGCACCATATGCGCATTTTAACAATTAATGTCTCTTCAGTAATGCCCGAGGCCAGGATATTAAAACTCTTAAACTTAATATACACTTTGATGAACTGATATAGTTATGAATTTTTCTAATCGTAGAAGCCGTTGATTCATCTGTAGTCGATGTTGACGTCCTTATCACTTTGGAGAACAGTTGGCTTATTGGCAACCATACCTCATCTTATTATATTTATAAGTGGTTCAATAAATAAAAGCAACAGTAGTAAACCGCTGTTCAATAGTCAAAATTCGATTAAGCAAAAACAAATCCGGTTAACAAATTAAAACCGAGGGAAACACATCAACTATAAGAGGAAAACAACGGAACAACAGAAACACTGAACTGCAACAAAAACAAACGCCAACATACATAGAAACGGACTTTTTGATAACAACTGCCATATTCCTGACTTGGTACAGGACATTTTAAGAATAAATGGTGGGTTGAACCTGGTATAACAGACACTGGCTACATATGTCTGGTAATCTCTATTGTACAAAACAATACAATAACAGATACTGGCTACACATGTCTGGTAATCTCTATTGTACAAAACAATACAATAACAGATAATTCGATTAAGCAAAAACAAATCCGGGTAAAAAACTAAAACCGAGGGAAACACATCAACTATAAGAGGAAAACAACGGAACAACAGAAACACTGAACTACAACAAAATCAAACGCCAACATACATAGAAACGGACTATCTGATAACAACTGCCATATTCCTGACTTGATACAGGACATTTTACGAAAAAATGGTGAGTTGAACCTGGTTTTAGAGCTAGCCAAACCTCCCGCTTATATGGAAATGTAAAACAATACAGCTAAAATGACAACACTACGTGACAGTACAAACAAACACATGAACACTCAGCACAGAGAAATTCATAAATATATAATATAATAGTACATAACAACATGTAAACCGCAGAATAACAACGGACACCTCACTTGAATTTACGGCAGCACACCAGGACACCACAAACGAAATATAAACTGCGCGTCATATGAATGGATCAACATCACGTAAAAGTGACGTATTTTTTGTGACGTTTATATTATCACAGGTAAATTTCTAAAAATAAAAATAGACTGATTAATTTATAGACACGTACAAGAATATAAATTTGGATTGAGTTTGTAATGATGTTATTATATGTATTTATTAACCATGACTAGAATATTAAAATGGAATTGTGTTTGTAGTTGTGTTATTATTTGTATTTTCTAACCATGTTGGTTTTTCTTCTAAATCAAAACTGAGTATAAACAAAAAATCCTGTGCATATAGTTGTTTTAAACTTAAAATCATATAAATGAAGTAGCTGATTTTTCATCTTAACTTTTCCATACATATAGAAAACAAAAATTAAATTAAATAACTGTAATACAAGGCAAGATCATGTTAGACCAAACAGTAAACACACATAAAAACAAACAACATATAACAAAAACCACGCGTAACTCGACTATACTGACAAATAAGACATATTTGAAATGTACCAAAAATTCAGAATTCAAACTACAAACGAAATAAACAGACAACAACTCAGCACAAAATGACCCATCGGTCCAACACGTATAAGAAAGTAACAACAAAATGCCCGAAAGCGGGATTTAAACTGACAAAATCAAACGCTATCAATCATCGGAACAAGTGCAAAATACTTTTGGTACAGGCATTTTGCAGAAAAAAATGGTGGGTTAAACCTGGTTTGATAGCTAGCTGAACCTCCCACTTGAATGACAGTTGTTTACAATTCCATTATATTCACAAAATTGGGTGAGTAACCCAAATAGACATAAATAGGATAATGTGACAATAATTGGGACCCAGCAGCCAAAACTGTGTAACATACATTAGAAACATTCAACACAACTGACATAATAATTCACACAAACATACACATTAGTCATATATCAAAGACGCCGACAACAAAGGTTTAGAAGATGATACATTTGACACTGAACGACGTCAACAAATTTTTTGGTCGTTGATAGTACATACCGTGTAAAGTATACACTTTCTCGATAAAGTAAAAATTAAGTAAATATAAATACTAGAGTAAAGAAAATAGAAACACCACTGTGAAAACCCTTTGTGTCCGAATCGCACCCCAGGACCCACCTGTAGCAGGAATGCACCAAAAAGTCAAAAACATGATGGCGGGATGCATAAATACCGAGTCACGTCAAAAGTCATACATGCGATCAAAAGAAGCAGAATAGCACGAAGACAAATAACGGGAAAACTAAAGTAAAATAAAAAGATACACAACTTTATGAAGTAGACACTGGATATCTATCTAGTAGGTTTTTGAGGTAAGGGTCACGGTGGTCGTCATGTTACACCTCAGCACGAAGAATCTATTACTCAAAACCATCTTGTATTATTTATGAAGTAGACACTGGATATCTATCTAGTAGGTTTTTGAGGTAAGGGTCACGGTGGTCGTCATTTTACACCTCAGCACGAAGAATCTATTACTCAAAACCATCTTGTATTATTTATGAAATAGACACTGGATATCTATCTATTAGGTTTTTGAGGTTGGGATCACGATGGTCGTCTTTTTACACTTCAGCACCAAGAATCTATTACTCAAAACCATCTTGTATTATTTATGAAGTAGAGACTGAATATTTATCTATTAGGTCTTTCAGGTTAGGGTCACAGTGGTCGTCTTTTTACACTTCAGCACTAAGAATCTATTACTCAAAACCATCTTGTATTATTTATGAAGTAGACACTGAATATGTATCTATTAGGTCTTTCAGGTAAGGGTCACGGTGGTCGTCATTTTACCTTGCATTTTTATTTATTTCTTCATTAAGATAGAACTGTTGTAGAAAATTGTGCATCTCATATTCTACAATTTCATACAAATAATAAAAAATCAAACAGAAATCCTACCTTTTGGTTCCCGTACTGGACATTAGATACTAACGATTCCAAACTTTTTTGCCGAGGAAATTTTGACAGTTTTATACCTTGTCAAAATGAAGGATTTGAGAGTAAAGATATATGTTATTGAGGAATGACAAGTTGTAATATGAGCTATTGTTCACTAATGATACACCGCTATAAGTATTTGGTACTCTTGGTAATTTGGTTGATAAGTGATGGATGTAAAAACTCATCACACGGTATAGCATGCACACATGACGGTTGATTATAAATTTCAGAAAGCTCTGATCTATAGTACCTGACCAACACTTCATACATGACCATCATGGTATATCATAAGTTTCATACAGCATGACGCCAAATTTCAGTAAGCTATGAATTGTAGTTCCCCCAAAAAATGCTATTGTATCGACAGAGGAAAACACGGACGGATGTATACCAGTAAATCCCTCGTTTGGAGCAAGGGCATAACAATCATTTTGACAGACACCTTTGTTGTTTCTGATTAATTAATCCTTTTTGATAATACAACAGATTTGTTCTCAGATATTGAAGTTAAATTGTGTCATGTAAAATGACATTCACGATCCGATCCTAGAACTTTAACAATCAGATCGGAATACTTGACCGCCGTTTCTTAATCCGTCAGGATTATATTTTTCAATATACCAAAAGACATTCGTGGTAATCAATGTAGAACACATCTGACATCTTTTGAAAGCAAATTCTTAGTCGAAAGATTTAGTCATTAGTCTTTCTTTCTTTATTTTCTTTAATTTTGAAATATTGATAAATTTCATAATAAACTGCTTATAACACTTTAGCAGAACCTGAGATCACCCTAACTTTTTGGTGGGGTTCGTATTGCTCAGTCGTTAGTTTTCTATGTTGTGTATTGTGTACTGTTGTTTATCTTTTTCTTTTTTAGTCCTGGTGTTTTCAGTTTATTTTCGAATTATGAGTTTGAATGTCCCTTCGGTATCTTTCGCCTCTCTATTAAAGTAAGACACCTTTTGAATTGTTTTGTTTTAATCCCAGCATGACTTTGGAGGAGGTATTGATCAGATAAAACATTTTGCACTTATATATGTTTCGTGATCGTTTGGAAGTTTGGAAGTTAATTATCGGTGCTACCTACTCTAAGGTGAGAATATATAGAGATGCTAACTTTATAGTACAGGTGCTGTCATTAGTTCTAAATCTAAGGGCTTTTGTATACATTCAAAATAAACCGAAAGCATATCCACCGATAAAATGTAAAAGTTTTATTTAAGTGTTATTTTTCGTCGTTTGTCCTTTTTTTGCCATGATGCAATCGGTTTCTCCTTGACTAAGAATTTTGATTGTCCCTGGGTATCTTCCGTTTCGTTTTTATATAAATATCAAAGATCATTTCTTAAAACAAATAGCTAAATCATTTAAGATGACATAAAGGAAAAAACAAATATTACAATAGTAACGACCTAAAGTATAGGAAAATAAAACAAATAAAATGATAAAACCGTAATACAACTAAGCGCCTACCCACAAAAAAAACCCCAAAAACAACCCCTTCCCCCGAAAACCTAATGTTATTAAGTAGCATTCCCTTTAATGTACCTCTTTGAAGAATGTTTTGCATCAAAATAAAATAACAAGTTTATAAAAGATCAGATTCAAATAAAGTACGAGACAAGTACTTTTATATTTAATATGTGATGATATACATAGGTTATACAAGTTGATAATACCCGGAAGTGTTTTTTTATTCAGTAGCGGTATTTTGCTGCCATATGGGTAGCGTAATCTAGTTTGGTAGTTGTTCCTTGGCTATGATCTTTCCGCCGACTATTTTTCTCTGTGGAACTATGACTTTGCTGAAATATATATTACTGGATATTATGATTGAAAATGACATTTATTCTCATCTTGATATATATTTATACATGACTGTGCGATTTGCAAACGAGAAAATAGTAAATCATAAGAAATTGAAACGGTGAATCTTTATGCAAAGAAGCCATTACTGGAAGTCCTAACAATTTTCCAATTTGTAAATATCTTTTAAGTTCCGGTCTCTTGTTAATAAATTATCTCTGCTTTTGCACACTCTAAATCTTTTATCACCACACATTTCGACATGAAAGGTTGACTCAGTTATTTACATTTTAGCTCTCGAAAGTTTGTTTTTATGATTACTTGGCTGCCGGCGACTATTTATTATTTGCTCTTCTATGAGATGTATATATATATATATATATATCAGGTTGGGTTTATCAATATTACTTGTTGTCAAAATACATAGAAACAGTGCTTATAAAAGCCAAATACTCTTTTTGCACAAATATTTCTAACGTAACAGTATCTAATAACATGTGCTATTTTGTTTTAAACAACTACCAAGCTTTTAAAACTTTTGAAAAATGCAAACAAAACTTACATCTAACAGCCGCTGAGATACAGCTGCATACGACTGCTATTAAAACTATGCCGCCTAAATTCCCACCAGCAATGGCCCTAGTAATAACTATTATATAAATAAGAAAAAATAAAACATGGATTTGAATCAGACTTTTATATTAAATAATTGTGATATAGTTAAGAAATGACCACTGATTTATATTAAAAGTATTTATAAAAGTGATTTAATTGATGATGATGTTGATGATAATGATGCTTGTGTGTGTGTTGTTAATACTGCTGTTGATGGTGATGATGATTATTGTTCATTTGTACATTGAACGATTTTATTCAAAAAAAAGATTTCGTGTTTTCATTTTCGTCTGATGTTTAACAGTGATAAATTATGAATTAAAAAAAACAAATACGGAATAATTAGAGTTGACTTACCCTCCTGATGATGAGGTCGGGTACGTCAGGTTCTTTACACAAGCTGTATTACCAGTACATTTGTGGCCATCAGGACAACACAAATCAGAGAACTCAGAGCACTGGTAGTATTCAAAAGGATAAGACCCTTAAATGATAAAATTAGTGACTTAACACTGACATTCCAGACATAACGACTCTACTGACGATAAAAAAGAAAATAAACATTTGTAAAATAACAAAATTTCTTCATCATGACATTTGAAAATTTCTTTCGATATTCTAGGTAACTAAAGTAGTTATTCACTACAGAAATAAACAAAGTATAGATGCCCTCCAATTTGTTTGCCTCGGGTACAAAATCAAAGGAGAAGTAGAGAAAACACGTATATGTTCTTTCCAAACTTATACTTCTGATACTGCTGAATTCAAATGTATACCTGATACATTACCTTAACGTTTTAGAAAACAAATACCTATCAAGTAAAGTAATAAAAGTAAAGTAATAATAACAGGTAATTATTAGAATTAATATCTAAACCAAGATTGCATCAATTCTACAATACCAATTGATAAATGACTAAGCATAATCTCATATTGTAAATGTTTATAAATTGCATTTTGAAAAACAATGTTATGTAGCATTTAAATTGTACATACCGTTTACAATAAATATCCAAAATGAAATTGTAATTGTCAGTTTAACAAGTACCATTGTACCAATTTGTCTTGATGACCGATCAAGCAAACGAAATGTTGTTTAAAGAGTAGTACCTGTTCACAAACATTGATTTACATAAATGTAAACTGAGATGTTTCTTTTTTCATGTTATATATATGTCACCTGAATGTAATGGTAGTTATCGAAGACAATAGTTCAAAAAGCCAAAGTGCATTTATCCGTAAAATAAACAAATGATCAATTTTCTAACCGATAGACAATAAAAAATACCCTCATCTAGTGAAAAATTATTATTGTTTTTATTTATATATTTGTTTTGTCTCATTTTTCATGTAAAAAATACATACATTTTTTTGAAAAAAAAATATATAACAAATGAAAAAAAAGAGTTAAATTAAAATGACTTTGAAAAAGATCAGAAACACTTCTTTAGTCTACGAAAGCAATATTACACACTTTCGAAAAACAACAAGACCATACGATACAGTTACAGGGAAGGTAATGACGTTGCTGATGTAAAATTGTAACATATCGGGAAAAGATGTTTTTTGGACTGATTTTGCTCATTAGCTCGAAAACGAGTACATGGAGCCTCTATTGTCTTGATTATATATGAAGATTATTTATACCAATGTTTATGAAAAAATGACTCCTGTTTTTTTTTTAAATTAGAAAAATATACAGCAAAATGTTTTATAAAAATGAATTGTTTCAAAGAGTTGTTTCACAAATTCAAAGCATACTCATGTAGGGAAGATATTCCAAATGCTGTTGTTTCATTATTATTTGTGGATTTCGTGTCTACCCGGGAACCACGAAATGTCCCTTGATATCCTATACTTTTTTTAGGCCAAGGTTAAAGTATGATACTACTGTAAAATTCACTAATTTATTGACAGTAATTCAATGAGCTGTGCAATATGAAAAGTTGTAATCACCAGATTAGAATTTTAATTTTAATTATTGACATTTATACATAGTATAGTTCTTTAAAGAAATATCAAATTTATAATGTACACTTTTAAATCGGTTCAAATGATAATATATCTTAAAAACTAAGGCTTGACAATTTTGCTTTATCGCGATAAGACCCAAGGATTGAGTCTTAAATATTGTCACCTGGATTTCTCCCGCGTTAAAGAGTTGTTTTGTTTAGCTTCGAAGAATGTAAAAATCGCAGTCACTTTCGGTTTGAATGGAAACGTCAAATGGGATTGCAATGCCTACCTGTTTACTTATTGTTCATTTGTTCTCGTCTGAATATGCATGTTATGTCGATCATTTGATTTTGAAAAAATACAGCTAATCAGTCATCGCAATTATCAACAATTCAAAAAATACATATAACGTTATCCCAGATGCTTGTTAAAACCCAACAACAATTTGGCAGTATTTGACCACAGCCACAGTAATCTCAATATATGTATGTGCCGCGGATTACTGGCAATTTAACTGTCACTGGTATATCTGAAAATATGAGGTTACTGGCAGATCGCTGATTAAGGCAATCGTGCTGTCTAATATATCTATAATTATATAAATGACTACCACAGAATGTGGTTTCTGAAGATAAGATTAAAACAATTTGGAACGCCGTGGTAACACTTATGATGGATCAAAACCGTTACATTGTTCATATGTAGTGTTTATAAAACGAAATGTTTTTTGATGTATCGAATTCTGCAAATCCGAGACAAAGTAAATCAGTCTTTGAGGACAGTTCTATTACATCAATCGAAATTCTTCACCTGCCCATTTCGCAAAATACATGTAGGCGTCCAGAAATGTCAACTCAAACATCACCAGAAAAGATAAAATAAACAAAAGCAGTGTAAAAATCTAATTATATTTACAAAACAGAAAAGATGCTAATTTTTTTCATTGTATTTTCAGTATCATTATCATTTTATTTCAACTGATATTCTGAAGTATTGACGCTTTTTTCTTGCATTAAATCCATATTTCAAAGATTCAAACACATTTTTGTTTATTGAACTCCTTTAAATTTCAGTTTGGTCTAAGGGGTCTTAGGGCATGACAATCAAATATGCAACACATTTGTAGAACAATATCATTCATGGTACTTTTCAATTGTTTCTTCTTGAGAGTTGTTTTTAATAGTTAGTGTTTTGTTACTTCTTAAGTATCTGTTTTACTATTTCAATGTAAAACAGTGTCCACATTCGCCAACCAAAAAACACAAAATTTTTGATTTTTAATGGCATCTGCACCTACAGGCACTCTGCAGAATCAACCCCTGCACAAGTCATTACAAAAACTGGCCCATCATACAACACAACTCTGTGTCCACACTTGTCATATTTAAATGCATAACCAATTTACTGGGAGGGAGGGCGGGTTTTTGGTTTTATGTTTTAGTTCAATAGTCTTCTGCTGATTATGTATGAATGTCTACCGCAAATTGTGGTAACAGAAGAAATTAAGATTAAAACAATTTGGATTACCGTGGGAACACAGGTGATGGATTAAAACGCTTACATTGTTCATCTGTAGTGAATGATACTATTTATAAAACGAAATGTTTTTGATGCAGTGAATTCTGCCAGATTGACAGTGAAACCAGACCTTGGTTACACTGTCAACCGCCATAAAATGGGGAGTTCGCTGACAAGCTGTGTGCCAAATACATTAAACAATAATTAACTGAAAAATTAAAAAATATTTTTATGTAAATATACAAGCAAGATAATTAATCATACATATATCTTTATATCAATACTTCTGTTTCAGTATACGTATATTTGTATATCCATACGTCTGTTTCAATAGTTGAAAATATGTACTTACCAATTGCCTTATGCACGAACAACAAAACCACCTTAGTTTGTATTAAAACAATGTTGTTTCTAACAAATGATAGATGTACCCCGTCGATTTTAATATGTTTTCACTTCTGGAAATGTATCACAATTTCCAACAAACAGATCTTGACAGGTTAACCTATAATATACATAACTCTTTGTTGCATTTAATTTTAATTCAATACTTATTTGTGGAGGAAAATTATCAAACTGTTCTACTCAACTGTGACATGCATGTGAAGTTGGCGGCAGGTTCGTTATTCGTTATTCAATATTCAACCGGCTGCCATCAGTCGGTTCGATATTCTTCAAATTTTCTTGGTTGAAAGTAAATAAAATTTGAATATTCGATAACATTAAAAGCATTATAGTCATTGTTGAAAAAGGTTAAAGAGGTGTATGACATCTTTTGCATGTTTTGTGTCCAATTCAAGTTAAATTCTCGTTGTGTGAACCCTTCATCAAATATAATCCATCATGTAAATCACATATTTCTCTTTATGAAATATATATTTTTTTCAATAAAATGCAACCAAAGATGTACTTTTAAAACATTATATTTCTGGAATAAAATAAAACTGACATTCTAGTAACATTTGGAGATAGAAACAACTATGGAATGCCGGAAAAAAATATTTCAAATGACTTGATGTTCAACATATATTCAGTTAAAAGAGCCCAGGCTGCTGGCAAGACCTTCCTGGTGTCCCCATACTATTAAACATATAGTTACTTAATATATACAAATCTAAATTGAAAATAATATATATATATATTTATCTTCGTGTTTATATGATCCGTTCATCCTTTTTCGACTCTTCAAAATATATCCTAAATTGAGGTAAATTATATGGCCTTCCAAATACCGTTTCGATTCCTAACATCACTGAAGAGACATAAAATGTCGAAATCCGGATATGGTGTACAAATTTTTGCACTTCATGTTTGCGGTATACTATCTTTTCCGCAGGTTTATTGTTTTCTGTTTGGTATTAAATTTATCATAAAGATCCATGTTGTTACATCTTGTGATCCGTTTATTTGGCAATCGCCAATGGCAGTCATCAGGGTTTAAAAACATCCGTTGTTCGACCTGTTAGTCAAATGCGTTTTGTTTAAATATACTTTTTCACTTTTTTGGTCTTTTGGAAAATGTTGTTTGTGCTGTATTTAGACCCCTCTACCAAGAAATTTGTTTTGCATGCACACGTATAAAAATTGCGGACTTTATCCAACGCAATCATAGGTTTTCAATTTAGACTTATTTATATCTATATACAAATGACATCGAAAGGAATTCGGGTAAACTTCTTGTCTTCTATGATTATAGGGGTTTTATGGCTAGCCAAACCTCCCGCTTATATGGCAATGTTAAAAATACCGCTAAAATGACAACATTACGTGACAGGAATACAGTACAAATAAACGCAAGAACATTCAGGACAGAGAAACACATAAATACATAAAGTAATAGTACATTACAGCATGAAAACCACAGAATAGCAACGGACACCTCCCATGAATTCACGACAGCACACCAGGACACCACTAATGAATTATAAATAGTGCGTCACACGAATGTATCAACGCCACAAAAAGTGACGTATTTTTTGTGACGTTTATATTATCACAGGTTAATTTCTAAAAATAGAATATATTTGTTTTATTGTAGACATGTACAAGAATATAAAATCGAGTTTGTAATGATGTTATTTTATGTATTTTCTAACCATGACAAGCATATTAAAATAGAATAGTGTTTCTAATGGTGTTATTATTTGTATTTTTTAACCATGTCGGTTTTTCTTCAAAATCAAAACTGTGTATAAACAGACAGAAGTTAACCGACATTAGAAAAATCTGGAATCTGATAGTAAAAGATCACAAAATAAAAGAGCTAAATTTATCCATTTACATCATTGAATAGAGATCAAGAATTATACAGACAAGTATGCGGTGGCAATATGTACATTTAAATTCGATCATCTGTACCAGATTTTATCCTTGAAAGCATAACTGTTAAAAAAATGTCCAAAAATTGTCTATCAATCAATTGTTTGGGGGAAGATTAAAACATATCTAACATTTATTCTTAGTGAAAAAAAAATGTTATGCCTAATCGTTTATGAGGCACGGAAATCTACAAATCGATTTCAGGTATAATGGAGGTCCTTAATTGAATCATAGAGGTCCTGAAATATTGCAGGATATCATGAAATCGAATGGAGGTTCTGAAGTATTTTAAGATATTGTCTTTGATTTTTAGGGAATATTTTGATATCTGCAATAACAAATCAGGATCTCCTTAAATACGATAATTTTGGTTAAATCTGTGCCTCGCCATTAAGTCAGAGAGGCAGAAGTTACAAAGGGGTGTTTTAACTCAAGTCGAAACAAACTGACAATGGCCATAGCAACAAATGAAAAACAACCAAAAGACAAACAAGTTAAAAAAAAACAACATAGACAACTAAAGACTGAGCAACACACACCGCAACAAATAAAAGGTGGTTAACTCGGGTAAGCAGTCTTTCTTTCATATCATTTAAATTACTCCTAAAAAAGTCAGTCAGAAGCAATTGAAATCATATATCAAATAAAGAAAAGATCAAAACCAAAGCGGCAGTGCAGAAGAACAGAAATGCAGAGACAAACCAGGGGACAATACAAACCAGTGAATAAAAAGGAACAATGGCAAACAAGGTACAAATTAACACTTATAACTAGAGACCGGAATTAGACTTACAAGACTTAGTGATAACATACAGATACGATCATATACCTGCTCCAGGATTTAACTTTTGTTGCATATATCAAAGATATCTCCCAAAAAATCAAACACAATATCATCCTTTTTTTATATATTGAAACTCAGACGAGTAATCATGCCGACAAAAGAGACATTTTGTCTCTGCAATTCCCTTCTTTTGCAGTGTTTTTTGTTGTAAATAGTTATCCTAGTCTGAATTTAGTCACAGACTGTTTTATCGGTTTTGTAATATGTACAATATGTAGCCCCCCCCCCCAATTATTCTCTATTCTTTATTTTTTTTGTCCACTTTTCTCTAGTTATTTGATAAGTCTGACTAATTGTATTCAATGCCACGAGTACGGCAGGCTATAGGAGCTTGATGAAAAATTGATTTAAAACAAATTCCTAGAGTGTCAACTTCAATTTATTTTCTACTGTATACCATTCTGGAACATGCTAATTATCTGTATATATATGCAGCTAGATCAGAGAAGTTCAGGGAAAAAATTCTAAAGGAATCGATGATATGCAGCTAAGATTAACATTTGAAATTATGTTACTAAGCAAATGCTAACGGATCTAATCCTTATGTAAACATTGAATGTGAATAGATCGAGTAGACCGCAAATACATGTACAAAAATCGAGACGACCTTTTCTTAAAATTGTATAAAAAGTAGTAAACGATGCCTACTTCAATATAAAAATACTAACTTTAATTTTTGAACCTGCACAGACACGAAAGGACATAGTATAACGAAGAGGCTAAACTATCAACGGTCACTTGGTAAGACAGTAGAAGTAAAGTCAACATCTGCTAGAACACATCATCTAAATTCTTACCACATTTCAACATACCAGGATGACCAATCTTTCATATTCTCCTCCCAGAATACTTCATTATCCACACCAATCGTTGGTTGACTAAATAAGCACGCCATTTGATTTGCAGTAGCCACAATTCGCTGTGTACCCAAACCACCATCAACTGTCGTGTATGTGTGCGCATTTCAGAGCATTATAGAAAAGATGCCACTTTCAACATATGAAAGACAGTTTCCTGATGTAGGTAGGCCAGATAGTGTAGTTCAATTCTTTCAGAATCAAGTCCAAAAGAGAATTGTGATGCCTCATCGTTGAGTACAAACCCTTCATATTCCTGTTGATAAACTTCATTTTTATCTTGGTTTCCCATTTCAAACACAAGTGTATAAAATCTACTTTTTTTGATGTAATGTGAATGAACTTTTCCAGGTCACAAATCTTTGGCTGTTGTAAACATATCCCCAAACCCATTCCTGTAGCTATCCCAGGTCTAATTAAATCCAAAACCAGGGTTATGATAGCGCTGAATATATGTTCTTGCTCTGAGTTGTGTTATGGAACAATACACAGGGATGGGCTTAGGAGAGGCTGAGGGTTTGATAAAAAATATACCATCATTGCCGTTATAATATGGAAACGTCTTCCCATTGGTGCAATTTAAAATATATAATCATCGTAGATATACGCAACCTTACGATAATATTGAAAACAACTCCATTATATATCGAGACTGTACTTGTGAGAAATCCACGGTTAGATATGAAACTTGTGACCAGGTTTAGTTCATTAAAAGTTTTGGAACAAATGTAATCTGATTTTAATCAGATTTGGGACAACTCCGGAATGGAGCCCAAGATAGTCATCTGTTTTAATTCGATGGTCCGATGGTCTCGTTGGCATTTTCTGGAGAAGTCCACTTAAATGAGCAATGCTATCATAGTATATTTAAATTGAATGACTTTAATGTTCAAAAACTTGTGACACCATACTTTAAAAATGCTGCACTACGTATTCTGATCTTACACTTGCAAAAAGTCTAGCAGAAAAAATATGATTATTAACTTTATATTTATTACATCTGACGCAGAAAACAACACTCTTGAGGCTGTGAAATGTCGAGGTGTAGATATGGTCCAAGTGGCCATACTGTTACATGAAATCTTAACATTGTCAAAGATCAATATGTTATTAATTTTCCGACGTCTCTTGTCAAATTTTACTAGAAAGAATGTCGTTACGCAATTAGCGAAAATAACTTTATACCAAATCGCTTAACCAAAATATAGCAAGGGCATAACAAAAATAAAATATTTGTGGTAAATGTATTATGCATTAGATATTTGTTTTAAATACACTGGACATAAGTTACACTGGTTGTTTATATTATCACATAGTATTTTGAAGATTCCATGTCTTCATACTAGCTACAGTTAACCGACCAGTTAGTAAAGTAGAATCCATATGGAACCAATAGGACCTCTTATGTGATGCGGTTGTGCCGTAAAGACCCATCTTGGCAAATCTAAAAGTCACATTTTTTAACCGATCCATTTTCAACTATGCTGATTCTGATTGCATTATACTAGTAATTCATTTCAAACTTAATTCAATTGATGTTGCAAAATTTGATGAATTTATCGTAAACTCACCTGAAATTAACGTTTCACAGTTAGTACCAGCATAACCATCCAGACATATACATGCATTATCCTGATCTAACCTCCTGCCATTTATACAGGTGTCTTCATCGTCCTATTTAATAAAGGTATATTCTTGACATATGTAATAGCAAATCATAATTATTAATTAGGTAGAGTTGTTTGGAAAGGGAGCTTTGTCATTCGTTTATCTTATCAGTTTTAAAAAAGAAAGAACATACCGAGGGGTCAATAGAAAATCATCTGTCCGATAAAAAAGGACAACACCATAGAAAAAAATAATAAACAATAAAAGCACAGACAACAATAATACAATTAAACATTACATAGAAAACTAACAACTGGGCATCACCAACCCCTCCAAAAAGTGGAAGTGAACTCCGGTGCTGTGATAACCGTCATGTTGCTCCAGTAAGTAAAAATGTGCCATAAGTCGTCGCTTTAGGTAATGTCACAATAGAGGGAAAGACGACGGTATTAATGAAGAGGACCGGGAATGAGTAAACCAGTTACTTTGTAGTAGGATACAAAACTTATGGTTTTAGATATCAATGTTGACCTACTAACATAATCAAAAGAAATTAGATAAAATCTATATTTTGCCTTTGTCTTCACAACCTTTATTTGAAGCAATGGATATCCCCACCGTCTATTGAAACAGGAAGAATTCACTATGGTTTTACCCCACCAAAATGGGATTCCAGTTATATTTTCGTTGAATTTAACATTTACGGAGAAAAGATAAGGATCGTTCACCATCCTAGCATTTTCTACTAAAGGCATACATCAAAGATAAAGAAACAATATCAGCTACAAGAAAAGCATTCAGATATCAGCATAGTTTATATTTGATAAGCCTGCAGATATCGGCATAGTTCATATTTTAAAAGCCAGCGGATATTGGCATAGTATATATTTGATAAGTCTGCAGATATCGCATTGTTTACATTTCAAAAGCCAGCAGATATCGAATAGTTTATATTTTTAAAGCCTGTAGATATCTCTTAGTTTATATTTGAAAAGGCTGCAGATATCGGCATAGTTTATATTTTAAAAGCCAGCAGATATCGGATAGTTTATATTTGATAAGCCTGCAGATATCGCATAGTTTATATTTTAAAAGCCAGCAGATATCGGAAAAGTTTATATTTTAAAAGTCAGCAGATATCGGATAGTTTATATTTGATAAGCCTGCAGATATCGCATAGTTAATATTTTAAAAGCCAGCAGATATCGGATAGTTTATATTTGATAAGTCTGCAGATATCGCATAGTTTATATTTTAAAAGCCAGCAGATATCGGCATAGTTTAGATTTTAAAAGCCAGCAGATATCGGATAGTTTATATTTGATAAGCCTGTAGATATCGGCATAGTTTATACTTGATAAGCCTGCAGATATCGGCATAGTTTATATTTTAAAAGCCTGCAGATATCGGATAGTGTATATTTGAAAAGCCTACAGACATCTCAATTTTAATATCAGTTTAAATATTAGTTTAGAATACAAATCAGACAAACCATTGTTACCTTAGAGTATAAAACTGCGCCGATTTCCTCTTCACAAATCGTACAAAGCGAATTCGATACTCTGTCACAAAGTCTACACTCTCCATTAGAACTGTAACTTACACTCCAACACTTACTGTTTGATGTACATTTTTCAGCACATTGAATTTTAGATGCTGTGTTTAGAATTAAAAACGTGCTGTTAACTTTTACAACCATATTCGCCGTTGCGTAGTTAAATATTGTAATGGTAAATTCCTCAGTTAAAACTACACTGACAAAACTACACAGTAAATATAAATGTGTTATCATTTTCACGTGTCTCTAAAAATTGACAAGGTATCTTAATCGGAGCCAGGTCAACAAACACATGACGATAGAAATATTATTCCAGATATTGATATATAGATTCACCAAAAAATAAATCTACTAGATTTTAATGTAAAAGCCACGTGTTTCAAATTTAAATAATTACAAAATAACAGATTGAATTATGTAAAATCAACTACCGGCTTCATTGGTAAATACACGATTCAAATTATTCATGTTCGATCATGTAATTCCTTTTACATGTTCGGCTTTCAAAGCTGTGATTTCAAATGTTCTAGAATAAATTTGATCTAGAAAATCTTGTCGAATTACTGTGGTGGCTGGATAAGGCTAATTCGCCTTTCATATTCAATAGGGCGAAAACGCGAAAACGAAAAATAGTTTCACTTCTCGTTTTCGCGTTTTCGACATCGCGTTTTCGTGTTTTTTGCTTTTTCTCGCTGTTGTCAATTCTCGTTTTTTTCGCGTTTTGTCAATTACTGCCCACTTCTGTCAATAATCTTTTATTTTTGATCTGATTGGATAATGATTAATGATTTGAAGATAACCTGACTGGAAAGTTTTATTTTCATGTACTATTAATTTTTACAACGAGTACTTACGTATGTAAACTATTTGGTAATGATAACGGGTAGCACTTATTTTATAACACATGATCACACATAGGCTAAACGAAATTCCAACGCAAAATGATAATAAGTTACTAAGACTTATTTCATTTTCGATTTAAAATATCTTTAATGTATTTTAACAGAGACAGTAAATGCTCATGAATTATTCAAATTAATACAAATGATCATATTTTAACATACTGATACTTGCTGATAATGAATCAATAATTCTGTCTACAGAAACATCTGACTAATCGCCATTGCTTAACCACTTATATGGCAGAAGGATTTGATATTTATTTGTATTAACCGCAAGATCCGAATACTTGTGAAACTAATGTACATTTACTACTAATTGACACTTTGGAGAATTGACACATTTTACAAAATTGACACTATGGAGAATTGACACTCTATGGAGAATTGACACTATGGAGAAATGACACTATAGAGAATCGACACTATGGAGAATTGAAACTATGGAGAATTGACACTTTATGGAGAATTGACACTTCAGAGATTTGGCAATCTATGGAGAATTGACACTCTATGGATAATTGACACTATGGAGAATTGACACTCTATGGAGAATAGACACTGGAGAATTGACACTCTTTGGAAATAGACACGCTATGGATAATTGACACTGTATGGAGAATTGACACACTATGAAGAGTTGACACTATGAAGAATTGACAATATGGAGAATTGACACTATAGAGAATTGACACTATGGAAAATTGACACTTTGGAGAATAGAAATGAATGTAAATCAAAATACACAGCAAACCCACTCATTAAAAGTTACAGGTTTTTTTTTAACTATCTGTTCTAAATACTTTCTTAATCTCCAAACTCTCCAAAATACCATTTAAGTACGATTGATATATCAGTGGTTAATACATAAACATAAAGGAGATGAAAAGTCATGTACTAGTACCTCATTAGCAACTAAACGACACAAAAATATCCAGATTTCAACATACTACCTTTAACAAAAACCACAATATAAAAGTATCTATATAATATGGCAATAACAAGAACAAAACAAAGTACTACTATATATAAGATATAGTGGAGACATTATGGTACCTTTTTGAGAATTGATGACTCATTTTCCCATCATCTATTAGGCTATGGAATAAATTAGACATATATGCGCATACAACAGAATCTTTTCTCAAAAGAATATAAAAAGTGTTCTGTTGAAGAAAATAAATTGGCGCCCAGCAGACGTGCCTTCAGACCCAGAAAACTCAATGAAATATTCAGCTACATTCCTCAATTATGACCTCTTTCCAGTGATAACCGTATTAGATCTTTTTTGTCGCAGTGGGTTTCCCGTTAAGATTATTATCATGTTTACGTTGAATGTGCTTTTATTTACAAGTTCAACTCATATTCTTAAAACTCGTCTAAACTAGTTAACAAATGACCTAATGTTGGACATGGAAATTATAACAAATGAAAAAAAGCTCCTCAATACTTTGGAATAAACTACCAAATGAAATAAAACTATGTGAACATTTTGGTACTTTTAAAAGAAAATGTGTAGATTTTTTTTAACTATAAATGATATGTAACAACTCTCTAACTCTATCATGTCTTTTTAATGTTTGTGTATAATGTATCATTTTGTTTTTTTTGTTCTACAGACAATCATTTAGCGTGAAAGTTTAATGGTATGTTCAAAAATTGTAATATTTGTAATACTTGTTCTGTATGTTTTTTTTTATGGCCTCAAGGTAGATTAGTGAATGCTAATTGAGTCACCCTATTTAAATAAAGTCATTTTTATTATTATTATTATTATTATTATTATTATTATTAGGTCTTTCCACTTTTCTGTGGAAAGACCTATTGTATTTGTTCTGATTATTATTATTATTATTATTATTATTATTATTATTTTTTTTTTTTTCTTCCGCCAAATTTTGTTCTTGCGATAAATATTTGTTTCGCAATATGTCGCTTAGATATTTCTCATATTGTATCGTATAGTTTATGCGCTTTTAAATTTCACCCTGCTAAGCCGGACAATTATCTTTGTAAGAGTTATCTCCCTATTCACTGTTTATCAAGTGTGTGCATCTCCTTCGTAACAAAAAAAGATATGAACAAAATTCTTTTTCTAAATTGTTCGTTACATCCTCAGGAATTTTTGGCTAATTTGGATCGAAGCGATTCGATGAAATTTTATAGGAGTTATCTACCTTTATGAAATAAATTTGTCGTTATGTTTTTGTTACTCATAAACTGACAGCCGTATAAACCTATAGTCTTTTTATTTGAGGTCCTTGGATCCTTACTTCGAAAATGAGGTCAAGGTCAAAGGTCAAGGTCATGTTCTGAATTTTGTCTTTTGCTTGTTTTTGCATTTTCTCCGATATTTTTAATGTTATATGTTAAAGAACAAGTGCAAAATGTTTGTTATATTGTGATGAAGATATGATACATTTGGTCTGAGACAATCCAGCGACATCTTATTGGAGTTATTGCCCCTGAAATGTTTTATTTTAAGGTAAATTGATTATTACTTCATATTGGAACATGATAAAGCCACAAGATCTTTTGCAAAATGTTGGGTGACATATGACCTAGAAAAATGTCAACCGGAAGTGACCTTGAGTGAACCGGAAGTAGTCATTTTTGCACTTATTTCATGTAGAAGTACATAGAAACCATATATTTTTTGAATGGTCATACATTAATCTATCATTTGAGACCGGAAGTGATATTTTATAAACCGGAAGTTGACAATTATCTCCCTTATTTCAGGCAAAAGTCTAAAGAAACCATATGTTTATTGAATCAGTATGAAGAAACCTATGATTGGACGCCAATAGTAGCTTTGAGTAAACCAGAATTAGCTTCTCATCAATTATTTAGAAAATTGATGTGGAAAGACCTTCAATTGTTCTTTGAACAATTGGTTTTTAATTATTATTATTATTATTATTATTATTATTAGGTCTTTCCACTTTTCTGTGGAAAGACCTATTGTATTTGTTCTGATTATTATTATTAGGTCTTTCCACTTTTCTGTGGAAAGACCTATTGTATTTGTTCTGATTATTATTATTAGGTCTTTCCACTTTTCTGTGGAAAGACCTATTGTATTTGTTCTGATTATTATTATTATTATTTTTTTTTTCCCGCCAACTTTTGAAATTTTTGTTTCGCAATATGTCGCTTAGATATTTCTCATATTGTATCGTATAGTTTCTGCGCTTTTAAATTTCACCCTGCTAAGCCAAACAATTATCTTTGTAAGAGTAATCTCCCTATTCACTGTTTATCAAGTGTGTGCATCTCCTTCGTAACAAAAAAAAAAAATATCGACAAAATTCTTTTTCTAAATTGTTCGTTACATCCTCAGGAATTTTTGGCTAATTGGGATCGAAGCGATTCGATGAAATTTTATAGGAGTTATCTACCTTCATCAAATAAATTTGTCGTTATGTTTTTGTTACTCATAAACTGTAAGCCGTATAAACGTACAGTCTTTTTATTTAAGGTCCTTGGATCCTAACTTCGAAAATGAGGTCAAGGTCAAAGGTCAAGGTCATGTTCTGAATTTTGTCTTTTGCTTGTTTTTGCATTTTCTCCGATATTGTTAATGTTATATATGAAAGAACAAGTGCAAAATGTTTGTTATATTGTGATGAAGATATGATACATTTGGTCTGAGACAATCCAGCGACATCTTATTGGAGTTATTGCCCCTGAAATGTTTTATTCTAAGGTAAATGGATTATTACTTCATATTGGTTAATGATAAAGCCATAAGATCTTTTGCAAAATGTTGGGTGATATATGACCTTGAAAAATGTCAACCGGAAGTGACCTGGAGTGAACCGGAAGTAGTCATTTTTGCACTTATTTCATGTAGAAGTACATAGAAACCATATATTTTTTGAATGTCATACATTAATCTATCATTTGAGACCGGGAGTGATATTTTATAAACCGGAAGTAGCATATTATCTCATTTTTTACAGGCAAACGTATATATAAACCATATATTTTTGGAATCAGTGTAAATAAAGCTATCATATGAGACCGAAAGTGACATTTTCTAAACCGGAAAGTGCCAATTATCTCCCTTTTTACAGGCAAAAGTATATATAAACCATATATTTTTGGAATCAGTGTAAATAAAGCTATCATATGAGACCGGAAGTGACATTTTTTAAACCGGAAGTAGCCAATTATCTCCCTTTTTACAGGCAAAGGTATATATAAACCATATATTTTTGGAATCAGTGTAAATAAAGCTATCACATGAGACCGAAAGTGACATTTTCTAAACCGGATGTTGACAATTATCTCCCTTATTTCAGGAAAAAGTCTATAGAAACCATGTTTATTGAATCAGTATGAAGAAACCTATGATTGGACGCCAATAGTAGCTTTGAGTAAACCAGAATTATCTTCTCATCAGTTATTTAAAAATTGATGTGGAAAGACCTTCAATTGTTCTTTGAACAATAGGTTTTTAATTATTTTTGTTATTATTATTATTATTATTAAATAGATGAAGAGATTGAAAGAAAGATTATTGACATATATATAAAAAAAAGTTTCCTTGTATAGTCGTGTGACTGAATGATCTGAATGTGGTGATCAACACACACGCACGCACATATGTTTTCTTCTTTTTTCCTATCTGGCTTATTTAGCTCACTTGGCTTGAAAGGCAAGTGCGAGCTATTGTCATCACTTATCAACTGAATCAGATAGAGAGAAACTTAATAGCCAAAAATGATCATTTAGACAAGATCTGCAAATGAGTTAAATTGTCTACGTTTTAAAGCTAGCCGAACCTTCCACTTGTATGACAGTTGTTTATAACTATGCCTTTTTGAAAAAATTGCAAGAGCAACCCAAAACAGATATAATTGGTTAACGTGACAATAATCGGAATCCAGCAGCCAAAATTGTGTAAGCAATCCAAACAAACGTAAAAGAAATCTATCATGGACGCCAACAAAATAAGTTTTTGTAGTTGCTTGTAGATAGATATAAGAAGATGTGGTATTAGTGCCAATGAGACAACTCTCCATCCAAGTAAAAATTTATAAAAGTAAACCATTATAGGTCAAAGTACGGTCTTCAACACGGAGCCTTGGCTGCTCACACCGAACAGCAAGCTATAAAGGGCCCCAAAAATTACTAGTGTAAAACCATTCAAACGGGAAAACCAACGGTCTAATCTATATAAAAAACGAGAAACGAGAAACACTTATGAACCACATCAACAAACGACAACTTCTGAACATCAGATTCTTGACTTAGGACAGGTGCAAACAATTGCAGCGGGTTTAAACGTTTTAATGGTTCCAAACCTTCACCCTTATCAGAAACAATAGTGTAACATCACAACATATAAAAACACACTAGAGTATAGTAAGACATAATGACATATACTCTTTTTCTGATAAAGTACATATTAAGTCAAATATAAAAACAAGGTTACACAAAATGAAAATAACAATATAAAAACGTCATGCGTTCAAATCGCACCTCTGGAGCCACCTGTATCAGGAACGCCTAACGCCAAATACCAGAAATTTGTATGCACATATATCAAGTCACGTCTAGCGTCATACGACCAAAAGGAACATAATATTATAAACAAAAATAAAGGAAACGCTGTAAAATTTATGAAATAATACACAACGTCAGCATCTAGAATCTATAACTCAAGACTCAATTTATCTATTTAGTATAGGAACCTTCCGATGAACTTTCTGAGAAAAAAGACAAGACGATCTTTGACAAAACCCTTTTGCGCAGACACCGATGACGTTTTACAAAGTCTGAATGGCATTTGCAAGCTCTTGAATATCGTATAAGTTGAGAAATGTATACTTCATACACAGATGAAGTTGGTATATTGCTGCTAAGTTGAGGAAAATTTATGATTTCAAAATTGAAATCGTCTCGTTTGTCATAGACTCTGTTACAAAGATGACCGCTTGAGTCAGATTCGAGGTATATGTGTAATCATTTTGTTGTTATAATCACTAGTTTAGGAGGATATATTAATGGGAATCAATCAGAAAAAAAATCGATTGGTAATAGAGAGAACATCATGAAAAGGTCGACAAGGAGAGCCACACACTTGGTACCTCCAAATTCAACAAATATGTTGGCAATAAGAAACTTCAACTTACTGATACAATGTAGTTTGTTGTGCGGTGTAGCATATTTTATTCTCGGGTATATTTTTAACAAAATATGTGGAATTGTTAATCAAAAGTCATTTTAAAACAAATACTCGTAAATCAATTTATCCACAATTTTATGATCAAATAGAAAATTCATGAAGTGGAAAATTTTATGGTCAAGTTTAATTATGATTTAATTTAGAAAATTATCTTCTTAAATTATTTCAAAGAAAACGAGATAAAACAAAACTAATGTGTTGTAATTTGAAAATGCCTATAGAAACGGGACGATAGAGAAACACACCAAAAGAAGAAAGAATATGCCACTTCTGTCATATTGATATTAATACTGATTCACATTATCTTTTTAAGTGTCAGTCTCCGAAAGTATAAACATATTCCCATTTACTTGGTATTCAAATCCTAAAAATATTATAGGGTTATTAACACTTTATATTGTAACTGTTTAAAATAAATATATATCATTGCTCAAGAACATTTCATTCATTGACTGCATGTTTGTATTCCTTTCGTCATACTCAACGTTGTATTGTTTTGTATGTATATATTCAATTATTGTATTACCCTTGTTTAATATATGGAACAATGCCATAGTCAATTAAAATTTGCTGTTACAAAATTTTGGGAATTATTTCAAATTGGGGAATATATCTGCCTGATGTAAAGCTGTGATTCCTTGCCCGACTTTTTCTATTGTTTTTGTCCTTTTAGGTTTTATATCTGCCTGATGCAAAGCTGTGATTCCTTGCCCGACTTTTCTATTGTTTTTGTCCTTTTAGGTTTTATATCTCCCTCATGCAAAGCTGTGATTCCTTGCCCGACTTTTTCTATTGTTTTTGTCCTTTTAGGTTTTATATCTCCCTCATGCAAAGCTGAGATTCCTTGACCGACTTTTTCTATTTTTTTTTGTCCTTTTAGGTTTTATATCTCCCTCATGCAAAGCTGTGATTCCTTGTCCGACTTTTTCTATTTTTTATTAAGTTGTGGATTATCAGATATTTTGGCCTCAGGTAGACCAAAAAGACATTTATTGTCGAAATGCTCATTTGGTGCATAAAGATTGGCTCCGTTAATGGTATCAAAGTCGTGTTCACATTGCGCTACACTCGGCGTGCTGTTACATGTTGTGTCTATGTACGTTCCCATTGATAAAAACCAATTTTTACATAAAGTTTAAATCAGGTTTTACTTACATGCAGTCGATAATGATCGTAGATCTTGTGTGGAATAAAGTCATATGATACTTCAAATTGAAACAAAAGGTATAAATGTTTTATAACTTGAATAGCTAAGTTTTGCTTTAAAAACAATTGTACGTGGACTTTCTTGTAAACGAAAATCAAATTTTTAGAATTAAAATTTAAATACCACACCTTCATAAATTTAGATAAACAGAATTTAACGAAGCGCTGAATCCCCCTCACTAGGAGGAGGAAAAACAGCCTGTTGAGCAGCAACTAAAGGTCATAAAGAATAGAGGTTGTCACAATGAAGAGGCATAGAGCGTAAATAGTGGTTATAAAAGGCACTATCTGACCTCCAAAAACTAGCTGACATGATTTCAAAAGTCGTAAACTGAAGAACCTTCAAGACTAAACCTAAGTCCCAAGAAGCAACCAAACGCCTTTGACTAGGTTTATTAAGGCAAAAGTTTTTAATCAACAAGGACAAAAACTCATTATCACCAAAATCTGAGCCTCTTGAAAGACATATAGCTCTGGCTATGGCAGATCTATTTCCCTTTATAGTAGACGGAGTGTAACCTTTTTCTTCAAAAAGATAAAAGAAAAAATCCCCTTACTGTTGCACAGTAACTGAGACAGGATCAATCTGTTTCGACTGACACCAAGAACAGAAAATTGACCATTTGGAGTCATAAACGGCTCCTGTAGATTGCCTGACTGACAGATTTTCTAGACCCTGATGAATCTTTCTTCCCTTGAACTGAGAAAGTAGATCGTCCCTTAGAGGAAGTCGACACGGCTTTGCACAACACAGAAGAAGTAGTTCTGGGAACCAAGACTGTCTTGGCCAAGCTGGAGCAATAAAAATGGTCTTGCAAAGATCCCTCTGAATTTTGTGCAATATCTTGGGAAGAAGGCGAAAGGGGGGAAACATGTAACTGAACATTCCTTTCCAAGATAGGGTCATAGCATCTACCTTTTCGTCTGTAATGGGGGAAATGTAAGTCTCCAACTTGTGATTCAGACTAGTGGCAAAAAGTGGCAAAAAGATCTATATGAGGACGATCCCAACGAAGAGTGATCTCCTGAAACACTGATAGATGAAGTTCCCATTCTGTGTTCACTGGAACACGCGAACGGAAAAAAGCATTTGCCAGAAGATTTTGACTGCCTAGAACATGTCTCACTGACAGAATTATATCGAGACTGTGATACAGAAG
The DNA here is from genome assembly GCF_021869535.1 of Mytilus californianus. NCBI lineage: Eukaryota > Metazoa > Mollusca > Bivalvia > Mytilida > Mytilidae > Mytilus > Mytilus californianus. The sequence continues at coordinate 2,021,235 of NW_026262690.1, read as the reverse complement.
AAGAGTTTCCTTGCTCAGAAGATACAGAGAAAAGGAATGAATTCCCTCTTGATTCTGAAGATCAGCCATTACTGTGGAGTTGTCCGTGGCAACCAGAAGTGACTGACCCTGAATCACAGCTTGAAAACAAAGGAGAGACAGTAAGACAGCTCTCACCCTAGGAGATTGATGTGTTACTCCAACTGAGCACCTGACCAAAGACCTGAAGCTGTTCTGCCCTCTAGATAAGCTCCCTAACCCATCAAGCTCGCATCTGTGATAGAGATAGAATGGGGTCTGGAGGATCCAACAAAACTCCCTTCAGAAGATATTTCTCCTGAAGCCACCACCGAAGAAACAACCGAGGAAGAATTGGAACAGGTGCCTCTCACAGATACCACTGAATTGGACGAATGTGTAGACGTCCTAGTGGAATGACGTCCATGATTGAAATCAAGAAACTCACCAGCTGAAGAAATAGACGATCTGGGACAGTTGAAAACTGCATCAGAGCACTGACTAACTAATTTATCTTGATTACCTTCTCTTCTGGAGGAAGATCTAGACCCATATCTGTCCGAAAATGTTCTCCCATGAAAATTAAATTCTGACTGGGAATTATCTCTGATTTTTCCAAAGAAATAAAAAAAAACCCAGTCTCAGGAGTAATTGGATAGCCAAATCGGTGTGTTCCTCCAGAAGAGATCGGCAATGATTCTTGATTAGAGAATCGTCTAGGTAGGAGTGAATGAATACCGCCTGGGTATGAAGATAAGACACCACAGTCTGAAAAATCCTGATAAAACTAGGGGAGCAGTAGAAAGGCCAAACGATATAGCCTTGAAACTGTACACTTTGTCTGCCCGAACTAGTATCGGGAAATGACGAAACTTGAGAGAAATCGGGATGTGAAAATAAGCATTCATCAAATCTAGAGAGGTCGTCCAAATTCCTGAATGAAGTGTCGACCTTATTGACCTGTTGGTTTCCATTTTGAAATGTGGGACCACCAGATACTGATTCAGAACAGAATGGTCTAGAACCGGTCTCATTTTCTCGTTCTTCTTGGGAACCAAGAACAGCCGGGAATAAAACCCTAGATAAAAAGGAGGATTTACCTCCTCCAACACACCCTAATGAATTAGAATGTTCACTTCGTCTTGTAACAACGGATTCTTTTGAGAATCCTTTGTCACTGACAGATTGATTGGAAAAGGAGAAAGAGGAGGTTGTTCCAAAAACTGAAGCTCCAATCCCCTCCGTAAAATTGAAAGTATCCACTTGTCTGAAGTTATCAAAGACCATTGATCTAGAAAGTGGGAAAGCCTGCCCTTCACTGGAAGATGAGGAAGAAGAGTTGTATAGGTTTCCTCTTCCAGTGGGGATGGATTTAACGGAGGGGACAATACATAACTTACTCTGCATCTTACCCTTTACAACTTTGGCTTTCTTGCCACCTGAAAGGTTAGGACGAGAAACAGATGATCTCTTCACAGGCTGTGAAAAAGAAGAGGAAGAAGAAGCCTTGGGCTGATGAGAGGAAGAAGGCTTGTTAATCTGAGTAGTCTTGACAAATCTTTTCCCATCAGTGAACTTAACATCCACCTTGACAACAGGAGGAGCCTTATTTACTTCCTCTTATAGTTGATCCAAGGAAACAGAGAACAACTTGTCCTTAGACAGAGGAGAACTTAGAAGTCTCTCCTGGAAAGCTTCAGAGACAGTCGATAATACAAGAATCTCCTCTCTCTTACCAAAAGTAAAATTGGCCAAAGTGCCAAGAAAAAGGAATTGAGACATTCCAAGACTCTTGTCTACTTGTAGAAGCATAGACTTCAAGTCTGAAAATTCCTCCCCTTTGTCCTTTAAAAGAGACCTAGCTGCCGCCAAATAGTGTTCAGCTGTCTCAAGAACATAAGTTAGAAACCTCAGATTATTTTCCGACTTTACATATGAAGACTGAACCCAATAAAACAGAATAAGCCTTATCACAGATAGGAGCCGACATACCCAAGGAAGATCCATGAATCTCATAGTCCTTAGATCTGCATTTCCCTGGGTAAAAGGCAGGTCCGAAACCAGAGAACTTACTACCACCAGTTTTGCTAGTGTTAGCATGGTTCTCAGCCAAAGACGAGTTAACAAAAGACAAAGCTGTTGTGAAATGACCCGAATCTGAAAACGAATGATACCCCTTTAAATCTGGCTTGACTAAACCAGAGCAAGCCATAAAATATGAAGGGGCAGACGAAACCCTTGGTAAAGAAGACATGGGCATATCTGTCATATCCCTACGAATGGAATAAACTAGACTCCTAAGACATTCAAAGGGGTTGCCTGAAGATGGCTCCTTAGAAATCATAGCATCTCCCTCTGTGCCCCCAACACTGTCAACATCAGAAGAAGCACCTTGGTCTTCAAGTTACCTTCTTGGCTTCTGGCCAAGAAAACATAATCATTTTCCACCAGTTGTCTAGAAGGTCTGGAGGATCCTGTGGAGGATCCTGAGACAAACCCCTAGACTCCATAAGGAGAAGCCTGTTACCAAACTCAATGAATTTTGCGTTAACAGATGCTTGCATCTTATGGATAGAAGTGGTAAGAGTCCTCATCTCATCCTTAAAAGAGGATGATTCTGAAGACGGCTTTCCACCGAACCCCTGACCAGACCAGACTGACTGAGCCAAATACGGATCGAAGGGCTGAGGATAAGGAGGCAAGTTGGGCATACCCATAGGCATGGGAGGGTAGGAAAAATTCATAGGCCACCTAGTCCTGGAAAAGGGTTCACTCCTGATGCCAGCTGGTAGCGTCTCCTGCATACTTGTCGTGAAAGAAACAGGAGACATTGTTATCTCAGCAGGCCTAGTTACGGTATGAGATACCCTGCTAGGGCTAGATAATCTCAACTGACTAGCAACAGAAGTGAAAGGTAAAGTCCTGACAGGGTCTGGGTCCTGTTCCAGACTTAAACCAGAAACACCAGTTTATACCAGTTTATACCTCTATCCCAAAACTCATCCGAATGAGTGGCCGAACGCCAAGTGGACAACAAACCACTTGTGTGTGTGTCACTTACCTCTTGCGTTGACGAAATTGGTGTTCATACCAACCATTATTCAGATAAATTAAATTAAATTATATTACCTGAATAAAACAAATTAATATTACAAATTACTATTACAAAATAATAAATAGCTATAATTTTTCTATTAAGAAAAAACGTGGTTTTGAAAAAAACTTTTTCCTTCTCAGAGAAAGCGTGCAGCATAAACCATAGAACCGGAAAAAATGATAAAGGGTTATGGCGCGCATGCGTCAGGTGGGAGAGGTTGTCACTGGGGTACGGTTCTTTTTTCTGGCTGGTTTCCGGTTGAATAATGCAGCGAGTGGACTGATATCTTTTATGAAGGTGAGGTATTCAATGTAATAAAACCCTTTATCTGATCAAAATCTTCAGAAATGTACTACTATTGAATTATTGTCTTCCCGTACTCTAATTCGCAGATATTTGCCCGTTAGAACTTCGGCTACCGCACAGCGCAAGTGCGAGGAGAGAACCGGGATGAAATAATGTAAATATTGGCGCACTTTTGGGTTCAGTCAATTGCAACTGATTTTTAGAGTTTGTTCTTATGTTATGCTGTAGTACCACTGTCTAATAAAATATGTTTAAAATCTAAATACCCCTGTCCCAGGTTAGGGGAGGATTGGGCGCCCTCATTCTTTATGTGCCTGTCCAAAGTCAGGAACCTGTAGTTGAGTGGTTGTCATATTTGTTTTTCGTAAAAGTTTTTCTTGTACAGTGGATGTTGTTAACTTTCAAGAAGGTGGCTGCACGGCAGATGTAAAAAATGCTTACACGCTTCAACTCGACATTATCAAGCTGCAGATCAAATATAAAGCCATTTCCTTCCACAGAAGCCAAGAAAAGTTTAACAAAAATATTTATCCAAGGTCTTTCGGACGGACGGAGTGGAGCGGTTATTAGACCTGCATTCGCCTTTTGCGACGCATGTAAAACATACAAAAATACAGAATGACTTGATACTAATAAAAGAGTATCCTATTCGTCCTATCTATCAGAACACAGTATCTTTTTTATGAAATCTTTCGAAAGTTTACTTTTATTCCTGTATACATAGTTTCAATATTCTACAAATGTGGTGTAAGATATTCCCTTTTCTACAAATGTTGTGTAAACTATTCCCATTTCTACAAATAAGGTGTTAACTATTCCATTTTCTACTAACTTTATGTAAACTATTCCCTTTTCTACAAATGTGTTGTTAACAAATCCATTTTCTACAAACGTGGTGTAAAATATTCCCCTTTTCTACACATGTGGTGCGAACTATTCCCTTTTCTACAAATGTGGTGTAAACTATTCCGCTTTTCTACAAATGTGGTGTAAACTATTCCCCTTTTCTACAAATATGGTGTAAACTATTTCCCTTTTCTACAAATGTGGTGTAAACTATATGATTGTTACAATGCATTTTACATAGTCTACAAATGTGGTGTAAACTATTCCCCTTTTCTACAAATGTGGTGTAAACTATTCCCCTTTTTCTATAAATGTGGTGTAAACTATATGATTGTTACAATGCATTTTACATAGTCTACAAATGTGGTGTAAACCATTACCCTTTTTTACAAATGTGGTGTGAACTATTCCCTATTCTACACATGTGGTGTAAACTATATGATTGTTACAATGCATTTTACATAGTCTACGAATGAGGAAGATCAAACAATCGTGATTATGTTTATTGAAATAAAGACATTAAGACACAAATGTTAATACATAGAAGTATTTTCAGGTTCATTCTTAAAAACACACAATACATACAAGAGAAACGAAAAATTCACCTTTTATCGGACTTCTTCAAATAAAATACAGTATTTATATAAAGTAAAAAAAAAAAGTCATACAAGTTAGGAATTCCTCTGGAAAGCAAGTGTTGTCAAATCATCGCTTCTGAAAATTAAAATTTTGAACAAAATCATTATAATGTCAAATCAATTTTATATAACGTATTGTTCAAAGATAAAATTTAGTTCAAATGATTTTTAAAGATTAATTTATAACAAAAATAAGAAGATTTAGTAAGATTGCCAATCAGCAATTTCGTTTAAAAGCGCTATAGAGCTTATGTTTTGTAGTTTGTAACTATACCGAATCTAGATAAAGCCTTCGTATTCGTATGAGACAACTGACGTAGAAGTTAAAAACTAAGGGTCACCGTATATATTCCAACACATGAATAAATCACAGAAAGCATCTGGAAATGAATACAACTACAATATCTCTTCTTTTCAGCTGAAAAGTAGATTTTCTTATTTATTTTGGTGTTTTATATTTTCTTTCTTTCTTGAGTTTAGAAATTCGTATTTATATCCTTTATATAGAATACTTTATTCATTAATTATTGATATTTATTACCTTGACTTCTACACAATTGTCAGGACCACATACTTCTATGATGGTGGCGGAAGACAGGGCTTTTGATTGGTAAGTCTTTATGACCTCATTACCTAAATGTAAATGTATGATTAGTAATGTTCATATCAGTTCCGTTTCTTTCATTTCAAAATAGACGTATATTAACATGATTGAGGCTTCATTTGCAAGAGGTATTTGCCGATTGGTGATTTTTACCTATCTGGTATTAGAAACGTTTCCTTTCAAAAATTTGCTCCTCTAGAACCAATCTCTTAAACACATATCAGCAAGTAAAGTACTATGAGCATGATGAGGATGCTTTAAGTAATAACATACATAAATGATGCTTACTTTAGGTTTGTTTGAACATTTGTTTATTATGTATAATATGCTGGTGTTATGGCGTTAAATATAGATTTTACTTCTGCATCTAAGTGTGACACCGCATCTCTCCTCTAGAGATATTTACCTTAAAATTAAAAACTCGAGTCATGACGTGTATTTTAAGAGAATTTAAAAGTCGGGATGGAGAAATATTTGATCGCATTTAACAGGGTGCGGACGTTGTTTCTATAATGATTGTTTAGACTATATGAAGGCACAATTGATCATTTTTATAGGTAAATGAGCTGAAAAAGATCGTGTTCCTTATAGGAAATGTCATTAATCATGGTGGTCTTTTTTTCGTGACGTCAATATCAGACAAAAGCAGCAAGAAAATTAGACGTCATAATTGAATTTATACCAAGCGAATCACAAGGAGTTTGATTATAAATAATATACAACATTTCAAGCAAAGTCAAAAGTGGCTAAATATAAGATAAGTGCTTTTCCTGCTCTGGTCCTTAATATACGGTCTCAAATGCACATTTTTATAACAGATTGATAGTTAAATGGGAAAAGCTGAGAATTCAAAATCAAACGAGTAGTCCTCATTTATTCAAGTATTTATACATCATTGACTATAAATGTTTTTGGGTTTGAGTGTTAAGCAAAATCCAGAAAAGCACTTTGAACGCACATATTTTTATTGTTATATTTGATATATTTTTTTCATGCGCCTGTCAAGTTGGAAACTCGTTAGTGTGTCGTTTGATGTATCTTATTTGTTTTGTTTTGGTTTTATAGGAATCTTGATTTGATGGCAGTTATTTGATATACTGACCAATTTAATCTCCACTCTAGGCGATTAAGAACATGCAGGAAGGGATGAATGCCTTATGTTGTGTGTTACAGGATTTTGCTTTGGGCCGGACCTTTCTCATTGTACATTCGCTAGGAAATCAATAGTAAAGGTTGCATATTGGAAATTGAGATTGATAGGCACTCTAATGTTAGATATTATTCATGTTTGATTATTCGCTTTAACTTACTTGGTTCATTGTGCTCTCTCAGCTTGATAGGTACAGGTCTGTGTCGAGCTACTAAGGCAACTCTCCTTATATCTACTTCAATACACATTTGTGTGGACAAAATCTGTTAAAATGAAATTAATATACGTTTTTAACAATTTGAAGTGTACATAGTAAAACGAATAGGTCGTACTGACAACTCATAACACAGACGAGCATACAACGTAAGGAACAAGAAATGTAAATCAAAACAATATGCTGTTAATTGATGTTAAGGCAACTGAAGTATATGACGATCCTGAAGGTGGAGAAATTGTTTTGGCAACTGAAGTATATGACGATACTGAAGGTGGAGAAATTGTTTTGGTAACTGAAGTATATGACGATCCTGAAGGTGGAGAAATTGTTTTGGTAACTGAAGTATATGACGATCCTGAAGGTGGAGAAATTGTTTTGGTAACTGAAGTATATGACGATCTTGAAGGTGGAGAAATTGTTTTAGTAACTGAAGTATATGACAATACTGAAGATGGAGAAATTGTTTTGGTTACTGAAGTATATGACGATCCTGAGGTGGATAAATTGTTTGGTAACTTAAGTAACTGACGATCCTGAAGGTGGAGAAATTGTTTTGGTAACTGAAGAAAATTACGATCCTGAAGGTGGAGAAATTGTTTTTGTCACTGAAGTATACGATGATCCTGAAGGTGGAGAACTGTTTTGGTAACTGAAGAACTGTAAACCAACTTATTTTCGCGGATACTTTATTTCGCGTTCACCCCTTTCTAGACCACTTCGCGGCGATTTAATTTCGCGATTTTCAAATTAACTTGATGTATTTTAATCAGGGAAGATCAAAGTTTTTCATATTCGCTACGATTTATTTTCACGTTATTTTTCTTATCGCGAAAGTCGCGAAAATAAATCGTTCGCGAAAATTAGTTGGTTTACAGTAAATGACGATCCTGAAGGTGGAGAAATTGTTTTGGTAACGTTTTGGCAACTGAAGTATATGACGATCCTGTAGGTGGAGAAATTATTTTGGTAACTGAAGTATATGACGATCCTGAAGATGGAGAAATTGTTTTGGTAACTGAAGTATATGACGATCCTGAAGGAGGAGAATTGTTTTTGGCAAATGAAGTATATGACGATACTGAAAGTGGATAAATTGTATTCGCATTTCAGAAATTTCTAATAAAGCTCTGTTTACCTTCTTTGCAATTATTGTGGAGGACGTTAATCAGGTTATTGTTAGAAAACGCTTTCATTTGACAATTTTTATTTAATAAGCACAAATAACCGTTTAGATTCTTTGTTACATTGTTTTGTCCTAATGTTGATAACATCAAAGAGAAAGTTTGTTTACACAGAAAAGTACAATTAAACCGTGCAGATGGTGGTATTTTGGGTAAATAAAATGGCCTGTCATAATTAGAGGTTTCCATAGCAAGAGGAATGCTGTTGATATATATTTTGGACTATTTTATATATTTGAAGAAATAATTAGATAAATTATGCAGACTGTGGCAAAGCTAAGGAATTGTCGAAACAAGAACAGATGGTAATTACAAATGATTGGTAAACAGTTTGTAATATAAAGATTGAAACGAAAGCTTTTCATTAATGAAGACTAATTACCGTGTCAAAGTATAAGATGATTGAACGGAAGCCCTTTTCTACTTTTTTATATTGTCCTCCAGTAATGGTAGTATCGATTGACTCTAAGTCAGCTTCCATTCCAGAAGGCAAAGATATTTCAAGTATTCCCATTGTACTCTGTCCTACCTTCAACCACCTGTGAACATTGATAATTTTTCTATTTTAGCAATATAAAAGTAGTCAGCACTGAATTTGTTCAGGAATAGATTACCTTAGCAATATTTGGGAAATCCTTTCAGAAATTAAGGTCCTCAATGATCTTCAACTTCATACTTTATTTGGCCGTTTTAACTTTTTTTATTCGGGCGTCACTGATGAATCTGTTCAAGACGTAACACACGTCTGGTGTACATCATTTTAATCATGATATCTGTGATGAATCTATTTAAGACGTAACACACGTCTGGTGTACATCATTTTTATTCGGGCGTCACTGATGAGTCTGTTCAAGACGTAACACACGTCTGGTGTACATCATTTTATTCATGATATATGTGAGTTTATCTATGTAGAGCGAAATGTGATGTTTCACTGATATTGGTAAATATTTTAAGATTTTATATTATAATAGACTTTTCACTTGTGTTGGTAGGGATAACACGTTTATCTAAAGACGAATGATAAAAATTGTATTACCTGAAGCAAACTTTGAGTCTAAATCCTTTTGTTGAATCATTCAGTATCGTTGGTGTCAAGGCGAATGCAGGCTCTCTTAATTGCTCATTCACATTGAACACAACTGCAGCCTGCAGATAAGACAGAACATTATGTTGGTTGCATGGGATACAAAATAATAGTTAGATTATCATAATTTAGTTCTTAACATCACCGAGTGAAAATACATGTTAGTTACAACCTAATCACTAACAGATATTCAGACAAAAACACAAAAGTATTGACCATACAAGCAAATCAGGCACCAACTACATACGATCCTATACCGCAAAAATCAAATGTAACATTTACCCCATCATACACAATCCATCACCGTAAGCATCATACACAATCCTCTACCATTAACATTTACTGACACACTTACCTCCATCATACACAATCCTCTACCATTAACATTTACTGACACACTTACCTACATCATACACAATCCTCTGCCATTTACATTTACTGACAAACTTACCTCCATCATACACAATCTCTTTCATTTACATTCACTGACACACTTACCTTTATCATACACAATCCTCTACCATTAACATTTACTGACAAACTTACCTCCATCATACACAATCCTCTTTCATTTACATTTACTGACACACTTAATTCTATCATACATAATCCTCTACTATTAACATTTACTGACATACTTACCTCCATCATTCACAATCCTCTACCATCAACATTGACTGACATATTTACCTCCATCATACACAATCATCTACTATAAACATTTACTGACATACTTACCTCTATCATACACAATCCTCTACTATTAACATTGACTGACACACTTACCTCCACCATACACCATCCGCTACCATTAGCAGTTACTGATACACTTTTCACAGTGTTGGGAATCTTAAATAGAAAAAGGAAATAGATAAAACTAATTGTTTAACAAACCTGACAATCACAGTCGTTGGTAGCTGAAATAAAATTGACTAGAAAAAGAGGGTTAGTCCTATACAGATTGATCAATACCACTGCTGGTTGCTGCTTGTACTCTATGTCTATCTAGGGCAGTAGCCTGATTTCCATTACTTTACAATAATATTTGAAAAGTTCTCAGTTGACACATTCAAAATGCAAAGGTAATCTTCCTGCAAAGGTATTAATTAGCATGTTTTTAATCTCGTTTTAGTGTTATTTTGTGTTTCATGCTCTTCATCCTAAGATACTTTCTTAATTTATATTTTGTTTCAAATAGCACTGACCATATTCAAATTATTTTGTAGCTATATATGATTTATTAGTTTTTTTTATGGGCCCTTTTATTTCCCTACATCCGTGTTCCAATTCCTTAAGGTAGATTCATGGTATACCGCCATCTTGGATTGTACAATCGCAGTACACAATCGGTCTATATCTTTGCCCAAATCTGCAAATTTGGAGACAGATAGGCAATTTATAGGTTAGACTGTTTATTTAATGAAAGAAAACTTGGTGATTTATTGCATTATTCAAAATATTTAAATAAATACCAAATAATTGTGTTTTTAGAATCATTTTTTCAGCTTGGCCATTTAAGGGGAGATAACTCTTTTAGTAAAAAAAATATACTGGACTGATAGGGAAATTTGAATTTTTTACTTGTAGCAAGAAAACAAGTTCGGTGACACCATTTTTTCTTTTTATTTTCTGAAAGCATATTATAAAACCTATCTTCTCATATTATATTTCAAAATTCTATCTCATCGATTTCTTTTTAAGCACAAAAATGTGTTTTTTCATGAACAATCTAAGCAAATTTGTGCAATTTCGTACGACCCGTAGCTTGAAAAATAGCACGGCGATCCATACTTTTTATTTTTTAATCTTTATTTTGGCAAAGTATAAAAAAATTCTATCTGAGGAAATATATACCTATGATCTACCTTAAATATAAAATGAATACCCTAGCGAACCAGAAAGACTACTGGTAGGATGTTAAATCAACCTGTATCTGAAATCAAACAAAACAAAACTTTTTGTCGACATTTATAGTGAACTTTTGCACAAGTTCAACTCTAATGGTAGATAACAAGCGTCATCATAGATACCAGGATTAAAATTTTGCACGCCAGGCGCGCGCGTTTCGTATACAAAAGACTCATCAATGAAGAGAATGAATGTTTTCTTAAACCAACTATAATTCATTTTCCTTGTAAGTATAGCATAAATTGTCCAATTCAGATTTTCCTTTTGAAATTTTGAATGAATTGATTCCTGGTTGTTAGTAAATAAGTATACAATTACGTAACTGTTATATAACGTAGGTTTCATATCTCTGCGCCAAAGTTGCATATGCTGTTCTTTCAGTTAAGGCCGTGTTTTTCAGTTTTATTTAGGTTATACACCTGGTATTTTGTTATGAGTTTTTGTGAACTTTCCATTTCTATGTAGCAACATTCCATCAGCATCTGCATATGGAGGATATATCTTCCTGTTGATAGGATATTCCAGAGCTTGCATTTCCAATCATGATATCCATGACAGAGGGTTGCTACTAACAATGAAGCTGTTGAACCAAGAGTTTCAAGTGGTGAAGCTAGAATCATTCCTTCGAAAATTATATTGACGTCATCACGAGTTAGTTGACCGTTATGAAATATCTGTTTCACAGTTGCGACAGATATGTTCCAATTGTCATTACCAAAATCCCGTTCTCTTTTTTCTCCCCAATTGGACATATTTTATCAACATTGAACAGGATCTGCGTACCCATCCGGAGCACATTAGATCACCCCGTTTTTGGTGGTGTTCATGTTGCTCGGTATTTAGTTTTTTATGTTGTGTTAAATGTACTGTTGTTTGTCTTTTCGGTGTTTAGTTTTTGCCATCGCATTGACAGTTTTATTTTGGACCTATAAATTTAACATTCCCTTTGGTATCTTTCGCCTCTCGTTTATACTCTCAAATATTACAAGGATTTTGCTCTACGGCCGTTTTCTTTCGAGCTCAATTGATGATTGTTATTCCGGAAACACTTGTCGATCAATCGGAAATCAGTTTCACAATGAGTTTTTACAGAAACAATTGTTAAGTGAATAGACAAAGGTTTCCTCTACTTTTGATCAATCGGTTCCTCATCTGACGTGCAATAAGTTCTGTGTTGTTTACCCTTGTATTTATATTTTACTTAAATTGTACTTGATCATCGAGAAAGTGTATACCATATACTATATGCACTATCAACATTTTTGTTGGCGTCTCTGTCAGTTTTAGTATCAACTGCAATAACTATTCTGTTGATGTCTTTATCAGTAGATTTATTTGTATGTTTGTTTGAGTTTTTATGTCAGTTGTATGTCTGTGATGTATGTTTACACAGTTTTGACTACTGGATCCCAATTATTGTCACATAAACCTATTATGTCTGTTTCGGTTGCTCACCCAATTTTGTCAATAAAACGGACCTTTAAACAGATGTCATACAAGTGGAAGGTTAAGCCAGCTATACAACAGGCTTAGCCTAACATTTTCGTCGGAAAATGCCTGTTCCAAGTAAGGAATATGACAAATGTTTTCCGCTCGATTCGTTGGTTGATAAAGTCTAACGTTTGATTTTGATAAGTTTTTATGGACTTCCCCCTTTTTGAATTTACGTTAGAGTTAGCATTATAGTTAATACTTTTGTTTTCAATCGGAAACAATGCTCAGAACAGGGTAAGGTCTTAGATGTTTTTATGAACATTTTTTATGTAATTTTCATATTTATGATTTTTCTAATGTATTCAAATTAAGAGTTACAACTAATTGTAGCAAAAATTATCATTGACAATTTTGTCTGTTTTCTTAAAGCCCTCTGGTTTTTCATGCTCTTAAACGTTACAGACATTTGGATTTTTGAAACTGTTTAGTTTCGAGTAAACATGATGAAAGTTGAAAAAAGTAAAATTACAGAAATACCGAACTCCAAGGAAAATTCAAATCGGAAAGTCTCTTATCAAATGGCAAAATCAAAAGTTCAAACACGTCAAACGAATGGAAAACAAGGTCCTGACTTGGTACAGGCATTTCCTTATGTAGAAAATGGTGGATTAAACCTGGTTTTATAGCTAGCTAAACCTCTCACTTGTATGACAGTTGCATAGAATTCCATTACATTAACAACAATGTGTAAACGAAACAAACAGATATAATAGGTAAAAATGTCAAAAATCGGGGTACAACAGTCAACATTGTGTTATAATCTTAATCTCCGCCCAATTTATATTGTTTGCAGATGTCAATCTTAATTACAATGTGAGTAAAAGTTTATACAAACAAAGCAAGCAAGTCAACAAAAGTCTTAATCTACAAGCATTAGGAAATTAGCTTTAAAACCATTGCGATTATAACTTACGTCTTTGTTCTGTAGGACCAAAGCATTTTGATTGTTGACCTTGAAAGTTTCACCTACGGCCCAGGTATCACCTTTAGTATTTACAGTCATTTGAAAATTGGGGGCGTAAAGCTTTCCTCCAAGTCCTGCCAATGCCTGGACGGCTATCACTGTATCCTGTAAATATACAGATTTATAATAATACAACAGATTGAAACCAATGTTATACACAATTGTTTTGTTGATTGTTGCTTGTCTTCTCGTCGTTTTTTGTTTTTTGCCATGCTGATGTCAGTTTGTTTTTGACTAACAAGTTTGAATATTCCTTTGATGTTTTCTGTCTCTCGTTTATACCTTGACTCGTCATTGCAATGAAAGTGAGGTTTTAGGACTAAATGTGTAGTTGAATATTGACCAAGAAAAACTATTAAAAGTTACATAAATAAAATGAAATAAAATATCACTTTAACAAATCTATGAATTTTAGTGCATTTCTTAGAGACCATCGTGTTACAAAAATGAAAAAAAAAACCAACTAACTTCTACAATACCTTTAGCATTTGTAGGTTATATATTATCATAGTATAATTATATCACCATTGTTTACCTGTGTAGAAATAAATCCACCGCTAGGATTTCTTTGTCTAGCTAACCATTTTAAAACACGAATGCCTTTAGTTGTATCATCCCTCAAATTGTAACCTAACAATACGTATGACGTCATTTCTACATCTAAAGCCCTAGCGTCAGCACGTGGTGACCTCCATGATTTCCAAGGTTGTATTTTATCTGATTCAGTGTCCGGTAATGCCCAATATGTTTCACCACCTTTAAAATGATGTATATATGATTAAGTACTTTATATTTATATGAAATAATAAAAAAAATGGTAAAGACATATTCCAAATACCTGAAGAACATGATACCCACCCTTCACCCTCTAATTTTACTTGTTTTGTTGCATACTTTCAGCAAAAAGGAATTTTCTGTTCAACCAATTTTGGTGTGATATTGGACATGTGAATGTTTGACGTCCAACCGGAATTGCGGCCGTCCACACCCTATACACCCAATGGCTGAGGGATTGGTAGTTAGTCTTTACAGGTTGTATGTATATAAGCTGTCGAATACAATTTGAATTGGGATGATCAATCTGATACTAAGTTCCATTTACAAAAATCGATGAAAACTTTGAAACATCCACAAGAAGGAACCACTGATTGCTTTTTTTAACGGCAAACGTTCTGTTTCTATCTAAATGTTTTTTATTTCAGGTGGCATTCGGGATTTTTACCAAACTGACCGGCTTTTCAGAACCTATATATTGAATTGATTTTAATTTGATTGAAACATTTACCCTTTGACTTTAATCAAACAGCAATCAACACAATCAAATATATTTTTATTTAGAAGTTCCAAGTCTAAAAAGTAATTAGACACTTAGTTATTTCAATTGTTTCTTAAATTTGTTTCCATTATCAGATTAAAAGAGAGGCGAAAGATACCAAAGGGACATTCAAACTCAAGTCGAAAATAAACTGACAACGCCAAGGCTAAGAAACGACAAAGAAACAAACAATAGTACACAAATAAGATACGGAGTAGTGGTATTGCTAATGAGACAATTATCCAACATAGCCCAAATGATGTGACTTTAAGCAACTATAGGTCACCATACGACCTTTAAAATGTAGGAAAATCCATACCATTTGTCAGTCAGCTATTAAAGACTCTACAGGACAAAATGAAAAACAATTCAAACAAACAAAACACCAACGGCCTAATTTATGACAAAACAAGAAACTAAGAACAAACATAAAAGACACCCACCAATGAAAACCACTGAATTACAGAAGATCATATATTTACTATACAGAAATATGTATTTAGAATGTAAAGTCACTTAAGCGATTAAATAGAATAAACACTGCCTAAATAACATACAGATAGAGGGGAATTAATCTAGTATATGCAAATCAAAATCAACATGCAAATATTTATAAAAATGTAAATAATTTTTAATTTTTAAAAACACATTAGCAAATTTTGGTGAATTAAAGTTTATTAAAACTGGATAGTATATTAATCATTACCAGTGTTCTTTGCTTTCTTCTCAAGTTCTGTTAGAATGGCATCAGTTGAAGAATGCTTAACCAATGATAATGCGTAAAATGATATAGCAAGTTCGTACAAGTTAGCAATTGAAACAGGTGCTCCCTTTGCAGTGTAATCTGTTGCTTTCTGGATAGCAGTAGTAACCTGTTGCTTAATCTGAAATGACAATGACTGATAAATCATATGAGCACTTTTTTCTTCTTTTTTGGTTATTTTCTTCTCAAACAACTTGAATTTGCCTACAAGGTCAGATTCAAAGAAGATTTCAGTGGATAGTAGAAAACAATCAGTGTCCTTTGGTTTAAAAAATAAAAAAAACAAATATTTTTTTAAACAGAAAGATGGTCAGAGAGATGATGGTTTCGATAATCAGATTCCTTACCTTTTTTACCAACTCATCTGAAACCACTAAACAGAATTTAATGAAACTTTGTAGATGATTAAGGCACACTATGTAAATGTGCATATCGACAGGAAATTATGATTCAACTTTTTTTTAGGAGTTATGTCCTTTTGAACTTAGAATTTTGGCTTTAATATACTACTGCAACAGTTAGTCAGCGCAATTCCTCTGAAACCACACAACACAATTACATGAAACTTTGAAAACATGAAATGTAGATATGCATATCCACAGGAAAGTTTTATCAGTTTACTTTTGTAGGAGTTATGAGTCTTTGAAGTTAGGTATCTGTCGAGATTTTGTTTACTCGGTGGCAATTTGGGGGCGTGGGATATAAGAGCGTGTTCACAAAGGTTCTTCAATTTACGATACTGTCACACTATCTAAACAAACCTCCATAAGATTTTGCGTCTGCATCTGCCAGATATTGACACAATCAACAAGCTGATTATACTGCCATGGATTTGGTGCGCATACTGGACCACCTCCTCCCCCAAAAATATTTGAATTTAATTCGGCTTTATCATCTAGGCTTTAAAAGACTTCACTGACGAAACTGATACAACCCCAGGAGGAAGAGCGTCCCAATCCATGATGGTTCTTTGGGAAGTTTTTTTTTTTGAGTAATCACAGAATGCCGATGGTAAGTGGAAGTATTTGTCATGCGATATTCCCGACAGTCGTTTCGATGGTATTACACGGCCTTCTTTTGCTATGGCTACTTTGATGGTCTCTATTTTGTAGGGCATGGTGAGTCTCGTTTCTTTGCTTCTCTGTCTAGGAATGTGCATTTTAGATGTCGGAGCATGCACTTGATTGGTTATGATGTTTGTTAAATACATAACGATTCCCTCTTCTTTAGCCATCTCAAGTCGGTCAGTCAAAAATATGCTTAGAACCGCTATTATATAAAACACTCTTAACAGGAGGGAGCTATGTCCTTAGTTTAAGTACTAGTACATAACTTGTGAACTGTGAACTTATCGACACAATGTATCAATTCCTGTCATACATATCAACCAAAAACAATTAGATCCACGTTCAGAATTAAAAAAGAATTAAGGTCATTGAAAGTAATTATGATATTAGAAAAAAAGTGTGCGCTATCTTTACCACTATATAATGAAATAACATTCTTAAAAACATATGCTGAACTTCCAATGAAAATTATCGTTCTAAGCGAATTGCATTAGAATACGACATTTCAAATGGCTATTCGTTAGGTCATTGATGACTTTGAAAGGTTATGACGATTTACATTTCGTTAATGGCAACGGACATCTGTGAATTCTTCAATAATATACGAAACACTCACACTTTTCAACCGAAAATGATCTTTTTGTCAAATGTTATTACATTCTGAAGCGTACAAAAAGTTTTAAAATTTCTGATGTTAATTATTATATATATAATATATTGAAATTAAATAACTCGAGTTGATATCAAACGATATCCAACTCTCACTCGTTCTGAAACCTATAATAGTGAACGAGGCATCGCCCCAACGAGAAAAAAACCAAAAGACGTCTAGAGTACAATATATAGTCATCAACAATAGAATTTTGCCAACACAATACGCGAGATCTACATTGTTCCAAATGTATCAAGGTATCGGATATTCAAAGTCTGCTTCGTATGATCAAATTAACGAGTTGGTGACCACAAAGGAAGATGAAAAGAAAGTGAATATATATGAAGTTTCAATTCATGACAAAAATAATTATAATCACAGAGCACATCATTATTTACACCAAAATGTCGTTAAATGAAATTGGATATCCTGCATTTATCATGCTTTTCAATAACATATCATCAAATAGCTGAAAGACCTCCATCTTAAATGATTGAAAACTATCATTTTGCATTGACAATATATTTTGATGTAAATTAGATACACCCATTCGGCCTTAAGCCCTCAAGGTATATTTAATACAAATTATTAATATCTACGTTGGACATTTTATTTATGAAGCATTATTTGACTTGTTCTATTTATGGGTATTTAACTATTTATATGTTTGAGTTATGGATATAGAAGTCAGAAACTTTTATTTAGGCGAAAAAGAATTAACAAAAAATCAAACGTAGGGGAGTTACCGTGTATGTAATTTGATAACAATGAGTGATTTTATTTAACTAACCTTTGGAGATACTTGATCATTAGCTCTTGCTTCGTGGAGTGCGATGAGGACAAATGCTGTAAGACTTCTTTTACTCGAAACAGAACCTCCCTGTAATATGAACACTTGAATCAATAGTGTTATACAGATATGGTTGAAATCTTATAACTTAGTATATTTCAAATGTAAGATATCTATTAGAATTTGATTATTTGATTACAGATACCTCACCATACCAACAGTAGCGATCGGTTTTTAATCTTCCAAACTAACTCACATCTAACCAAATGGGTTTTACATATGTGAGCAACATGACGTGTGCCACATATGGAGCAGGAAATGCTTACCCTTCTACAGCACCTGATATCACCCCTGGGTTTTTATTGGGGTTCATCTTGCCAAGTCTTTAGTTTTCTATGTTGTGTTTTGTATACTGTTGCTTGTCGTTTGGTCTTTTTTCGTTTTTTTGAAATGGCATTGGTAGTTCATTTTCGACTTATGAGTTTGAATGGCCGTTTGGTATCTTTCGTCTCTCTTTTACATCTTCTCAATGGTAGTACGCATTATAATTAATTTCTTTTTCTTAAATGCTGTTGACAACGTCGTCTTGATCGGATAATGTAACATTCACTCAAAATGTTATGCATTCTTAAAGCGTAGATATTATTCCTTTTCCAGCGTTTCTTTTTTTGTGATGCAAGCATTGTAATCAGTTTGATATTCCTTTCATGATATACTTAGTATTTGATAATGAAAAAGTTAAAAAATGATACTGACCTGCATTTCCTTATGAATTACAATCCCCGGTTCATTGAATGCTCCTGATGGATCCTGCTGCCTAATAAGCCATTGAATAGCTTTTGTCATTACGTTAATGTCAATAAATGTTAAGTCTGCAGCTTGGGAAAAGGATTTAACTACAAATGCGGTTAACCTGAAAAAAAAAAGACGGACATAAAATGTATTACAATAGTAAGCTGTAAAATTAACCGACCTATTTGATACTTCATGTTGTTGGTCCGCTTAACATGTGGAAGAATCACTAAAATCAACATGGCATAAGTTGTACGGTCACCATCACGAATTGGTTAAATACGATGTATGTGTTTCAACTCGCTAGCGGTATGTTTTCGGTCTTAGATCTTTAGATACATGACTAGCATTTAGACTGAATTTGGAATGGCATCGCGGATGATATATGCATTACAAAAGACGACTACCCTACAGACGTTCCCAGTTTCGCTCCTTTTGGAGTTCATATTTTTTGTGTTACCTTTATTTGTCTCTTCTTGCATTTACTATCATGATAAGTTTGTTAGAGGTTTGCCGTTTTCAAGGAGGCTTTATAACAAAAGTTCCATGTGATGAAGTTAAAACTATCCCTTCTTAAATTATACGAACGCCATTACGAGTTAGTCAACCGTTATAGAGTATCTGTTTTACAGATGACGACAGATATGTTTCAATTGTCGTAACCACAATCCCACCCTCTTTTCCTCGAATGTGACCTACCTAGTTAAGACTTATCACCTGGTTTGTAATTACACGAGCAACACGACGGGTGCCACTTGTGGATCTGCTTACCCTTCTAGAGAACCTTTGGTTTTGGTGGGGTTCGGGTTACTCAGTCTAGTGGCGTGGCGTTGTCTGTTTATTTTCGACTTACGAGTTTGAATGTCCCTTAAATTTGTTATCTTTCGCCTTTCTTTAACATTACGTTTTTCCTTGTAAACAAATAAAAAAAAATTTTTTCTACTTCTTGGTTGATTGATCTTTACAAAATCAGTTGTTAATTTCATTTTACAATCAATCTGGGGTCTTCATTTCTCATTTATTCGTTCTTTTTTTTTTCTATTCGCTTTTAATGACAAAAAGACCTCAAATTACCAAACTATTCTCTGGTTTTGATAACACACTGAATATAAATGGTTCGCAGATGATTCAGTTTTGACTAGAGAATTATAATTCATCGGATTCTGTAGCAGTATTTATATTGACAAAGGTTATCTGTGACGCAGGATAAGGTTAACCTTTAACAAAACCAGAGGATATGAAGGAATTATCTAAAACGTTCGATAGGGCCAATTATAAGACCAGCAGATATCGAGGAGTTTCCTAGTCGTCCGAAAATTCAAACCCATAATGAAACCATAAGATATAATTAAACCTTACCAGGTAGTTCCACTTTTATCGTTACTTCCAAACGCACTAAAAGAACCATCGTTATGTACAAATGAAAGTTCCCTTTGATAACCTAAAAAAGTTACTTATATTCAATTTATATCGTAAATTATTAAATGAAAGTAATGGTTGATTCAAAGAAGCTGTATGAAATATGAAATGATATTATTTGATTTGACCTATCATATTTTTTTATATAACACGTCGTATAGAATCAAAACTTAATTATTCGAAATTTCTAACTATCTGGCTGGAAAACATAGTTAGACTTTGAATAAAAACATTTATAAAAAAAATTTGAAAACAAATTTAATCATACTTAACACAAGCATTACAAACTGTAAAAAAGACGTAATGAGAAAATCGGTTCAACTTATCATCAAAAAGATTGGCAAACCTAGATACAAATATCTTGTTGAATTACGCTAAATAGTATCATGTAAACACACCGCTGTGATTCAAATAATAGCGGTCGGTTGAGAACAATGTTTTACGACACAAATGATGATGTCAGCTTTGCAACGGTGAACTTTACATTTTTAACTAGCCACATTCCACCAGCATCTTCATATGGCGCATATACCTCCCAGTTAATACGTAGTTTAAGAGCGTTTTCTATCATTATATACTTGATTGAGCGTATCTGCATACAAGGAGGCTATTGAACCAAGAGTTCCAAGAGGTCAAGTGGTTTTGGATTTTCAAATGTTTATCCTCGAGCATCACTGCAGAGACTTTAATTGTCAGTAAAATAGGTAACATAACGTTAATATTCTTCAAGTCATCCCATCGAAAATTTTACTGACGCCTTTACAAGTAAGTTGATCGTTGTAGAATATCTGTTTTACAGATAATGACGAATATATCAATATTGTCGTAGACATATTCCTATCCCTTTCCTCAAATCTAACATCACCTTATCAGACTTATCTTCTATATTAATATTCTTGTAATGGTTAGAAAATACATCAAATAACACCATTACAAACTTAATCCCAATTTTATATTCTATTTTTATAAATTTACCTGTGACGTCACTTTTTGTGGCGTTGATACATTCCTGTGACATACAGTTCTTTATTCTATTGAGCTGTATTTGTGTTCTGTCGTAAATTAATTTTAGGTGTTCGTTGTTATTCTGTGGTTTGGCACCCATAAAACCAGGTTCAACCTACCATTTTTTCTTAAAATGTCCTGTATCAAGTCAGGAATATTGCAGTTGTTATCACTTAGTCCGTTTCTATGTATGTTGGCGTTTGTTTTTGTAGCAGTTCAGTTTTTCTGTTGTTCCGTTTTGTTTCCTCTTATAGTTGATTTGTTTCCCTCAGTTTTGGTTTGTGACCCGGATTTGTTTCAGTTAAATCGATTTATGACTATTGAACAACGATATACTACTATTGCCTTTATTCAGCACCGAATTTGTACTTACATCATCAACACGACGGATGTTACGTGTAGATAAGAATCTGTTTACTTTTCCGGAGCACATGAGACCTCCCCCGGTTAGTGGAGATGATTCGTGTAGATCAGTCTTTTGTTTTCTATGTTGTTCTTTGTAGACTGTTTTCTGCCGTTTGGTCGTTTTTGTTTTTTGTTATCGCGTTGTCAGTTTGTCTTCGACCTATGAGTTTGAATATCCTTTTGGTTTCTTTTGCCTCTCTTTTAGTTATCTGTATATCATCACATGTTTAATTAAAGTATACACAATGACCGATGATTAGAAACGTTATATTACCTCCCTCCAGAAATTTGGCTGTCTTCTTTTTAATTTCTTCTGTTAGTTGGTTAGTTACTTTCAGATAAGCACTAACGTAAACATTAGGGGTGAAAGCAACCATATTTTGTTCTCCACTTCCTGCGGAAGTCTTAAGCAGGTCTCCCAATCCGGCCAATGTTGCCCCCAGTAAATCTCCTGATAAGACAATGGTTATCATACTTACTATAGTAATAGAACAATTTATAAGCAAAAATACTACATTTTTATTGCCAACAGGTGGTGGCTTGTAACTGTTTACATCTTTGTCATGTAGTTTTATGAATAATTTCTCATTGGCAATCATACCTAATCGTCTTATTCTCATAGAGAGTAAATTAAATTTTTAAAGATAAATAGAATATAAATTTTCGTTTCCTAATATATTTACAAATGGCGTTTCCGCCATGCTGAACTATGCTGTAGGTAGACAACTTTATTAGTGTGTGCTTATATACAACATGAAACTGGAAGAACACTGAGAAAAAATCGTACTTATATATTTCTATCAGCTACCATAACTGTGTTTATTCTGTTATTTAGACTCCTTTTTTACAGCTTAACCTTCTTATTTATTACATGTTGCCTTCTCTGTTATACAAAAATCGACATTGTTCTGACCCCAACCGTGAAAAGACAGCAAAATCAAAAGTGAGATAACAATATCTGAAATACAATTATCGCGGCATAGTACAAAGAACGATTTTTCATTAGTTGATAACCTTGTGAAATTAAATGGCTCATTACATGATATGATTTTCGTTATTCCTCCTTTCGTGAGGTTAAATTTTGTAATTGCCTTATTGACATTATTGTATGCAATCAACAGTTTTTGTCTACAAAAAAATCACAGCAAACAATATTGTATAGAGAGAATAAACTATGCACAAAAGAAAGGAAGTATATACATATAACGTTTGAAACTCACCGATAACTTGTATCTTAATAAACTCTGAATCTTTTACAAGATTTGGAGGGAATGACAAAGGTATATTGTCTGTAAAGCTTCTTTGTTGTCGAAGGTCAATAAGTAATGGTACGTTATAGCTTTGTTTTATACCTTCTGCCTACAATATAGTTAAAAGAAAATTTTGCATTGACATGCCCGATCCAGTAAATTTATATCACTCAGTCATGCTTCTTAAAACTCACACTTTGAAGCTTCAGGGAAAATAATGGCTTGTTGAAATAGAATACGACATATAAAAGGGAAGTTGGGTTGAAATTTACTGGTTATTATTGGAAAGAAATGCACGTTAGCTTGGAGAATAATAAATTTTGTACTGCTACTCATCAGCACATAGTTCCAGAGTAAAGGTTTCCCTAGCATAAGTGTATTTGTGAACAATATTATCTTAACATAAAAAAGGAAGTGGATACAAGGAGGCAATCAAAAATCATTAGCCACAAAACGTTAACTATGATTAAGATTTTTAAAAGGAAGGTGCAGTTTCGTTAATGTTACTTCTTTAATGAAGCAATTATAGGCAACCGTACGGCCTTCAACAATGCGAAAAACCCATACCGTATAGTCGACTATAAAAGGCCCTGACATAAAGAAAATATGAAACAATTCAAACTAGAAAACCAATGGCCTTGTTTATAACAAATCAATTAAAAGAAAAAAAACAGATATGACAGACATGAACCAACGACAACCACTAAACTACAAGCTCCTGACATGGGACAGGCATATAAAGCATGTGGCAAGATTAAACCTGTTTGTGAGCGCTAACCCTTCCCTTAACCTGGGAATGGTTTAACAGCAAAACATAAGAAAAAACTGTAAAAATCAGTAGCAATTGTCTTAACTCAAATGATCGGTACAAGGCACAAAAACAAATAACCTAAAAACAATAGAAACAAAGTACCGAAATTAGAGTCATCGCAGTTATTAAAAGCTTGTTCGAAGCCAATTACAACTAATAAATAAATCACGTTCTCCCAGACTAAAGTATCAACCATTACACATCCAACGGATTTAGTTTTAAATATGCAATACACAGTCTGAGAAACGAATGACCTTGTACAAGTCTAATTGTAATTTTAAAGTGGTGCTTAATGGCTATCAATATCGCCTGCCAAACTGGCCCATTTATTCATTGAAGTTTATTGGTTAATTTGAATTAAATTTGTGTCATTGTTTATCATCGGTGTCATATAACAGAATACTTGTCAGCATATGTGACTACCAATACAATTCAAATTCATAATTTCAAAATTGATATTTAAACGGAGAAACGAATGCTATGTTTCGAAATATTTGGAAAGTTTTCTTTTTAATTTGCCTTTCTGTAGTTTTCCTAATCATTTGTAACGTTAAAAGGTGCACAATTTCCTCTTGTTTTCGCTTTTTAAACAAAGCCGTCTTCTAATTAAAAGAAGATGGAGTGCAAGTGCATGTCGTCACAATTAAAATTGTAACGTCAATTGATTATTGAACAACGTCTGAAACCAAAATTGACCTTTCTCTTGGTGTTGCAATTCATTTTTAAATCTTGACACAGATGGTTTTCTAGAGCGTTTGTGCTTCATCAAATCAAAATGTCTGCCTTTCGAACGTGTCTTAAAAATTCTGATTGGAAGAAAGTTCGGAATTTTCCTGAAACGCTCTATATAAAAAGGTTGACAAATATAATGCCTACCCTTTGATTAAATGAGTATAGAGCATGGTATGAAAGAGTTATTTCTTAAATACTTCTTCAGCACAACCAAACCGGCATAGGGAAGTCCAATTGTATACAGCACGACAAAACAATGCTTAACGGGTAAACTTACCTCTATGAGAAACTCCCGTTCAACAGCATCTGCACCTTGAGTAGATCTAGCAGTTCCCTTCAGTAATATTTTACCAAGTGCAGTTGGTTTGATAGGGAAATACACAGAATTAACACTGTCTTTCTTTACAAGCACAGGCTGACGTAAAAACAAACACATTGCATTTTCGATATTAACGTCAAAACTTAGCATAATTCCATTTCTTAAATAACATAATCACGAAATCATGGGGATGACATGCGCAGCAAGGTGTTGTGTCTAAATAATGTTCAAATACATTGGCTGGGTGAAATATAATAGTGAATTAAAAAACTTTTTTCAAGATATTTGATCGTTAGTGATAAGAATTGAATCAGGTGGATATGATATAAATATGTAACTTGTTTTCACGATCCCGACGGCACTATTTAATTACTTTTATTATTGATTGATGTTTGCTTCACTTCCTATATAAATATTTAATACAAATTTAAGACACTCAATTTCAAATTTTGTCGGCTGTCTACTGCTTCTTTTGTCTTCCATTCAATTTTCACTTTTGCTTTGATTCCCGTAAAGAGAAAATTACAATTAAAAATAAATGGCTGCCTTGATCAGTCCCATTATCATATTTTTCGATTAGAATTGCTCAATATTTAGCTGTATATGTATTGTGTAGTAGACTTATGTTTGTGTGTTCCTTTTTCCCGCTTTCAATGGTGTTGTTGGTATTTACCAGACGTTTGTCTTTTTCTGTTATCTTATAATCAATAATAAAAATGATAAAAATAGTAATAACAATGATAATAATGATAATGCATAAAGGTAAATACAATGTTTATTTCATAATTCAAAATGAATTGACGTTCAGTCTATTTGTATACAATTATCTCACAAGAAATACCAAATTGTTCAATATGGCAAGGTTCTATCAGAACAAAAACGATTTCAAATAAAAAATCGGTTGGTTTCAAGGAAGACATGTACGATGAGCCTTGTAACTGTGGTGAATTTTTTCAACAATTTGGTAGATTCTCCTGCTGGGGGCGTTTATGCAAAAGGATATCAGCATCCCAGTTATCCACACTAAAGTGGTGACATGACAGACCATTTATACAAAATACTCATATTTTACTACCCGAAGCATAGATGACCTTCGTCAAATTTGGGTCAACATTTTATTTATTTTTTATTCAATGTCCTTATACATCGTAAATGATTTGGCCTTTCAACTTATTATATGCATCTTGTGTAGATGAAACGCACGTTAGGTGTACTAAATGATAAGCCTGAGATCTTTGATACGATTTTGAAAAGAACAATAAAAAAACAAAACGTCTATTTTACCCTATATTTTTAGTTCTTCATTAGTTGTCCAGTTATAAAGCAAAGAACAGTAGAATTTTTTAATGACACATTCCGAAACATAAGTGTATACCAGATGTGTTCAATGCAACGATTGTAGACAGTTCTGTAGTGAATGATGTCGTTTACAAAAATCAAATGGTGCATAAGCTTTGTTTTTTTTTTACTTAAATGTTAAGTTTAACGTAGTATCTGATTGCTTTTCGTTCATAATAGCATTTTTAACTCCTGCAACGCTTTTTGTAATTCTTTTAAATGCAGTGTTTTATTTAAAGTATATTTACCTTTGTCCAACCATCACCACCTGGATTAAAACTGTTTCCATTTCCATCTACAAAACTGAAGTCAGCATTGTTTGACAGCTTCACAGATACCTGATGAATAAAGTTGTCTGATCTGATTAAATACAGAAATGAAACCTGGTAACTGTTTTATGAAAGCAATAAGCCTTGATATAATGAAGGTGATCTTCATCGCAAAATAATTTTTTATAATAGTCTTATCTCAAGTTTGTACTATAACTAAAGTTTCAAATTTCTCAAGATTACTAAGATAACTAAGATTGTCGTTACGTTTATGCCTTTTTTATTTCATAATTAAACTAACAAACATTTCATCCTGAGTTAATTTTCTATTATTGTACAATATTTTTAGAAAAAAAAATATTGATTTACAAGGTATGAAAAATAATATTCTAAAAATTTGTTCCCGAAATGTTGGATATAAAAATTGGAAGATATTGTATGATTGGTAACGAGATAACTATTCACAAATAACCAACTGACATGGATGTAAACAACTATTTGGTCATGAACTTCCCTGATCCAGGTTTGTCTTAATAAGTATATCATGCACATTGCAATTGGTATCTTACATTCATATAAACTTATTTTTAAAAGCTTTCCCAACCAATTTTATTATCATTTCAGGCCATATGTTTACTGTAATTGTTAGTCATCCGAAGACGTGTGTTGTCCAACAAGGCGTTCATAGCTATTGCACTTTCCCTTCATGAACACGCGTATTCCATAGTTAAAGACTAGTAAACTCGACAGAATTCGGTCAAGGTCTATCACCTAATTTTTTATTACTTTGTTTGTTGGAGAAAGTTAAATGATGAAAACAAACAGTTATAGATTCTGTTATAAATGAATTAATTGGAAATGTTGAACAGTTTTTGGTACAAAAAATATTTCATGTAATTTTCAAGATGAAGACCATAAATGAAAGAAATGATACTTTAATTTTCGATTTTGGTGCATGCATTTTTACTAAAAATACTATTTCATGAAAGCCATTTTACCTGTTGATCCCGGTCTAAGTAATTAAAGACAGTGGCTTGAACTATTATAATTTCACCTCTAATTGCAGAAAACGGAAGTTCAAATCGCATGAAAAATTTCTGAAATGTCGTCAACTAAAACAAAAAAATATTACATATAAAGTCTAGAGCATTTTCATATTGAAGATTAAAATTTTGAAATTTGATTTGATATCATATATCATATTAGCAGTAATTGGTACAAAAGTAATAACACAATCCTTTTTCAAAATAGGCAACAAAATTGAACAATTTATTATATAAAGACATTGAATAAATTGATATTTACATTTGCCATTTCTGCAGCTACACCAAGTCCCGAAACAGGATTTACAGCAAAAGCTGAAGCCACCCATTCTGTTATGGTATCAGGTGCAGTCGTTTTGATAGTAGCTGTTCCATCAGCGCTTAAAATTCAGAACAAAACCAATGGTTAATATGTAACTATTTCATTTTAATCTACGGCTTCTTTATAATGTTTAGTACGTTTTTTTTATAATGCTGCAGAATTATTATCATGGTTTGTTTTTTGAATATGGTACATGTAATCTTCTTTTGATTTTATTTGGGAATGGAAACCAGAAATTGAGAGAGTTTCATATCTACTTTCCTAAGCATGTGAGCACAAAATTGTAAACTCATTAACCTATTTCTTTTAATATTCATTATCATGAGAAAGTAGTCTGGCTAACGTTATAGCCTTTTTTTTTTATTTAATATGAGTCAAATATCGTTTTTGAAAGGAAAAGGTAGTCATTAATAAAAAAAATGAAAAGATGCAGTGTGTGTACTTACTTAACAAACTTATATAAATACCGGAGCATACCTTACATGTTTATAATGTAAATGCAATTGTAGGAGAAACAACAATAACGATACCAATTACGTTGCTGAAAAGTTTCTCATTTGGACAATAATGGTCTCTTAAGTGATGTTAATGCCAACTGTTGGAAAATCAAAAACCAAATACAAATATTGATGAGCTGATAAAACCAAAAAAGTAAAGAGACATACATGGGAACAGAGCTATTCATGAGGGAGATACAATTTTCAAACAGAACATTTCAATAAAAGAACTCAGTATGTTCATGCCAGTACAAATATACAAAAGTATACTACTGGTCTAAATATACAACCGTCTTTACTAAAGAATTGATTTAAGTGATCAATACCGCGGAATATCTCTAGAAATACAATGTATTTAATTTATTTAACCCAAAGTTTGTAACTAAAATTTATCAAATTCAAAGGTCATAAATAATGACAAAACAATCAAACAATAAAAGCACAGAATAAAAAGATAAAATTCTTTACTAGTAGCAGTAGCATATTGTAAAATACTGACAAACTATCAAAGAGGGGAGAAAGATACCCGAGTGACAGTCAAACTCATAGATCGAAAATATCAAAGTGTTTACCGTTAATGATATTCAATCACAAAACTTTTTGGCAAGTCTCAATAATGTTTTCTTGTATCTCAGCTTTTTGAGATATTTTCAAGACAAATTTATTATTCAAATATATTTTGATGAAAAAAACTTTCTCATTGAGAGTTCAAAGTAGTACAAAGAAATTAAAATTTCTAGTCTGGTTGGCTTTTATACTCGGCTTGATATATCTATAGACAGTTGTATTTTGTTGAAAACAGTATATTTCGACGCATTTTTGATGCGTCTTTGTGTTGCTGAATTATGAATGTATAAAAAATATGTCCTTGCGTTCCTCTTAACTGTTTCAAATATAAACAAGTGTACAAAAGTGTTTTTTGAACTTTCAGACATTCTTAAAAATTGCAACAGGGAAAAAATTTCCCGCGTAAACAATATCACTTTCATGTTACGTAATATCATGATCTAACTCTTCTATTTGTTAAGTAGGTTAACAATAGTTTGAGAATTAAGTAATTAGTTATACTATAACAGCTCCTCATATTTGTTCTACATTGATTTAGACAGAGTTATCCAAGCTCAAGAATTCCTAAATTTTATAACACACAATTATCAGGCAATATATTATTAAAATATAGAGCAAAAATTAAAATCTCACCCCGTTGTTCTGTCAACCCAAAGCCATGTCTCGGGAAAATTTTTTCTTGTTCGTGTGGGCGACATCAGCCCACCTCCGCCCCCAGCCAAAGCACCATTACCACTAAAGCCACTGGAATCATCCATACTTGCTCCAGCCGTTCTGTGCATCACCCTGCTCTCACGAAAAGTTCCTAAAAGTATTGATGTAAATGAACAGCTAACGGAATTTGACTTTTTGCTGTATTGTAAATAACAAGCACATGAAATACACACGCTCTAAGATTTGTGCGTCCGAATCTCTATTATGAACTAAACTTCATCAGGAACGCTCAAACCTAAACATTTGAAAGCCAAGGATGCGTAAATACATTGCAAGTTTAGGAGCTAAATGACAAAAAAAAATAAATAAAAAAAATAACCAGAATACCTAAATTCATTTAAGATCGATTATGCTTGAGGAAATTGGAACCTTAGTTTCCAAGTAATTAATAAATATATGAAAGGTGAATTTTAAAAAAAGTATATGTTATAAATCGTGTCATTACTGAAGCACAGACTACTAAGCTGATGATACCATCGGAGATAGATCGATCAACAAGAAGCGGTTTTGACCCAGTGCTATTAAATGAAATACATACTTCACAAATTCTGTGCGTCCGAAGCGCTTTTCTAGTATCAAGTACTATTGCTCAATAATGATACCCCGCTTTTAGTATCCGGTAAACAGGAAGGTGAAGAGCATTTGATATGATGATTCATTACACGATATAACTTGTTCACATGCAGGCGTATTACAAATTTTAAGAAGCTCTTTTCTGTAGTTCCATAAAGAATGTGACGAAACTTTCAGGACGCTTTTATTTGTAAATCGTGACAAATGTGATTGAAAGAAACAACACAAAACCCCATCTTAGATTAAAAAAAACCAACCTCGGAAAAGTAAAAGAGGGGCGAAAGATACCAGAGAGACAGTCAAACTCAGTACACAAGACACAACATAGAAAACTAAAGACTAAGCAACACGAACCCCACCTAAAACTGGGGGTGATCTCAGGTGCTCCAGAAGGGTAATCAGATCCTGCTCCACATGTGGCAATATGACTGAGTAATGAAACATTCAAAAGGAAATATATATCCTTTTGAAGATGTTCACTGGATATCAAAAGTTTGAAAAGTCAAACAAAACAATCTTTCGAATTTCATAAGAGCTATTAATCTTTCAAATATTGTAATTAATATTTTTTTTATTTTATCTTACAAACCATCAAGGTTTTAAATTTCTTGCAAAACTGCACAAACTGTAAAAGCATTCTCATATTTTTTAACATTTAGAAACAAGAAACAGCATTATCAACAACTCTTTACTACTAATTGCCTGATAAAAAGTTGGCAAGGTTGAGGCTGCTACTCATATTAAATTGTTGTAAACGTTCCGTTTAAATTGCCCATTATAATTCAAATACCTCATGACATCAATCTATCTATAAAATGTGTTTATTTTATAGCGATTGCAATTAATATAAATTTAGCAGTTGCAGGTGCTTAATCATGGCTTTTACAGAAAATGGTTTTATCGTCTGAATCGTATGAAACTGTAAGGCTCCTTGATGGATATTATTGAAACAAACAAACTGATAGTTCACCAGAAGCGGCATGGACCCAGAAGTAGCAAAAATGTATACAATTAGCCATAGGTTAATATGTCAGAGTCGATAAGGGTCAAATAATGTAAAAGAAAGTGAAGCAGTTGTAAAATTGTGACCACGAATAATCGTGGATAACTAAATAATGAACGATCTTTAATGTATGTCCAATGGTGTGTGCTGATTGAAATACGATGGTTGTATTGCAGATATCGTATATTATGAATTCAAATGAAAGTGACAGTTTTTCTATACATTCTCTTGATAATTGTAAATTTAAAATCTTAAATAAATGTTGATATTTTTCACAATAATTTCAGTATTATGGTTCCTCTGTTAATATTATCGTTTGATATAAACTCTGATTTTGTGTTAAACAAAGAAACATATTAGGAATGTTCTAAAAATGAACTGTTAATATAGTGTACATTCGAATAATGAAAATATGATATGCCTATCGCAACACATACAAATACTTACTCGGAGGTGTATATTGAAACAATACTGCATCAGTCAAAACATAAACACCTGCTCCCTATAAAATAGCAGTTCAATACAAAGGCATCTGAAGCAACTTTTAAAGGAAATGATAATATCAGGAGGCTGTAATTTAGTGGTTGTCGTTGGTTGCTTTTCTTCATATTTGTTGTTCTCGTGTGTTAATGTAGCGTAAATAAGTCCGTTGGTTTATCTTTTTAATATTTTGCAACGTCAAGACCTTTATAGCTTACAATACGGTGTGGTTTTGTTCATTGTTGAAGGCCGACAGTGACCTTTAATTGATTATACTACGTGATTAAGGCCCTGGTGGATAGTTGTTCCTGGTGGATAGTTGTCCCTGGTGGATAGTTGTCCCTTGACAATCAAACCACATTTACTTATTCAAATATACCAAAGAACACATTCACCACATATTCACAACACTAGATCATTTTAAAACATGTTTGGCCACAAATAGGGGAGTTAAAACTACAATTATGATGTAGTCTGAAAGATTAATAGTATTACAACATCCAGACCTACTGTTCCTCTGCATGCATATACATTTAGTAAGACGTTCACATATGTGATCTTCTTTTGTATTCGTTCTTGCTTACAAATGTAATGGTAACAAGGTAAGAAACAGTGTAAATTTAAAAAAAAAAAGAAGAAAAAACAAACACCTTCCATGTCATGATTTCCTTGATGGAGGGTTGCTGCTCACATGGAAGCTATTAAAAGTTCCAAAAGGTTAATTTGAAATCATTTCTTCGTAAATTTTACGGACGCCATCACGAGTTGGTGACGACGGATATGTTCAAATTGTCGTAACTAAGATCCCGTCCCCTTTTTCCCAAATGTGACCTACCGATTTAGACTTATCTCCGGTTTTGTACTTACATGAGCAACACGACGGGTACCACATGTAGAGCAGAATCTGCTTACCCTTCCGGAGCACCTGAGATCACCCCCAATGTTTGGTCGGGTTCAAGTTGCTCAGGTCTAAATTTTCTATGTTGTTTTGTGTACTGTTATTTGTCTGTTGGTCTTTTTCTTTTTTTAGCCATGGCGTTGTCAGTTTATTTTCGAGTTTGAATGTCTCTTTGGTATCTTTCGCCTCTCTTTTTTTAATGTGCTTTTCTGGATTTACTTTCGTCAGGAACGCTCATAGCCAAAAATGTGAAAGCCAATGATGCGTAAATACCGAAACAAGTGTAAATATATAAACTAATAAGGAGATGTAAAGTATGTCTCTAAACATATGTCTGTACACGTGGTAAATAAAGCAACAAACAAATAAATATAACAAAAGCTAAAACTTGATCGCATCATAATTATTTCATAAACCGCAAGTGAATTAAAGCAAGATAATTTAGGTGCATGGTTAATTGTGTGCGAGTCAGTTTGTCGAACTGTTAAATGTATATTCCACCCTGAAATTATTAAATAGTTAACTTCTGCATTGGACTCGACTTATTTTTAATTCTCCCTATGGAGTTATAAAAGTATTAAAAAAATACCGAACTTCAAGGTAGATTCATAGGTGTATTACCAGTTGTCATTTGTTAAGTTTGTAAAGGGTTTACTACAGGTAACCAGTCGTACAATATGCAATGCAACCTTGTGATTATTCATCAAATCCTCTTCCCCTGAATGTGTATGAAGTTGTTTTTAAATATGAACAATTTTATTAAGTGCAGACTCACCTGGAAAACGGAGAATGCATCTCTGTCGCCTACAGGAGTAGGCTTCCAGGAGTCCCATCCACCCAATCTCGGGAAGTTACCGAAGTTGTTATATCTTTGAAGCTCATTCAAAACCTTTCAAGGAGATAAAGCAAAGATTACATACGTATATTTATGATACAATATATAACTCATGAAATGTGTGGTCTTAAAAGAGAAATATAAAAACATGAAAAGAAACCAATTTAAAAACTACATACATCATTTTGATTGAAGCTGCATTTAACTTACATCTTGTGTTGTGATGTCGTTTCCTGATTTCAGTAAAAGAACGCTCTTATCAACAGCCAGAACGTTCACTAGTGAGCTTTTATCAGCCGTCAGTTGAAGGCTTAATTCTTCTCCTGGTTTTGCTGTTTTCTTGTTAAATTTCAAAGATACCTAAAAAGAAAATGAAAAGGGATTTTTGTAGTTCTTTAGGATTATTTCTTATTGATATTTATTTAAGAATATCATCTACAATACCATTGAAAATCCTTTTGCCTTAAAAAATGGAAATTTGTTAATGAAAATAACACTTAATATAATTACGTTCGTCCGAAGAGCTTTTCTGGATTAACCTTCATCAGGAATGCTTAAACCCCGAAAATGTAATAGCGAAGAATGTATAAGACCTGAAGACATGAGGAGCTTTACGACCAAAAGGGACCTAAAGGGAATAGCCGAACTCATCTAAGGTCAACTTTGCCTGAGGAAGCTTAACCTTAGTTTTGAAATATTTGTTTGCCAACAGAGAATATCAGAAACACATGAAATAAATTCTGTCAGTTCCGAAATATACTCTTACTGTCAAATATGATAAAAGGATTGAACCAAATAAATTTTTTTTTCACATGAAATGTATCTACCAGAATAAAAATTCCCTTGAGACGGTTCCAGGCATATAACAATTTATTGTAAAATTAATACAGAAGTACTTCGAAATTTAAAACTCAAATCCACGTCTGCCTTTAAATAAATCCTGTAAATCAAATATAGGGAAGAATGATTTGGAATCATTTTTCCATTTGGAATCATGCTCTGATGGAAATCGTTTTACCCATAAGATTATAAGGGATACTAGCTGTAATATAGAAAAATGGGCTTAGACCTCCCTCACTAGGTGACTTTTGAATAACTTCGGATTTAACTTTCGGAATGCCACCATTCCATAAAAATGTTAATATCATGTTGTATTTTAGTTAAATATGGTGTTTGTACAGGACTAGATGAAATGACAGACATAAACCTTGATATTGTAAGTGATTTGAAAATTATAATTTATTTACTACCAAGGAAAGGCGTTTGACCTCCACACTTAAATGAATGATTTAATTTTGTATATAAATATATCTAAGTAAGAACACATTATTTCTACTGAGATATTACATTTTAAACCCAACGTTTTAAAGCTATTAGTCCAATTAATGGAAAAGGAACTTTCTTTGATGAATTAATTCCATCCAATCTATGTTGCTTCGGTTAAAAAAAAAAAACTTTTAACGTAGAGCACTTTTCAAAATCATTGAAGGAATTCAATAACACATCTTTCAGAAAACAACTGATATTATCATATATACTGGTATAACTATGTTACTTTTATTTCAGTGTCACCAATTTCTTTTACCAAATATCTTATTGTTCGTATGAATACTTATTGCAAGCAGTTCAATAGCAAATATAATTGAAAAAAAGAAGACAAAGGACATTTTTGTCTAACAACTCTCTCAATTTTGAATGGACCGGAACTAAATCCATTATAAAATACCACTAGATATGTCTGAGGACAAAAATAAGATCAATTAAAAAAAACCCAACACTTTTTGAACAATTTCCATTCTAGTGTGTCGAACGCTTTTTCCAAAACCACTAGTTTTATAAAACCTGGATAATTCTGTTATGTAGTCACCAATATGATATCAGTAATTAGTCGTAAATTTTTACAAATGTATGTACCAGTCACAGACCCTGTCTGGTCCGGATATTTGCGCTTTGGAAGAAAATTTTATTCTTTCCGCAATCACTGTGGCTAATAGATTGTAATTCATATCTTATAGTGAAAGAGGACGCAAGTTTGAGATGAGAGTTCTGTCCTTATAATGAATAAGAATGAGTATGTCCCGTCTTTGATCAATTGATGGATAATATATTATCATAAAACTGAAGTTTTTGCGTTAGCTTAGGATGCATATATCTTTCTAAAAAAACTGAGGCGTTTACAACATACACCGTATTGTATCAATTTTTTTTTATCGCAAATCGCAATTCGGAAGTTTATCAGTTGTGTGATATAAAATAAATGAGCAACATAAAATTGCTTCTAGTATCTATGAAAAAAAGCAGTTTTATGTTGGCATACTTCATACATATAATTGGACAAAAGAAGGCAAGAAAATCCCCATAAGGATTTATTTAACAGAGGAATATTCGTAACTCAAAATCTACACTCGAAAAGATATCAAGAAGAGCGAACAACATACATTATCACTCAACAAGAACTATTTTTACGGTTATTATCATGAATTGATTGTAACAATATTTCTA
The DNA here is from genome assembly GCF_021869535.1 of Mytilus californianus. Taxonomy (NCBI): domain Eukaryota; kingdom Metazoa; phylum Mollusca; class Bivalvia; order Mytilida; family Mytilidae; genus Mytilus; species Mytilus californianus. The sequence continues at coordinate 1,985,385 of NW_026262690.1, read as the reverse complement.
TATTTAGCATTTTTACTCATACAGTGATCTTATATGTGCACTATTGTCTATCAGATTTAGAATAGGTTAAGTTATGTTTCACACACTGTCGCTTGCTCCCGAATAACGATTCGATTTCGCATGAAGGACGACGTCTGAATATCAGAAAATGATTGACGCCCATAATAACTTCAGTATAGTTTCCCCATAATCAGCTTCTGTTCTATTTTGATTTTGTTTTGGAGAATCTGTCCATGTTTGAAAACTAATCTTGATTCCCAGATGTCTTGTCTACCACGTTTTGTTTAAATCGGAAACGGGAAAGACGTTAAAAATAGAAAATTCTACGATTGTTAACTTCTATGGTTCATACAAAAATGCGTATGTGATATAAGTGACAACTATCCGATTATCCAACAATAAACAAAATACCGAAATGAATATAAACATATCTCAATTAATCCCTAAGGCTTTTAATAAGGGTTAATCCATTTATTTCCTATGACTTTCTTGTTTGTAGTATCTTGAAGAATTGTTTTGAAATTCAACTCATTATCAATGGCGTATCATAATAGGAACAGAATAATCTATGCGCATGCCTTTGAAAATGTAGACAAAGGAAAGCAATCGTAATGCTTTTATTTTGTCCGGTCAATAAAAGAAAGCATCAAAAAGGGAGTTTTAAACCATAAACCATTATATTTCTAGATTTCCCAGGAATATTAAACTCTGTTAAACAAAAAATGTGTTCATACTCAATAATAATTTACCAAAAAATTGCATCAGCTTTGATAAAAAAGCACGATTATATCAATCATAACTTTAAAAAATACCCACTGTATTGTCAAATATGTCCTCAATAGGTATGTTGGTAGCATCAGCCACAATTTCACCATCTTGTCGTCTAGCATAATATACCAATAACCTTGCTTGAGGAACCATTCCATATGATATCATCAGTCTTTGGTTTCGCTGTGTTTCTTGGTTCATTGTAAATCTACCTTGTGTTACAAGGGATCCTTTCGAAAACACCTGTCAACAAAATAAAAACCGTTATTATTTTTACGTATTAAGATTTTTAATTGCCGTTTAAACTATGGTAGAAATTAAGAATTGTACTTAAATTAGTTTTGAGTGAAAAATAATGAAAATGCATATCAAAATAGAGATTGTAAGTTTTTCTGTCGTCCAATATTATAATTATAGGTACTAGTAACATATTCAACTCAAAAGCAATCCCTTCATGAGGAAAACATGACAAATTATCACTTCATAATCGATCAACTTTTGATTTTGAATATCCCTTTTGTATCTTGTGCCTCTGTAAGACAACTATAAATAACAGACCAAACTAGACAAAGTGATGTCCCCGCACTCCACTCTGAAGTAACTGTATTATAACAAAGTCAATGTATGACTTTCTTTGAGATATTATTGTGTCTGGGAGACACACATGATGCCCCGCAGATGCAAAGTGTTATTTTAAAAATTTAGCATGGGAGCACATAGGTCTATGGTTCACTGTAGGAGGAGTTATCCGGAAACGCTATGCACCTCTTATGCACGTAAATACTCCAAAAAATTACAAAGTTCAACTATCTCCCTAAAGAGCAAATGTTATTTAAAATTAAAATCCTGACCACATGCACACCTTCAATTTATGTACAAACAGCCAGCAAAGTGGAAACTTCCTAGCATTCAAACTGTGGGAGGAGTTATCCGGAAACGCTATGCACCTCTTATGCAAGTAAATACTCCAAAACATGACAAAGTTCAACTATCTCCCAAAAAAGCAAATATTGATAAAAATCAAAACCCTGACCACATGCACACCTTCAATATATGTACAAACAGCCAGCAAAGTGAAAACTTCCTAGCATTCAAACTGTAGGAGGAGTTATCCGGAAACGCTATGCACCTCTTACGCAAGTATATACTCCAAAAATGACAAAGTTCAACTATCTCCCAAAAGAGCAAATATGAATAAAAATCAAAACCCTGACCACATGCACACCTTCAATATATGTACAAACAGTCAGCAAAGTAAATACTTCCTAGCATTCAAACTGTAGGAGAAGTTATCTGGAATTACTATATACCCATAATGGGACGAACGGACGGACGGACAGGGGTAAAACAATATCCCCCCCCCCCAACTTTTAGTAGCGGGGGCATAATGAGGTAGATGTAAGCAACTTTAGTTATTGTACAAGATTCAACAATAAGCAAACCTATACAGTATAGTAAGCTATAAAGGACCCAGAAATGACAAAAAATGAAACTATTCAAACGATAAAATCAAACGGTTAGAATTATGTAGAACAAAAATAAAAGCGACCAAAGACAACTACTGAATTACAGGCTCCTCACTTGGAAAAGGCACAGACAGAATGTTGCAGGGTTAAACAAAGAAATCAACCAATTAGTGAGATCTCTTTGACATACTTACAGTCTTTAATAGATCTTAAATTTCAAAGATTTGTTTGAACAAGTTAATGCGTCTCTCTGTTTCTGGTTTTAACTTTGATTTGTAATTCAGTAAAGAGTCGTTGATAAGAATGCACATGTTGATTAAAAGGTGTATGCTTTATCAGGTTCTGTTTTATTTCTTAAAATGTAATGTTAATGCACAAGGAATACTCACTTTATAACTACAGTAACGAATTGCTTCTGTGACTTTCACAAGTAGTGGTAAATACTCCCCTGGCTAAACAAGAATCATATTTGTAAATACAAATAAATTTCCGTAATAGAAAGATTACATTGAATTTCTCGTTTTCAAAATCTGTTTAAATTTGATCATTTAATGGCAATTTGTGTATTCTAAATATGGTGACAACACAATGTATTGAGGGCGATGTATGATACAAGCTATCATCTGCGCACAAAAATTGCAATACTTTTGATCTTTCCAAATTCATGACATTGAGTGTATAAGTTAACTTAATCAATCATCTTATTGAAAGGTCATTTTTCTCGTTAAAGTGATATCATAATTTGCATAATTTATATGATTCAAGACTTTTTTGGAATAACTTGTTAGATGTCTTTGCAAGATTTAATTAAGCATTAACTTATATCACCCCACAGCTCCGTTCTCAAATGTACACATATAGTGTGTTCGACATCAAGTTCAAAAGCGTGTTTTTGGCCATCTTGAACTTGCAGTGATGTGAATTTTTTCAATGTTGAAACTGACTTTGATATGAAAAACATTAATACACGCGTTGTTTATTGATTTGCACATGTTTTCTGTTGATGTGCGAGTAGCGAGTAGTGATTGTGTGTCATGAATTAATATAGCATTATCATTTCTTTACCTTTTATACATACTATAGGTACAATATTGCATGAACAACAACATTATCCAAAAAGGTATTAAAATAAGATCAATAACACAAATGATCCAATCTAGCTAAATATCTTTTTGCGTAAGAAGGTTCATGACATCTTTATTTTGATTTGTTGTCAATGTATGTAACTAGAAGTTCCTTAATGTATATTTAGTATCATAAAAAATGTAAGACCCAATTCAACATTTAATGTAAGAAATATGATTAAATTCATATTATCTAGCGATGTCTGAATTCACAGCGAGCTGAACTATTTTGTTACCTTTGTATAAGACTCATGTGCTAATTGTTGTATGCATTCTACATAGATGAAACATATTTCACGATCTGATTTTATAAATTCATCACTTAAATCTGAAATGTCTAACCAACCTATCAATACATTAGTATATAATAAGAATATAACTTTATTTCAAATGAAAAGTAGCTGGTCTATGTTAAAAACTTAATGGAAGTATGAATCACATGTATAACACATAAGTCATTCACAGATATTTTGAAAAAAGTTGTGTCTAGCAGTATTATTTAGAGCAAGATAAGATATAATATGTTTCAAACTTGAAGAGACTATTTGTAAAATTCAATACAGACCTTTGCAGCTTTATTGTTCCTGACAGAAACCTGTATGTAATTTCTGCTAGGGGATTCCGCTCGGTTTACACTTCTATATGCACTGGCACCACGATAGAACGCCTGTAAGTAATAATTTAAACTATATATAATATATGTATAACTATTTCCTTGTTTGTACGGAATAAATATATTTTTTATATTTTATTTTGTTGCACATTAGAACATTATAACATCCATCAACATATCTAGGTTAATAAGTTGGAAAGTTTGTAGTTAGCAAAAAGACTTCAAGCATGTGCATAACAAAACTAACTGAATACTTTTGTGATTTCACCGTCTCCTGGTGTAAATTTTGTCTTATTGAATTTCTTATTTGTTTAACAGCAGTCACCTGTTTATATATATCAGTTAGTTTTGTTATGCACATGCTTGAAGTCTTTTTGCTAACTACAAACTTTCCAACTTATTAACCTAGATATGTTGATGGATGTTATAATGTGCAACAAAATAAAATATACAAAATATATTTATTCCGTACAAACAAGGAAATAGTTGTATTTTTAAAAATATTTAGTAATCATTTTTTGTTAAAAACTAAAAAACTAAAATAATAAAAAAATTTGCAGTTAATTTAAAAAAAAAAAAAAAAAACAATTGGTATGTGTGTTGGCGTTTGTTTTTGTTGCACTTCGGTGTTCCTGTTGTTTCCTTTGTTTTCCTCTCATAGTTGATGTGTTTCCCTCGGTTTTTGTTTGTAACCCGGATTAGATTTCTCTCAATCGATTTATGACTTTTGATCACCGGTATACTACTGTTGCCTTCTTTTATATAGGGGAAACGTGTCTTCAACTGTGTAGATGAATATAGTTAATTGAAAGCTCATATCTCAGTCGTTAAGGTGTCAAATTTTTAGACGAATATGATAACATGATATCGATGTGACTGCATGGTCAACCTTTTAGCCCTTTTGTGTAACAGCCAAAGATGAAGCTGAGACATTTATCGACAAAAAAGCCTAGTTAACAAAGACAGTCCAAGCGGCATGATGTCACAAATTAAAGCAAAGGTTCAAATTACGCTGTTTTTGTTAAGTTAACATGATGTTCTTATCATTTTGTTATTGGTATTGTACAATAAAAAGGTAACATGTTAAACAAGAATTTTGGTGGATAACCTTTTTCGTAGAATGTCAATTGCCAGCTCGTGCAATATACATGTAACAGTCTTTTCTACCTGAAATTCACTTATATGTGTATTCCATCCCTTATATATATATACAATTACCTCTATAATTCCATTTTCTGCCGCTTTTGGAAAGTTTGCTGATAACACAAACATTCCTGATTCAGGTATTTGTACGACCCTTGTCCACAATACTTTTTGTTCATTTCGAGTTTCAGGTTGAGGCATTTGTCCAATAGGCATGACTTGACCACCAGTGCCAGATGATCCAGGACTAACGTCTTGTTTTTCCTTGATCACGGGTACGTAATACTTCACTGTGATGTTAACCATACCTAACGGTGGCTTTATAGGACTGTCATCATGTTGTGTTGCCCGCAACTAAAATCACATTCATAGATAAATATGTAATATGAACAAATTTAATAACTTTATAAAAAATTATGATTATGAACATCCCGTCTTTACTTTATAAATACAATATACCAAGCTCTAGGCAGCCATGAGTCAAGATTTCTAACTTAATTTCACCCCATGAAAGTGTTAATTCAAAGGCAAGAACAATGTTACAAATTGTAAATTGTCTAAGACTCTGAAAAATTAACTTAAAACTTAAAAATTAGTTTGGTTCAATAAGATATGCGATGAATTTGAACTACATTGACGATGTGTAAATCATATCTATTACGTTTGATTATTTCCTTTACTCGACAAACGTCTACGTTATACACATAATGGATACCCAACTACCCCTATTGCAGTCTACTGGTATTTGAATACAGAAATTTGCGGATAAAAAAGGCACCACGACTTTAACAGTTATAAGGAAAATACCAACATAAGAATTGCTTGAATCCGTTGTAGTTATACTTTAAAGACCTGTATTAGTCAAATTAGATGTTAAACTAGAACCATAACAATGGAAAAATATTTTCAAGGAATGTAAGGGTTGTGCTTCAATAATTTTAAAATAAAAACAAATGTTGGACTTTTTCAAAAAATATTACGTTTCGATAACAATTATAAATACTTACAATTATGGCATATTCCATATTCGGTTTGAAAACAGAAGGCATCCTGGGAGAGAAATTGAGTTTTTCTGGTGTATCATAAATTCGAACAGAGCCTTTGTCCTCTGCCGAAACACCAGTAATGGATTCAGTTACTTTAGCTATGACTTCTATGTAAGTTCCAAGCGCAGGAGCCACTTCACTCATTAAAACCCGGACCGTTGCCTTTCCTTTTATCTACAAAGTAACACTTATTTTACAATTATTTCTGAATGATTGGTGTGCAAATGATTGACGTTAAATAAGAATAAGACTTTTTAATATATATGGTGAGTGTTTCTGGTTTTATATTCAAAAGATATGCTCTCAAACTCTTAAAATGAAAACCAAGGATGCGTATCAAGATTGTTGAATTTGAAGAGCTATATGACCAAACTTGAATTTATAAGAACAGCCAAATCTGATAATCGGATTGTAACATAACCATAAACGTTGAAATATTTTGGGCTAAAACATCACCTCTCAAAAACACTGTTATTTATTCTTTTTTGACTGTGTAATGCTCAATTGATGGAAATGTTTACCTTGTGCTCCATCATTTTTGTCCATAGTTACATCAACAATCATGTATTATTGTTTACTCATGCACACCTATAGATGTCTCTTTTTTTGCTGTAATGTTCAGTTGCAGATCTATTGCGTATATCCCCAAAATCCTATATGTAAAGCTCATATGATAAGAAAATGTTTATGTTTAAGAGTATAAATATAAATCTAACTTTGCATACATTGAACTAGATTTGAAAATAGAACAATATGTAATAAACAAACCTTAAATTTCTTCACAATCTGTTTATCAGTCGTCCAACGTCGTTTAAATGTCACTTCTGCGTCCCCTTGTACTGGCTTTCCAAAAGTATACCTAAACATTATTTAAAAATGATCAACCATTGTTACTATTTACAAAAGTTTATCTCAACATATTTTGAACTTAACAAGCGTTATAACCTTAAAACAAGTTTTGGTCATTTTGTGTTACATTTCCTTTCTTGTACCACAGAAGCGTGTGTACTCTATATGAAGGTTCTCAGGTTTGAATGATTACATGTGTGGCAGCTATGTCTTAGTAATTTGAAACGCTTTAAACTTGCATCAGATAATGTGAACATTCTTTGTTTTTTTTTTGCTTTGCTATATGTAAAAGGTCAAATAGCGAAAATCATCTTACTTGTTTTAAATATTAACTAAATTGTGTCATCGGTACAAGGACATCATCCGTAAATATAAATCAATATATAAAGAGCTATATGACCATCGGAAATAAACACATTTATTCTAATACCAGTTGTTGGCATGATACGGGTAATGTTCTTCTCGCATAATTTATGATGGCATGTTACTTAACCCCTAACGGGAGGGGTGGTGGCTGATTTTCATATGATGAAGACATAATCTTTCAATCAGTTTAATTGAGATATGGAGCTGACATGTCAAAAACTGCTAGTACTCCTCTGGTAATTTATGTTGTTCATATTGTCATTTTGCTTAGTTTCTTCTGTTACCTTTTCTAACATCGGACTCGGCCTCTTTTTAACTGTGTGTTACTGTGCGTATTCTGTGTGTTTGTTTATTCCAAATTGGCTAGATGAATAGTGGAAGGGTTGAGATCTCACAAAACATGGTTTACCCCGCCGCATTTTTACGCCTGTCCCAAGTCAGGAACTTCTAGTCTTTGTTAATGTTGTGTTGTTTGTTTTAAAGTTTGGCTCATTTTTTATGTTTTCGGAGTTTAGTGGCGTCCATTTCGCTGAACTTGTATACATTATTGTTTAGGGTCCAGCTGAAGAAGATGTGATATTATTGCCAATGAGACAACTCTCTACCAGACCAAATGACATAGAAGATAACACCTATAGGTCATCGTACGGCCTTCAGCAATGAACAAAACCTATACCGCATAGTCAGCTATAAAAAGCCCCGAAATGACACATGTAAAACAGTTCAAACGAGAAAACTAACGGCCTTATTTATGTAAAAAACAATAAACGAACTACAAAAATGATATACAGCAACAAACGACATCCACTGAATTACAGGCTCCTGACTTGGTACCGGCACATGCCGAATGTTGCGGGGTAAAAAATGTTAGCGGGCGCATGCACTCGCATTTACTAAAAGCATTTATCCTCCGGTTGCGGAATTTGCTCGCTGCGTTGAAGACCAATTGGTGGCCTTGGGTTGTTTTCTGCTTTTGTCAAATTGTTATCTCTTTGACACATTCTCCGTTTCCATTCTCTATTCTATTTGAAAATAGAAAATATCTCGACTATGAAGGTGTATGGCAATATCCATCATATTGATATATATATATGTACTTTTAGATAAACTTCACAAGTTTATTTTTGGCTTAATGCACGGCTAATGTTATTAATGCTATCTGAATTTAGCTTAAGTGAATTGAACTTTCTAACTGCCAGAGATTTGTAAGTGAATACCAATGCTGAAAATCATCAACAGTCAATAATTGTATATTACAAAGTCGTGTCGTTTATTATTTTCATCAAATGTACTCACATTGTATTAATTGTAACAGTGAAGAATCTATCTGTTTTCAGCTCAAATGACGGCAATACAACATCTACTTCAAATTTAGGTAAAACTAAAACATTAAAAATAAAATGCTATTTGATCTTCGGCAAATCACTAAATGCAAACAGTATACACAATGGTTGTGCGTTTTTTAATGAGACTTGGGGCCGTTGGAATGTATTATTTCGAAGAAGGAGTAACATTGTGTTATGAATTAAAAAAATCAATTTTACGCATTGAAACTTTTTTAATAAAACTTTTGTATTTAGTCTTGTTACTAACAAAGCTTAGATTCAAAGAGACGTTCATTTCATAGTACTTGTATTCTATAAATATACAACAACCACACATTGTCACAAAATATGAAATGTGTTTGTACAAAATTCAGAAACAGGTAGAATGCGCAGCCTTATCAAATCAATATATCAAAATAAACAAACGCCAAAAGACTTACTACTGGACATATACCATGTTCATAACTAGCACTTTATTAGAGGTGTTCATCCAATTTAAAGTAGATTGAAATCATTCATTTGTTTGCATCACCAACAGGAAGAGCGCACCGAGTAAATAATTTTATGGAAGGAAGGATATATTAATTCACCTCTATCGCATTCATACATTGAAAGTTTTGTCGTATGTAACACAGAATTACTTTAAGTTCAATTTAATTACTCTAATTGTAAACTTATCTAACGATTTATATGTACTTTAATGTATTCACTTCTTTCTCAAAATGCATCATTTTGTTTATAAATCAGATAGAATGAAAGAGTTGTGCTATAACTTTAAAGGGAGATATTGTTTTACACTACATGACCAACAAATGATGTCCTCACCAACTCTTTCTACGTCATGTGATGTTACTTTAAAGGGAAGTATTGTTTACACTACAGGACCAACACATGATGTACTTAACAACTCTTTCTACGTCATGGAATATTACCTTAAAGGGAAGTATTGTTTTACACTACATGACCAACAAATGATGTACTCGCCAACTCTTTCTACGTCATGTGATATTACTTTAAAGGGAAGTATTGTTTTACACTACATGGCCAACAAAAGATGTACTCACCACCCCTTTCTACGTCATGGAATATTACCTTGATGGGAGGTATTGTTTTACACTACAGGACTAACAAATGATGTACTCACCAACTCTTTCTACGTCAAAGCTTTTTGAAGTTTTTTCTGTCTGAAATCATAAAATGTATATTTCATAATGATTTCATTTAAACGATTTGTGTATTGATAAAGAAAGGGTTATCTTCCTAAAAGAAAGGGTCAACGAGATACAAAATCTAGAACATGCAAACACCACTGTTATTACTTTTTTCTAGGCAAAAGTAATTCGTATGTAACTGAGTCAAATGCTTTCGAAAAAGAAACAGTAGTTTTTAACCTGTTTGAATTTAATATCATTAGTTGAAAATAAAATGATCAGTTTTTGCTCCAAGTGAATGCACTTATAAAATTAGTTTCACCAGGATCGCTAAAACCGAAGTACCTCAATAAATGTGTAAATACATAAAGGAGATAAAGCGTTGGTTAGTTAAAAAGATACTCTGACTTCTGAGTGCGAATGGTATCTTTTTAAAGATCCAATGCTTATCTATTGTGTCTTTTATTTAAGCTATTGTTGTAATGTCTTTCCAAAGTTAGAGTTCTTTCGTTAATAGGATATTTTTATCATTGAGTTCCGATAAACTCCGAATTGTACTGAATGATGCACTGTCATTAAATTTATACGAAATTTCCATTAAATGATTGGGAATCTGCAATTATAAAAAAAGCACATATTTGAACCAATTTAAAAAAAATATATAAATGCATGTATGTTACTGAACTTCTCGGAAGAACTTAATCAGGGCCACATCATAAAAATTTGAGAATATGCATTTGTAAAGATATGTATTGAAACAGTGGAAATCTCCCTAAATAAAAAAAAAATAATAAGCAAATGAATGTAAACAATTTCTTTTGAAATGCGTTGAATTGCCAATAATAAAGAAAAGAGAAAAAAAACCCAAAAAAATGTATTCTCCTTGCAAAGTTATCCCCATTAGCAAAGAAAATATAAAAAAAACGGATAAATAAATGAAAAAGGACATAAAAAAAATCGTAAACGAACGTTGTTATATGCTTGAAAGCTGACAATTAATATTCAAATAATAGCCTATTGGCAAATGTAAAAGCTGATCTGCCCAAAAGTTATCATATTAATACACAAGTTTGGACATTATCATTTTGTAACAGCTGAAACACCAAAACACTAAGGTTGACTTTATAAATTTAATAAATATTCGACAAAGGAAATGTATTTTCAATTCTTTCTATATTTTTCACATTTAACTTCGACAAACAAACATGCTTATACAATATCTGACGAAAGTCTTCGAAGTTTTGTCATTTTTTATGAGCAGATGATGTATTGACAAATCTATCAATAACATACAGAAATACTTCATTTTGTTTTGTTTGCTTTTTTTTTTTTTACATCGAATCCTTAAAGTTGGTGGACCTGAATGGAGGGTGATAATTAAAAAATGAATACACTAGTTGATTATCAGTCTATACTATAGCAGTATATTGTTGTACAACACCACGTTATTTGTCTTCGTGCTATTTTGTTTCTTTTGAGTGTATGACTTTTGACGTGACTCGGTATTTATACATCCCGCCATCGGGTTTTTGACTTTTTATCTTTGTGCATTTTTGGTGCAGGTAGGACATGAGCTGCGATTCGGACACAAAGGTTTTTTACAGTGCTGTTTCTATTTTTTTTACCATTGTATTTATATTTACTTATTGTTTTACTCTATCGAGAAAGTGTATATACTATAAACGGGATGTACTATCAACGACAAAACGTTGTTTTGTTGACGTCATTGTCAAATTTAAAATTTATTATCTACTACATCTTTTTTGTTGGCGTCTTTGTTAGATTAATATGTATGTTTTTTCTGAATTTGTTAATCAGTTGTGTTGTATGTCTGTGATATATCATACTTTGTTTACACAGTTTTGTCTGCTTGATCCCAATTATTGTCACATTAACCTGTTATGTCTGTTTGGGTTGCTCACCCAATTGTTTCAATATAATGGAACTAAAAACAATTGTCATACATGTGGGAGGTTTAGCTAGGTATACAACCATTTTCTTCGGAAAATGCCTGTATCATAGTCAGGAATATGGCAGTTGTTTTTCACTTGTTCTCCTGATTGATGGCGTTTGATTTTTGTGGGTTTTTATGGACTTCCCCTTTTTGAATTTGACTTGGAGTTCGGTATATTTGTTATAGTTTTTCCATTCATACTAATGCAACAGCATTCCCATTATTCTATGAATTATTTTCTTACATAAGGATTTTATTTAAATAATTAAATTGCTTTAGATACTGTTGTCTTGTGATAGTTCGTGGACTCTGATTATAATGTTTAGTTAAATTCATATTGACTCCTTTCTCATTCGTTTTGAATAGTAATTATTTGTTTCAAGGTATATTATGCCATTTACCCAACCAGAACGAAGCGCTCATTTGACTTTTAACTTAAATGTTGTACAAGATACATTTTACTTATAATGTTGTACAACATACTTTGTACTGATAATGTTGTACAACATACCTTTTACTTATTATGTTGTACAACATGCCTGAAGCTAAAAATGTACAACAGAAGTTTTACTTAAATGTTGTACAGCATACATTTTACTTAGAATGTTGTACAACAATCTTTTGATTTATAATGTGTAAAACATAACTTTTTAAAAGTGCGAGGTTTGGCTAGCCACAAAATCAGGTTCAACCCACCATTTTTTTCTTAAAATGTCCTGTACCAAGTCAGGAAAATGGCCATTGTTATATTATAGTCCGTTTCTGTGTGTTTTACATTTTAATGTTGTGTTTCTGTTGTGTCGTAGTTCTCTTCCTATATTTGATGTGCTTCCCTCAGTTTTAGTTTGTAACCCGGATTTGTTTTTTCTCAATCGATTTATGAATTTCGAACAGCGGTTCACTACTGTTGCCTTTATTTTACTGATAATGTACAACATACCTTTTGTTCTGTTCTGATCGTCCATGTTCCTAAATTTGTTAAAGTTGAAAGTTGAAATGATCCAGCAAAAACACCCAAAACAGGCTTTACTTTAAGATACTGCTTTACTCTGTTATTTTTGGGATCCTGAAATGAAAGCATGCCTCGTTGAAACTACAATATATGTATGAATGCATGGACATTTTTTACCCCTTCCTTAGTCTAAAAAGTTCATCTTTCTTTTCATCGATAACATTTAATTCAATTGCCGAAATTATAAAAGTAACATTCAATTATCAATTATTCTGAATAAATTATTTAATGATAAACTAAATTCCCAATAACTTCTATATGTATATGTATTTTGAATAATTTCTGAGAATATATTTTTAAATGACTTCTTACCTTCGGATCGTTTAGGTTGATAAAGTCGGGAAACAAAAGTACACACAATGAAAATTTCAAGTTTGTCTTACCTGTATGTAAATATCCAACGGATCATTTCGGACTTTTAAACTAGGATCAGTACCAAATACTCTAAACTGAACTGTTGTAAAAATGAATGTTGTTACAAGAAGTAGAACAATGATAATTATAGAAATAAAAATAAGGATAAAAGTAGTTGTTACTATAGAAAAGAACAAATACAAATATCATTTATACAACATTCAATGAAACAGCAACCCGGCAAAACAAAATATATTAAAAGAAATATATAGGTCAACATATAGTCTTTATGAAATATATATTTTTCCTTTAAAAATACAATTAACAAAATATGTTCTTTTTCTTATGTTTCGTTCAACTTAAATAAAAAAGCTATTTAAAAGAATCATGCATCCTTGTATATTCAAAGAAAAGAATTATTTGGCAATTTAACATTTTTTCTGATTGGGTATCTCTAACATTTAATCAACTAGCACATCCATCCTTACCGGACAGCAAATACTTTCTAGTGTGTTTTATATACGAAAATAAAACGCGTGTTAGTAATGGTTATGATAGTTTGGTCTAAAAATATAATACTTTATAGTCATTTAAAAAAATGTCAGGAAATCATGTCAGGTACAGGTAATACTTAATTTATCAATGAAACAGAATTCAATTACAATATTGAGAATTTTACCTAAGTCTCCAGGCTTATAAATCGCTTTATCAGTTTGAATAAAGATGGAGGTCGCCTTTGTAGTTGCTCGTATTCTTGTTACTGTTTTATCAAACGAGAATCCTCCCGAAACTTTGACTTTCATCTTGTAATCATATCCAGCAGGGATAGTATCGGGTACCTTCATTAAAAGAAATAAAAACATTCAAATCAGCTAATATATTCTTTATATAAACTATTAACTATCTTAATACACTAATCAAATAGTGCTTATCTGATGTGATTTGTGTCATATGCCAATGTATCATTGAACATTTGAATTCACAATAATGTTTAAGTGTATTTCTTATCACAAATATTTAAAAATTCCATTTGCTATGAGTCGCATCAACTTCAAGGACGACAAATGACATCATTTATTTCGTAGAATAATGAATAAAAGAAAATTTACACCATTTTTCAGTTTTTATAAGGAGAATGTCACTTGTTGCCGCACGTAAAAAATAGAACACTGGCTTGTTCTAATCTCGGTAGTGTAAACAATGAGAAAAGATTCCAGGGATGCAATCAGAAACTAAAGAAAAGATTCCAGGGATGCAATAAAAAACTATATAAAGATTACAGGGATGCAACCAAAAACTATAGAAAAGATTCCAGGGATGCAACCAAAAACTATAGAAAAGATTCCAGGAATGCAACCAAAAACTATAGAAAAGATTCCACGGATGTCAGGAATATGGCAGTTGTTATCAAATAGTTCGTTTCTATGTATGTTGGCGTTTGTTTTTGTTGCACTTCAGTGTTCCTGTTGTTCCTTTGTTTTCCTCTTATAGTTGATGTGTTTCCCTCGGTTTTAGTTTGTAACTCGGATTTGTTTTCCCTCAATCGATTTATGACTTTTGAACACAGGTATACTACTGTTGCCTTTATAATGCAACCAAAACCTATAGGAAAGATTCGAGGGATGCAACAAAAAACTATAGGAAAGATTCCACGGATGCAATCAAAAACAAAAGGAAAGATTCCAGGGATGCAACCAAAAAACTATAGGAAAGATTCCAGGGATGCAACCAAAAACTACAGGAAAGATTCCAGGGATGCAATCAAATTATGTGAAAGATTCCAGGGATGCAATCAAAAACTATAGGAAAGATGTCAGGGATGCAACCAAAAACTATAGAAAAGATTCCATGGATGCAACCAAAAACTATAGGAAAGATTCCCTGGATGCAATCAAAAACATAGGAAAGATTCCAGGGATGCAATCAAAAACTATAGGAAAGATTCCAGGAATGAAACCAAAAACTATAAAAAAGATTCTAGGGATGCATCCAAAAACTATAGGAAAGATTCCATGGATGCAACCATAAACTATAGGAAAGATTCCAGGGATGCAATCAAAAACTATAGGAAAAATTTCAGGGATGCAACCAAAAACTATAGGAAAGATTCCAGGGATGCAACCAAAAACTATAAAAAAGATTCCAGGGATGCAACCAAAAACAATAGAAAAGATTCCAGGGATGCAACCAAAAACTATAGAAAAGATTCCAGGGATGCAATCAAAAACTATAAAAAAGATTCCAGTGATGCAATCAAAAACTATAGAAAAGATTCCAGGGATGCAATAAAAAAACTATAGAAAAGATTCCAGGGATGCAATAAAAAAACTATAGAAAAGATTCCAGGGATGCAATCAAAAACAATAGAAAAGATCCCAGGGATGCAATAAAAAAACTATAGAAAAGATTCCAGGGATGCAATAAAAAACTATAGAAAAGATTCCAGGGATGCAATAAAAAACAATAGAAAAGATTCCAGGGATGCAATAAAAAAACATAGGTGATACCACTGATGCGTTGATATTATAGTTAAATCATTAAAGATGATATCAAGCAATATTCAATTCTCACTTGTTACAAAAGCTTTTGTCGAAACTTAAATGGTGCTGTACATAAAATTAAACTTACGTTTATTTTGACCACTGCAGGTTGTCCTGAAATTGAAATCACAAGTCCTTGATCAGATATCCACTTCTATGCTTGTGTTAATCAAAACAATATTCATTTATGAACAATGCTACTGCTAGTCAATAATTATGGTAATGGCATCTTTAAACGTGCACAAATTAAACAAGAACGATGGACTTCTTATGTATATCACCAAAAGAAGATACAACAAACAAGTTATCAATTATTCGATGTAAATATTAATTTCACTTCAAATATCTAGAAATAATAAATATAGTCGTTTATTACCAGACACCACTGTCCCAGGTTAGGGGAGGGTTGAGCGCTCACAGGCATGTTTAATCCCGCCACATTCTATATGTGCCTATCTTAAGTCGGGAACCTGCAATTCAGTGGCTGTCGTTTGTTGCTGTATATCATATTTGTTTTTCGTAAATTGTTTTGTTATTAATTAGGCCGTTAGTGTTCTCGTTTAAATTGTTTCACATTTTTCATGTCGGGGCCTTTTATAGCTGCTTATACGGTATGGGTTTTTCTCATTATTGAAGGCCGTAAGGTGACCTACTATTGCTTACTACCACTTCGTTTTATCTGTGGTGGATAGTTGTCTCATTGGCAATCATACCACATCTCTTCATTTTTATAAAAGCGTAATATAAGGATCCAATTTGTTTTTACAAAATTTGAATTACCAAATATCTAAAGAGAGATCACTCGTAGCACCTCAAGCATACAGCCATAAATGATGACAAAGCTAATTGAAATATAGTTTTGAATTCAAGAACCATATACACCTAACAAAATGTCATTCGAAGACGTATTAATGTATTTTCCTTTATTGATTAATAATTTCTTATTCAAGTTCAGTGGTAAATGTCTTACTTTATTAAGAATAATTAACATCGTAGTTTGCCTGACGCGGGGGAAATGATAATGGTCGGTTTGGATCAACGAATTACAACCTTTTGCAGTATTTATTCTTTTCCGAGAAATTTAAATGAGCTGAAATCGGATCACTTTACTCTATATTATAGACAGATATAAATGCGCTGTTGGACACTATTTTCAGTTTTGGTTTCATAATAGTTCATGGTGCATTAATATGGTTCATTTATACTTTTATAGTAAAAGTAGATATGCAAGATACAGATTAAAGCTATTTCAAATAAATACACATGTAAGAATGTACCCACGATTACTATTCTTTTTAAATGAAAAAGGGAAATGCATAACTTAAATATGAGTAAAATTAGTGGAAGGGAACATGAGTCAACAATTAAGATAATTAAGATTCGGAAATTGACTACTAAGTCAAGAATAAGGCAGTTGTGTTCCATTCATTCCGTTGGTTAATAAAGTCTAACGTTTGATTTTTTACCGAGTGCTTGCATCTCATATATCGTAATGAAATTTCCTATCTCTAGGAAGAAACATACTCTCTCCCCTATCGTAAGGCGTTCAAACCTCTGATTTCATGGGTTAAGGTGCATCATCACAACCACGGGAATACAAGCTCTGGTTTGGGACAGATCATACAGAATGTTGCGGGATTTAACGTGTTTGTGTACGCCCAACCTTCCCTTAACTTTGTATTTACTCTCATCAGGAACGCTCAAGCTAAACATTTAAAAGCAAAGGAAAACCAAATGATCAAGCACTAAAACTAAAGCACTGAATAATTGTTCCTTTCGATTTTTTTTCTCTTAAGCCTTTCAATGTTTATTTGTATGTAATTTGTTTTATTTAATGTATACTCACGCAGTGAATACATTGACTCCCTTTTAGTTGCTAATGTGGTATTGTCTTTGTCCAAAAGTATAACCACTACATTAGCCCCTTGTTCAATTGGATTAATAGGTGCTATATAGATATCAGCCGTTGAACCAGCTCGTATTTGACGTGGTACCGTCACAATATATGTACTGGAAGTTAAACACAGGAAGAATATCATAATGGTTGTAATGCTATTAAGACGTTTGAAATGACATTATAAATAAAAAGATGTGATACAAAAATGTATGAATGCCAATGAGACAACTCTCCATTCAAATCACAATGGATAAAAAGTTACCAATTATAGGGCAAAGTACGGCATTCAACATGGAGACTTGGCTCACACCAAACAGCAAGCTATAAAGGGGCCCAACGGTCTAATCTATATAAAAAACGAGAAACGAGAAATACCTATGAACCACACACACAAACAACAACCACTGAACAACAGGCTCCTGACTTATGATAGGTGCATACAAATGCTTGCTTTCAATCATTTAAATTAGAAACGGTATTGAATATTTATGTTTTTTTTCTGTTTATATTTGATAAAGGTTTTTTTTTTTTTTATTTTGTTTATTTTATTTGTTTTGTTTGTTTCGTTTTGTTTTATTGTATAAAATATTTCGTCTTTTTCCGTTTTCTTTTTTCTCATTTTATTTTGTTTTCGTTTTTTCGCTTTGATTTTGTTGTCTTTTTTATGCCGTGTTTATCTATATTTTACAAAAAAGAGGCGAAAGACACCAAAGGGATATTTGGTCGACCGTTGAAATTAAGGTACTGTGTTATCTTTTTGTCTTTCGAGTTAGGTCTGAATTGTGCCTCATATGAATAATTAGTCTTGACCACTTACAAAGTGTATGGTATAGTACAATTACTTACTTTTTCGCCCAAGCAGGACCAAGGACACATAACAGTAGACCGATTATTAGTCTCGTCATGTCCTGAA
The DNA here is from genome assembly GCF_021869535.1 of Mytilus californianus. Lineage (NCBI taxonomy): Eukaryota > Metazoa > Mollusca > Bivalvia > Mytilida > Mytilidae > Mytilus > Mytilus californianus. Next base: position 1,966,864 of record NW_026262690.1, on the reverse strand, counting down.
TTAATGTATTGTTATCTGCAAGTAAGCATATAAATCATATTTATATAACATATCTATATTTGAGAATAAGAAAAGTACCATGTAACATTATAGCAAACACGTACTTTATATTAAGGTTATACCTGGTAAACTGAAAAAATAAAATCTAATGTTCACAATGTTTAGTCATCCATAACAAATGTATATACATTGTATTTAATGTTACTTCGAACTATCCTAGAAAGCATAGGAAATGCTTGAGTTGTAAAACAGGTGATGCATATTTTAAAGATCAAACAAAGAAAGGAGGATGACAAAAATCAGGAAACCATTGTTGGTGTATTTTGCTTCAACGGATTAAGATTTGAATTAAACTCACGCTCGCGCTTCTAAAATAAAGCTCTTTTTCCTGTGTTTGAAGGAGGAAGCCTACTTATTTAAATGAAATTTTATTTCACAAAACTTTGATGAATTAGTTTTTTTTTTAAATATTTTTTTTTTCAAAACATAAATATGCATTTTAAGATACTTATTTCTTTCAATATTATTCAAGTATGAAATTAATTAGAAAATTGTTTGCATTTTTAATATGTTTAAATTTATTTACATACATACAGATATTGTTGTTTAGTCTCTGAAATAAATCTTTACCTCTGTCAAAGCTTTTTACCAGTCTCCAATGCGATAAATTCTAATTTGCACTAAAACTCAGTTTGATTGTAGAAGTGAAACATTGTTTACGGACTTACTTTTATATAGACAATTAAAACATGTATTATGTCCTACGTGGTAACATATTTCATCGGTTAAGGTAAACCACCGGCTGTTTCTGTCCTGAAGACAAATGTGTTTATGTAAAACGTATTAATTTTAAAGGATTAAATCATTGCACATGAGAACGTGATCATTGAAAGTCCGGTTTGACGTGTTTGAACTTCTACACTTTACGTTAATTTTCAAGTGAACAAACATTTCCGTGTAGTTTATTTACATACTTCATTTATTATTATTTAACTCGCCACACAAGATTCACTTACATAATACACATTGTATATTAAAGATTTTTCTTAGGTTATATACATATATTATAAATTAAGTAAAGTGTCTGAATTTGCTTTGTAGTGTGTAGCCCACACCATAAATTTTAAAACCCCTGCCGTGGATGGTAAAACCCTTACCAAAAAAACATAAAACCCACATCATGAATTGTAATACCCATACCATGAATTTGAAAACCTCCATCATAAATTGTAAAACCCCTACCAAAAATTGTAGCCTCCGTTTGGTTGTGCAGGATGTATAAATACGCAGCCACGTCCGGTCAGAATGGGGACGTTAAATCCAATGCCTCGTGTTAGAGAGAGTGCCACGCTCTCTGCACGTTAAGCACCCTTACAACAACTCTTTGAGGGGTACGTAGGTGACTTGTTGCTAGGCAAAAGTTCTGTCCCTATCCATTATACCCTCCTTTTCCAGTGGTAGTCTAAATTTCCCCGACCTTCATTCCGGACGGCCTCTATTACAGGACCTACCTATTGTATTTATTGTTACTTTGTTCTCGTTGTGAGCATGCATGAAATATTTGCCACTGGACGATAAGCAATCAACAATCAATCAATCAAACAATCATTAGCATGTTCTCCATTACTCCTTGTATTCCTTTTAAACACATGAATTGTGTCTTGATCATATAATAGGCTCTTTATTGCCTTTATTCCCCACAAAATTTGAACAAAAAGACACATGAATTGTCATTATTGTCATTTGGTTAATTTCGGTGTCTTTGAGTCTCTGGTGAAGAGTTGTGTCATTGGCTATCATATCACATCTTCTTATCTTTATACACACTATTGAAGATATCTAACCAAGAGCAATTGCTTTGAAGAGCAAAGGCGAACAAAAGGAAGTGTACATAGAAAGCTAACGATTAACACTTATGATGTTCTTACGGTATGCACTTTGATTTAAGAAAAAGCGAGTTTTAAGTATTTAACCCTCGTCCCCTCCCCCTCTCCTTTTTTAAAAATCTCGATCACGTTAAAGAGACAGAAAAAAAAACCCATTCAATATAATTCATTAAGAGAAAAAAAAAAACAGTAAGGTCAATATTAAGATTACAATTCAAAGAATGATTGCACTTATCTAAAGAAGACCCACACTATTTAAGATACTGAAATGGAAATCATGCATTGTTATACATGTACACAAATATTTGTCCATGATGCAAAAAAAACAACACCCTTTTGTTTGTGTTAGCTAGGAGAGGGGGTATCAGCTGAAATTAAATAAATACATTACCTTAAAAAAGCTTAACCTTTTGTCGGTCAATTTTAATGCTACTAACCTTATAAAAGAAGAAAGATTTTCTAGTTGCCAATTGCAAAAAATAAAACTAACAAATAACGGGTGTTTCGTCTCGTTTTTCAGTTAAATTTTGATTGATTGATGGCGGGTTACTGCTGTACCAGTTAACATGAGCAATGTTGCCGCAAGAGCTAAAATTTGTATCTGTTTATACTTTTTGTATCTGTTTTATACTTTATCCGTTAAGAATACAAGAGAACACAATTAATTTGATTTTTACTTGTTTACATTTACAACTCTCGGGAAGCCACATAGATTAGAAAAGGTGATTCTTTTACATCATAAACGTTCTTATTTACCTTCATTAGCATACGCTATAATAACCATTCCCTTTTGAAGACCACAAAATAAAAACATCCAAACAGTTTTATCACGGATATACACAGTTATTGCTCGCATATGTTTTGGTAGACATATACACCAGAATGATAGTATTCCGTGTTTTTACAGTTGTGAATACTGGCTTATCCTAAACGCCAAACTATATTAATTGAGCAAGTTCATCATAAAAAGTGATGATTTAGGGAAAAAAAAATACAAAAATAATTTTTTTTTTCTTTTGTTCAGTTTTTGAAGAATTCCATTAGAACAACATATATTTTGGCCATAATTGTACCGATTTTGGAAGAATAGAATTATAATAATACGATTACCAGTTCATATATTTTGGGGGTTGGATGAAGGTCAAAATAAATTCACAGTATGGTGGGTACCTTATTTGTGTAATCATATAGTTCTCCAGTTTTCAACCCGGACCCCCTGACACTTCAGCTAGAAAGATTGCAAGCATATGGAATTTGTACACCTGCTATTATTGAATTGCTTCAGGATTTTTTCCTTTTTTCAGTCATTTGAAGTTAGTCGTCATAGTTTTCGGTTAAATAACAGTATTAGTTTTGTGTAGTCATCTCTTCCTCCATATGCAGATTTCAATTCGGATTATTACTTCAAAGAAAAATTGCACACATAATGAAGTTGTGCACCTGCTTTTATAGAATTACTATTGTTTGAGGAAGTTTCTTCGTATTTTCCAACCTAAGACACTTGAAGAATGGACCCCTTTTTCTTAATATTTTTGTTTTTGTGTGTTTTTTGTAAATATTATAACATTTTAATTTTTTTCATTTATTTAATGTGTCCTGCTTTTTTCTTTTTTTTTACGGACGCCATCACGAGCGTTATGGAATATTTGTTTCACAGATGACGACCGATATGTTCCAATTGTCCTTACTACAATCTCGTCCCCTTTCCCCCGAATGTCCCCTCCTGAATAAGACATATCACCGGTTTGTACTTACATGAGCAACACGACGGGTGCCACATGTAGAACAGGATCTGCTTACCCTTCCGGAGCACTTGAGACCAGTTTTGGCTGGGTTCGTGTTGCTCAGTTTTTAATTTTCTATGTTGTTTTGTGTACTGTTGTTTGTCTGTTTGTCTTTTTCTTTTTTAGCCATGGCTTTGTCAGTTTATTTTCGACTTATGAGTTTGAATGTCCCTAAAGTATCTTTCGCCTCTCTTATATAAATAACACATAAAAAGTATTGCGCACCGGTTTACTTAAATGTTTGAGATGGCTCATTAAATTGGTATGTTCATGTGAACAGCTGCTTTATGAATGTACGTCAAACCTTATTGAACCAATACAATTAATACACTGCTTCAAATTCATGCTGTTAGTAATAAACAACATGTAAAACTGAAAGATTTTTAATCAATAAACCCAACAACGGTTGCATGAAACATTCGAAATCCGCCTATTGAATGAAATGAAATTTGCTTTTTTTTAAATATATCATTGACTTTATTTAAATACTTAAGTTTTTTCTATCCCCAGATAAAGATTGCATAAGCCTATTTAGCTTTTGTTTTGAATTATCGGTTTTAAATACTCTTGAACTACTTGGCCTTTCAACTGTTTTGATGCGAGAGTCTTATGAAGACGAAACGCTCGTCTGGCGTCCACAATTGTATGAGTGCTCTCTTTGATTATGCTGCTGTAAATGTAGCTTATAACAACCAAGCAATATACATAATGCTACCAAAACCGTATTGCTTCTCTTCTTCACAGTTATGCAAAATAAAAAAAAACCAGGGGAAGCTTATGATTTGTCATTCATTTTACTGAATTATTATCATACTGATGGACGAGTTATACTCTCTTGCGTCCGATGCAGGACGTTTATGTTGAGCCTCATCTAGATAATGGCATAGAAATAGGTTAGTGTGAATCTCCGTGGTCCTTCAAGCGATACACTGTCTCCCAAATTTGTCGGTGTCCTAACAAAATATCACTGGTCGTTGTGACTTGATCTTAACATATTTTTTCCATTCCGTCGATAATTACAAAATGCACCGTTATTTACCTGAATCAGCGTGTATTTATTTACCTGAGGCAAACTCTTAGTTTGAATCCTTTAGTTGAATCATTGAGTACTGTTGTTGTCAGAGCGAATGCTGGCTCTCGAAAGTCATTATTGACATTGAAATAAACTGCAACCTGAATATCATGTATATGTGTTAATCTAATGTCTATTCCTCAGAGGTATACGAATAAAAACAAATTCATATAGTAACATTTTTTTCCTATTGACCTTATTCTAAAATTTAGTAATTTGATATGCAATGTGTTAATATCTAAAATGTATCACGGTTCTAAATATAATAAAAAAAAAGATAAAATTTTAATTTCAATTGAAGTAATGTTAAGTTAGATCATTTCAGCAGTGTTATGTTTTTTTTTTATATAAGAAAATGTTTTATTACCTCCATCAAACATAGCCTTCTTCCATTAGCATTCACCGATACACTTCGTACTGTATTAGGAATCTTAATGACACCAAGAAAAATACAATAGATATAAATATACTTATTACGTAATGAATTGAGGCATTTTAAATACTGGTATAGTCAAGATTTTACTAATTCAAAATTAATTAGTTGCCGCCGATATATCTTTTGCGGAAAGAATAATTCATACTTTGACCAACGATTAAATCTATATGTTGTTATGCAACCCAGAACAAAACATGAAATGATGTTCGATGAAAAGGAAAAAGAATCATATGTCGAATACAAAATAGAATATAGAGTAAAGGTCAATGAGACAGTAGTTCCAGAAAACGAGAGGGAAAACAAAACACACAATTATACTCATAAGAACCAACAAGTAGGTTATCAAAATACATAACTGCAGTGAAAAAATACAACATCATTGACTAACGAAGTAAGACGAACAACTTTCTACAAACACTGTAAATAGAACAATTCAAATGTCACCAAAAGCCGGGTGTAAACCAATCTCAGAGGGGGGATGGTGGAGGCACGTCCTATATACAAAGTGATACCGCTGGAATAGGTAACATTTTCCAGCTTGAAAATATGAGAATAGGTGGGGAAAATATCAGAAATATATGATAAGGTCAATAAAGTTCCCATTACTTGTTATAGGAAAAGATCTGTCATCTTTTTTGGTGTTCCTGGTTGTGTTTTTATCCACACATTTTCCCCAACACACCACACGAGACCCAACCAGTATTGGAAAAGGTTACATTTTTACCTACGAAATGTATGAAAAGGTACACATTTTCAAATTCTAACTCATATGAAAAGGGTGGGATAACAGAACCCCAGCGGCACCGCCTTTAAATATTGAATTGGCCCCCCGAGAAACCATCAACATATGTTTTTTTCAACAATAGCTGGTAAGAGCTGAAAAAAGCATGCTTAGCGACAGATCAAGATATTAATAAATCCGCAAAAAATACTCCTGCCCACCCCCCCTACCCAGAATATCAAGGTCGTCCCCTCACTGTTTTTGTCAGGCTAGTTTTTATATTTATCCAGCTAATCGTCCCCACAGGGATGTCCTACTAAGGCTGAAACACCATAAAAACGTTTATCACACAGCTCACATTCTATTATATCTGCATTCATTTATTAATGTCATTTCGATTAAACGACGCCGTGTTTGTTATGTGCCTCTGCCGTCTTATCTACCTATTTAAAAGGAAGAGGTAGAAGAGAGACAGCAGATCTTCCCAATGCCAAAAATCAAATGGACCTCTTCTGGCTCACTTCCGAATAACAAAAAACACAAGCACCGGTTACGCCTATATTTAACTGTAAATAGAAATAAGATCCCAAGCACCATCAGTGTTCCGCACGTTATCAACAGTATGTTGCAATTGATGGAGTGCTAAATTATGAAGGAGAAGAAAAGCTGAAAAGACTTGCCTTCAAAATAGTCTCGTGTCACCCTGAAATGGGCATTATTTAAAAAAGACATAATTTCGATTCAATTTTAAAAAATAAAACAATAATATAAAAAATATAGAAATATTAAGAAATTATTGTCATTATATAGGGTCTCCTTGTTATTTCTATCCCAGACTATAGTTCAACAGATATTACTCCCAAGTTCTATGGATAGCCAAGTGTTGACGATAGATGATAAAAAGTGTCTATATGATATGTCAATCACTGAATCGTATTAAGTCTAGAAGAGTTGTAAATGAATATGACAGACACTTACAAAGATCTGAAAGCACCATCAAAATTCCATAAATCTCTCATTTTTTAAAATATAAAATGACGTGTCAGACCCCACTTATGACCCTCGTCAGTGGTTGTCTTTGGTTATGTTTCATAAGGGGATTAACACAACGGAATTGAACGGAAATTGCTGACCCTTATTGGACCCCTAAGGCCACCCTGGCTTTTGGTCAGGTTCTGCTGCTAAGGTATTATTTTTTGGTTGATTGTTTTTGTTTTCGCCTATCATCTGTGTTGCAGCGATTACTCTGAATCTTTGTACGATATTTAGTTATTACTTGACCTAATGATATTTTCTTTCTTTTTCCACTCAATCATTTTAAAGAGAGTACTAACATCTCATATATTCCAATGAACTAGAAATCTAGGATAGATACATCTAGGTCAATTTTTTATGAACTAACATTTTAAAAATGATGCTGATGAAGGACAAAGAAATTAAATCTTTTTAAAATGCGATAATTCAATTTTGTTTCTTTTAATGCAGCAAGGAAACAATGATATACAAAGTAGAATAACAAAAATACCGAACTCCAAGGAAAATTCAAATCAGAAAGTCCCTAATCAAATGGCAAAATCAAAAGCCCAAACACATCAAACGAATGGAAAACAACTGTCATATTCCTGACTTGGTACAGGCATTTCCTTATGTAGAAAATGATGCATTAAACCTGGTTTTATAGCTAGCTAAACCTCTCACTTGTATGACAGTCGCATAAAATTCCATTATATTGACAACAATGTATGAACAAAACAAACAGACATAATAGGTAAAAATGTCAAAAATAGGGGTACAGCAGTCAACATCGTGTTATAATCTTAATCACTATAAAACAAACAAATATGTCAACTAAGAAAAACAAAATGGCATATAGACAAAGCACATAAGCAAAAATGAAAGACAAGAATACAAAAAATGACCAAAGCACAACAACACATTGGCGGGATGCATATGTACCGAGCCACGCCAAAAAGTTATTACCAACAATGGACTAAACAGTAAAGATTAATAATTTACAAAGACAGACAAAAGAACACCATAACACGTAATTAAGATGATAAACAACGTAAGTACCTAGAATCTATACTTCAAGACCATCATGTATTATTTGTGAAGTTGAAACGGAATATTTATCAACTAGGTCTTGGTATCTTCCAATGAACTCTTTTACAAACAGGACGAGACGTTCTTTGACATAACCCTGGTTCATCAACTTTCTGCTCAGACACTGGTGACGTTTTATAAAGTCTGAGTAGCAGCTGCAAGCTCTTGAATACCGAATTAGTTGGGAAATGTATATCCCATATGCAGGTGAAGTTGGTATATTGCTACTAAGGTGGGGGAAATTGATAATTTCAAAATTATAATCGTTTCGTTTGTCATAGATTCTGTTACTGAGATGACCGCTTATGCCAAATTCGACGTATACGTCTAAAAATGAGGCGGAGGAAGCCGTGCTTGTTGTTCCTTTAATTTCTAGTTCTGGAGGATATATTAATGGAACCCAATCAGAAAAGTTTGGATGGTTAATGGAAAGAACATCATCAATATATCTGAATGTAAAATTAAATGATCTGGCTTCTTCAATCTTCTTGTTTTTGACAAGTGTCTGAAGGAACTCCGACTCATATGAAAAAAAGAAGAGGTCGACAAGAAGAGGCGCACAGTTCGTTCCCACAGGAATGCCGACAACTTGCTGAAAATTCTACCTCCAAATTCAACAAATATGTTGTCAATGAGAAACTCCAGCATACTGATCACTTGTTCCTCTTTGTAGCATGTTTTTCCTTTTAGTTCACTTTTAACAAAATATGCCGTATGTTATCCCAAAGCAATAAATTTATAGCGTATGCTGACATTTTCATATTGAAAAGCATTGTGAATTATTTCTTTTAGACGATTTTTCAATTTCACATGGGGAATGGTGGTATACAGGGTTGAAAAATCAAAAGTTTTGATAGAATTAATTTCAGAGAAAGATCGAGATTTAAAATTATCCAGAAGTTCTTTAGAGTTTTTTGGATCCACATATAGTTAGTACCATTACGCGAGTACACAGTTTAACAATATTTCTGAAGACCCTCTTTCACTGCGGACAGAAGTTTTGTCAATCTAATGGACACTTCCTTTGTAGAACATGCAGATGAGCCGGCAATGTATCGTTGTATGTACGGAATTTTGTGTAGCTTAGGTATCCGATACAAGCAAGGTAAGTCCTCAGATTTGCTGTTCACTGCAGGCTGGACTCGACAAATGTCCTACACCTTTGATGTTATGATTGCAACCATATGGCATTGCAGTACCTTTTTAACACGATTGCCGAATGAAAGAGTTTTAGGTTGAATGTACTCTAAAAGATCTTTGGAATTTTTGAGTATCCACATCTGATTTAGAATCTAGAATAGATAATTTTGAAGCCTGGCGTTGATGACTGAAGAAAAAATTTAGAAAGAGGTTTCGTGAAGCACTTGGAAGACCCAGCAATATAACGTTGTTGGTAAGGACACGTATATAGTTTAGGTATACAGTGAAGGAAGATCCAGTTTTTCATCTTTGGTAAATAATCAAAGGAACATAGAACAGATCTATGATTATCCAGGATTTCATTCTTGGTAATAGTCGAGGGGGTATACGAAAAGTTTCAAATTGAAAAAAGTAAAATAACTAAAATACCGAACTCCAAGGGAAATTCAAAACGGAAAGCCCTTTATAAAATGGAAAAATCAAAAGCTCAAACACATCTAACGAATGGAAAACAACTGTCATATTCCTGACTTGGTACAGGCATTTCCTTATGTAGAAAATGGTGGATTAAACCTGGTTTTATAGCTAGCTAAACCTTTCACTTGTATGACAGTCGCATAGAATTCCATTATATTGACAACAATGTGTAAGCAAAACAAACAGACATTATAGATAAAAACGTCAAAAATTGGGGTACAGAAGTCAACATTGTAATATAATCTTAATCACTATAAAAACAAATAACTGTTTCAACAAAGAAACACAAAATGTCATATATATAATATAACTAACAACAGTGAGAAGAGGGCGTCTGACGACCTACGGTAAACACCATTCCCACACACCCTCCTGACTATCCAAATTTTTCCGAAACCTAGACCCATTTGAGCAAGATCAACTTTATATTGATATTATATGCTGATAAACAGACCAATGATTTAAAAATATATTTTTTTAATAATCACTACTAGTTAAAACTATTGTACAGTGATTATGAATAAAAGGCATATGAAATGATATTAAGACTACAAACTTATTTTTGCATGATAAGTTTGAGTGACATATATCGGTTTTTTTACGATTTTTTCACACCTCCACATTAAAGAACTGCATACCTACATTAAACTTTTCCATATATCATCTGTTGTCTTATAATTGGATTATACTTTTCAGTAATTACAGAAGCACTATAATGAACATTAACTTACTCTCTTTTTTTTAAAGAATTTTTTAATCAAAAGAATAAATTTTGTGTACAAATTCCATGAATTTTTTTCAGGGAATCTGTAAAAAAGATCTTAATTATTACAGTGATTTTTTAAAATCACTAATCAGTTCAGTGATTATATACAAAATCCCTGATTTTGCAAATTCACTGTAACAAATATACATGAATATCAATGCATTTTAAAAACAAAACAATAATACTAAAACAGCTTTTTTAATATATCAGGTTTTTGGCACTAGTGGTATGACATTATTTCGATTACACGTGCAAGTAATACAAAAAGGGTAAATAAAGATACTAAGACTTATAGTGTTGCAATAACTACTCATTTACCATGACAAGAAAGTGTAGTACTGAAAATGATCAATATAGTTGTATGGCTATCATACTTTATTTAACCAACACGTTTTATTGTACCTGTATTTCTTTATGAAGAACAATTCCTTGTTCATTAAAAGTCCCGGATGCTTCTTGTTGCTTTATAATTCATTTAACAGCATTGGTTATGACGTTAAGATCAATAAAGGTAAATTTTGCAGCTTGTGAACATGATTTGAACACAAAAGCAGTCAACCTATGAAATCAACAAAATGTTTCTTTTAAAACATTAAAAAAAAAAAAAAAAACAATGTAAAAATAAGAAGATGTGGTATGGTTGCCGACGAGACAACTCTCCACCAGAGACCAAATTTTTTTTATACATCCTTTGTTATGCCATAAATAGCATTTGTTTTTATGTCAATGGTTGCAATCTTTGGTTTGTCTTTACAACTTTGTTTATTTCCTATCATAGAACCATGCTTGCCTAGAGTGAGAGAAGACGTTGTTTTAATCCCCGGTCGTGTCAAACTAAAAACTTGAATATTTGAATTTCCTGCTCCCTGCTAAGCACTCATCATTTTGAGTAACAGTAAAAACAGACTTGACAGCTCAGAATCTAAATAAATATACACGCTTTACCGTACGTAGCAAACCCACTCGTATTTCAAAGTATAGGAAAACAGGAAGTATGTTCCTGGCAGATCCGAAAAGCGCACACACGTTACAACTCAACACTATTGAACTGCTGAACAAATTTAAAGTCATTCTGATAGTAGTTCTGAAACAAAGTGTGACAAATTATAATGTTTTACGAACGGATCGACGCACAGCTGGACTTGCATGGTATTTGAAATATATACCCCCTATTGTAAAGTGGGATATGGACTATTACTGCATGTTGTGAACTCGCACGTTAATTGTTCCCCTCAGCGTGTTTATCTAGTCCAAAACAGGGATCATATTTACATCATATTCATTTATATATTATTAATTGTTCTTATATCGGGCTTTTTTCATCATCGTCATCATCATCCTCTTTCATTTTTGTTGCTTTTATTTTACATTTGCTCTAATTAGATAAATGTATTTTCTGGTCCCACTATGATTTTCCTTTAGTGGTGTGTGTTTCTGCATTAATACAAGTATTAGTACCAGTATACGATGGGTTATAAGATACAGGTAATGTGCATATTGTTTGGAACTTCAGGCATTAGATTGAATTAACCTTACCACGTAGTTCTACTTTTCATTCATGTATTTAGTTATGATGTTTCTTTTTGTAAATCCTGTTCGATATTTTGTTATGTCTTATGTTCGCTGTTGGAGACGATGTGGTTCGGTATTTATATTTCCCGTTTTCGGGCATTTTGTTGTTACTTTCTTATGCGTGTGGGGGTTTGGTAGGTCATTTTGTGCTGAGTTGTTGTCTGTTTTTTTCGTTTGTGGTTTGAATTCCGTATTTTCGGTAAATTTCACATATGTCTTATTTGTCAGTATAGTCGATTTACTCGTGGTTCTTGTACAGTGTTTTTGTTTTATGTTGTTTATTTACATGTGTTTTTACTGTTTGGTCTTACAGGATATTGCCTTATATTACAGTTATCTTATTTTTATTTTCTATAAGTGTGTAAAAGTTAAGATAAAAAAATAGCTATTTCATTTATATGATTTTAAGTTTAAAGCAACTATATGCACAGAATTGTTTTGTTTATACACAGTTTTGATTTAGAAGAAACCAACATGGTTAGAAAATACAAATAATTACACTATTAAATGTACAAACACAATTCCATTCTGATATTCTTGTCATGGTTAGAAAATACATAAAATATAACCATTACAAACTCAATCCCAATCTAATATTCTTGTACGTGTCTATAAATAAAACACATCTATTTTATTTTTAGAAATGTACCTGTGATAATATAAACGTCACAAATAATACGTCACTTTTTGTGACGTTGATCCATTCATATGACACGTAGTTTATATTTCGTTTGTGGTGTCCTGGTGTGCTGTCGTAAATTCATAGGGGGTGTCCGTTGTTATTCTGCGGTTTACATGTTGTGATTTACTATTATATTATTTATTTATGTATTTCTTTGTACTGTATTCCTGTCACGTATTGTTGTCATTTTGCATATGCATGTTTCTGTTTATCTACATTGTGATACATCATTCACTAAGACACCAGAAAACCGCAACGGATCCTTTAAAAAGCCAAAAATGTCGTATTTGAACAGCGCTGCGTTGAAGACCCATTGGTGACCTTAGGCTGTTTTTTCTGCTGTTTGGTCGGGTTGTTGTCTCTTTGACACATTCCCCGTTTCCGTTCTCTATTCTATGTAACATGGTTGATCGTACAATAAATGTTAAATACATGTTTCATGTTTTGGTAGATAGAATTATTTGAACTTTGGTGGATAGTTGTCTCATTGGTAATCATACCTCATCTCCTTATTTTTATAGAGTATGCCAAATTGATCATAAATGGTAGAGCAGTATTATTCTAATATACCCTTTTCTTCATCTTTTTCTTATTATGAAAAAAGAGGATATTTCTCAATATACTATTAATTACACTCAAGAATTAAAAATTGTTTCATTTTTCCTAGCATGACTTTGTCAGTTGAATTGTTTGATAAAAAAGATTTTCATCTTGAATATGTTATCAAAACATGGAAGTCAATTATCGGTTAAAATTATGAAAGTAAAGAAGTTAGCAATTTGTTCAGTCGGATATGACTATGACTATTCGCATCTATGTCCAGTCTTATTGTAAATAACGGTAGTATACAAAAAGAGTATCGGACGATTAAAAAGTAAATTATATTCAAGATTATTGTGCTATGATCATTTTATTCAACAATAAGAAAAATGAAATTGAATAAACTGTCTACATAGTTATTGCATATGTGAATATAGAACAAACTTTATAGTAAAGGAAAATAAAGATGAAAAATAGTTATACAAACATCACATTTTTATCAATTTTCATTCAATTTGTTTTATTTATGGGAATTAATCTGCAAAATTAATATATCAAAATATTGAACTTCAAATGTCCTTGTATTTATCTTAGAATATGCATAGAACATAGAATTTGCAAAACAAAAACTTTAACATGTTTATATGTGATGAGATAAAGGAGGATTGAAAGGTTCATAAGAACCCGGAAGTGTCATTTCATTTTGCCGTGTGATAGGCCCACTACTACAGCTCGGTTGTTGTTTCTTTGGTACTGTTGCTTCTCTGGTGGTTCTTCTCTTTGGATATATGACTCTGCTAACCTTTCCAGTTTTTGCTGGAATAAATGTAACCATAGTTATCTAAAGTGAGTTTTTCTTAGATCTTTAGACTTGTATTTTGGTTGTGAAATATTAGACGATGTTAATATGAGGATGAACATTTTTTTTATAACTTTAACATTTTCAAAATGTCTCGATTTCCTTTATTCTCATTTCCAAAAAGGTTGAGTAACTTTAGCTCACAAGAGTTAAATGGATCAATTGAGAAATCCAATTCATATTATTATCAAATAAAATTTAAAGTTTGCATTTGCAGTTTATACTCCATACACAAGGATCAATAATAACTTTAATCAAATATACTGTTAGAAATTAATTTACATCTGATAAACAGCCTAATGGAAACTTCAGTTGTACTATTTAATTTTCAATATTCTTGCTAGATAATTATAAAACTTTATTAATTGCGAATAAAACTAATTATAGGATATACGTAAATGAGACAACAAAAAAAAAATACCAGATAAAAATCTAAAAGTCATTATGAGGTATTCAAAAATGAAGGGTGTCTACACAATTTGCATAGGAATCATGCAGTGGTTAAAACATGACAAACAAAAACCCGCTCAAGTTTACATTAATTTAAGTTCAAAAGGTATAATAGTGCACGAATATAACATTCTTTCCTTTTCCTGTTCTGGTATTTCAAGATATAATTTGGTTGAAATGCACTAGAAAATAACAATGAAGGGGAGCTAACCACGTAATTTGCTATAATTCTAACCAAAAGATATCTAGAAATTTCTCGAATTACCAGACACATAGAAACGAAAGACCTCCCATTTATAACTCAGAACAAGGATATCCTCAAAATAAACAAAATTAGAGCGGCGGGATTTTTTCGCCATGTTTTGAAATTCTTCTATATTGCCTGATTCTTACAAAGACTGGCACTTAAGAGACTATCAAAGACCTACAATAAAAATCAAAATTCCGTTATAACAAAAAACATTAAGATATGAATACAACCACTGACGTTCTTAACCAGAGCACAGACTATGTGGCGTGATAAACGCAGATTCAACCTTTCCCTGTTAAATACCCGTCATTGGAGCTAAGGGTATATCAGACAGCGTACAGAAACACAGAAGGTTATTTTGGTTATGTCGTCAGTTATACGTAACTACAAAACAATATCACATTAAACTGTCTTCGTTAAATTTGTTCCTTTAAAGTAGTAAAAAGTATAAAAATACACTGTCTTGACATGCAAAACAATTAGCTTTTGCTTGATTATATCAATAATAGTTTTACACAGACAATCTGTAACCATCAATGGAAAGCAGCTACTCCAAGACTTATGAAATGATGTTTAACGATAAAGAAATACTTTATACCACTATTTATATAAGTTTTGTCATAATATTTGACACCAATATTTTGAACTCAGTCGTTGAAACGTATCAGTTTACGATATTTTCCTCAATACAAGTAATAAGTATGAATGTATTAGAAATTGAAAGCATTGTTTTCAGGATCGGAGTAAAGTACCGACAACATTATTGCCTGTTTTATTAGAAGTACGGATCAGCTAGTTAAAAAAACTCAGATCGGTTGGAATTGTAAGTGATGAAACGGAAATTATAATAAATGAAAAGATAACAAAATTTATATTGCTGTACAGTTATCAACGCCTACGATCTTACATCCTGTCAATACTTATATTTTGGTATTGCACAAGGTTATGCTTTTCTCAGACTCAAAATTTGTTGGATGTGTAATCACTGATATTTTAGTCTCGGAAAACCTGATTTATTTGCAAGTTGCAATTGGCTTTGAACTAGTTTTCATTAACTACGAGTTCTCTTAGATCGTTACTTTTTGACTTTTGTCCTTTTTTTTTGTGATTCGTGTCGATTTGATCAAGCTCACTCCAACTGATTTTTACAGTTGCTTCAAATGTTTTGCTTTTACACTATTGTCCAAAGGTTACTGGAGGGTTGAGGGCACGTAAACATGTTTAACCTAATCACATTGTTAATGTGTTTGTGCCAAGTCGGTAGTCTGTAATTCAGTAGTTGTCGTTGGTTGTATGTAGTATTTAGTTTTCATGAATTGTTTTAATATTGGCGGTTGGTTTTCTCGATTAAATTTGTTGAATAGTCAAGGCATTTATAGCTTACTATACGTTAAAGGTTTTGCTCGTTGTTGAAGGCCGTATGTTGACCTTTAGTTGCTCACATCCACGTCACTTGATCTCTACTGGAATGTTGTCTCATTGGCAATATCTCTTTATGTTTATAATAATTGAATCTAATGTTTGGTCTGGAAGTTTGGTTGTACCTGTAAAAAACTTATTTCGAACGGTAAAGCACAGTCTTATTTTTAAGGAGATCTTGTTTACCGATTGCGGAAATTGAAATACGATACGGATATTTTTTCTCAGATGTATTTCAGCTTTGTATCGATCTGATGAGGTAAGCCCTTTTCAACTGATATTTATAGTTTGTTCTTATGTTGTACTGTTACATCACTGTCCCAGGTTTGGGGAAGGTTGGCGCCTTTAAACTAGTTTAACCCCGCCATATTATGTATGTGCCTGTCCAAAGCCTGTTATTCAGTGGTTGTCGTTTGTTGCTGTATATCATATTTGTTTTTTCGTTTATTATTTTGAACATAAATCAGGCCGTTAGTATTCTCGTATGAATTGTATTAAATTTTGTCATTTCGGGGTCTTTTATAGCTGACTATTTGGTATGAGTTTTGCTCATTGTTGAAGGCCGTACGGTGACCTATAGTTGTTAATTTCTATGTCATTTGGTCTCTTGTGGAGAGTTGTCTCATTGGCAATCATACCACATCTTCTTATTTCTATATTTAGCACGATGTGCTTTTTGTGTTAAAATCTCAAATGTTGAATAAATATTTGAAAATATCAAGTAAGTGAGACTTACATTTTATAGTAGCTGAGATACAACATATGATTGTTACAAGGATTATACCTCCAACAATGCCACCAGCAATGGCCCTAGTTAAATAACAAAATTCTAATGTAGATTAACGCAGTGAACATTTATTATCAAATGTAGACATGCTAAAGTCTATCATAGTAAATACGTGTAGTTATGAAACCCGAATAAAGTATCCGAAAACGAAAATCATTAAACAATTAAAAAAGAAAACCAAACATATATCTGTAACAAACATAAACTTTTAGCTACCGCTTTACAAGCAGAACCAAATACAATGAAAGTCCCAACTATGTATTGGCTTCCGAAGCTACACAAAACACCATACAAATATAGATTCATTTTGTCTTCAAGCCATTGTTCCACTACTAAATTGTCTATTCTTCTTACCAGTACACTTGGTACAATCAAAAACCTGATAATAAATTGTTCAAATAAGGCCTTCGAAAATAGTGGAATTAATTACTTTTGGAGTGTCAAGTGTCAAGAACTCGTTGGAAGTACTTGATAAATTACATGCATATATTGGTGATTTTGAATCTGTTCAAAGTTTTGATTTTTCTACCCTATATACCACATTGCCTCACATTCTCATTAAGAAAAAATTCACACACCTAATTAAATGGGCATTTAAAAAGTCAGAATGTGAATATATATATTCAAACTCTTTTAGGTCATTTTTTAGTAGCAATAAACAAAAAAACTATGTCAATTGGACATGCTTTGATACTATATATGCCCTTGAATTTTTACTAGATAACTTTTTTGTTCGCTTTGGAGATTCCGTATATCGTCAGGTTATCGGAATTCCAATGGGGACTAACTGTGCACCACTTATTGCGGACCTTTTTTTGTATTACTATGAGTTACAATTTATGACAAAAATCAGCAAAGACCCATCGAAACAACATCTGATACACAAATTTAATAATACTTTTAGATATTTGGATGATATTTTGGCTCTCAATAATGACGACTTCAGTATGTATACTAAAGAAATTTATCCTGTTGAACTTACTTTAAATAAAGCTAATACTAACAATGACCACTGCCCTTTCCTCGATCTTGATATCTATATCATTAATGGAAAGCTTAATACTAAAATATATGATAAAAGAGATGATTTTTCATTTCCTATCGTTAATTATCCATTTTTAGATGGTGACGTTCTCTTGTCACCATCTTACTGGTGTTTATATATCTCAACTTGTACGATTCGCTCGTGTATGTAACAATGTTTTAGATTTTAACGAGAGAAATTTATGTATTACTGAAAAATTATTACACCAGGGTTTTCGATATCACAAACTAGTCAAAACATTTACTAAATTTTATCATCGGTATAAGGACATCATTCGTAAATATAGCTCAACATGCAGACTTCTTATACGTTCAGGTATTTCACATCCAATTTTTTATGGAAATATTCTTTATAAAGCACAAAAATGTCAGTATTCACCTCTGAAGCTAACAAAGCCTTTAAATAGACTTATTAAGAAGGGATATAGTTACGATACTGTTGTCAGGTCATTAAAGATTGCATATTTTGGCGCTAATATTGATTCACTTATAGGGTCTTTGCATCGGCACTAAACACATTTATTTAAAAACCAGTTGTTGGCATGCCACGGGTTATGTTCTTCTCGTATATGTTATGATGGTATAATACTAAACCCCTAACGGGAAGGATTGTGCCTGATATTCATATGATGAAGACATAATCTTTCAATCAGTTTAATTGAAGTCTGGAGCTGGCATGTCAGTTAACTGCTAGTAGTCTGTTGTTATTTATGTATTATTGTCATTTTGTTTATTTTCTTTGGTTACATCTTCTGACATCAGACTCGGACTTCTCTTGAACTGAATTTTAATGTGCGTATTGTTATGCGTTTACTTTTCTACATTGGCTAGAGGTATAGGGGGAGGGTTGAGATCTCATAAACATGTTTAACCCCGCCGCATTTTTGCGCCTGTCCCAAGTCAGGAGCCTCTAGCCTTTGTTAGTCTTGTATTATTTTTAATTTGAGTTTCTTGTGTACAATTTGGAGTTTAGAATGGCGTTCATTATCACTGAACTAGTATATATATTTGTTTAGGGGCCAGCTGAAGGACGCCTCCGGGTGCGGGAATTTCTCGCTGCATTGAAGACCTGTTGGTGACCTTCTGCTGTTGTCTGTTCTATGGTCGGGTTGTTGTCTCTTTGACACATTCCCCATTTCCATTCTCAATTTTATTATGTAATAAAAAATAAATAGTGTTTACCCTTTATCCTGCTAACACAAATACAAAAGTGGACCTAAACTTTTGATACTGCGAAATGACGTATAGCCTTGGTTGAAGACATAGTGCACTCCCTTTCGGGTCATGCGTTCTGTTTTCAACTTTGACTCCTTTTCACATATATAGTCAATTCTAAACACAACAGTATTCTAAGTATATTTTAACTACTGATGATGATGAAAACTGTTGTTTTGACTTTCATTAACAAAAATCAACTAGTTTTTGTGAACAAGCAATACATGTTTGTAGAAATTATTAGAGATAACTTACCCTCCTGATGATGAGCTCTCATAACATCGTGATGTACCGGTACAACTGTAGCCCCTTGGACAACACCAAGAATACCCAGTACAATGATAGTAACTACCAGGGCAAGATCCTACAATAATATAATTATAACTGTAGGACAACACCAATCATACCCAGTACAATGATAGTAACAACCAGGGCAACCTCCTTCAATAATATAATTATTACTGTAGGACAACACCAATCATAACCAGTAAAATGATAGTAACTACCAGGGCAACCTCCTACAATAATATAATTACTACTGTAGGACAACACCAATCATACCCAGTACAATGATAGTAACCACCAGGGCAACCCCCTACAATAATATAATTATTACTGTAGGACAACACCATTTATACCCAATACAATGATAGTAACTACCAGGACAAGATCCTACAATAGTATAAATTACACTTATGTTCTTATTGACTTCAAACGGATAAAGGATACATCACCATCTTATTGAGACCATTCAAAATTTAAAAAAGTACTATTAATGACTTAATGTTGATTATAATGGTAGTGTATTTTTCAGGTCTTTCAAACGATTAAAACATAATATGGCGATCAGGTATATAGACACTTCCTTTTTTTCTTTATTGCAATTAAAACCAATTACCTCTCATTGTTATTTAATTATAATTCAATATAAATAGAAACAGTTGTTAGTTTTATTTGTCAAGAACTGGAAGGTCTACTATTTATTTTAATCATATCTAGTCGAAAGGTAAGGAAAAGTATAAATGCTTTCCACCGGTTTTGTATTAGAGAATTTATAAGAAATAAAATTGAAAATGGAAATGGGAAATGTGTCAAAGAGACAGCAACCCGACCAAAAAGCAGAAAACTTCGTAAGCGATAATCAACGAGCGATGTGAGTCGCAAGATGATTATCGTTTCCGAATCCACTACTTCTTATACATTTTCTAGCTTATCCTATTTCTAGCAAAACGACTGACTGTTTTACGTTTTGACAATAAATCAACGGAATTTCATAAAGATAATTTAGTATTTTGTCTTTTTATTCTATAATAGTTGGAAATGATTATTTCCACACGGTTCACATCTATATTTAGACATTCGACAAGTTAAAATAAGTTTAATATAACTTAAATGGGGTGTTAGCTCCCCTTTTTAACTCCAAATTTCATATTTGTTAATAAATATTTCATTTAATTATTAATCATTACAAATTATTTATATTGAATAGATTTTGGTATTTATGATTTATTCAAAAAGACATATATTAATACACAGAATTTATCTTGTTTCGAAAATTTTAGAAATTGTAATTACAAAAATTTAGAACCTTTAAAATTTATATATACTAGTATTTGGCAAAATTTATGAAGTAATCTGAGGGCTGGCTACCAATTAGCCGTACTTATCCATTAATAAAGATAAATAAAAACGTACTAATCCAAATCTATGAGTTTAGCGCAACTGCCACAAACCTACCGTTTCATGTTGCTCCATTTCATGTTGCTTTCCAAATGAAAGACAATTATGTGCTAAAGGTTGTATTTGAACATTTATATATTAATTTTGTTTACACTGTTTCCGTTTCATTCAGTTTAGATTATTTTAGCGTTATTTAATTTTGCATCCATCGTCAATCAGTCAATTAGCTAGTATTATATGTGGTACGCATTCCCAAATCCCAAGCAGAATTGCTCTTGCTACAGGTGTATAACAATGTTAATTTTATAAACTTTCAATCAAGCTGCTCATAGCCGTGATTGTTAAGTCGTTGGTAACGATAGTCATAACGATGATATTAACAGTACGGAGTTCAGACCTTTTTATCCGGAATGAAATTTTTTCATCGTAATTTTTTTCTCGACCAAAATATTGTTTTAATCTTAGAGGTATTATATATTTCATTTTCATGTAATGGCGATGATTTTGTTTGTGTTTTTTTTACTGTCAAAGAAGTAGTTTTACGGTCGCACTTTATTCAAATTAGAGCCCGTTCAATGTAGACGTGATGTTTATTTGGACCATTTATAATCAAACAAAGAAAAAATTGATTGATAGCATGATAATAAAATAAAACTAAAACCATAAGTAAGCATTTGCTATGATGAAAAAGAAAATTGAAAGTCCTTGTATGTTAAAAGTGTTATGGGCATATTGATGTTTGTTTTATCATGTTGAAAATCGACCAATGTTCAAACCTGACATCCGGAATAAACTCTTTTTATGATTTTAAAGAAAATGTTTTATTTTTTTTTTCTCTTGTCATTTTATATTTTGATAATGCTATAAAATCATACTCAAGAACGTTCAAATGTAGAACATAATAATCTTTATAACACCCAAAATAAAGCAAATCAAAAATATTTGAAAAGAACATGAACAAACCAAGACATAATATATATTTCATTGATTACAGAAGTTAATTGTCAATGAGACAGAAATCCAGTTTATTGACATGTATTGACAATTAAGCGCTTTAAGAGTATAATTTAAACATTTATGTCAGCACTCGTGGTATAGTGGTATTATGCATAGACTGAAGACTGTAATGATTTACATTGAAAATACCCGCGAGGTCGAACCCTTCATACGAAACACGTTTTTGAGAGGATAAAAGATCGTAAGTTGAAAATTAAAAGTTATGATATAAGTTATCTTAACTTAACACAGTGGTCAGCGGGTTCTTAAAAAATCATCCACATTAAGAACAATAGTCTGACGTCAAGAGAAATGGGTTTACGTCTGATAAACTTATAATAATAAAAAAAACTACCTTTCAATGTTCTTTGGTGCCTAACTGATACAAAAAAAAAAAACGTAAAGCAAATTAATTCATATTCTTTATTCAATCTTTGTGGTTTGCCTCCCATATTTTAACACTAAACTTCGATTTCATAAATAACTGACTTTTATCATACAAACTTTAATGTTGATGGCGGATCTCTGCTGATCTCTGTTTAATTTGTAAGCGACTCTTTCGACACTGGGCGATTATGGGATAAGAGTGTTTTTTAAATACTTTTCTTTTGCTAAAGACCATGTGACAATCCTTTCTACCCTTTTTGGACCTTTGTTTTTTATACATGGTTGAAAATCGCTTTAGACCAAGTTTAAGGTACGAGTTCGGATTCAAGGACCGAAAGTAACCGTTATACATACCGCGGAATACTTTTAAAATTATTTGCTTTTGTCTCGTAATTAAATGCGTCTTTTTATTACTCTTATTTCATGGGATAGAGAATGAAAACGGGCAATGTGTAGAAAAAGATAAAAATAACAAAAATACTGAACCTCATGGAAAATTCGAAACGGGAAGTCCCTTATAAAATGGCAAAATCAAAAGCTCAAACATATCAAACAAATGGAAAACAACTGTAATATTCCTGACTTGATAAAGGCATTCCCTTATGTAGAAAATGGTGTATTAAACCGGGTTTTATAGTATGCTTATCCTCTCATTTATGTGACTGTCGCATAAAATTCCATGATATTGACAACAATGTGAAAACAAAACATACAGACATAATTGGTAAAAATGTCAAAAATTTGGGTACGGCAGTCAAAACTGTTATAATCTTAATGACTTAAAAAAGAAACAAACATGTCAACAAAGAAAAACGAAATGGCATATAGACAAAGCACATAAGCAAAAATGACAGACAAGAATACAAAAAAGAGCATAATAACACAATGGCGGGATGTATAAATACTGAGACAACAGGAACAAACAACCCAAGGCCACCAATGGATCTTCAACGCAGCTCACCCCTAAACAATAGTTGATACTAGTTCAAAGAAATGGACGCCACTCTTTACTCAGAAACATCCATTGAACCAAAATTAAAAAAACACACAAGACTACCAAGGCTAGAGGTTCCTGAATTCGGACAGACGGAATCATGCTGCGGATTTAAACATGTTTTGTGTGGTCTCAACCCTCCCCCTATACCTCTAGCCAATGTGGAAAAAACAAACATACAGCAAAACGGTCAGTAAAACTCAGTTTAAAAGAAATCTGAGTCCGATGTTAGAATAGGTAATAGAAGCAAGATGACGATGATAAACATAAATTAACAAAGGACTACTAGCAGTTACTGACATGCCATTATTTGCTTTCTGCAAAAAAGATCAACATTTCAGCATCATCTCTTGACTGGCAATAAGTAAATGAGAAATTTTCAATTTCGGTACTCTTTTTTAATTTCTTAAAAGTTTGGCGAAGTTAATGATATTCTGTCTCTAATAAAGTACCCCCAACCAGTCGGTAGATGCTCTTTATTAAACACCCTATCTGGCCATCAGCACCTCTATTTTGAACGATAAGTTAATATTTTCCAAATTTTTATGCATAGTGATGGATATAAAAAGAATGTTCCTTTCGTTTTTGGGGAATTTTGGACAAAACATTGGGGTAAAATATTTAAAAAGTATACAATTACAAAAAAATCTTTTGTGCTAGAATTTCAAGGACAATTAACAAATAAGTTATGTTATATCATTTAGAATAGATCCCTAAATGCAAAGCATTATTTTTGTAATTTTTTGGAAGTAAACTTTGTCGTGAAAATTTAATTTTTGTTAACAAAATTCACAAATGTTAAACATCTTTTTAAAAATTTAATTTTTGTTAACAAAATTCACAAATGTTAAACATCTTTTTGTGCTACGCTTTCAAAGAAATTTGATATATAGATATAATAAACTATTCCAAATTGAGTTAAAGTGTCAAAAATTTTAAAAAATGTTACAAAAACTTACTTTCTGTTCAAAATTGAATCTTTTTAGAAATATCTGTTAGTGGTAGGATTTACACAAAAACTGACATTTGGGTGTATAATGCAATTCAAAATTGTTCATAGGTATCTAAAACATTTTTTTGAAGAAGGGAATAAATGTGGGAAACAGTAAGTTTTTGTTTAAAAAACTCCATTGAGAAATGTCTCCTTATGCTAGAATTACAACAAAAAATTGATATGTAGGTGTAATAAAGTTATTTCGAAGTGATTGAAGGTGTATGAAAATATATATATAATTAAACTCGGCAGAAAACTACTTTTTGTTAAAATATTACAAATTTTGAGAAATATCTTTTATGTTAGGATTTCAACATACATTGATTTTTGCAATTCCATTTTTTTTTTTCATTTTCATTTTACTGTGAGAAGACAAAATAGTTATCGGTTGACCTATTTGGAAGGCCTGCTACGATGATTCCGACAACAGAAATAAGCGTGTAATACACCATTTTGTAGAAAATTCAATGTTAAATTACGATATAACAAGTTTCGGTGAGATAGACAACGCGGAATCGAAATATAACGAAAGTTCGCGACCGACTATCATTTTTTCAAAAAAGGCGGGTTGAGTACCTTGTGTTATATTAAGGTATATATGATTTTTGTTTAGAGACAAAGTGCCTGTAGTAATGTTATATTGATTATAAATTTATTTCTACGTCAAAATGGAAAATTCACCATAGAAGTAACAGCTCTTAGTGATTGGGAAACCAGCAATAACATACTGATACGAAATGAGATCTTAAATGATATAATATACTTTGATTGAAGATCCAATATATTCAAGTTGAAGACTTAAAGAAAAAAGATAAATTGGGATCTAAAGGACAAGTAACAAATGAGAACAAACAGATCAAGGTACTTAAAGGAACACACGTATAAATATGAAACAAGGCTTTTGATCAGAAAACATTGAAAACCTAAGGACAAGCAAACATATCTTAAACTACAGGCAAAAATAAGCGTAAAATGCATAGGAAACACTGTGTCACATGTATAACTCCATCTGACTGATGCTGTGAATTGATTTTAATCAATTATATATTGTTCTTAGGAATTTGGCTAATGATAATTCTTTTTTCATTGCATTATATCGTGTGAAGGGAGTTGTGAAAACTGGCAAGTCATGTAGTTAGTAATTACATTGTCAATTAGAAAGCAAGTTCTGACCATTCCAATTTATGTTTCTTAAAAAAATAAAAAAAATTCTAACATTTTGCTTATATTAGCTGTTGTTCCATAGAACCAACTGACAATTGAAAGTGAGTTATCTCATTGTGGAGATATTGTATGAAGCTAAGATTAATATTTTAGATTATCATACCTGAGATAACTTACCTTTTACAGTACTTATCCAAAAAGAAATAACTATAGTCAGTATTACTGGTCCCATCCTACCACTTTGTCTTGTTGACCAACTTGGCAAAAGAAAATGCCCCTTAAAGAAGTTATGTCTTTAATCCAGAACAAAACTCTATTTTCTTCCTGTTTTCGTGTCATTGAGAAAACATTTTTAATGGTATTAATTTCAAACAATAGAATAATCATTTTGAAAATTGAAGGTGTAGTTGTCCTTGAACACGAACTTTTAACTATTTGTTAAGCATTAGACAATATAATTATGTACACTTATTATATAGGGCTAGAGGTGTTTTTATTGACCAATCTGTTAAATAGTTCTGTGATCATTTATATTCTAATTGTACTGAAAAAAAAAATCAAAAAGCGATCCTTGGTTGTATTTCTAATTCCTAATATCATACCTGTATAACCAAATAAAACAAATGATAAAAAGGACGAAGAAAATGTCCCGTTGTCACAATTTACATATAATAGAGTTCTTTAACACTCCATAGTTCGACCACGCAATGCAAACACATTGATGACAAAATTAACACAAAAGATCAATTAGCAAAATGTACAATTTTTTGGACTTAACACATTACTATAACATTAAATACATACTTTAATATATATTGTAAAGTAACACGTTTAAATCATATGAAACGAGTTTCCTGTAGCAATGGGGAAGATAAAAACATTTAAGGATGTGAATGGTGAATGCTCACACGTTAAACATTTTGTACTAGGCAAAACTAAAAAAAACTAGTTCATGAAAGGTATAGTTGTATAATCCCAGCTCGGTATTTTGGATAGTTGTTTGAAGGTAGCAAAAATTCTTTTAACAGTAAGCATCCAAACGTACATGTATGTTGAAGATTACCGTTTTTGGTGCCCTTCCTATTGCTTGTTAAATGGTTTTATTATAGATCAAATGAGGATGTTACCAATACGTTTCGTGGACATATACATTAACGTTTACTAAATCCATGTTACTGCACTTGATGCAAATTTCTATAGTTGACGTCTCTTTAGTGACATCCGAGACCAAAAATATCTGAAAATCTAAAACGAATTAAACACGTTAAAATGATTATAACACCGAAAAACATTGGAATAGCCAGTTGTTAATTCACTCCGGTACAACACGTTTCGTGACCCTCAAAGTGTCATACGCAATACAGATTTTTTTGATAGGCTAAAATCAGTTTTTTTGGTTTCCTCTTTTTGATATCCTGAAACCTTTAATAACGCATTATGATAAACGGTGTCCATTTTACTGCACCATATGCGCATTTTAACAATTAATGTCTCTTCAGTAATGCCCGAGGTCAAGATATTAAAACTCTTAAACTTAATATACACTTTGATGAACTGATATAGTTATGAATTTTTCTAATCGTAGAAGCCGTTGATTCATCTGTAGTCGATGTTGACGTCCTAATCACTTTGGAGAACAGTTGGCTTATTGGCAACCATACCTCATCTTATTATATTTATAAGTGGTTCAATAAATAAAAGCAACAGTAGTAAACCGCTGTTCAATAGTCAAAATCGATTAAGCAAAAACAAATCCGGGTAACAAACTAAAACCGAGGGAAACACATCAACTATAAGAGGAAAACAACGGAACAACAGAAACACTGAACTGCAACAAAAACAAACGCCAACATACATAGAAACGGACTTTTTGATAACAACTGCCATGTTCCTGACTTGGTACAGGACATTTTAAGAATAAATGGTGGGTTGAACCTGGTATAACAGACACTGGCTACATATGTCTGGTAATCTCTATTGTACAAAACAATACAATAACAGATAATTCGATTAAGCAAAAACAAATCCGGGTAACAAACTAAAACCGAGGGAAACACATCAACTATAAGAGGAAAACAACGGAACAACAGAAACACTGAACTGCAACAAAATCAAACGCCAACATACATAGAAACGGACTATCTGATAACAACTGCCATATTCCTGACTTGGTACAGGACATTTTACAAAAAAATGGTGAGTTGAACCTGGTTTTAGAGCTAGCCAAACCTCCCGCTTATATGGAAATGTAAAACAATACAGCTAAAATGACAACACTACGTGACAGTACAAACAAACACATGAACACTCAGCACAGAGAAATTCATAAATATATAATATAATAGTACATAACAACATGTAAACCGCAGAATAACAACGGACACCTCACATGAATTTACGGCAGCACACCAGGACACCACAAACGAAATATAAACTGCGCGTCATATGAATGGATCAACATCACGTAAAAGTGACGTATTTTTTGTGACGTTTATATTATCACAGGTAAATTTCTAAAAATAAAAATAGACTGATTAATTTATAGACATGTACAAGAATATAAATTTGGATTGAGTTTGTAATGATGTTATTATATGTATTTATTAACCATGACTAGAATATTAAAATGGAATTGTGTTTGTAGTTGTGTTATTATTTGTATTTTCTAACTATGTTGGTTTTTCTTCTAAATCAAAACTGAGTATAAACAAAAAATCCTGTGCATATAGTTGTTTTAAACTTAAAATCATATAAATGAAGTAGCTGATTTTTTATCTTAACTTTTCCATACATATAGAAAACAAAAATTAAATTAAATAACTGTAATACAAGGCAAGATCATGTTAGAACAAACAGTAAACACACATAGAAACAAACAACATATAACAAAAACCACGTGTAACTTGACTATACTGACAAATAAGACATATTTGAAATGTACCAAAAATTCAGAATTCAAACTACAAACGAAATAAACAGACAACAACTCAGCACAAAATGACCCATCGGTCCCACACGTATAAGAAAGTAACAACAAAATGCC
The DNA here is from genome assembly GCF_021869535.1 of Mytilus californianus. Lineage (NCBI taxonomy): Eukaryota > Metazoa > Mollusca > Bivalvia > Mytilida > Mytilidae > Mytilus > Mytilus californianus. The sequence continues at coordinate 1,938,403 of NW_026262690.1, read as the reverse complement.
CGAAAGCGGGATTTAAACTGACAAAATCAAACGCTATCAATCATCGGAACAAGTGCAAAATACTTTTGGTACAGGCATTTTGCAGAAAAAAATGGTGGGTTTGATAGCTAGCTGAACCTCCCACTTGAATGACAGTTGTTTACAATTCCATTATATTCACAGAATTGGGTGAGTAACCCAAATAGACATAAATAGGGTAATGTGACAATAATTGGGACCCAGTAGCCAAAACTGTGTAACATACATTAGAAACATTCAACACAACTGACATAATAATTCACACAAACATACACATTAGTCATATATCAAAGACGCCGACAACAAAGGTTTAGAAGATGATACATTTGACAATGAACGACGTCAACAATATTTTTTGGTCGTTGATAGTACATACCGTGTAAAGTATACACTTTCTCGATAAAGTAAAAATTAAGTAAATATAAATACTAGAGTAAAGAAAATAGAAACACCACTGTGAAAACCCTTTGTGTCCGAATCGCACCTCAGGACCCACCTGTAGCAGGAATGCACCAAAAAGTCAAAAACATGATGGCGGGATGCATAAATACCGAGTTACGTCAAAAGTCATACATGCGATCAAAAGAAGCAGAATAGCACGAAGACAAATAACGGGAAAACTAAAGTAAAATAAAAAGATACACAACTTTATGAAGTAGACACTGGATATCTATCTATTAGGTTTTTGAGGTAAGGGTCACGGTGGTCGTCATGTTACACCTCAGCACGAAGAATCTATTACTCAAAACCATCTTGTATTATTTATGAAGTAGACACTGGATATCTATCTAGTAGGTTTTTGAGGTAAGGGTCACGGTGGTCGTCATTTTACACCTCAGCACGAAGAATCTATTACTCAAAACCATCTTGTATTATTTATGAAATAGACACTGGATATCTATCTATTAGGTTTTTGAGGTTGGGATCACGATGGTCGTCTTTTTACACTTCAGCACCAAAAATCTATTACTCAACACCATCTTGTATTATTTATGAAGTAGACACTGAATATTTATCTATTAGGTCTTTGAGGTTAGGGTCACGGTGGTCGTCTTTTTACACTTCAGCACCAAGAATCTATTACTCAAAACCATCTTGTATTATTTATGAAGTAGAGACTGAATATTTATCTATTAGGTCTTTCAGGTTAGGGTCACGGTGGTTGTCTTTTTACACTTCAGCACCAATAATCTATTACTCAAAACCATCTTGTATTATTTATGAAGTAGACACTGAATATGTATCTATAAGGTCTTTCAGGTAAGAGTCACGGTGGTCGTCATTTTACCTTGCATTTTTATTTATTTCTTCATTAAGATAGAACTGTTGTAGAAAATTGTGCATCTCATATTCTACAATTTCATACAAATAATAAAAAAATCAAACAGAAATCATACCTTTTGGTTCCCGTACTGGACATGAGATACTAACGATTCCAAACTTTTTTTGCCGAGGAAATTTTGACAGTTTTATACCTTGTCAAAATGAAGGATTTGAGAGTAAAGATATATGTTATTGAGGAATGACAAGTTGTAATATGAGCTATTGTTCACTAATGATACACCGCTATAAGTATTTGGTACTCTTGGTAATTTGGTTGATAAGTGATGGATGTAAAAACTCATCACACGGTATAGCATGCACACATGGCGGTTGATTATAAATTTCAGAAAGCTCTGATCTATAGTACCTGACCAACACTTCATACATGACCATCATGGTATATCATAATTACATACAGCATGACGCCAAATTTCAGTAAGCTATGAATTGTAGTTCCCCCAAAAAATGTTATTGTATCGACAGAGGAAAACACGGACGGATGTATACCAGTAAACCCCTCGTTTGGAGCAAGGGCATAACAATCATTTTGACAGACATCTTTGTTGTTTCTGATTAATTAATCCTTTTTGATAATACAACAGATTTGTTCTCAGATATTGAAGTTAAACTGTGTCATGTACAATGGCATCACGATCCGATCCTAGAACTTTAACAATCAGATCGGAATACTTGACCGCCGTTTCTTAATCCGTCAGGATTATATTTTTCAATATACCAAGAGACATTCGTGGTAATCAATGTAGAACACATCTGACATCTTTTGAAAGCAAATTCTTAGTCGAAAGATTTAGTCATTAGTCTTTCTTTCTTTATTTTCTTTAATTTTGAAATATTGATAAATTTCATAATAAACTGCTTATAACAGTTTAGCAGAACCTGAGATCACCCTAATTTTTTGGTGGGGTTCGTATTGCTCAGTCGTTAGTTTTCTATGTTGTGTATTGTGTACTGTTGTTTATCTTTTTCTTTTTTAGTCCTGGTGTTTTCAGTTTATTTTCGAATTATGAGTTTGAATGTCCCTTCGGTATCTTTCGCCTCTCTATTAGAGTAAGACACCTTTTGAATTGTTTTGTTTTAATCCCAGCATGACTTTGGAGGAGGTATTGATCAGATAAAACATTTTGCACTTATATATGTTTCGTGATCGTTTGGAAGTTTGGAAGTTAATTATCGGTGCTACCTACTCTAAGGTGAGAATATATAGAGATGCTAAATTTATAGTACAGGTGCTGTCATTAGTTCTAAATCTAAGGACTTTTGTATACATTCAAAATAAACTGAAAGCATATCCACCGATAAAATGTAAAAGTTTTATTTAAGTGTTATTTTTCGTCGTTTTTCCTTTTTTTGCCATGATGCAATCGGTTTCTCCTTGACTAAGGAATTTTGATTGTCCCTGGGTATCTTCCGTTTCGTTTTTATATAAATATCAAAGATCATTTCTTAAAACAAATAGCTAAATCATTTAAGATGACATAAGGAAAAAACAAATATTACAATAGTAACGACCTAAAGTATAGGAAAATAAAACAAATAAAATGATAAAACCGTAATACAACTAAGCGCCTACCCACAAAAAAAACCCCAAAAACAACCCCTTCCCCCGAAAACCTAATGTTATTAAGTAGCATTCCCTTTAATGTACCTCTTTGAAGAATGTTTTGCATCAAAAAAAAAATAACAAGTTTATAAAAGAGCAGATTCAAATAAAGTACGAGACAAGTACTTTTATATTTAATATGTGATTATATACATAGGTTATACAAGTTGATAATACCCGGAAGTGTTTTTTTATTCAGTAGCGGTATTTTGCTGCCATATGGGTAGCGTAATCTAGTTTGGTAGTTGTTCCTTGGCTATGATCTTTCCGCCGACTATTTTTCTCTGTGGAACTATGACTTTGCTGAAATATATATTACTGGATATTATGATTGAAAATGACATTTATTCTCATCTTGATATGTATTTATACATGACTGTGCGATTTGCAAACGAGCAAAATAGTAAATCATAAGAAATTGAAACGGTGAATCTTTATGCAAAGAAGCCATTACTGGAAGTCCTAACAATTTTCCAATTTAAAATATCTTTTAAGTTCCGGTCTCTTGTTAATAAATTATCTCTGCTTTTGCACACTCTAAATCTTTTATCACCACACATTTCGACATGAAAGGTTGACTCAGTTATTTACATTTTAGCTCTCGAAAGTTTGTTTTTATGATTACTTGGCTGCCGGCGACTATTTATTATTTGCTCTTCTATGAGATGTATATATATATATATATCAGGTTGGGTTTATCAATATTACTTGTTGTCAAAATACATAGAAACAGTGCTTATAAAAGCCAAATACTCTTTTTGCACAAATATTTCTAACGTAACAGTATCTAATAACATGTGCTATTTTGTTTTAAACAACTACCAAGCTTTTAAAACTTTTGAAAAATGCAAACAAAACTTACATCTAACAGCCGCTGAGATACAGCTGCATAAGACTGCTATTAAAACTATGCCGCCTAAAATCCCACCAGCAATGGCCCTAGTAATAACTATTATATAAATAAGAAAAAATAAAACATGGATTTGAATCAGACTGTTATATTAAATAATTGTGATATAGTTAAGAAATGACCACTGATTTATATTAAAAGTATTTATAAAAGTGATTAAATTGATGATGATGTTGATGATAATGATGCTAGTGTTTGTGTTGTTAATACTGCTGTTGATGGTGATGATGATTATTGTTCATTTGCACATTGAACGATTTTATTCAAAAAAAAGATTTCGTGTTTACATTTTCGTCTGATGTTTAACAGTGATAAATTATGAATTAAAAAAACAAATACGGAATAATTAGAGTTGACTTACCCTCCTGATGATGAGGTCGGGTATGTCAAGTTCTTTACACAAGCTGTATTACCAGTACATTTGTGGCCATCAGGACAACACAAATCAGAGAACTCAGAGCACTGGTAGTATTCAAAAGGATAAGACCCTTAAATGATAAAATTAGTGACTTAACACTGACATTCCAGACATAACGACTCTATTGACGATAAAAAAGAAAATAAACATTTGTAAAATAACAAAATTTCTTCATCATGACATTTGAAAATTTCTTTCGATATTCTAGGTAACTAAAGTAGTTATTCACTACAGAAATAAACAAAGTATAGATGCCCTCCAATTTGTTTGCCTCGGGTACAAAATCAAAGGAGAAGTAGAGAAAACACGTATATGTTCTTTCCAAACTTATACTTCTGATACTGCTGAATTCAAATGTATACCTGATACATTACCTTAACGTTTTAGAAAACAAATACCTATCAAGTAAAGTAATAAAAGTAAAGTAATAATAACAGGTAATTATTAGAATTAATATCTAAACCAAGATTGCATCAATTCTACAATACCAATTGATAAATGACTAAGCATAATCTCATATTGTAAATGTTTATAAATCGCATTTTGAAAAACAATGTTATGTAGCATTTAAATTGTACATACCGTTTACAATAAATATCCAAAATGAAATTGTAATTGTCAGTTTAACAAGTACCATTGTACCAATTTGTCTTGATGACCGATCAAGCAAACGAAATGTTGTTTAAAGAGTAGTACCTGTTCACAAACATTGATTTACATAAATGTAAACTGAGATGTTTCTTTTTTCATGTTATATATATGTCACCTGAATGTAATGGTAGTTATCGAAGACAATAGTTCAAAAAGCCAAAGTGCATTTATCCGTAAAATAAACAAATGATCAATTTTCTAACCGATAGACAATAAAAAATACCCTCATCTAGTGAAAAATTATTATTGTTTTTATTTATATATTTGTTTTGTCTCATTTTTCATGTAAAAAATACATCCATTTTTTTGAAAAAAAAATATATAACAAATGAAAAAAAAGAGTTAAATTAAAATGACTTTAAAAAAGATCAGAAACACTTCTTTAATCTACGAAAGCAATATTACACACTTTCGAAAACAACAAGACCATACGATACAGTTACAGGGAAGGTAATGACGTTGCTGATGTAAAATTGTAACATATCGGGAAAAGATGTTTTTTGGACTGATTTTGATCATTAGCTCGAAAACGAGTACATGGAGCCTCTATTGTCTTGATTATATATGAAGATTATTTATACCAATGTTTATGAAAAAATTACTCCTGTTTTTTTTTTTAAATTAGAAAAATATACAGCAAAATGTTTTATAAAAATGAATTGTTTCAAAGAGTTGTTTCACATTCGCAATTGATCCTCGGTACTCAGGAGAGAGGTCTTACGGAAAAGACAGTTCACAACAACAAAACCAAAAACCAAAAAACATAGGAAGTGTTGACAGGAGACCGGGTATCTCAAAGTATCTGACAACAAAACCTAGTCATGAACAAAGCAATACAACAAATAGCACACCAAAACAGTCAAAAACCAGGACACAAAACATTGAAAAATCTCCAGTTACTCCAACAGAGAATTTACATGACGCAACAAGAGATGAGGCTGCAAAGAAGCCGGAAAAGAAGCGCTAATGTGATATTTGTTAAATGAATTACAAAATCTAAGACTAGAATTCTTTTATTATAAATTATAAAAAAAAAATCTAAAAATATGCATTGTAAAAACCATATTCTTCACAAAACTGTATGTATAGCACTGTCTTCATTTATTTTTAACTGTATATTTTATTTGAAATATGTCTTAGTATGCTTGTGTGACATAACTGTTGAAGGTTGTCCACTTAAAATTTGCAGACTGATAGAGAGTCAAATCCATATCACTAATGAAGATCATAAACAGCCTATTCTTCATGAAATTTTTATCCTGAAAAAGAAAAAAACAAATAAAAAAATTAAGCAATTTGTATATAGGAATAACCAAAATATGTATGAATCAAAGTACATTAATGTACATGTATGTAATAATATAGCAAAGAACTTTTATTCTGAGAGTCTAGTTAAAAACATAGTATGTTGTGTAAAGGTAGTTATTTGTTTAATAACACTGATGTCTAAAATATGTATAAAGCTATACCTTGCTATTACAATTATCTTTATAGAAGATGTAAACCATAGCGCTAAGTTAAACATGCTAAATAAAATAAAAGTTGAAAACAAATTTAACAACAGTAATATAGACATTATAGAATACAAAATGTTTTTATGGTATATATTGTATTTTACTGTATTAAGTGTGTGGTTGTATACACCTCTACAGACAAACATAAAGCGTCGCGTAAATAACAAACTAACACGTAAACATAAATTGAGTCAACATGTGCTTATGTTTATGAACACAGGCACGTGGTTGAGAATATGTAGGTTAAGTTACAATACAATCAAATTAATGTCTTTATCATTTGATAAAAAATATCCTGAAATGGAAAAACAATTAATCCTATTTAAAAAGTCTTCCGAAAAAACCTTGACCAAAAAGTCTATTAATACGATGAGGTCAAGATATAGAGCGAACGAAATTGAAACTAGAGATCGAGTGTACCTGGAACACGGAAGTCTATTTTTTATACAAAATAAACACCATAAAAGTGATAAAAATAATCAGCATGATCATAGGTTATCAAAACTAATGCTAGAGAAGATCGATAAAATAATACATGTTAACTACGTTAAAACACGGGAAAATGAACTGCTTAAAATATCAACCAGGAATACACAAAGGATAAAAATAGAGAATAACGTGAACAAAGCGGTATTACTGGTGATAACAATCTTAGTTATTGACGTGATTGATGTAAATTCAAAATTTAAATACCAACGATTCGAAAAGTTAATAGAAATCAGTGAAGCGTATAATGTCAATACTAAGGTGAAACAAACGTTTCATCAGTATATAAACAGTCTTCTAAATTATTCTTGTGAAGAAGCAGGACTAAACGAATTTAGTTTTAAGGCAGTCAAAAGTAATAAAAAAATAATATCAAAGAACAAATATATAGAATGTGTTATTATTAATGTAAAAAAATGTTACTCACCATGTATGAAATTTAAAATATCCAACTATAAACCACCATGAGAAATTATCTGCATATATGCACGGTCAATGCTAATGGCCTACAGCAACCTGAAAAAATAAATAAAATAGTAAGTTGGGCAAATCAGCAAAAATGTGATGTAATATTCATTCAAGAAACTCATTTTATCAATTTAATGCAGAATACATTGAATAAAGAATTTGGCGAGAATCTTTTCAGAAGTGATGGTACAAGTAATTCGCGCGGGGTAGCAATATGGATAAAAGATAGAATTAATTTCAAAATTATTGATGAACACAAAGATTCTGAAGGGAGATTTATTCTGATTAATGTTGAAATCAACGAAAATATCTACACGCTAGTAAACATCTACGCTCCAAATAAATTAAGAGAAAGAAATAGTTTCTTCAAAACAGTTAAATCTTATATAAATAAATATGGATTAGGTCAAACAATTCTTGGGGGTGATTTCAACGACATCTGGTCATTGATAGATACAAAAAATAAAACTAAATCTTCCAAAAAATTTGATAAACCAGTAACAAGTTTAAAGGGGCTTATAAAATCATGTAAATTAATAGATATTTGGAGAAACAAAAATAAAAACCTAAAACAATATACTTGGAGTAGGAAAGATAGATCAGAGGCCACCAGGATTGATTATTTCTTGATTTCCAAGGAAGTACAAAAAAATTGTAAAAGTTGTGATATTAGACCTATTGTTCAAAAACTAACTGACCATAATGCAGTATCTTTAAAAATCAATACTGATAGAGGAAATAAGGGGCGTGGCTACTGGAAATTAAACTCCAGTATATTAAACAATGAGGACTATGTAAATATAATAACAAAGCTAATAATTAAATATGAAAAGGAATCAATTAACTGTAATGATTTGGGGATACTTTGGGATAACTTGAAAATAGAAGTGCGGGATGCAAGTTTAAGCTATTGTAAAAGACAAGCCAAATTAAAAAAAGATCAAATAAATATTTTAGAAAAACAGCTGAATTATCTCAACAAAGAAATAAATAATGGTACCCATATAAATCAAAAATTACAAAAAGAAATTGAAAATGTGGAAAATGATTTAGAGGGCTTGTATAAAGACAAAATTAAGGGACAAAAAATAAGGTCAAGGGTAAAATGGTTTGAAGAAGGAGAAAAAAATAGTGCATACTTCTTGGGACTAGAAAAGAGTCGCCAAACAAAAAAGATTATAACTGAACTATATGATGAAAATGGGTCTGCTACAACAGACCAAGATAAAATTTTAAATCTACAAGTGAAATACTACAAAACTCTCTATGAGTCCACTAACCCTTGTGATGATGATGTTAAAATGTATATTAAAGAAACAGAGCTACCAAAAAAGCTAAAAGACTCAGATAGCAATCAATGTGAAGGGGAAGTAACAGAAACTGAATGTACAGCTGCAATATTTAAAATGAAGCTAAATAAATCCCCCGGTCTAGATGGTCTAACAGTGGAATTTTATAGGCAATTTTGGAATAGCTTAAAAAATATTATTGTCAAGGTATTTAATTATAACTATGAAAAAAAAGAATTAACAAACTCTCAAAAGAAAGGTGCAATTTCACTAATATTTAAAAAGAATGACCCTCTTTCATTAAATAATTACCGTCCCATAACTTTATTAAATATTGATACAAAACTATTAGCTTATGTGTTAGCTCAGAGACTTAAAAAAGTTCTACCATCTATCATTAGTCTAGATCAAACCGGATATGTTAAAAACAGATATATTGGTTTTAACATCAGACAAATACAAGATATTATAGATTATTCTGAGAAATTTAATATAGAAGGAGCAATTCTTTTTTTGGATTTTAGTAAAGCCTTTGACTCGTTAGAATGGACATTTATGACGGAAACTCTAAAAAAGTTTGGATTTAAAACTAGTTTTATCAGATGGGTTGAAACTATGTATAAAGACATAAAGGGATGTATTTTAAATAATGGATGGGTCTCAGGTCCTTTCAAAATATATCGTGGAATACGACAAGGGTGTCCGATTTCAGCTCTCCTTTTTGTCATAACAGTAGAATTAATGGCAATAAGACTAAGAAGTAATAAAGATTTTAAAGGAATAAAAATAAAATTAGAAGGAAAATCTTGTAATTTAAAAATTTGCCAATTAGCGGATGATACAACACTCTTTCTACAGTCAAGAAAAGAAATAAGTTTGGCTCTTAGCATAATTGAAACATTTGGAAGTTTTTCAGGACTTAAACTTAATAGAAACAAAACAGAAGGGGTATGGTTAGGGAGATTAAAAAGTTCAAAAGATAAATATGAAAATATAAACTGGACAAACAAACCAATTAAAAGCCTCGGTATCTATTTTGGGTACGACAGAAAAGAATGTCAAGCATTAAATATGGAAAAGGTGATAGACAAAATAGCAAAACTTGTAGAAAGATGGTCAAAACGAAAGTTAACACTACTTGGAAAAATATTAATAGTAAAAGCTCTTCTGCTACCAAATATAACGTACATTGCTACTAACAGTATCATAACTAAAGATTATCTACAAAATATAAATAAAATCTTATATAAATTCATTTGGAATGGAGGAAAAGATAAAATAAAAAGGTCAATAATAATTAAAAATTTCTCTGAGGGGGGGTTAAAAATGATTGATATGGAGTCTTATATAAAATCAATACATTTAAAATGGATTTTAAAAATACTACAATCAGGAAATGCAAACTGGTCTGTATTATCAAAATTACACCTTAATAAATTTGGAAAAAACCTGCTCATTTTCAAGATGAATCTAAATAGCACAAAACTTCTAGATAGAAAAATATGGAATGATACACCAATCTTCTATCAAGAGATGATAAAAACATGGATAACTGTAAATAATTATGAAAACAATCATCATGATCAAATCGATAATTATTTAGATATCAGAAAACAAGTAATATGGGGCAATAGATCCATAAAATTTCAAGCTAAATGTCTGTTCTTTTATAATTGGATTGATAGTGATATATTATATATAAATGACATAATTGATAATAGGGGAAATATATCAGAAGAAATAATTATTTCAAAATTAAGAAATAAAAGCAATTGGATTTCTGAACTATCAAAACTAAAAAAATCCATACCAAAACAATGGATATACAAATTAAAAACAGAGGAATCATTCAAAACTAAAGTCCATATTAACCGAACTAAAATTAAACTTAGAGATAATAATAATGTACTAACTATCAATAATAAAGACATATACAAAATAGTACTAAGTCTAGTAAAAATAGAAATACCAACCGGTTTTTTAAAATGGGAAAGAGTCTTAAGTATAGGAAGACTAAAAAATGAATTCAAAGACTCTATTAAATTCACTTTTGAGTATCTTAAAGATAATAAAATAAAAATGTTCAGGTGGAAATTAATGCATTATATTTTGCCAAACGAGGAGCTGCTTTTCCAGTGGAAAATTTCAACAAACAATTTTTGTTCATACTGTAATAAACTAGATAATTATAATCATTTTTTCATTACATGTTCATATCATAAAACATTTTGGAAATCAATGAAAGGTTTACTTCAAAAAGTCTGCATTGATGAACATGTGATAAGTCTTCATTCTCTTGTAATAGGATACAAAATTCATGACGAGGCATATTATGCACTAAATCATCTGCTTAGCTTAATGTTCTTTTCAGTTTATAAAGCACATTATGTTTCTAATAAAAAGGCTAAAATGGTAGACACATTAAGAATTTTCAAATATGAAGTAGAAAATATAGTAGAATTATATAGTATAGCAAATATAGAGATAAGCTGCTTATTAACAAAGGTGTTGAATATTCTGAGAAAAAATTGATGTCATTTTATGGTATTAAAATGCATTAAGCTAATAGTAAAAAAAAAAAACAGAGGCTATCAATTAATGTGTTAATGCTTGTGATACTTTAATTGTAAATGTACAATGTAAGTACCTACATGTATCTATATATGTTACGGTATGTACTTTGGGTGTGTGTGAGTTGTGTATAAATTTGTTCGCAAAAAATTAGTCCAAATGGTTGTGACGTCTTGAAGGGCTAATTTAGTTTCTTTTTCTGTGAGGCTTAACTACGTCGAAGGAAGGTGTCAGGGAAAAATGATTGGGTTGGTCTTTTGAGACTCATAATTGTTTGGACAAGCTTAATAATTCACCTCTGATATGAAGAAATGAGTACAAAATAAAACAGTATGAAATGTATGTATCAAATAGTTTACTAAAAAAAAAGGACTCTATACTCTGAGCAAAAACTGATGTAATTTTATAAAATTAAGCTGGTACTATTAATAGAGCTACAGAAAGTATTTTTGTTGTAGTACCTGTACTGTAGAAAAAAGCATAGGCATGTGATGCTGTACATTGTACAATGTTGTAATTGCAAAAATATGTATGTACCAAAGTATGTTCCTGTGGATACTTCAGATGCATTGGTATATGTAGGCGTGTGTGTGATCTTTGAATATATTGATGCTGTACCAATGTTTTAAATGTTTACAAACATTTGATAGGTAAAGGTCACGACACAATATTTATTTGGGTCAAATCAATAACGAATCTATTTAATAATTATAAACTAAGTTGTAAACACAAAATTATATTAGTACAACAACTTACCTTTTCGAATCATTATTCCAAATTTTCAAATCATTAAATAATATATGCAAACACCAGGATTGAAAATTGTGTATTCTCAAAATTGAAAGATTGAAAAGAACGTGCGAGGTCACTGACCGCATTTCGTTTCTGATACATTAAAGATAGTATAAAAAACCAATTCCGGAGTAAAGAATAATTTCCGTAAAAATACCGACAAACTTGTGTAATTATAGATATTGGAATATTACAGATATTATTATAAATATAAATAGTATACAAATTTTGTATTAATAAAGACTGTTTGTAACAGTAATTTATTTATTCAGATATTTATACCAATGTTATTTATTGTTAATTCTACGGAATATTCTCCCTGGATATTTAGTAGTAAATTTAGCAGGGATACTTGATGGAATGCTGTACACCAAGTTTTATTGTTAAAACAGCAATATGTGCAATAAAGAATCAATTTGAGTAAAAAAAAAAAAAGAGTTGTTTCACAAATTCAAAGCATACTCATGTAGGGAAGATATTGCAAATGCTGTTGTTTCATTATTATTTGTGGATTTCGTGTCTACCCGGGAACCACGAAATGTCCCTTGATATCCTATACTTTTTTTAGGCCAAGGTTAAAGTATAATACTACTGTAAAATTCACTAATTTATTGACAGTAATTCAATGAGCTGTGCAATATGAAAAGTTGTAATCACCTGATTAGAATTTTAATTTTAATTATTGACATTTATACATAGTATAGTTCTTTAAAGAAATATCAAATTTATAATGTACACTTTTAAATCGGTTCAAATGATAATATATCTTAAAAACTAAGGCTTGACAATTTTGCTTTATCGCGATAAGACCCAAGGATTGAGTCTTAAATATTGTCACCTGGATTTCTCCCGCGTTAAAGAGTTGTTTTGTTTAGCTTCGAAGAATGTAAAAATCGCAGTCACTTTCGGTTTGAATGGAAACGTCAAATGGGATGCCTCATGTTATAAGAGAGTGTCGCACTCACAACACGGTAACATTTTGACCCCAGGATTATACACCTTTTCACCTTGGCCTTAACTTTGCAATGCCTACCTGTTTACTTATTGTTCATTTGTTCTCGTCTGAATATGCATGTTATGTCGATCATTTGATTTTGAAAAAATACAGCTAATCAGTCATCGCAATTATCAACAATTCAAAAAATACATATAACGTTATCCCAGATGCTTGTTAAAACCCAACAACAATTTGGCAGTATTTGACCACAGCCACAGTAATCTCAATATATGTATGTGCCGCGGATTACTGGCAATTTAACTGTCACTGGTATATCTGAAAATATGAGGTTACTGGCAGATCGCTGATTAAGGCAATCGTGCTGTCTAATATATCTATAATTATATAAATGACTACCACAGAATGTGGTTTCTGAAGATAAGATTAAAACAATTTGGAACGCCGTGGTAACACTTATGATGGATCAAAACCGTTACATTGTTCATCTGTAGTGTTTATAAAACGAAATGTTTTTTGATGTATCGAATTCTGCAAATCCGAGACAAAGTAAATCAGTCTTTGAGGACAGTTCTATTACATCAATCGGAATTCTTCACCTGCCCATTTCGCAAAATACATGTAGGCGTCCAGAAATGTCAACTCAAACATCACCAGAAAAGATAAAATAAACAAAAGCAGTGTATAAATCTAATTATATTTACAAAACAGAAAAGATGCTAATTTTTTTCATTGTATTTTCAGTATCATTATCATTTTATTTCAACTGATATTCTGAAGTATTGACGCTTTTTTCTTGCATTAAATCCATATTTCAAAGATTCAAACACATTTTTGTTTATTGAACTCCTTTAAATTTCAGTTTGGTCTAAGGGGTCTTAGGGCATGACAATCAAATATGCAACACATTTGTAGAACAATATCATTCATGGTACTTTTCAATTGTTTCTTCTGAGAGTTGTTTTTAATAGTTAGTGTTTTGTTACTTCTTAAGTATCTGTTTTACTATTTCAATGTAAAACAGTGTCCACATTCGCCAACCAAACAACACAAAATTTTTTATTTTTAATGGCATCTGCACCTACAGGCACTCTGCAGAATCAACCCCTGCACAAGTCATTACAAAAACTGGCCCATCATACAACACAACTCTGTGTCCACACTTGTCATATTTAAATGCATAACCAATTTACTGGGAGGGAGGGCGGGTTTTTGGTTTTATGTTTTAGTTCAATAGTCTTCTGCTGATTATGGCAACCGTACTGTCAAATATATATATATATATATGAATGTCTACCGCAAATTGTGGTAACAGAAGAAATTAAGATTAAAACAATTTGGATTACCGTGAGAACACCGGTGATGGATCAAAACGCTTACATTGTTCATCTGTAGTGAATGATACTATTTATAAAACGAAATGTTTTTGATGCAGTGAATTCTGCCAGATTGACAGTGAAACCAGACCTTGGTTACACTGTCAACCGCCATAAAATGGGGAGTTCGCTGACAAGCTGTGTGCCAAATACATTAAACAATAATTAACTGAAAAATTAAAAAATATTTTTATGTAAATATACAAGCAAGATAATTAATCATACATATATCTTTATATCAATACTTCTGTTTCAGTATACATATATTTGTATATCCATACGTCTGTTTCAATAGTTGAAAATATGTACTTACCAATTGCCTTATGCACGAACAACAAAACCACCTTAGTTTGTATTAAAACAATGTTGTTTCTAACAAATGATAGATGTACCCCGTCGATTTTAATATGTTTTCACTTCTGGTAATGTATCACTATTTCCAACAAACAGATCTTGACAGGTTAACCTATAATATACATAACTCTTTGTTGCATTTAATTTTAATTCAATACTTATTTGTGGAGGAAAATTATCAAACTGTTCTACTCAACTGTGACATGCATGTGAAGTTGGCGGCAGGTTCGTTATTCGTTATTCAATATTCAACCGGCTGCCATCAGTCGGTTCGCTATTCTTCAAATTTTCTTGGTTGAAAGTAAATAAAATTTGAATATTCGATAACATTAAAAGCATTATAGTCATTGTTGAAAAAGGTTAAAGAGGTGTATGACATCTTTTGCATGTTTTGTGTCCAATTCAAGTTAAATTCTCGTTGTGTGACCCCTTCATCAAATATAATCCATCATGTAAATCACATATTTCTCTTTATGAAATATATATTTTTTTCAATAAAATGCAACCAAAGATGTACTTTTAAAACATTATATATCTGGAATCAAATAAAACTGACACTCTAGTAACATTTGGAGATAGAAACAACTATGGAATGCCGGAAAAAAATATTTCAAATGACTTGATGTTCAACATATATTCAGTTAAAAGAGCCCAGGCTGCTGGCAAGACCTTCCTGGTGTCCCCATACTATTAAACATATAGTTACTTAATATATACAAATCTAAATTGAAAACAATATATATATATATTTATCTTCGTGTTTATATGATCCGTTCATCCTTGTTCGACTCTTCAAAATATATCCTAAATTGAGGTAAATTATATGGCCTTCCAAATACCGTTTCGATTCCTAACATCACTGAAGAGACATAAAATGTCGAAATCCGGATATGGTGTACAAATTTTTGCACTTCATGTTTGCGGTATACCATCTTTTCCGCAGGTTTATTGTTTTCTGTTTGGTATTAAATTTATCATAAAGATCCATGTTGTTACATCTTGTGATCCGTGTATTTGGCAATCGCCAATGGCAGTCAGCAGGGTTTAAAAACATCCGTTGTTCGACCTGTTAGTCAAATGCGTTTTGTTTAAATATACTTTTTCACTTTTTTGGTCTTTTGGAAAATGTTGTTTGTGCTGTATTTAGACCCCTCTACCAAGAAATTTGTTTTGCATGCACCCTTATAAAAATTGCGGACTTTATCCAACGCAATCATAGGTTTTCAATTTAGACTTATTTATATCTATATAGAAATGACATCGAAAGGAATTCGGGTAAACTTCTTGTCTTCTATGATTATAGGGGTTTTATGGCTAGCCAAACCTCCCGCTTATATGGCAATGTTAAAAATACCGCTAAAATGACAACATTACGTGACAGGAATACAGTACAAATAAACGCAAGAACATTCAGGACAGAGAAACACATAAATACATAAAGTAATAGTACATTACAGCATGAAAACCACAGAATAGCAACGGACACCTCCCATGAATTCACGACAGCACACCAGGACACCACTAATGAATTATAAATTGTGCGTCACACGAATGTATCAACGCCACAAAAAGTGACGTATTTTTTGTGACGTTTATATTATCACAGGTTAATTTCTAAAAATAGAATATATTTGTTTTATTGTAGACATGTACAAGAATATAAAATCGAGTTTCTAATGATGTTATTTTATGTATTTTCTAACCATGACAAGCATATTAAAATAGAATAGTGTTTCTAATGGTGTTATTATTTGTATTTTTTAACCATGTCGGTTTTTCTTCAAAATCAAAACTGTGTATAAACAGACAGAAGTTAACCGACATTAGAAAAATCTGGAATCTGATAGTTAAAGATCACAAAATAAAAGAGCTAAATTTTATCCATTTACATCATTGACTAGAGATCAAGAATTATACAGACAAGTATGCGGTGGCAATAAGTACATTTAAATTCGATCATCTGTACCAGATTTTATCCTTGAAAGCATAACTGTTAAAAAAATGTCCAAAAATTGTCTATCAATCAATTGTCTGGGGGAAGATTAAAACATATCTAACATTTATTCGTAGTGAAAAAAAATGTTATGCCTAATCGTTTATGAGGCACGGAAATCTACAAATCGATTTCAGGTATAGTGGAGGTCCTGAATCGAATCATAGAGGTCCTGAAATATTGCAGGATATCATGAAATCGAATGGAGGTTCTGAAGTATTTTAAGATATTGTCTTTGATTTTTAGGGAATATTTTGATATCTGCAATAACAAATCAGGATCTCCTTAAATACGATAAATTTGGTTAAATCTGTGCCTCGCCATTAAGTCAGAGAGGCAGAAGTTACAAAGGGGTGTTTTAACTCAAGTCGAAACAAACTGACAATGGCCATAGCAACAAATGAAAAACAACCAAAAGACAAACAAGTTAAAAAAAACAACATAGACAACTAAAGACTGAGCAACACACACCGCAACAAAAAAAGGTGGTTAACTCGGGTAAGCAGTCTTTCTTTCATATCATTTAAATTACTCCTAAAAAAGTCAGTCAGAAGCAATTGAAATCATATATCAAATAAAGAAAAGATCAAAACCAAAGCGGCAGTGCAGAAGAACAGAAATGCAGAGACAAACCAGGGGACAATACAAAGCAGTGAATAAAAAGGAACAATGGAAAACAAGGTACAAATTAACACTTATAACTAGAGACCGGAGTTAGACTTACAAGACTTAGTGATAACATACAGATACGATCATATACCTGCTCCAGGATTTAACTTTTGTTGCATATATCAAAGATATCTCCCAAAAAATCAAAGACAATATCATCCTTTTTTTATATATTGAAACTCAGACGAGTAATCATGCCGACAAAAGAGACATTTTGTCTCTGCAATTCCCTTCTTTTGCAGTGCTTTTTGTTGTAAATAGTTATCCTAGTCTGAATTTAGTCACAGACTGTTTTATCGGTTTTGTAATATGTACAATATGTATCCCCCCCCCTCCATTATTCTCTATTCTTTATTTTTTTGGTCCACTTTTCTCTAGTTATTTGATAAGTCTGACTAATTGTATTCAATGCCACGAGTACGGCAGGCTATAGGAGCTTGATGAAAAATTGATTTAAAACAAATTCCTAGAGTGTCAACTTCAATTTATTTTCTACTGTATACCATTCTGGAACATGCTAATTATCTGTATATATATGCAGCTAGATCAGAGAAGTTCAGGGAAAAAATTCTAAAGGAATCGATGATATGCAGCTAAGATTAACATTTGAAATTATGTTACTAAGCAAATGCTAACGGATCTAATCCTTATGTAAACATTGAATGTGAATAGATCGAGTAGACCGCAAATACATGTACAAAAATCGAGACGACCTTTTCTTAAAATTGTATAAAAAGTAGTAAACGATGCCTACTTCAATATAAAAATACTAACTATAATTTTTGAACCTGCACAGACACGAAAGGACATAGTATAACGAAGAGGCTAAATTATCAACGGTCACTTGGTAAGACAGTAGAAGTAAAGTCAACATCTGCTAGAACATATCATCTAAATTCTTACCACATTTCAACATACCAGGATGACCAATCTTTCATATTCTCCTCCAAGAATACTTCATTATCCACACCAATCGTTGGTTGACTAAATAAGCACGCCGTTTGATTTGCAGTAGCCACAATTCGCTGTGTACCCAAACCACCATCAACTGTCGTGTATGTGTGCGCATTTCAGAGCATTGTAGAAAAGATGCCACTTTCAACATATGAAAGACAGTTTCCTGATGTAGGTAGGCCAAATAGTGCAGTTCAATTCTTTCAGAATCAAGTCTAAAAGAGAATTGTGATGCCTCATCGTTGAGTACAAACCCTTCATATTCCTGTTGATAAACTTCATTTTTATCTTGGTTTCCCATTTCAAACACAAGTGTATAAAATCTACTTTTTTTGATGTAATGTGTATGAACTTTTCCAGGTCAGAAATCTTTGGCTGTTGTAAACATATCCCCAAACCCATTCCTGTAGCTATCCCAGGTCTAATTAAATCCAAAACCAGGGTTATGATAGCGCTGAATATATGTTCTTGCTCTGAGTTGTGTTATGGAACAATACACAGGGATGGGCTTAGGAGAGGCTGAGGGTTTGATAAAAAATATACCATCATTGCCGTTATAATATGGAAACGTCTTCCCATTAGTGCAATCTAAAATATATAATCATCGTAGATATACGCAACCTTACGATAATATTGAAAACAACTCCATTATATATCGAGACTGTACTTGTGAGAAATCCACGGTTAGATATGAAACTTGTGACCAGGTTTAGTTCATTAAAAGTTTTGGAACAAATGTAATCTGATTTTAATCAGATTTGGGACAACTCCGGAATAGAGCCCAAGATAGTCATCTGTTTTAATTCGATGGTCTCGTTGGCATTTTCTGGAGAAGTCCACTCAAATGAGCAATGCTATCATAGTATATTTAAATTGAATGACTTTAATGTTCAAAAACTTGTGACACCATACTTTAAAAATGCTGCACTACGTATTCTGATCTTACACTTGCAAAAAGTCTAGCAGAAAAAATATGATTATTAACTTTATATTTATTACATCTGACGCAGAAAACAACACTCTTGAGGCTGTGAAATGTCGAGGTGTAGATATGGTCCAAGTGGCCATACTGTTACATGAAATCTTAACATTGTCAAAGATCAATATGTTATTAATTTTCCAACGTCTCTTGTCAAATTTTACTAGAAAGAATGTCGTTACGCAATTAGCGAAAATAACTTTATACCAAATCGCTTAACTCAAAATATAGCAAGGGCATAACAAAAATTAAATATTTGTGGTAAATGTATTATGCATTAGATATTTGTTTTAAATACACTGGACATATGTTACACTGGTTGTTTATATTATCACATAGTATTTTGAAGATTCCATGTCTTCATACTAGCTACAGTTACCCGACCAGTTAGTAAAATTGAATCCATATGGAACCAATAGGACCTCTTATGTGATGCGGTTGTGCCGTAAAGACCCGTCTTGGCAAATCTAAAAGTCACATTTTTTAACCGATCCATTTTCAACTATGCTGATTCTGATTGCATTATACTAGTAATTCATTTCAAACTTAATTCAATTGATGTTGCAAAATTTGATGAATTTATCGTAAACTCACCTGAAATTAACGTTCCACAGTTAGTACCAGCATAACCATCCAGACATATACATGCATTGTCCTGATCTAACCTCCTGCCATTTATACAGGTGTCTTCATCGTCCTATTCAAATAAAAGTATATTCTTGACATATGTGATAGCAAATCCTAATTATTAATTAGGTAGAGTTGTTTGGAAAGGGAGCTTTGTCATTCGTTTATCTTATCAGTTTTAAAAAAGAAAGAACATACCGAGGGGTCAATAGAAAATCATCTGTCCGATAAAAAGGGACAACACCATAGAAAAAAATAATAAACAATGAAAGCACAGACAACAATAATACAATTAAACATTACATAGAAAACTAACAACTGGGCATCACCAACCCCTCCAAAAAGTGGAAGTGAACTCCGGTGCTGTGATAACCGTCATGTTGCTCCAGTAAGTAAAAATGTGCCATAAGTCGTCGCTTTAGGTAATGTCACAATAGAGGGAAAGACGACGGTATTAATGAAGAGGACCGGGAATGAGTAAACCAGTTACTTTGTAGTAGGATACAAAACTTATGGTTTTGGATATCAATGTTGACCTACTAACATAATCAAAAGAAATTAGATAAAATCTATATTTTGCCTTTGTCTTCACAACCTTTATTTGAAGCAATGGATATCCCCACCGTCTATTGAAACAGGAAGAATTCACTATGGTTTTACCCAACAAAATGGGATTCCAGTTATATTTTCGTTGAATTTAACATTTACGGAGAAAAGATAAGGATCGTTCACCATCCTAGCATTTTCTACTAAAGGCTTACATCCAAGATAAAGAAACAATATCAGCTACAAGAAAAGCATTCAGATATCAGCATAGTTTATATTTGATAAGCCTGCAGATATCGGCATAGTTCATATTTTAAAAGCCAGCGGATATTGGCATAGTATATATTTGATAAGCCTGCAGATATCGCATTGTTTACATTTTAAAAGCCAGCAGATATCGGATAGTTTATATTTTTAAAGCCTGTAGATATCGCTTAGTTTATATTTGAAAAGGCTGCAGATATCGGCATAGTTTATATTTTAAAAGCCAGCAGATATCGGATAGTTTATATTTGATAAGCCTGCAGATATCGCATAGTTTATATTTTAAAAGCCAGCAGATATCGGAAAAGTTTATATTTTAAAAGTCAGCAGATATCGGATAGTTTATATTTGATAAGCCTGCAAATATCACATAGTTAATATTTTAAAAGCCAGCAGATATCGGATAGTTTATATTTGATAAGCCTGCAGATATCGCATAGTTTATATTTTAAAAGCCAGCAGATATCGGCATAGTTTAAATTTTAAAAGCCAGCAGATATCGGATAGTTTATATTTGATAAGCCTGTAGATATCGGCATAGTTTATACTTGATAAGCCTGCAGATATCGGCATAGTTTATATTTTAAAAGCCTGCAGATATCGGATAGTGTATATTTGAAAAGCCTACAGACATCTCAATTTTAATATCAGTTTAAATATTAGTTTAAAATACAAATCAGACAAACCATTGTTACCTTAGAGTATAAAACTGCGCCGATTTCCTCTTCACAAATCGTACAAAGCGAATTCGATACTCTGTCACAAAGTCTACACTTTCCATTAGAACTGTAACTTACACTCCAACACTTACTGTTTGATGTACATTTTTCAGCACATTGAATTTTAGATGCTGTGTTTAGAATTAAAAACGTGCTGTTAACTTTTACAACCATATTCGCCGTTGCGTAGTTAAATATTGTAATGGTAAATTCCTCAGTTAAAACTACACTGACAAAACTACACAGTAAATATAAATGTGTTATCATTTTCACGTGTCTCTAAAAATTGACAAGGTATCTTAATCGGAGCCAGGTCAACAAACACATGACGATAGAAATATTATACCAGATATTGATATATAGATTCACCAAAAAATAAATCTACTGGATTTTAATGTAAAAGTCACGTGTTTCAAATTTAAATAATTACAAAATAACAGATTGAATTATGTAAAATCAACTACCGGCTTCATTGGTAAATACACGATTCAAATTATTCATGTTCGATCATGTAATTCCTTTTACATGTTCGGCTTTCAAAGCTGTGATTTCAAATGTTCTAGAATAAATTTGATCCAGAAAATCTTGTCGAATTACTATGGTGGCTGGATAAGGCTAATTCGCCTTTCATATTCAATAGAGCGAAAACGCGAAAACGAAAAATAGATTCACTTCTCGTTTTCGCGTTTTCGACATCGCGTTTTCGTGTTTTTTGCTTTTTCTCGCTGTTGTCAATTCTCGTTTTCGCGTTTTGTCAATTACTGCCCACTTCTGTCAATAATCTTTTATTTTTGATCTGATTGGATAATGATTAATGATTTGAAGATAACCTGACTGGAAAGTATTATTTTCATGTACTATTAATTTTTACAACGAGTACTTACGTATGTAAACTATTTGGTAATGATAACGGGTGGCACTTATTTTATCACACATGATCACACATAGGCTAAACGAAATTCCAACGCAAAATGAGTTATACGATAATAAGTTACTAAGACTTATTTCATTTTCGATTTAAAATATCTTTAATGTATTTTAACAGAGACAGTGAATGCTCATGAATTATTCAAATTAATACAAATGATCATATTTTAACATACTGATACTTGCTGATAATGAATCAATAATTCTGTCTACAGAAACATCTGACTAATCACCATTGCTTAACCACTTATATGGCAGAAGGATTTGATATTTATTTGTATTAACCACAAGATCCGAATACTTGTGAAACTAATGTACATTTACTACTAATTGACACTTTGGAGAATTCACACATTTTACAAAATTGACACTATGGAGAATTGACACTGTATGGAGAATTGACACTATGGAGAAATGACACTATAGAGAATCGACACTATGGAGAATTGAAACTATGGAGAATTGACACTTTATGGAGAATTGACACTTCAGAGATTGGCAATCTATGGAGAATTGACACTCTATGGAGAATAGACACTGGAGAATTGACACTCTATGGAAATAGACACTCTATGGATAATTGACATTCTATGGAGAATTGACACACTATGAAGAGTTGACACTATGAAGAATTGACACTATGGAGAATTGACACTATAGAGAATTGACACTATGCAAAATTGACACTTTGGAGAATAGAAATGAATGTAAATCAAAATACACAGCAAACACACTCATTAAAAGTTACAGTTTTTTTTTTAACTATCTATTCTAAATACTTTCTTAATCTCCAAACTCTTCAAAATACCATTTAAGTACGATTGATATATCAGTGGTTAATACATAAACATAAAGGGGATGAAAAGTCATGTACTAGTACCTCATTAGCAACTAAACGACACAAAAATATCCAGATGTCAACATACTACCTTTAACAAAAACCACAATATAAAAGTATCTATATAATATGGCAATAACAAGAACAAAACAAAGTATTACTCTATATATAAGATATAGTGGAAACATTATGGTACCTTTTTGAGAATTGATGACTCATTTTCCCATCATATATTAGGCTATGGAATGAATTAGACATATATGCGCATACAACAGAATCTTTTCTCAAAAGAATATAAAAAGTGTTCTGTTGAAGAAAATAAATTGGCGCCCAGCAGACGTGCCTTCAGACCCAGAAAACTCAATGAAATGTTCAGCTACATTCCTCAATTATGACCTCTTTCCAGTGATAACCGTATTAGATCTTTTTTGTCGCAGTGGGTTTCCCGTTAAGATTATTATCATGTTTACGCTGAATGTGCTTTTATTTACAAGTTCAACTCATATTCTTAAAACTCGTCTAAACTGGTTAACAAATGACCTAATGTTGGACATGGAAATTATAACAAATGAAAAAAAGCTCCTCAATACTTTGGAATAAACTACCAAATGAAATAAAACTATGTGAACATTTTGGTACTTTTAAAAGAAAATGTGTAGATTTTTTTTAACTATAAATGATATGTAACAACTCTCTAACTCTATCATGTCTTTTTAATGTTTGTGTATAATGTATCATTTTGTTTTTCTTGTTCTACAGACAATCATTTAGCGTGAAAGTTTAATGGTATGTTCAAAAATTGTAATACTTGTTCTGTATGTTTTTTTTATGGCCTCAAAGTAGATTAGTGAATGCTAATTGAGTCACCCTATTTAAATAAAGTCATTATTATTATTATTATTATTATTATTATTATTATTATTATTATTATTATTATTATTATTATTATTATTATTATTAAATAGATGAAGAGATTGAAAGAAAGATTATTGACATATATATAAAAAAAAGTTTCCTTGTATAGTCGTGTGACTGAATGATCTGAATGTGGTGATCAACACACACGCACGCACATATGTTTTCTTCTTTTTTCCTATCTGGCTTATTTAGCTCACTTGGCTTGAAAGGCAAGTGCGAGCTATTGTCATCACTTATCAACTGAATCAGATAGAGAGAAACTTAATAGCCAAAAATGATCATTTAGACAAGATCTGCAAATGAGTTAAATTGTCTACGTTTTAAAGCTAGCCGAACCTTCCACTTGTATGACAGTTGTTTATAACTATGCCTTTTTGAAAAAATTGCAAGAGCAACCCAAAACAGATATAATTGGTTAACGTGACAATAATCGGAATCCAGCAGCCAAAATTGTGTAAACAATCCGAACAAACGTAAAAGAAATCTATCATGGACGCCAACAAAATAAGTTTTTGTAGTTGCTTGTAGATAGATATAAGAAGATGTGGTATTAGTGCCAATGAGACAACTCTCCATCCAAGTCAAAATTTATAAAAGTAAACCATTATAGGTCAAAGTACGGTCTTCAACACGGAGCCTTGGCTGCTCCCACCGAACAGCAAGCTATAAAGGGCCCCAAAAATTACTAGTGTAAAACCATTCAAACGGGAAAACCAACGGTCTAATCTATATAAAAAACGAGAAACGAGAAACACTTATGAACCACATCAACAAACGGCAACTTCTGAACATCAGATTCTTGACTTAGGACAGGTGCAAACAATTGCAGCGGGTTTAAACGTTTTAATGGTTCCAAACCTTCACCTTTATCTGAAACAATAGTGTAACATCACAACATATAAAAACACACTAGAATATAGTAAGACATAATGACATATACTCTTTTTCTGATAAAGTACATATTAAGTCAAATATAAAAACAAGGGTACACAAAATGAAAATAATAATATAAAAACGTCATGCGTTCAAATCGCACCTCTGGAGCCACCTGCATCAGGAACGCCTAACGCCAAATATCAGAAATTTAGATGCACATATATCAAGTCACGTCTAGAGTCATACGACCAAAAGTAACATAGTATTATAAACAAAAATAAAGGAAACGTTGTAAAATTTATGAAATAATACACAACGTCAGCATCTAGAATCTATAACTCAAGACTCAATTTATCTATTTAGTATAGGAACCTTCCGATGAACTTTCTGAGAAAAAAGACAAGACGATCTTTGACAAAACCACAAACACAGACACCGATGACGTTTTACAAAGTCTGAATGGCATTTGCAAGCTCTTGAATATCGTATAAGTTGAGAAATGTATACTTCATACACAGATGAAGTTGGTATATTGCTGCTAAGTTGAGGAAAATTTGTAATTTCAAAATTGAAATCATCTCGTTTGTCATAGACTCTGTTACAGAGATGACCGCTTGAGTCAGATTCGAGGTATATGTGTAAAACGAGTTATAAACAAAACTAATGTGTTGTAATTTGAAAATGCCTATAGAAACCGGATGCTAGAGAAACACTCCAAAAGAAGAAAGAATATGCCACTTCAGTCATATTGATATTAATTATCTTTTTAAATGTCAGTCTCCGAAATTATAAACATATTCCCATTTACTTGGTATTCAAATCCTAAAAATATTATAAGGTTATTTACTCTTTATACTGTAACTGTTTAAAACAAATATATATCATTGGTCAAGAACATTTCATTCATTGACTGCATGTTTGTATTCCTTTTGTCATACTCAATTTTGTATAGTTTTGTATGGATATATGTAATAAATGTATTACCCTTGTTAAATATATGGAACAATGTCATAGTCAATTAAAATTTGCTATTACAAAATTTTGAAAATTATCTTAAATTAAGGAATATATCTCCCTCATGCAAAGCTCTGATTCCTTGTCCGACTTTTTCTATTGTTTTGTCCTTTATGTTTATATCTCCCTCATGCAAAGCTCTGATTCCTTGTCCGACTTTTTCTATTGTTTTGTCCTTTTAGGTTTATATCTCCCTCATGCAAAGCTCTGATTCCTTGTCCGACTTTTTCTATTGTTTTGTCCTTTTAGGTTTATATCTCCCTCAGGCAAAGCTGTGATTCCTTGCCCGACTTTTTCTATTGTATTTGTCCTTTTAGGTTTATATCTCCCTCATGCAAAGCTCTGATTTGTTGCCCGACTTTTGCTATACTTTTTGTCCTTTTAGGATTATAAACTCTTCATCTTTTTATTAAGTTGTGAATTATCAAATAGTTTGGTCTCAGGTAGACCGAAAAGACATTTATTGTCGAAATGCTCATTTGGTGCATAAAAATTGGCTCCGTTAATGAGATGAAGGGGAGAGGCGGGACCTCTGTTGTATGAAGGTGAGTATTTAATTTACAAAACTAAATTTTAATTCTAAAAGTTTGATTTTTATTACATTAAATACCACACCTTTATCAATTTAGATAAACAGAATTTAACAAAGCGCTGAATCCCCCTCACTAGGAGGAGGAAAACAACCTGTTGAGCAGCAACCATTGATCTAGAAAGTGGGAAAGGCTGCCCCCACTGGAAGATGAGGAAGAGGAGTTGTATAATTTTCCTCTTCCAGTGGGGATGGATTTAACGGAGGGGACAATACATCACTTACCCTGCTTCTGACCCTTTACAACTTTGGCTTTCTTGCCACCTGAAAGGTTAGGACGAGAAACAGATAATCTCTTCACAGGCTGTGAAGAAGAGGAGGAAGAAGAAGCCTTGGGGTGATGAGAGGAAGAAGGTTTGTTAATCTGAGTAGTCTTGACAAATCTTTTCCCATCAGTGAACATAACATCCCCCTTGGAGGATCCTGGGACAGAACCCTAGACTCCATAAGGGCAAGCCTGTTACCAAACTCAATGAATTTTGCGTTAACAGATGCTTGCATCTTATGGATAGAAGTGGTAAGAGTCCTCATCTTATCCTTAAAAGCGAATGATTCTGAAGACGGCTTTCCACCGAACCCCTGACCAGACCAGTCTGACTGAGCCAAATACGGATCGAAGGGCTGAGGATAAGGAGGCAAGTTGGGCATACCCATAGGCATGGGAGGGTAGGCAAAATTCATAGGCCACCTAGTCCTGGAAAAGGGGTCACTTCTGATGCCAGCTAGTATCGTCTACTGCATACTTGTCGTGCAAGAAACAGGAGACATTGGTATCTCAGCAGGCCTAGTTACGGTATGAGATACCCTGCTAGGCCTAGATAACCTCAACTGACTAGCACCAGAAATGAAAGTCAAAGTCCTAACAGGGTATGGGTCCTGTTCCAGACTCACACCAGAAACACCAGTTTATACCAGTTTATACCTCTATCCCAAAACTCATCTGAATGAGTGGACAACAAACCACTTGTGTGTGTGCCACTTACCTCTTGCGTTGACGACTTTGGTGTTCTATCAACCATTATTCAGATAAATTAATTTAAATTATATTACCTGAATAAAACAAATTAATATTACAAAAAAAATTACAATTACAAAATATAAATAGCTATAATTTTTCTATTAAGAAAAAACGTGGTGTTGAAAAAAACTTTTTCCTTCTCAGTGAAAGCTTGCAGCATAAATCATTGAATCGGAAAAATGATCAAAATCTTCAGAAATGTACTACTATTGAATTATTGTCCTCCCGTACTCTAATTCGCAGATATTTTCCCGTTAGAACTTCGCAAGTGCGAGGAGAGAACCGGGATAAAAGAATGTAAATAAACGCGCACTTTTGGGTTCAGTTAATTGCAACTGATTTTTAGAGGTTGTTCTTATGTTGTGCTGTAATACCACAGTCTAATAAAATATGTTTAAAATCTGAATACCCCTGTCCAAGGTTAGGGGAGGATTGAGCGCCCTCATTTTGTATGTGCCTGTCCAAAGTCAGGAACCTGTAGTTGAGTGGTTGTCTTTGGTTCATGTCTGTCATATTTGTTTTTCGTAACAGTTTTTCTTGTACAGTGGGTATTGTTAACTTTTAAGAAGGTGGCTGCACGGCAGATATAAAAATTGCTTACACGCTTCAACTCAACATTATCAATCTGCAGATCAAATATAAAGCCATTCCCTTCCACAGAAGCCAAGAAAAGTTTAACGAAAAATATCTATCCAAGGTCTTTCGGACGGACGGAGTGGAGCGGTTATTTTACGTGCATTCGTCTTTTGCAACGCAAGTAAAAACATACAAAAAATACAGAATGACTTGATACTAATAAAAGAGTATCCTTTTTCGTCCTATCTATCAGAGCAAAGTATCTTTTTTATGAAATTCTTTCGAAAGTTTACATTTACTCCTGTATACATAATTTCAATATTGTACAAATGTGGTGTAAAATATTCCCTTTTTCTACAAATGTTGTGTAAACTATTTTCATTTCTACAAATAAGGTGTTAACTATTCAATTTTCCACAAACGTGGTGTAAACTATTCCCTTCTCTACAAATGTGGTGTTAACAATTCCATTTTCTACAAACGTGGTGTAAAATATTCCCCTTTTCTACACATGTGGTGTCAACTATTCCCTTTTCTACAAATGTGGTTTAATCCATTCCCCTTTTCTATAAATGGGGTGTAAACTATTCCCCGTTTCTACAAATGTGGTGTAAACTGTTCCCCTTTTATACAAATGTGGTGTAAACTATTCCCCTTTTATACAAATGTGGTGTAAACTATATGATTGTTACAATGCATTTTACATAATCTACAACTGTGGTGTAAACTATTCCCCTTTTCTACAAATGTGGTGCGAACTATTCCCTATTCTACACATGTGGTGTAAATTATATGATTGTTACAATGCATTTTACATAGTCTACAAATGAGGAAGATCAAACAATCGTAATTATGTTTATTGAAATAAAGACATTAAGACACAAATGTTAATACATAGAAATATTTTCAGGTTCATTCTTAAAAACGCACAATACATACAAAAGAAAGGAAAAATTCACCTTTTATCGGACTTCTTCAAATAAAATACAGTATTTATATAAAGTAAAAAAAAAAGTCATACAAGTTAGGAATTCCTCTGGAAAGCAAGTGTTGTCAAATCATCGCTTCTGAAAATAAAATTTTGAACAAAATCATTATAATGTCAAATCAATTTTATATATCGTATTGTTCAAAGATAAAATTTAGTTCAAATGATTTTTAAAGATTAATTTATAACAAAAATAAGAAGATTTAGTATGATTGCCAATCAGCAACTTTGGTTAAAAGCGCTATAGAGCTTATGTTATGTAGTTTGTAACTATACCGAACTCTAGATAAAGCCTTCGTATTCGTATTCCACCAAATGACGTAGAAGTTAATAACTAAAGGTCACTTTATATATTCCAACACATGAATAAACCACAGAAAGCATCTGGAAATGAATACAACTACAATATCTCTTCTTTTCAGCTGAAAAGTAGATTTTCTTATTTATTTTGGTGTTTTACAATTTCTTTCTTTCTTGAGTTTAGAAATTCGTATTTATATCCTTTATATAGAATATTTGTTCATTAATTATTGATATTTATTACCTTGACTTCTACACAATTGTCAGGACCACATACTTCTATGATAGTGGCGGAAGACAGGGCTTTTGATTGGTAAGTCTTTATGACCTCATTACCTAAATGTAAATGTATGATTAGTAATGTTTATACCAGTTCCGTTTCTTTCATTTCAAAATAGACGTATATTAAGATAATTGAGGCTTCATTTGCAAGAGGTATTTGCCGATTGGTGATTTTTACCTATCCGGTATTAGAAACGTTTTTTTTCAAAAATTTGCTCCTCTAGAACCAATTTCTTAAACACATATCAGCAAGTTAAGTACTATGAGCATGATGAGGATGCTTTAAGTAATTACAGACAAAAATGATGCTTACTTTAGGTTTGTTTGAACATTTGTTTATTATGTATAATATGCTGGTGTTATGGCGTTAAATTTAGATTTCACTTCTGCATCTAAATGTGACACCGCATCTCTCCGCTGGAGATAGTAACCTTAAAATTAAAAACTCGAGTTATGACGAGTGTTTTAAGAGAATTTAAATGTCAGAATGGAGAAATATTTGATCGCATTGAACAGAGTGGGGAATTTGTTTCTATAATGATTGTTTAGACTATATTTTTTATTTGTAAATGAGCTGAAAGAGATCGTGTTCCTTATAGGAAATGTCATCGATCATGGTGTTGTTTTTTTTCGTGACGTCAAAATCAGACAAAAGCAAGAAAATTAGACGTCATAATTGAATTTATACCAAACGAATCAAAAGGACGTTGATTATAAATAATATACAACATTTCAAGCAAAGTCAAAAGCGGCTAAATATAAGATAAGTGCTTTTCCTGCTCTGGTCCTTAATATACGGTCTCAAATTCACATTTTTATTACAGCTTGATAGTAAAATGGGAAAAGCTGAGAATTCAAAATCAAACGATTAGTCCTCATTTATTCAAGTATTTATACATCCTTGACTATAAATATTTTGGGTTTGAGTGTTAAGCAAAATCCAGAAAAGCACTTTGGACGCACATTTTTATTGTTATTTTTGATATATTTTTTTCATGCGCCTGTGTCATGTTGGAAACTCGTTAGTGTGTCGTTTGATGTATCTTATTTGTTTAGTTTTAGTTTTATAGGAATCTTGGTATTGATGGCAGTTATTTAAATACTGACCAATTTTAATCTCCACTCTAGGCGATTAAGAACATGCAGGAAGGGATGAATGCCTTATGTTGTGTGTTACAGGATTTTGCTTTGGGCCGGACCTTTCTCATTGTACATTCGCTAGGAAATCAATAGTAAAGGTTGCATATTGGAAATTGAGATTGATAGGCACTATAATGTTAGATATTATTCATGTTTAATTATTCGCTTTAACTTACTTGGTTCATTGTGCTCTCTCAGTTTGATAGGTACAGGTCTGTGTCGAGCAACTAAGGCAACTCTCCTTATATCTACTTCAATACACATTTGTGTGGACAAAATCTGTTGAAATGAAATTAATATACGTTTTTTACAATTTGAAGTGTACATAGTAAAACAAATAGGTCGTACTGACAGCTCATAACACAGACTAGCATACAAAGTAAGGAACAACAAATGTAAATCAAATCAACATAACACAGACGGGCATAACACGCGTGCACCAAGACATGTAAATCAAAACAATATGCTGTTAATTGATGTAATGGCAACTGAAGTATATGACGATCCTGAAGGTGGAGAAATTGTTTTGGCAACTGAAGTATATGACAATACTGAAGGTGGAGAAATTGTTTTGGTAACTGAAGCATATAACGATCCTGAAGTTGGAGAAATTGTTTTGGCAACTGAAGCATATAACGATCCTGAAGGTGGAGAAATTGTTTTGGTAACTGAAGTATATGACGATCCTGAAGGTGGAGAATTTGTTTTGGTAACTGAAGAAAATTACGATCCTGAAGGTTGAGAAATTGTTTTGGTAACTGAAGTTTATGACGATCCTGAAGGTGGAGGAATTATTTTTGTAACGTTTTGGTAACTGAAGTATATGACGATCCTGAAGGTGGAGAAATTTTTTGGCAACTGAAGTATATGTGACGATACTTAAGGTGGAGAAATTGTATTCGCATTTCATTAATTTCTTATTAAACTCTGTTCACCTTCTTCGCAATTATTGTGGAGGACGTTAATCAGATTATTGTTAGAAAACGCTTTCATTTGACAATTGTTGTTATATAAGCACAAATAACCGTTTAGATTCTTTGTTACATTGTTTTGTCCTAATGTTGACAATATAAAAGAGAAATTTTGTTTTCACAGAAAAGTACAATTAAACCGTGCAGATGGTGGTATTTTGGGCAAATTGAATGGCCTGTCGTAATTAGAGGTTTCCATAACAAGAGGAATGATGTTGATATATATTTCGGACTATTATATATATTTGAAGTAATAATTGGATAAATTATGCAGACTGTGGCAAAGGTAAGGAATTGTCGAAACAAGCACACATGGTAATTTACAAATGATTGGTAAACAGTTTGTAATATAAAGATTGAAACGACAGCTTTTCATTAATGAAGACTAATTACCGTGTCAAAGTATAAGATGATTGAACGGAAGCCCTTTTCTACTTTTTTATATTGTCCTCCAGTATTGGTAGTATCGATGGACTCTAAGTCAGCTTCCATTCCAGAAGGCAAAGATATTTCAAGTATTCCCATTGTACTCTGTCCTACCTTCAACCACCTGTGAACATTGATAATGTTTCTATTTTAGCAACATAAAAGTAGTCAGCACTTCTGTGTTGACATGAATTGTCATTGACATGGCCAGAATTATAAATTAACTGTTTACAAAACTTTGCATTTTTCGAAGTACTCAGGATTTTCTCAGGAATTTGTTCAGGAATAGATTACCTTAGCAATATTTGGGAAATCCTTTCAGAAATTAAGGTCCTCAATGCTCTTCAATTTCATACTTTATTTGGCCTTTTTAACGTTTTTTATTCGGGCGTCACTGATGAATCTGTTTAAGACGTAACACGCGTCTGGCGTACATCATTTCTATTTGGGCGTCACTGATGAATCTGTTCAAGATGTAACACACGTCTGGTGTACATCATTTTATTCATGATATCTGTGATGAATCTGTTTAAGACGTAACACACGTCTGGTGTACATAATTTTAATCATGATATCTGTGATGAATCTGTTTAAGACGTAACACACGTCTGGTGTACATCATTTTAATCATGATATCTGTGATGAGTTTATCTATGTAGAGTGAAATGTGATGTTTCACTCATATTGGTTAGCATTTTAAAATTTTATATTATAATAGACTTTTCACTTGTGTTGGTAGGGATAAGACGTTTAGCTACAGACGAATGATAAAAAAATGTATTACCTGAAGCAAACTTTGAGTCTAAATCCTTTTGTTGAATCATTCAGTATCGTTGGTGTCAAGGCGAACGCAGGCTCTCTTAATTGCTCATTCACATTGAACACAACTGCAGCCTGCAGAAAAGACAAAACATTTTGTTGGTTGCATTGCATACAAAAAATAATGGTTAGATTATTATAATTTAGTTCTTAACATCCCCGAGTGAAAATAAAAGTTAATTACAACCTAATCACTTACAGATATTCAGACAAAAACACAAAAGTATTGACCATACAAGCAAATCAGGCACAAACTACATATGATCCTATACCGCAAAAAATAAAATGTAACATTTACCCCCATCATACACAATCCATCACCGTAAGCATCATACACAATCCTCTACCATTAACATTTACTGACACACTTACCTCCATCATACACAATCCTTTACCATTAACATTTACTGACAAACTTACCTCCATCATACACAATCCTCTTTCATTTACATTTACTGACACACTTACCTCTATCATACATAATTCAATACTATTAACATTTACTGATATACTTACCTCCTTCATACGCAATCCGGTACCTTTAACATTTACTGACACATTTACCTCCATCATACACAATCCTCTACCATTAACATTTACTGACACACTTACCTCCATCATACACAATCCTCTACCATTAACATTTACTGACAAACTTACCTCCAACATACACAATCCTCTGTCATTAACATTTACTGACACACTTTCCTCTATCATACATAATCCTCTACTATTAACATTTACTGACATACTTACCTCTATCATTCACAATCCTCTAACATCAACATTGACTGACATATTTACCGCCATCATACACAATCATCTACTATTAACATTTACTGATTTACTTACCTCTATCATACACAATCCTCTACTATTAACATTGACTGACACACTTACCTCCACCATGCACCATCCGCTACCATTAGCAGTTAATGATACACTTTTCACAGTGTTGGGAATCTAAAATAGAAAAAGAAAATAGATAAAACTAATTGTTTAACAAACCAGTTGTTGGTAGCTGAAATAAAATTGACTAGAAAAAGAGGGTTGGTCCTATACAGATTGATCAATACCACTGCTCGTTGCTGCTTGTACTTTATGTCTATCTAGTATCTAGGGCAAAGGTAATCTTCCTGCAAAGGTATTAATTAGCATGCTTTTGATCTCGTTTTAGTGTTATTTTGTGTTTCATGCTCTTCATCCTAAGATACTTTCTTAATTTTTATTTTGTTTCAAATAGCACTGACCATATTCAAATTATGTTGTAGTTATATATGATTTGTTAGTGTTTTTGTATTAAAAGTCACAATGTAGAGCTTGCTTTAATATATGGCTTTTAAACATTAATAGCTGAAAAGTATGCAAACCATTTCCCTTATGTCCCCTTTTATTTCCCTACATCTGTGTTCCCATTCCTTAAAAATAAAATGAATAACCTAGCGAACCAGAAAGACTACTGGTAGGATGTAAAATCAACCTGTATCTCAAATCAAACAAAACAAAACTTTTTGTCGACATTTATAGTGAACTTTTGCACAAGTTCAACTCTAATGGTAGATAACTAGCGTCATCATAGATACCAGGATTAAAATTTTGCACGCCAGGCGCGCGCGTTTCGTATACAAAAGACTCGTCAATGAAGAGTATGATATTTTCTTGAACCAACTATAATTCATTTTCCTTGTAAATATAGCATAAATTGTCGAATGCAGATTTTCCTTTTGAAATTTTGAATGAATTGATTCCTGGTTGCTAGTTAATAAGTATACAATTACGTAACTGTTATAAAACGTAGGTTGTATATCTCTGAGCCAAAGTTGCATATGCTGTTCTTTCAGTTATGGCCGTGTTGTTCAGTCTTATTTAGGTTATACACCTGGTATTTTGGTATGAGTTTTTGTGAACTTTCCATTTCAAAAGACTGATGAGTCTTTTGTAGACGAAACGCGCGTCTGGCGTAAATACAAAATTAATCCTGGTATCTATGATGAGTTTATTTTCTATGTAGCAACATTCCATCAGCATCTGCATATGGAGTATATATCTTACAGTGTAAAGGATATTCCAGAACTTGCATTTCCTATCATGATATTCATGACAGAGGGTTGCTGCTAACAATTAAAGTGTTGAACCAAGAGTTTCAAGTGGTGAAGCTAGAATCATTCCTTCGAAAATTATATTGACGTCATCACGAGTTAGTTGATTGTTATGAAATATCTGTTTCACAGTTGCGACAGATATGTTCCAATTGTCATTACCACAATCCTGTTCTCTTTTTCTCGTATGTGACCTACAGAATTGGACATATTTTATCAACATTGAACAGGATCTGCGTACCCATCCGGAGCACATTAGATCACCCCGGTTTTTGGTGGTGTTCATGTTGCTCGGTATTTAGTTTTCTATGTTGTGTTAAATGTACAGATATTCTCTTTTCGTTGTTTTGTTTTTGCCATGTTATTGTCAATTTATTTTCGACCTATAAATTTAACATTCCCTTTGGTATCTTTCGCCTCTCGTTTATGCTCTCAAATATTACAAGGATTTTTCTCTACGGCCGTTTTCTTTCGAGCTCAAATGATGATTGTTATTCCGGAAACACTTGTCGTTCTATCGGAAATCAGTTCACAATGGGATTTTACAGAAACAATTGTTAAGTGAATAGACATAGGTTTCCTCCACGTTTTTTATCCAACTTGTCGGTTCTTCATCTGACGTGCAATAAGTTTTGTTTACCCTTGAATTTATATTTTACTTAAATTGTACTTGATCGAGAAAGTGTATACTATATACTATATGCACTATCAACATTTTTGTTGGCGTCTCTGTCAGTTTTAGTGTCAACTGCAATAACTGTTCTGTTGATGCCTTTATCATTAGATTTATTTGGATGTTTGTTTGAATTTTTATGTCAGTTGTGTTGTATGTCTTTGATGTATGTTTACACAGTTTTGACTACTGGATCCCAATAATTATCAAATAAACCTATTATGTCTGTTTCGGATGCTCACCCAATTTTGTCAATTAAACGGAGCTTTAAACAGATGTCAAAAAAGTGGAAGGTTAAGCCAGCTATAAAACAGGCTTAACCTAACATTTTCGTCGGAAAATGCCTGTTCCAAGTAAGGAATATGACAAATGTTTTCCGCTCGTTCCGTTGGTTGATAAAGTCTAACGTTTGATTTTGATGGACTTTTTGAATTTACGTTGGAGTTAGCATTATAGTTAATACTTTTGTTTTCATCCGGAAACAATGCTCAGAACAGGGTAAGGTCTTAGAAGTTTTTATGGACATTTTTTATGTAAATTTAATATTTATGATTTTTCTAATTTATTCAAATTAAGAGTTACAACTAATTGTAGCAAAACTGATCATTTACAATTTTGTCTGTTGTCTTTAAGCCCTCTGGTTTTTCATGCTATTAAAAGTTACAGACATTTGGATTTTTGAAACTGTTTGGTTTCGAGTATACATGATGAAAGTTGAAAAAAGTAAAATTACAGAAATACCGAACTCCAAGGAAAATTCAAATCGGAAAGTCTCTTATCAAATGGCAAAATCAAAAGTTCAAACACGTCAAACAAATGGAAAACAACGGTCATATTCCTGACTTGGTACAGGCATTTCCTTATGTAGAAAATGGTGGATTAAACCTGGTTTTTTAGCTAGCTAAACCTCTCACTTGTATGACAGTCGCATAGAATTCCATTATATCAACAACAATGTGTGAACAAAACAAACAGACATAATAGGTAAAAATGTCAAAAATCGGGGTACAACAGTCAACATTGTGACTTTGTGTTATAATCGTAATCTCCGCCCAATTTATATTGTTTGCAGATGTCAATCTTAATTACAATGCTTGAGTAAAGTTTATACAAACAAAGCAAGCAATTCAACCATAGTCTTAATCTATAAGCATTAGGAAATTAGCTCTAAAACCATTGCGATTATAACTTACGTCTTTGTTCTGTAGGACCAAAGCATTTTGATTGTTGACCTTGAAAGTTTCACCTACGGACCAGGTATCACCTTTAGTATTTACAGTCATTTGAAAATTGGGGGCGTAAAGCTTTCCTCCAAGTCCTGCCAATGCCTGGACGGCTATCACTGTATCCTGTAAAATATACAGATTTATAATAATACAACAGATTGAAACCAATATTATACACAATTGTTTTGTTGACTGTTGCTTGTCTTCTCGTCGTTTTTTATTTTTTGCCATGCTGATGTCAGTTTGTTTTTGACATACAAGTTTGAATATTCCTTTGATGTTTTCTGTCTCTCGTTTATACCTTGACTCGACATTGCAATGAAAGTGAGGTTTTAGGACTAAATGTGTAGTTGAATATTGACCAAGGAAAACTATAAAAGGTTACATTAATAAAATGAAATAAAATATCACTTTAACAAATCTATGAATTTTAGTGCATTTCTTAGTGAACATCATGTTACAAAAAAAAAAAAAAAAATAACTGCTACAATACCTTTTGCATTTGTAGGTTATATAATATCATAGTATAATTATATCACCATTGCTTACCTGTGTAGAAATAAATCCACCGCTAGGATTTCTTTGTCTAGCTAACCATTTTAAAACACGAATGCCTTTAGTTGTATCATCCCTCAAATTGTAACCTAACAGTACGTATGACGTCATTTCTACACCTAAAGCCCTAACGTCAGCACGTGGTGACCTCCATGATTTCCAAGGTTGTATTTTATCTGATTCAGTCTCCGGTAATACCCAATATTTTTCACCACCTTTAAAATGATGTATATACAATTTAGTACTTCATCTATACTTATATGAAATAATAAAAAAAATGGTATAGACATATTCCAAATACCTGAAGAAAATGATACCCACCCTTCACCTTCTAATTTTACTTGTTTTGTGAATGTTTGACGTCCAACCGGAATTGCGGCCGTCCACATCCTGTACACCCAATGGCTGAGGGATTGGTAGTTAGTCTTAACAGGTTGTATATATATAAGCTGTCGAATACAATTTGAATTGGGATGATCAATCTGAAACTAGGTTCCAGTTACAAAAATCGATGAAAACTTTGAAACATCCCTAAGAAGGAACCACTGATTGCCTTTTTAACGGCAAACGTTCTGTTTCTATCTAAATGTTTCTTTTTGCAGGAGGCATTAGGGATTTTTACCAAACTGACCGGCTTTTCAGAACTTATATATTGAATTGATTTTAATTTGTTTTCGTTCTGAATTTGATTGAAACATTTACCCTTTGACTTTAATCAAACAGCAATCAACACAATCAAACATATTTTTATTTAGGAGTTTCAAGTCAGTCACTGCAATTATTTCAATTGTTTCTTAAATTTGTTTCCATGATCAGAATTAAGGAGAGGCGAAAGATACCAAAGGGACATTCAAACTCATAAGTCGAAAATAAACTGACAACACCATGGCTAAAAAAAAAAACCGACCAAGAGACAAACAATAGTACACAAAAAAGATACGGAGAAGTGGTATTGCTAATGAGACAACCATCCAACATAGCCCAAATGATGTGGCTTTAAGCAACTATAGGTCACCATACGACCTTTAAAAAGGAGTAAAATCCATACCATTTGTCAGTCAGCTATTAAAGACAAAATATAAAACAATTCAAACAAACAAAAAACCAACGGCCTAATTTATGACAAAACAAGAAACTCAGAACAAACATAAAAGACACCCACCAATGAAAACCACTGAATTACAGAAGATCATATATTTACTATACAGAAATATGTATTTAGAATGTAAAGTCACTTAAGCAATTAAATAGAATAAACACTGCCTAAATAACGTACAGATAGAGGGGGTGGTGAATTAATCTAGTATATGCAAATCAAAATCAACATGCAAATATTTATAAAAATGTAAATAATTTTTAATTTTTAAAAACACATTAGCAAATTTTGGTGAATTAAAGTTTCATAAAACTGGATAGTATATTAATCATTACCAGTGTTCTTTGCTTTCTTCTCAAGTTCTGTTAGAATGGCATCAGTTGAAGAATGCTTAACCAATGATAATGCGTAAAATGATATAGCAAGTTCGTACAAGTTAGCCATTGAAACAGGTGCTCCCTTTGCAGTGTAATCTGTTGCTTTCTGGATAGCAGTAGTAACCTGTTGCTTAATCTGAAATGACAATGACTGATAAATCATATAAGCACTTTTTTCTTCTTTTTTTTAGTTATTTTCTTCTCTAACAACTTGAATTTGCCTACATGGTCAGATTCAAGGAAGATTTCAGTGGATAGAAGAAAACAATCAGTGTCCTTTGATTTAAAAAAAAATATTTGTTTTAAACAGAAAGATGGCCAGAGTGATGATGGTTCCGATAATCAGATCCCTTACCTTTTTTTTACCAACTCATCTGAAACCACTTAACCGAATTTCATGAAACTTTGTAGATGAGTAAGGCATACTATGTTAATGTGCATATCGACAGGAAATTATGATTTAACATTTTTTTTTGGAGTTATGTCCTTTTGAACTTAGAATTTTGGCTTTAATATACTATTGCAACAGTTAGTCAGCGCAATTCCTCTGAAACCACACAACTAAATTTCATGAAACGTTGAGAACATGAAATGTAGATATGCATATCCACAGGAAATTTTTATCAGTTTACTTTTGTAGGAGTTATGAGTATTTGAAGTTAGGTATCTGTCGAGATTTTGTTTGCTCGGTGGCCATGTGGGGGCGTGGGATAAAAGAGCGTGTTCACAAAGGTTCTTTAATTTACGATACTGTCGTGCGTGCGCACGACACTATCTAAAAAAACCTCCATAATATTTTGCGTCCGCTTCTGCCAGATATTGCCACAATCAACAAGCTGATTATACTGCCATGGATTTGGTGCGGATACTGGACCACCTCTTTCCCCAAAATTATTTGAATTTAATTCGGCTTTGTCATCTAGGCTTTAAAAGACTTCACTGACGTAGCTGATACAACCCCAGGAGGAAGAGCGTCCCAATCCATGATGATTCTTGGGAAGAAGGGTTTTTTTGCAGTAATCACAGAATGCCGATGGTAAGTGAAAGTATTTGTTATGCGATATACCCGACAGTCGTTTCGATGGTATTACAAGGCCTTCTTTTGCTATGGCTACTTTGATGGTCTCTATTTTGTACGGTATGGTGAGTCTCGTTTCTTTGCTTCTCTGTCTAGGAATGTACATTGTAGATGTTTGAGCATGAGGCTAACACTTGATTGGTTATGATGTTTGTTAAATACATAATGATTCCCTCTACTTTGACTATCTCAAGTCGGTCAGTAAAAAATATGCTTAGAACCGCTTTTATGTAAAACACTCTTAACAGGAGGGAGCTATGTCCTTAGTTTCAGTACTAGTACATAACTTGTGAACTGTGAATGTATCAATTCCTGTTATACATATCAACCAAAAACAATTAGACCCACGTTCAGAATTAAAAAAAGAATAACGGTTATTGAAAGTAATTATGAAATTAGAAAAAAGTGTGCGCTATCTTCACCACTATATAATGAAATACATTCTTAAACACATATGCTGATATTCCAATGCAAATTATCGTTCTAAGCGAATTGCATTAGAATACGACACTTCAAATGGCTATTCGTTAGGTCATTGATGACTTTGAAAGGTTATGACGATTTACTTTTCGTTAAGGGCAACGGACATCTGTTAATTCTTCAATAATATACGAAACACTCACACTTTTCCCCCGAAAATGTTCTTTTTGTCAAATGTTATTTCATTCTGAAGCGTTCAAAAAGTTTTAAAATGTCTGATGTTAATTATTATATATAATATATTGAAATTAAATAACTCGAGTTGATATCAAGCGATATCCAACTCTCACTCGTTCTGAAACCTATAATGATGAATGAGGCATCGCCCCAACGAGAAAAATAACCAAAAGACATCTAGAGTACAATATATAGTCATCAACAATAGAACTTTGCCAACACAATACGCGAGACCTACATTGTTCCAAATGTATCAATGTATTGGATATTCAAAGTCTGCTTAGTACGATCAAATTAACGAGTTGGTGACAACACAGGAAGATGAAATGAAAGTGAATATAAATGAAGTTTTAATTCATGAAACAAAATAATTATAATCACAGATCACATCATTATTTACACCAAAATGTCGCTGAATGAAATTGGATACCCGGCATTTATCATGCTTTTAAATAACATATCATCAAATAGCTGAGAGACCTCCATCTTAAATGATTGAAAACTATCATTTTCATTGACAATATATTTTGATGTAAATGAGATACACCCATTTGGGCTAACGCCCTCAGGGTGTATTTAATACAAATTATTAATATCTACGTTGGACATTTTATTTATGAAACATTATTTGACTTGTTCTATTTATGGGTATTTAACTATTTATATGTTTGAGTTATGGATATAGAAGTCAGAAACTTTTATTTAGGCGAAAAAGTATAAACAAAAATCAAACGTAGGGGAGTTACCTTGTATGTAATTTGATAATAATGAGTGGATTATTTAACTTACCTTTGGAGGTACTTGATTATTAGCTCTTGCTTCGTGAAGTGCGATGAGGACAAATGCTGTAAGACTTCTTTTACTCGAAACAGAACCTCCCTGTAATATGAACACTAAAATCAATAGTGATATACAGATATGATTGAAATCTTATACTTAGTATATTTCAAAGGTAAGATATCTATTAGAATTTGATTATTTGATTACAGATACATCACCATACCAACTGTAGCGATCGGATTTTAATCTTCCAAACTAACTCACATCTAATCAAATGGGTTTTACATATGTGAGCAACATGACGTGTGCCACATATGGAGCAGGAAATGCTTACCCATCCACAGCACCTGATATCACCCCTGGGTTTTTTTATTGAGGTTCATCTTGCCCATTCTTTAGTTTTCTATGTTGTGTTTTGTATACTGTTGTTTGTCGTTTGAAATGGCATTGGTAGTTCATTTTCGACTTATGAGTTTGAATGTCCGTTTGGTATCTTTCGCCTCTCTTTATCATCTTCTCAATGGTAGTACGCATTATAAACAATTTCTTTTTCTTAAATGCTGTTGACAACGTCGTCTTGATCGGATAATGTAACACTCACTCAAAATGTTATGCATTCTTAAAGCGTAGATATTATTCCTTTTCCAGCGTTTCTTTTTTTGTGATGCAAGCATTGTAATCAGTTTGATATTCCTTTCATGATATACTTAGTATTTGATAATGAAAAAGTTAAAAAATGATACTGACCTGCATTTCCTTATGAATTACAATCCCCGGTTCATTGAATGCTCCTGATGGATCCTGCTGCCTAATAAGCCATTGAATAGCTTTTGTCATTACGTTAATGTCAATAAATGTTAGGTCTGCAGCTTGGGAAAAGGATTTAACTACAAATGCGGTTAACCTGAAAAAAAAAGACGGACATAAAATGTATTACAATAGTAAGCTGTAAAATTAACCGACCTATTTGATACTTCATGTTGTTGGTCCGCTTAACATGTGGAAGAATCACTAAAATCAACATGGCATAAGTTGTACGGTCACCATCACGAATTGATTAAATACGATGTATGTGTTTCAACTCGCTAGCGGTATGTTTTCGGTCTTAGATCTTTAGATACATGACTAGCATTAAGACTGAATTTGGAA
This sequence comes from Mytilus californianus, assembly GCF_021869535.1. Taxonomy (NCBI): domain Eukaryota; kingdom Metazoa; phylum Mollusca; class Bivalvia; order Mytilida; family Mytilidae; genus Mytilus; species Mytilus californianus. The sequence goes on along the minus strand of NW_026262690.1, from coordinate 1,895,534 downwards.
TGGCATCGCGGATGATATATGCATTACAAAAGACGACTACCATATAGACGTTCCCAGTTTCGCTCGTTTTGGAGTTCATGTTTTTTGTGTTACCTTTATTTGTCTCTTCTTGCATTTACTATCATGATAACATTGTTAGAGGTTTGCCGTTTTCAAGGAGGCTTTATAACAAAAGTTCCATGTGATGAAGTGAAAACTATCCCTTCTTAAATTATACGAACGCCATTACGAGTTAGTCAACCGTTAAAGAGTATCTGTTTTACAGATGACGACAGATATGTTTCAATTGTCGTAACCACAATCCCACCCTCTTTTCCTCGAATGTGACCTACCTAGTTAAGACTTATCACCTGGTTTGTAATTACATGAGCAACACTACGGGTGCCACTTGTGGATCTGCTTACCCTTCTAGAGCACCTTTGGTTTTGGTGGGGTTCGGGTTACTCAGTCTAGTGGCGTGGCGTTGTCTGTTTATTTTCGACTTACGAGTTTGAATGTCCCTTAAATTTGTTATCTTTCGCCTTTCTTTAACATTACGTTTTTCCTTGTAAACAAATAAAAAAAACTTTTTTCTACTTCTTGGTTGATTGATCTTTACAAAATCAGTTGTTAATTTCATTTTACAATCAATCTGGGGTCTTCATTTCTAATTTATTCGTTCTTTTTCTTTTTTCTATTCGCTTTTAATGACAAAAAGACCTCAAATTACCAAACTATTCTCTGGTTTTAATATCACACAGAATATAAATGGTTCGCAGAAGCTTCAGTTTTGACTAGAGAATTATAATTCATCGGATTGAGAACAAAGTTTTACGACACAAATGATGATGTCAGCTTTGCAACGGTGAACTTTACATTTTTAACTAGCCACATTCCGCCAGCATCTTCATATGCCGCATATACCTCCCAGTTAATACGTAGTTTACGAGCGTTTTCTATCATTATATACTTGATTGAGCGTATCTGCATACAAGGAGGCTATTGAACCAAGAGTTCCAAGAGGTCAAGTGGTTTTGGATTTTCAAATGTTTATCCTCGAGCATCACTGCAGAGACTTTAATTGTCAGTAAAATAGGTAACATAACGTTAATATTCTTTAAGTCATCCCATCGAAAATTTTACTGACGCCTTTACAAGTAAGTTGATCGTTGTAGAATATTTGTTTTACAGATAATGACGAATATATCAATATTGTCGTAGACATATTCCTATCCCTTTCCTCAAATCTAACATCACCTTATCAGACTTATCTTCTATATTAATATTCTTGTAATGGTTAGAAAATACATCAAATAACACCATTACAAACTTAATCCCAATTTTATATTCTATTTTTAGAAATTTACCTGTGACGTCACTTTTTGTGGCGTTGATACATTCCTGTGACATACAGTTCTTTATTCTATTGAGCTGTATTTGTGTTCTGTCGTAAATTAATTTTAGGTGTTCGTTGTTATTCTGTGGTTTACACGTTGAAGTGTACTATTATATTATTTATTTATGTATTTCTCTGTCTTGAATGTTCTTGCATTTATTTGTACTGTATTCCTGTTACGTAATGTTGTCATTTTAGCGGTATTTTGCCATATAAGCAGGATGTTTGGCACCCATAAAACCAGGTTCAACCCACCATTTTTTCTTAAAATGTCCTGTATCAAGTCAGGAATATGGCAGTTGTTATCACTTAGTCCGTTTCTATGTATGTTGGCGTTTGTTTTTGTAGCAGTTCAGTTTTTCTGTTGTTCCGTTTTGTTTCCTCTCATAGTTGATTTGTTTCCCTCAGTTTTGGTTTGTGTCCCGGATTTGTTTCAGTTAAATCGATTTATGACTATTGAACAACGATATACTACTATTACCTTTATTCAGCACCGAATTTGTACTTACATCATCAACACGACGGATGTAACGTGTAGATAAGAATCTGTTTACTTTTCCGGAGCACATGAGACCTCCCCCGGTTAGTGGAGATGATTCGTGTAGATCAGTCTTTTGTTTTCTATGTTGTTCTTTGTAGACTGTTTTCTGCCGTTTGGTCGTTTTTGTTTTTTGTTATCGCGTTGTCAGTTTGTCTTCGACTTATGAGTTTGAATATCCTTTTGGTTTCTTTTGCCTCTCTTTTAGTTATCTGTATATCATCACATGTTTTATTAAAGTATACACAATGACCGATGATTAGAAACGTTATATTACCTCCCTCCAGAAATTTGGCTGTCTTCTTTTTAATTTCTTCTGTTAGTTGGTTAGCTACTTTCAGATAAGCACTAACGTAAACATTAGGGGTGAAAGCAACCATATTTTGTTCTCCACTTCCTGCGGAAGTCTTAAGCAGGTCTCCTAATCCGGCCAATGTTGCCCCCAGTAAATCTCCTGATAAGACAATAGTTATCATACTTACTATAGTAATAGAACAATTTATAAGCAAAAATACTACATTTTTATTGCCAACAGGTGGTGGCTTGTAACTGTTTACATCTTTGTCATGTAGTTTTATGAATAATTTCTCATTGGCAATCATACCTAATCGTCTTATTCTCATAGAGAGTAAATTAAATTTTGAAAGATAAATAGAATATAAATTTTCGTTTCCTAATATATTTACAAATGGCGTTTCCGCCATGCTGAACTATGCTGTAGGTAGACAACTTTATTAGTGTGTGCTTATATACAACATTAAACTGGAAGAACACTGAGAAAAAATCGTACTTATATATTTCTATCAGCTACCATAACTGTGTTTATTCTGTTATTTAGACACCTTTTTTACAGCTTAACCTTCTTATTTATTACATGTTGCCTTCTCTGTTATACAATATACAATAAAAATCGACATTGTTCTGACCCCAACCGTGAAAAGACAGCAAGATCAAAAGTGAGATAACAATATCTGAAATACAATTATCGCGGCATAGTACAATAGAACGATTTTTCATTAGTTGATAACCTTGTGAAATTAAATGGCTCATTACATGATATGGTTTTCGTTATTCCTCCTTTCATGAGGTTAAATTTTGTAATTGCCTTATTGACATTATTGTATGCAATCAACAGTTTTTGTCTACAAAAAAAATCACAGCGAACAATATTGTATAGAGAGAATAAACTATGCACAAAAGAAAGGAAGTATATACATATAACGTTTGAAACTCACCGATAACTTGTATCTTAATAAACTCTGAATCTTTTACAAGATTTGGAGGGAATGACAAAGGTATATTGTCTGTAAAGCTTCTTTGTTGTCGAAGGTCCATAAGTAATGGTACGTTATAGCTTTGTTTTATACCTTCTGCCTACAATATAGTTAAAAGAAAATTTTGCATTGACATGCCCGATCGAGTAAATTTATATCACTCAGTCATGCTTCTTAAAACGCACATTTGAAGCTTCAGGGAAAATAATGGCTTATTGAAATAGAATACGACATATAAAAGGGAAGTTGGGTTGAAATTTACTGGTTATTATTGGTAAGAAATGCACGTTAGCTTGGAGAATAATAAATTTTGTACTGCTACTCATCAGCACATAGTTCCAGAGTAAAGGTTTCCCTAGCATAAGTGTATTTGTGAACAATATTATCTTAACATAAAAAAGGAAGTGGATACAAGGAGGCAATCAAAAATCATTAGCCACAAAACATTTACTATGATTAAGATTTTAAAAAGGAAGGTGCAGTTTCGTTAATGTTACTTCATTTTATAAATAAGTATATGGTGTATGTGCAAATGAGACAATATCCATCAGAGTTCAAATAAAGTGCATGTAAGCAATTATAGGCAACCGTACGGCCTTCAACAATGCGAAAAACCCATACCGTATAGTCGACTATAAAAGGCCCTGACATAAAGAAAATATGAAACAATTCAAACTAGAAAACCAATGGCCTTGTTTATAACAAATCAATTAAAAAAAAACAACAGATATGACAGACATGAACCAACGACAACCACTAAACTACAAGCTCCTGACATGGGACAGGCATATAAAGCATGTGGCAAGATTAAACCTGTTTGTGAGCGCTAACCCTTCCCTTAACCTGGGAATGGTTTAACAGCAAAACATAAGAAAAAACTGTAAAAATCAGTAGCAATTGTCCTAACTCAAATGATCGGTACAAGGCACAAAAACAAATAACCTAAAAACAATAGAAACAAAGTACCGAAATTAGAGTCATCGCAGTTATTAAAAGCTTGTTCGAAGCCAATTACAACTAATAAATAAATCACGTTCTCCCAGACTAAAGTATCAACCATTACACATCCAACGGATTTAGTTTTAAATATGCCATAAACAGTCTGAGAAACGAATGACCTTGTACAAGTCTAATTGTCATTTTAAAGTGGTGCTTAATGGCTATCAATATCGCCTGCCAAACTGGCCCATTTATTCATTGAAGTTTATTGGTTAATTTGAATTAAATTTGTGTCATTGTTTATCATCGGTGTCATATAACAGAATACTTGTCAGCATATGTGACTACCAATACAATTCAAATTCATAATTTCAAAATTGATATTTAAACTGAGAAACGAATGCTATGTTTCGAAATATTTGGAAAGTTTTCTTTTTAACTTGTCTTTCTGTAGTTTTCCTAATCATTTGTAACATTAAAAGGTGCACAATTTGCTCTTGTTTTCGCTTTTTAAACAAATCCGTCTTCTAATTAAAAGAAGATGGAGCGCAAGTGCATGTCGTCACAATTAAAATTGTAACGTCAATTGATTATTGAACAACGTCTGAAACCAAAATTGACCTTTCTCTTGTTGTTGCAATTCATTTTTAAATCTTGAAACATATGGTTTTCTAGAGCGTTTGTGCTTCATCAAATCAAAATGGCTGCCTTTCGAACGTGTCTTAAAAATTCAGATTGGAAGAAAGTTCAAAATTTTCCTGAAACGCTCTATATAAAAAGGTTGACAAATATAATGCCTACCCTATGATTAAATGAGTATAGAGCATGGCATGAAAGAGTTATTTCTTAAATACTTCTTCAGCACAACCAAACCGGCATAGGGAAATCCAATTGTATACAGTACGACAAAACAATGCTTAACGGGTAAACTTACCTCTATGAGAAACTCCCGTTCAACAGCATCTGCACCTTGAGTAGATCTAGCAGTTCCCTTCAGTAATATTTTACCAAGTGCAGTTGGTTTGATAGGGAAATACACAGAATTAACACTGTCTTTCTTTACAAGCACAGGCTGACGTAAAAACAAACACATTGCATTTTCGAAATTAACGTCAAAACTTAGCATAATTCCATTTCTTAAATAACATAATCACGAAATCATGAGGATGACATGCGCAGCATGATGTTGTGTCTAAATAATGTTCAAATACATTGGCTGGGTGAAATATAATAGTGAATTAAAAAACATTTTTCAAGATATTTGATGGTTAGTGATAAGAATTGAATCAAGTGGATATGGTAGAAGTATGAAACTTGTTTTCACGATCACGACGGCACTATTTAATTAATTTATTGATTAATGTTTGCTTCACTTCCTATATAAATATTTAATGCAAATTTAAGACACTCAATTTCAAATTTTGTCGGCTGTCTACTGCTTGTTTTGTCTTCCATTCAATTTTCACTTTTGCTTTGATTCCCGCAAAGAGAAAATTACAATTAAAAATAAATGGCTGCCTTGATCAGTCTCATTATCATATTTTTCGATTAGAACTGCTCAATATTTAGTTGTATGTGTATTGTGTAGTAGACTAATGTTTGTGTGTTCCTTTTTTACCGCTTTCAATGGTACTGTTGGTATTTCCCAGACGTTTGTCTTTTTCTGTTATCTTATAATCAATGATAAACATGATAAAAATAGTAATTATATTAATAATGCCTAAAGGTAAATACGATGTTTATTTCATAATTCAAAATGAATTGACGTTCAGTCTATTGGAAGGTTAACTTTGTATACAATTATCTCACAAGAAATACCAAATTGTCCAATATGGCAAGGTTCTACCAGAACAAAAACGATTTCAAATAAAAAATCGGTTGGTGTCAAGGAAGACATGTACGATAAGCTTTGTAACTGTGGTGAGTTTTTTCAACAATTGGGTAGAATCTCCTGCTTGGGGCGTTTCTGCAAGAGGATATCAGCATCCCAGTAATCCACACTCATGTGGTGATATGACAGACCATTAATACAAAATACTCATGTTTTACTACCCCAAGCATAGATGAACATCGTCATATTTGGGTCAACATTTTTTTTTTTTTATGTCCTTTTACATCGTAACTGATTTTGTCTTCCAACTTATTTTATGCATCTTGTGTAGATAAAATGCGCGTCTGGTGTACTGAATTATAAGCCTGAGATCTTAGATGCGTTTTATTAAAGAACAATAAAAAACACAACGCTCATTTTATCCTATTTAGTTCTTAGTTCTTCATGTCCAGCTATAAAGCAAAGAACAGTAGAATTTTGGAATGACACATTCCCTAACATAAGTGTAAACCAGATGTGTTCAATACAACGATTGTAGACAGTTCTGTAATGGATGATGTCGTTTACAAAAATCAAAAGGTGCATAAGCTTTGTTTTTTACTTAAATGTTGAGTTTAACGTAGTATTTCATTGTTTCTTGTCGACAAAAGTATTTTCCTCTCCTACAACGCGTTTTGTAATTCTTTCACAGGCGGCAGTGTTTTATATAAAGTATATTTACCTTTGTCCAACCATCACCACCTGGATTGAAACTGTTTCCATTTCCATCTACAAAACTGAAGTCAGCATTATTTGACAGCTTCACAGATACCTGTTGAATAAAGTTGTCTGATCTTAATAAATACAGGAATGGAACCTGGTAAATGTTTTATTAAAGCAACAAGCCTAAAGTTAAAGTTTTATAATAGTCTTATCTTAAGTTTGTACTATAACTTAGGTTTTAATTGTCTCAAGATAACTAAGATAACTAAGATTGTCATTACGTTTATGCTTTACTTATTTCATTAATTAAACTAACAAACATTTCTTCTTGAGTTACTTTTCCATTATTCTACAATATTGTTCCCGAAACGTTGAATATAAAATTGGGAGATGGTGTATGATTGGTAACGGGACAACTATCCACAAAAGATCAACTGACATGGATGTAAACAACTATGTGGTCACTGTACGGGGTGAAAGCACACATTTAGAACAAAAAGTCAATTAAACCTTTTTTTCAATCTGAGAAAACAAAAAACCTGGAGCAATATCAATTCATAATAATAATAATAAAATCTTTATTTTCAGAAGGTTACACAGTTATCCGCCCCGTGGCCTTCTTATCTACATATAAGATTACACAATTTTTAAAAGATAATAATACATAAACAAAAGGGTAATAAAGCAAAAACTACACTGCATACAAGAACACATATATAGTACAGGTAAACAAGTACAATTTACTTAAAGAAAAAGGATATTTGTAGTAAAATTGTTACATTAAAACTGCAAGTAGTTCTCTTCTTGTATTTTCAAGAGATAAGCTTGACATTTTGTTTTAAAAACATTTATACTTTTACTTTCTTTCAAAGTCAAAGGCAAGGAATTCCACAACAAGGTTCCAGAATACATAAATGTTTTTTTACCATAATTAGTTTCATATCGTTGAACAAATATATTATTTTGGGAAGATGATCTTAATACGTATTCATTAACAACTGAACATCTTGAAAATAGTTCAGATAAATATTCAGATGCTTGATTATTCACACACTTATAAACCATCACTATTATAAAATATTTAATTCTATTATAAATGGTAAGCCATCCTAACTTTTTAAACATAACTGATGAAGAGATATCAAAACCTGCATTTAAAATGATTCTTGCTGCCCTCTTTTGTAACTTGTATAATTTGTCAATATTAGTTTTGAAGCATTTCCCTACACGGTACAGCAGTAGTCCATAATTGAAAGTATATAGTTTGCGAACACTTACTGGAAGATGTGCTTTTAGTCGGCCCATAAGATGCAGTCTGCTTACAATTACTGCACAAAGTTTGTCAATTTGATTTTCTCACGAGAGAGATTTGTCAATTTGGATTCCTAGCAGTTTTTGATTATGAACGACGTCTATTATATGTTCATCATCAAATTTGATACTTAATTCAGTTTAAAAATCATTTTGTCTATTAGAACGAATTAGCATGTCCTTAGTCTTATCTCTATTCAATATCATATCATTATCATTACATCAATTCATGACATTACAAAAATCTACATTCATAAATGCATTTAAATCTGTTACTGATGGAGATGACTTATATAATGTTGTATCATCAACATAAAGTTCAGAAGAAACATTTTTAAGCACAAGAGATAAATCATTGATAAATATTATAAAAAGTAAAGGTCCCAGTATGGAACCCTGTGGAACTCCTGACTGAAATTCTCTAAAATGAGATTCATTATCATTGATCATTACATTTTGAAATCTTCCTGATAAATAAGATTTAAACCAATCAATAGCATGATCATCACAGTGATACATTTGTAATTTGATCAGTAGAATATGATGATTAACAATATCAAAAGCTTTTCTAAAGTCTAGAAAAAGAGCACAAGTTTAATTCCTTTTATCCATTTCGCTTAGCCATGCATCAACTAATTTAAGGAGGGCAGTGTTACATGAATGTCCAGATCTAAAGCCCGATTGCCTTAAAAGAAGCTTTAATTTTATTAAATATGCATATAGTTGCTTAAATACCAATTTTTCAAAAAATTTGGAAACGGTTGGGAATATGGATATTGGTCTATACTTGTTCATATCAGTTGCATCACCACCCTTGTGGAGAGATATAACCCTAGTTTCCTTTAGCTTATCAGGAAAAATACTCAGATACAATTCGGGAAGATAGTTTAAGGATACGCGGTCCAACTTCATCAAGCCCTGTTGACTTGTTTACATCTAGTTTAACAAGTTCATTGAATACTTCAGATATTGAAACAAAATAGAGGGAAAAGGAGACATTTTTGTTGATCCTGCTCTTCACAAACGATGCTAAACTATCTGAAGAGAAAGTGGGTTTGGGATTGGGCACTAATTTATGACCTATAGAACTAAAGTGATCATTAAGATGTTCAACAATATCTGTCAAATTCGTAATATAATCATAATCTGTTTTAAGACTGGTGATATTATTTTGCCCGAGTGATTTAGATCTTTGACTGTTTGCAGTTGCGATCGGTTTTAATCGCATTTTCAAAGTATGCTCTTTTAGATTACCTAATTTTTGAAGAGGTCAAATTTCTGTAGGTTTTGTAGTTTTCCATATCATTAATCTTTCTGAAATGATCTTTGTTTATTCTCACTTGTCGAATATCTTTAATTTACCAATCTGGTTGGTGATTTCTTTTTACGCGCTTAGTAATAATTGGAGCATGTTTATCTAACAAATTCTTAAAAATATACTAAACCAAATGTCTAAGGCTACATTTACATCTTGTGTTTCTAAGATATCTCCAAAACTTTTATTTTTTAAGTATTTAATGAACTCATTATCATCAAACTTTTTGAAATTTCTGTACTTAATTTCACGATGGTTATTTCTTTATCTGTCGATTTCACTTATCTAATATACATGACACTGGGTAATGATCGCCTGGGGCATAGATTGGTACTTGCACATCTTTAATATAATCGGGAAGATCACCTAAAATCATATCATCTTGATTTACATTAAAAACATTGACAAACTCATTCAAAATACTCATACCAGACTACAGGACTGTTAGGAGGTCTATATACAAACCATAGTAGAAATGGTTGTGCATTGACAGGACAAATTTTAAACCACATAGATTCAATGTGATCTTGTTCCAAAAACTATAGACGCGCATATTTGACGTCATTTTCAAAATAGGCAATTAAACCTCCACCTTTTGTATTTTTTCTATCTTTACGAGCATTCATACTTGTATACCCTTCAATTTTTAATTCATTAGAGTCATGAATCACCATGGAGCCCAAAAATGTTTCAGAAAAACTAAATACATGTGGCATTTGTTCTTTTCACATTTTCTTAAAATTGAATTGCAATTCATTAATTTTGGGTAATAAATGTTGAATATTCAAACTTGATATTTTCAAACCATCCTTTTTATAATCAAAAATATAATCAACATTATCCATCTTTACATTCTGAGATGAGGATAGTTTTTCAGGGTCAGTTTTTGTAGAACATTGATGTTTATTTTCTAACCTATTCGACCCGTTTTTCTGACTTTTCTTGTAATCAGCATTCATATTACATTTTGTTAAAAAATCACAGGTACAACAAAAGTTATCATTACAACATATGTCACATGATCTAGAATCACTGAGAACTTCTAATCTATTTTGTAATTGGATATAATTGGCATCATTATCTTTACCGATATCTCAGTTGTACACATCTAATAAATTCCAGCATTTAGATTCTTTGTGACATAAACGACCGCAGCCGTAGCATATAATTCTCTTATCATAGCGACAATTATTTAAAGCGTGGTTTGTTTCACCACAGTTGTAACAGTATGGCTGATTACTATCAGTTGACATTCAGTCATTGTTTGCTGACCTCTTAACGAGGATTCCACAACAGCAGGAATGTTATTTAACAGTGTGTTTGTTCCATCATCTGTCAAGTGAACCCCATCGGGTGTGTCAAGCAAGTTGTCTGCAACCTTTCCGTTCATCAAAATAAATGTGTTCATGTGATTGATAAATTCCACATTTTCTTCTGTACTTAATTATCGAAGAATATCATTGATGTTAGTGACATTAGTTTTAGATCTGGGAATTCAACCTCCAATAATGACACGCCTGGGTTTATCATCGTTTAAACATTTGATGATCTTGTGTACATTGTTTTTAAAAGTACACGGTTTAGTTTTATTAGCATCATTTCCTCCGAATTGAAGAATGACAGTATCGAAAGGTGTGAGATCGAGAATTGAAATTTTCTGCAGTATGTCACCTGATTTTGCACCACTGTTTGTTGAAACATGCACGTTGTCTCGACATTGCTCGGTTTTAATTCCTTTAGTGATGGAACTTCCTACAATAATGATATTGTCGTTTGTTTTCTGATTATTTCTCATATTTTGTTTATGTTTCTTTTTCACACTAGTAGATTGTTTTTTGTGCATTTGCGCCAGTGATGCAAGTGTTCTTTGAAGACCGAGAGTTTGGAATTTGAATTGAATTTGAGAGAATATTCGAATGGTTTTCTGTTTCAAGTCTCTGAATTTCATCTCTAAGCTCTCTGTTGTCTTGGCGTACTAGTTTGAGTTCACTTGATAATCTAGTAATTTGAATGATTTTTAGAAACTCAGAATTTTGTTCAGTTAATGTTGATAAACTGATGTTGATTTCAGAAAGAACGTTATACAGTGATTCGTTGATGTCCTGTTGCTTTGGCACACAATTAATCGGACTTACGAAAGGTTCACTAATGATTGTTACATCGCTGATCGTTGTACTGTTAAAGATGAAACTATCGGAAATTACCTATGGGAAAGTTTGGATTTGAGAGTCCGTTTCAGATTCATCACAAATATCACTTTGGTTGGATGATACAGTTTCCGATAAAACTTTAGGGGTTGTCTGGCTTGGAGAGGCAGTGTTATTGTCTGAAACTAAGATATCCTGACTAGCAGATAAATTGTTAGCTCTTACCTCACTTTGTTGATTTACAAGATCCCTGATTTTTGGGAAAAAATATCCCGCAATTCGACACACACATTTTTTCCCTGAATAAGGATTGTTCAACTGGTGTAAAAAGTAGCACTTATAAACTTTTGCCTGTCAAAACAGACAATTTGAGGGGTATGTCTAATTTGTTTTTCTTCAATGACATTGGTTTCCTCCATTTTACTTCTGAAAATTGTAATCCAAAGTGGAAGTTTAGTTCTTGTTGTTCCAAATTTCGCGTCACATGGGACTTTCACAGCGACGTGTTTATCATTAAAATGGTCAAACATGTAATCCGTTATTACTTCTTCATTTGGCAAAACTTTTTTCTTTCTCTTTGCACTTTTAGATTTATCTTGTTGGCATAAAATTTCAGAGTCTCAAAAATAGTTGAAACTGTCATGATCATCAACGGCAAATGTAGATGTAAAAGATTCCATGGCTCAAATTATTTCCGATATAGTTTATAAATTCAAATATAATTCAAGTATCGGATAGTTGATAATTCTTATTATGTATATTAATATAAATATGAAATATGATGACGCTATACACATAATATGTTATCCATTTACAAATGCTGTCGAGAGCGTGAAAAAACACATCCGCTCTCTAGTAATATATATCAGTCGAAATTTGCTTTAGCTTATATGACGAAGCACGCAAACTGTTAACGATTTAGATTCAACAGAGTTTGTGCCAAGTAAGGAGAATGTTATTCAGTCGTTTTTTTATGTCTGTTATAAAATAAACCAGGACGTTTTTTTTTTTTGTATTAATATTTTGTAATGTATGTGCGTTTCATAGCTTGCTATACAGAATAGGTTATGCCAATTGTTAAAGCCCCAGATAAGGGGTTTTTATATTACGTAGTTGTATCAAAGGTAAAACTACATTATACAGAGTTAAAGCAAACAATTTTGGCTGTCCTTTCTCTTTCTCTTTTGATTTTTGTTTAATATTTTGCTTCTCAAACGTTTGGTCATGAACTTCCCTGATCCAGGTTTTTTTCAAATAAATATATCATGCACATTGCAATTGGTATCATACATTCATATAAACTTGTTTTTGAAAGCTTTCCCAAACAATCTAATTATTATTTCATGCCATATGTTTACCGTAATTGTAAGTCATCAAAGACGTGTGTTGTCCAACAAAGCGTTCATAGCTATTGCACATTCCATTCATGAAAACGCGTATTCCATATTTCAAGACCAGTAAACTCGACAGAATTCGGTCAATTTTTATCACCTAATATTTTATTACTTGGTTTGTTGAAGAAAGCTTAATGATGGGAAAAAAAGATATAGTCGGTATAAGAGCTTGATTGATGTATATGATACACCTCTGCATATTTCATTAAAATAATATTATCAAAACAGATTCTGATATAAATGAATTCATTGGAATTGTTGAACAGTTTTTGGTACAAAAACTATCTCATGTAATTTCCAAGATGAAGATCATAAATAAAAGAAATGATACTTTAATTTTCGATTTTGTTGAATGCATTTTTACTAAAAATACTGTTTCATGAAAGCCATTTTACCTGTTGATCCTGGTCTAAGTAATTAAAAACAGTGGCTTGAACTATTATAATTTCACCTCTAATTGCAGAAAACGGAAGTTCAAATCGCATGAAAAATTTCTGAAATGTCGTCAACTAAAACGAAAAATATGACATATAAAATCTAAAGCATTTTCATATTGAAGAATACAATTTTGAGTTTTGATTTGATCTCATATGTTATATTAACAGCAATTGTTACAAAAGTAATAACACAATTCTTTTTTTCAAAATAGGGAACACAATTGAACAATTTATTATATAAAGACATTAAATAAACTGATATTTACGTTTGCCATTTCTGCAGCCACACCAAGACCAGAAACAGGATTTACAGCAAAAGCTGAAGCCACCCATTCTGTAATGGTATCAGGTGCTGTAGTTTTGATAGTAGATGTTCCATCAGCGCTAAAAATTCAGAACCAAATCAATGGTTAATATGTAACTATTTAATTTTACTCTACGGCTTCCGTATAATGTAAAGTACGGTTTTTCTTATATTGCTACAGAATCTAATTATTTTCATGGTTTGGTTTTGAATATGGTACTTCTTCCTTTGATTTCATTTGGAAATGGAAACCAGAAATTGAGAGAGTTCTCATATCTACTTCCCTAAGCATGTAAGCACAAAATTGTAAATTTATTAACCAATTTCATTTAATATTTATTATAATGAGAAAGTGGTCTAGCTAATTTTATTGCATTTTTCATTGAATATGAGTCAAATATCGTCTTTGAAAAGAAGAAGTAGTCATTAAAAAAAAATTGAAAAGATGCAGCGTGTATACTTACTGAACAAATTTATATAATTACCGGAGCATGCTTTACATTTTTCTGATGTAAATGCGATTGTAGGGAGAAACAATAATAACGGTACAAATAACGTTGCAGCAGAGATTCTCATTTGGACAAATATTGCCTCTTAAGTGATGTTCATGCCAAACTATTTGAAAATCAAAAACCAAATACAAATATTGATGAGCTGATAAAACCAAAAAGTAAAGACATGGGCAAGGAATCAGAGCTTTTCATAAAATTTCTATAAAAGAACTCAGTATTTTTATGCCAGCACAAATATACCAATGTATGGCTACTTGGCTAAATATATACGACCGTCTACACTAAATAATTAAATTTTGATCAGTACCATAATTATATCTAGAAATACAATGTATTTGTTTATTTAACCCAAAAGTTGTAACTATAATTTATCAATTTCACGGGTCATAATGATAAAACAACCAAACAGTATAAACACAGATTTAAAACTTAAAGTTCTAAATTAGTAGCATACTGTTTAAAAATAAACAAACTGGCAAAGTGTGTACCGTTATTGATATTAAATCACAAAATTGTATGGTAAGTCTCAATAATGTTTCTTGATGTTTCCACGACAAATTTATTTTTTAAATATATTTTGATAAAAAACTAATGATCTTTCTCATTGAGAGTTAAAAGTAGTACAACGAAATTAAAATTTCTAGTCTGGTTGGTTTCCTTACTCAGCTTGATATATCTATAGACAGTTATATTTTGTTGAAAACCGTACATTTCAACGCTTTTTGATGCGTCCTTGTGTTGCTGAATTATGAAAAAATATACCATTTTGTTCCTATTAACTGTTGAAAATATAAATAAGTGTACAACTGGTTTTTTTTAAATTTCAGACATTCTCACAAAATTGAAAAACAGGAAAAAGTTGACAACGTAAAAAATGTCGAGTTTATATTACATAATATGTGACCAGCCATGAGATGTTCAGGCTAATGGAGGTACCAGGGTCGAAATGAGTTTTTTGCATTTTTATGAAGTACACATAGATTCATCCTGACAAGTTATTTTGCTAGATTCATCTAGTATAGTTTTTTTTGTTGGGGGGGGGGGGGGGGGGTGGGTGGGAAAGGGATGGTTTAAATCTTTCTTAATTAATTAAAATGTAATTGTAGCTTTTAATAACTAAATAACTGAAGAATTTTAAATCGGTTGCCATAGCAACACTATACTGGAATCTGCAATCAAAATAATAATGTCATTGACTTAAGCTTTTTCTTTTTTTCGTAAGGAAAACTACATCAATGCTTAGAAAGTGAATTACTAGATGTATAATAAACTATCAAGGAGTTGTGTATTATTCAATTTGATTTCGTATGTGTCTATTATCTTATTGGTGAATACATTTTGTAGATATAAGAAGATGTGGTATGAGTGCCAATGAGACAACTCTCCATCCAAGTCAAAATTTATAAAAGTAAACCATTATAGGTCAAAGTACATGTATCCTGGCAAAGTGATTAAATCAAAGATCTGTTAATGCAGAGAAAGATGAAAAATCAAACAGCATGATCAATAATATTAGGGTATGTAGGTGAAAGGGATGTAAGAAAACTTTCAATAACACATATATCTTGTGTATGTAGTTCTAAGACAGTCATATGAATTAACATGGGATGAGACTCTATTGGGGTCCTAATGGGCAGGTATAAATATTATCTAATTTCTAAATAATATCTAGCAATGGTGATATAATCTCAAACATTTTTTATAATCGAAAAAAATAATTTAATGACTCAGGAGAAAGTGATTTACGCAATGAAATCTGAAAGATAATTTGTGTGAATTTAAAACACGATTTTGAACGGGATTTTTAACTTTACTTTTATAAATTTTACGTACAAAATCTAATTGTTTTTTATATCTTATAAATTTCCTCACGTCATGAAAAATGAAACTTTATTTTACCGCATGATATATTTGGACATTCAATAACAGGTGCCCCGATTACGTTACGTGACTTTACATCGACGTTTTCTCATAATGACGTTTACCCCCATAAACCTGGAAATGTCATGGCGGGTCACATATCACGAACTTATTATTCTATTTATCAAGAAGCTAGGTTAACAATTGTTTTGAGAAATAAGTAATTGTTTATACGTTAACAGTTCCTCTCATCTGTTCTGCGTTGATTTAGACAGAATTTTCCAAGCTCAGGCAGTTCTTAAATTAATAACACACAAGTATCCGGCAATACAGAATTTAAATATATAGCAAAAAAAATCTCACCCTGTTGTTCTGTCAACCCAAAGCCATGTCTCGGGAAAATCTTTTCGTGTTCGTGTAGGAGATGTCAGCCCATCCCCACCACCTCTACGATGCATTCCACCCATTGCAAAGGTGGTCATCATTCTGCTCCTTGAATCTGAAAATGCATGCTCACATGAAGCACGATACCAACTTTCGGAACGCTTTGATTTGTAGTTCTTTAAGAATGTGACGGGAACAGAGAAAGGAAAATACAAAATATCTTGGATAAAAAAGGTTCAACATCGGAAAAGTAATTATGATTGAGAAATGAAGCATTCAAAAGGCAATTATGCCTTTTTGGTTTGATTGATTGTTGGTTGCTAAACGTTCTGGGTCAAAATTATTAATAAATACAACAGGTAGGTCATGTAATAGGGGCCGTCTTGGATGAAGGTCGGGAAAATTGAATTGCCACTGAAAAATGATGGTATATTGGATAAGGACAGATAATTTGCCTTGCAACAGGTCACCTGAGGACCCCTGAAAGAGTTGATGCAAAGGTTCTTAACGTCCAAAGAGCGTATAACTCTCTCTTCACGAGGCATCGGATTTAACGCCCACATTCTCACTGAACGTGGCTGTGTATTTATACATCCCGCACAGCCAAAACGGACGCCCCACTTTGGAAAGGGCTTTTTTGCCGGTCGGAAAAGAAAAAAGAGTGACAATATTTCTATTCCCTAGTCACCCTTGGGATTGCCCCTT
The DNA here is from genome assembly GCF_021869535.1 of Mytilus californianus. Classification (NCBI taxonomy): domain Eukaryota; kingdom Metazoa; phylum Mollusca; class Bivalvia; order Mytilida; family Mytilidae; genus Mytilus; species Mytilus californianus. The sequence goes on along the minus strand of NW_026262690.1, from coordinate 1,878,506 downwards.
TTGGAAGATACAAATGAATCGTTGGAAATTATTGAGGAATGCGATAGTTCCCTAAATCATCTTTGTTTTCACGATTGCTATAGTAAAAGTTCTGATTTTTGCAAATGATTAAAATGCAATCTTTGAAGCAAGCTGGTTCATATATGTATGCAAATAATGAGAAAGAAGCAGTTTTTGCTGGTTGATTCAAACATGAATGTTCGTAAATTTTTCAAAACAATTGAATATAAACTGTAGTCGAATATTTATTTGGCAGCATGAGATTTTCAGGAAACATTTTTTCTTTAATCCGAAATAAATGCAAAATAAAACGTTATGTCTATAAGGTTCTATGAGTGTTATTTGCTCAGCTATTGTATATATACCAAAGTTTTTATATAAGTTAATAGAATAGAATAGAAAATGGAAATGGTGAATGTGTAACAACCCGACCGAAGAGCAGAAAACAGCTCAAGGCCACCAATGGGTCTTCAATGCAGTGAGAAAATTAGTTAGCCGGAGGCGGTCTTCAGCTGACCACTAAAGAATAATGTATACTAGTTCAGTTTGATAAGTACATGTATACATTCATACAAGATACGATTTTCAAATTTTGACATGTAAATGTCCTGTTTCATTTTGTTTTCATATTTCCATCTTTATATTATCGATGACGACACAAAACTAACTTTGTTAAACGATGAAAATAAAAAGTCAAAATCCACTAGAAAACAAACTATAGCGGGAAAATTAAAGACAGTGGAACAGGAGTTCGGATGAATACGAATACACGATAAATGCTTTTACAAAATAAAATCTTCATAAAACCGTATTATTTCAAATTGTGAGCACAACATGTATTTCTATAATCAAATGTTTGGAAAGTCAAAAATATAAAATTAAACAAAAAATAATCTTCAGAATTTCATAAGAGATTACTCTTTCAGATATTATCATGATTATAAATACTTTTTTGTATTTTTTCCTACAAATAGTTTAGGTTTTAAATGTCTGGCAAAACTGAACAGTCTGCCAAAACACTCTCATATTATTTATCATTAGAAACACGAAACAGCATCATTAAAAATTCGTAACTACAAACTGCCAAACAAAAAGAAGGCATGGTTAAGGTTGCTACTTATATTAGATTTTTTTAACGTTCCGTTTAAAATTGCCGAAACAAATATCTCGATTTTTTTTTTCGATTTATCAAATGACATTTGCGCAATGAAGTGACATAACTATGTCATGATATTCATCTATTTTATAAGGATTGAATCGTGTGAATCTGTAACGCTATTTGTTTAATATTATTAACGTTTGTTCCCCATTAGCAGCAACGACCCAGTAGTAGTACAAATTGTACAATTAGCCATAGGGTAATAAGTCAGAGTCGATAAGGGTAAAATAATGTAAAAGAAGTAAAACAGTTATAGAATTGTGCCCACGATAAATTGTGACTCAAAAATGATGAACGATCTTATTTATTTGTCTAATGGTTTGTGCTAATTGAAAGTTGATGGTTGTGTTGCAATTATCGTATATTATAAATTCAAATGCGCGGCACAGTTTTTTCGTACATTTACTTTAGAATTGTTAATTGAAAATTGTAAATAAATGTTAATTTTTCTTTTTATGCGTATTTTCTACAATACTTTCAATATTATAATTCCTCTGTTAACATTATCGTTCGATATGAAATCTGATATTGAGTAAAACAACGAAAATGAGATATGCACGTTTTTTTCGGAAAGGTTTTAAAATATCTATCATCAATGGTATAAAAATGAACTTGTTAACATAGCGTACAATAGAATAATGAAAATAAGCTATGCAGAAATTATATCGCAACATATACAATTACTTACTCGGAGGTGTATATTGAAACAATACTGCATCAGTCAAAACATAAACACCAGCTCCCTATAAAATATCAATCAAAAACATATACACCTGCACCCTATAAAATATTAGCCAAAGTTCAATACAAAGGCATTACAGATCTGAAGCAACTTTTGAAGGAAATTTGCAAAGGAAATATCAGGAGACCGTAATTCAGTGGTTCTCGTTGGTTGCTTTTCTTCATATTTTTTTCTCGTGTGTTGTTATAGCGTAAATCAGTCCGTTGGTTTATCGTTTTAATCTTTTGCAATGTCAGGACTATATATAGCTTACAATACGGTGTGGTTTTGCTCATTGTTGAAAGCCGACCGTGACCTTTAATTGCTTATAAAACGCCATTTAGGCTCTGGTTGATAGTTGTCTCCTTGACAATCAAACCACATTTACTTCTTCAAATATATCAAAGAACACCATTACATACTCACAACACTAGGGCATTTCAAAACACTTGTGGCCATTAAATAAGTTAAAACTTCAACCCTGTTGTAGTCTGCAAGATTGATAATATTACAACATCCAGACCTGCTGTTCCTCTGCATGACTAGACATTTAATGATTAATTTCATAAGACGTTCACATATGTGAAAGTTGTGTTAATGTGCATGTTTCTTCACTATTATGTAGATTTTTGTATTATATGATCTTCTTTTCTTATGATTCTTCATTAATTGTAACAAAGTAAGAAACCAGCAGTGTAAATGAAATAAAAAAGGGAAAGTTACACTTTCTAAATTAAATGCGCTTTTCTGGATTTACTTTCGTCAGGAACGCTCATAGCCAAAAATGTAAAAGCCAATGATGCCTAAGTACCGAAACAAGTGTAAATATAAAACTAGTATGACTCTAAACATATGTCTGTACACGTGGTAAATAAAGCAACAAACAAATAAATATAACAAAAGATAGAACTTGATCGCATCATAATTATTTCATAAAGCACAATTGAATTAAAATAAGATAGTTTAGGTGCATGGTTGATTGTGTGTGAGTCAGTACGTCGAACAATAAAATGACATATATTCCATCCTGAAATTATTTTAAAAATAGTAAATTTCTGCATTGGACTCGACTTATGTTTAATTCTACCTATGGAGTTAAACCTTTATTAAAAAAATGCCGAACTCAAAGGTAGATTCATAGGTATATTACCAGTGGATATTTTGTGACTTTTTATCAAATCCTCTTCACCTAAATTTATATGAAGTTTTTTTTAAACATGAGCAATTTCATTAAGTACAGACTCACCTGAAAAACGGAGAATGCATCTATGTCGCTTACAGGAGTAGGCTTCCGGGAGTCCCATCCACCAAATCTTGGAAAGTTACCAAAGTTGTTATATCTTTGGAGCTCATTCAAAACCTTTCAAGGTGGTAAAGCAGAGATTACATATATGTATTTATGATACAATATATAACTCATAAAATTTGTGTTCTTGAAAATCAATAAATGAACGAGAAATAAAAAAAAAAAAAAATAAAAAACTACATACATCATGTTGATTGACGCTGCATTCAACTTACATCTTGTGTTGTGATGTCATTTCCTGATTTCAGTAAAAGAACGCTCTTATCAACAGCCAGAACGTTCACTAGTGAGTTTCGATCAGCCGTCAATTGCAGGCTTACTTCTTCTCCTGGTTTTGCTGTTTTCTTGTTAAATTTCAAAGACACCTAAAAATATCAAAATTAAAGATAAATTCTATCTAAATAGAATATGTGTTAGGGGATTTTTGTAGTTCTTTAGGATTTTATCTTATTGATATTTATCATCTACAACATCATTGATAAACCATTTGCCTTAAAATACAAAAATTTGTAAATGAAAATAACACTTAATATAATTACGTTCGTCCGAAGAGCTTCTCTGGATTAACCTAAATCAGAAATGCTTAAACCTAAAATGTGATATCATAGACCTGAAAACGTGAGGAGCTATATGACCAAAAGGGTCCTAAAGGGAATAGCCGACCTCATATGTCCTTAAGGGAATAACCGACCTCATCTGTCCTAAAGGGAATAGCCGACCTCATCTGTCCTAAAGGGAATAGCCGACCTCATCTGTCCTTAAGGGAATAGCCGACCTCATCTGTCTTAAAGGGAATAGCCGACCTCATCTGTCCTAAAGGGAATAGCCGACCTCATCTGTCTTAAAGGGAATAGCCGACCTCATCTGTCTTAAAGGGAATAGCCGACCTCATCTGTCTTAAAAGGAATAGCAGACCTCATTTGTCCTAAAGGGAATAGCCGACCTCATCTGTCTTAAAGGGAATAGCCGACCTCATCTGTCCTAAAGGGAATAGCCGACCTCATCTGTCTTAAAGGGAATAGCCGACCTCATCTGTCTTAAAGGGAATAGCCGACCTCATCTGTCTTAAAAGGAATAGCAGACCTCATTTGTCCTAAAGGGAATAGCCGACCTCATCTGTCTTAAAGGGAATAGCCGACCTAATCTGTCCTAAAGGGAATAGCCGACCTCATCTGTCTTAAAGGGAATAGCCGACATTATCTGTCCTAAAGGGAATAGCCGACCTCATCTGTCCTAAGGGAATAGCCGACCTCATCTGTCCTAAAGGGAATAGCCGACCTCATCTGCCCTAAAGGGAATAGCCGACCTCATCTGACCTAAAGGGAATAGCCGACCTCATCTGTCCTAAAGGGAATAGCCGACCTCATCTATCCTAAAGGGAATAGACGACCTCATCTGTCCTAAAGGGAATATCCGACCTCATCTTACCTAAAGGGAATAGCCGAACTCATCTAAGGTCAACTTTGCCTGAGGGAGTTTTTGAATGATTTATTAACTTGTCAACGGAGAATTTAAGAAACACATGTAATAATTCCTGTCAGTTCCGAAATATACCGTAAAGATTGAACCAAATAAATTCTTTTCTCACACGAAATGCATCTACCAGTATAAACATTCTCTTGAGACGGTTCCAGGCATATAACAATTCATTGCACAATTGATACAGAAGTGCTTCGAAATTTAAAACTCAAATCCACATCTGCCTTTAAATAAATCTTGTAAATCAAATATAGGAAAAAATGATTTGGAAATATTGTTCCATTTGAAATCATGTTTTGACGGAAATCGGTTTACCCACAAAATTAAACGGGATAATAGGTGTAATTCAAAAATACGGGCATAAGACCACCCTCGCTAGGTGACTTTTAAATAACTTCGGATTTAACTTTCGGAGTGCCACCATTCCATACAAATGCTAATATCACGTTGTATTTTAGTAACATATGTTGTTGGTACATGAGTAGATGAAATGACAAACTTAAGGTTTGATATTGCAACTGATTTGAAAATTACATTTTATTTACTATCAAGGATAGGTATTTGACCTCCACACTTTAATATATGATCTAATTTGTTCTATAAATGTAAAAAAGTTCGAACACATTGTTTTTTGTGAGGCATTACATTTTAAACCCAACGTTTTAAAGATATAAGCTCATTTAGTGGAAAAGGAACCTTCTCTGATGAATTTATTTCATCCAATCTATATTGCTTCGGTTTACAAAAATACTTTAAACGAAGAGCACTTCTCACAATCATTGAAGGAATTCATTAAAACATCTTTCAGAAAACAACTGGTATCATCTGCCAACAGTGTTATTTTTATTTCAGTGTTACCAATTTTTTGTTTAATCAAATATCTGATTGGTCTTACGAATACTAATTGCAAGGAGTTCAATGCCACCCCCCATAAAAAAAAAAACAAAAAAACAAAGGACATCCTTGTCTAACACCTCTCTCAATTTTGAATGGACTAGAACTTAACAACACTAGATATGTTTGGGGACAAAATTAAGATACATTAAAACCAACCAGCACTTTTTAAATAAGTTTCCATTCTAGCGTATCGAACGCTTTTCAAAAACCACTAGTTTCAGGGACGGATCCAGCCATTTTAAAAAAGGGGGTGGGGTCGGTGGGTTCGATCCCAGGATAAAAGGGGGATTCCAACCATATGTCCCCATTCAGAAGCATTGATCGTCAAAAAAAGGGGGGTTCCAACCCCCGGACCCCCCCCCCCCCCCCCCCCCCCTCTGGATCCTCCACTGAGTTTTAACAAAAATTAGTCGTAAAGTTTCACAAATGTATCTACCAGTCACACACCCTGTCTGATACGGATCTTTGTGGTTTGGAAGAAAAAGTTTTATTCTTTCCGCAATCACTGTGCCTATAGTGTGTAATCCAAATCTTATAGCAAAAGAGGACGCCAGTTTGACACGAGAGTTCTATACTTATTATGAATAAGAATTATTATGTCCCGTATTTGAACTATTGAGGGATATTGATATTATATTATTTTAAAACTGCAGTTTTGGCGTTCACTGAGTATGTATATATATTTCCCCTCCAAAAAAACTTAGGCGTTTACAACATAAACCGTATTGTATCAATTTATATTTTATTGCAAATCGCCCAGCGGAAGTTTTGTATATATAAGATAAATGAGCAACATAAAATTGCTTCTTGTATCTATGAAAAAACGCAATTTTGTGTTGGTACACTTCATACATAAAATATGACAAAAGAAGGCAAAAAAATCCCCACAAGGATTTATTTGACAGAGGAATATTCGAAATTCAAAATCAACACTCGAAAAGATATCAAGAAGAGCGAACAACATACATTATCACTCAACAAGAACTAGTTTTACGGTTATCATCATGAATTGTTTATAACAATGTTTCTATATTTAGCGCTTTTACTCATGCAGTGATCCTATATGTCCACTATTGTCTAACAGATTTAGAATAGGTTAAGTTATGTTTCAAACACTGTTGCTTGCTCCCGAATAACGATTCAGTTTCACACGAAGGACGATGTCTGCATATCAGAACATAATTGGCGCCCATAATAACTTCAGTATATTTTCACCATATTCTGTTTCGGAGATTCTGTCAATGTTTGAATACATATCTTGATTCCCAGATGTCTTGTTTAACACATTTTAGATGAATCGGAGACGGGAAAATCGTTAAAAATAGCCAACTCCACGATTGTCAACTTCTCTCTTTCATATAAAATTCCGTGATATAACTGTTATCTATCCGACAACCCACCGAAGACCAAAAAAATACAAAAATGAATATCTACGTATCTCAAATATACCCTTAGGCTTTCAATAAAGGTCAATCTATTTATTTCCTATGAATTTCTTGTTTGTAGTATCTTGAAGAATTCTTTTGAAATTTAACTCATTATCAAGGGCGTATGATAAGAGGAACAGAATAATCTATGCACATGAAAAAAAACCTTGCCATTCCATTACAGGGGTCTAAAGTAAACAAAGGAAAACAATCGTAATGCATTTATTTTGTCCGGTCAACCAAAAAAAATAAATAAATCACCAACTGGAGTTTTAAAACATAAACCATTATATTTCTAGATTTCCCAAGAATATTAAACTCTGTTAAATCAAAAAATGTTTTCATACTTAATGATAATTTACAGAAAGATTGCATCAAATTTGATACAAAAAAAAAAACTGTTACATCAATCATAACTTTAAAAATACCCACTGCATTGTCAAATATGTCTTCAATAGGTATGCTGATAGCATCAGCCACAATTTCACCATCTTGTCGTCTAGCATAATATACTAATAACTTGGCTTGAGGAACCATTCCATATGTTATCATCAGTCTTTGGTTTCGCTGTTTTTCTTGTCTCATTGTAAATCTACCCTGTGCTACAAGGGATCCTTTCGAAAACACCTGTCAACGAAAATAAAAACTGTTCTTATTTTTACATATTAAGATTTTTAATTGTTGTTTAAACTACAGTAGAAATTAAGAATTGTCCTTAAATGAGTATTGAGACAAAAATAATGACGGGGAGATGTGCATATCAAAATAGAGATTGTAAGTACATGTACATCTGTCGTCCAATAAGGTTCATCTTATAATTCTTAACATATTCAACCCAAAAACTACCCCTTTATGGGAAAGATGACAAATGATCACTTCATAATCGATCAACGACACAAAATTGTTGTGTTTTGTTTACTGTTTGTCTTTTCGTCGATTTTCGTTTTTCGCCATAGCTTTGTCAGTTTGTTTTCGACTTTATAATTTTTAAATATCCCGTTGGTATCTTTCGCCTCTCTGTTAAATCTGAAAGCGTGTAAATATAAAAATGAGAAGATGTGGAATAATTTCAAATAAGACAATTAATAATCACAGACCAAATGAGGTAGATGTAAGCAACTTAAGGTTACCGTACGAGCTTCATTAGTAAGCAAACCTATACAGTGTATTTAGCTATAAAAGATCCAGAAATGACAAAAAGTGAAACTATTCAAACGAAAAAATCAAACGGTGATTATGTACATAAAGAATAAATAGTCACAGAATTACAGGTTCATCACTTGGAAAAGGCAAATAAAGATTGTTGCAGTAATAAACAAAAAATAAATCAATTAGTGAGACCTATTTTAAATACTACCATTCTTTAATAAATCTTAAATTTTCAAGATTGATTGAACAATTTAATGCGCCCTTAAGATTTTTGTATTTTACCTTGATTTGTATCTTCTTAATAGATTTATATTATTTGATTAACGATAAAATTCTATTGCCTGTAATTCAGAAAAGAGTCGATAAGTATGCACATGTTAATTAAGGGGTGTATGCTCTATTAGGTTCTGTTTTATTCCTTAAAATTTAATGTTATTGCACAAGGAATACTTACTTTATAACTACAGTAACGAATTGATTCTGTGACTTTCACAAGTAGTGGTAAATACTCTCCTGGCTAAATAAGAATCATATTTGTAAATACATACAATTTTCCGTGATAGCATGACTAGAATGAATTTCTCGTTTTCAAAATCTGTTTAAATTTGATCAATTAACCGCAATTGATATATTCTTAATATAGTGACAACAAAATGTATTAAGCTTCGTTCTTGAATGTACACATATAGCGTTTTCCTCATCAAGTTCAAAAGCGTGCTTGTGGCCATTTTGAACTTGCAGTGAGGTGAATTTTTTCAATGTTGAAACACTTACTGTGACATTGACTTTGATATCAAAAACATCAATAAACGCGTTCTTTATAAATTTGCATTTGTTTTGTTTTCATGCGCGAGAAATGACTTTGTGTCATGAATTAAAATACCATTATCCTTTCTTTTTCATTTATACATACTATAGGTACAATATTTATTAATGCATGAACAACAACCTTATCCAAAAAGGTATTAAAATAAGATCAACAACACACAAATGATCTCATCTAGCTAATTATCTTTGTGAGTAAAATCTTTATTTTGATTAGTTGTCAATGTATGTAACTAGAATTTGCTTAAAATAAATTAAGTATCGTGAAATATGTAAGACCCAATTCAACAAAATTATCAAGTTATACATTTAATGTAAGAAATTTAATTACATTCATAACATCTAGCTAGCGCTGTCTGATTCAAAGCGAGCTGTACTGTTTTGTACCCTTAAATAACACTTCAGTGCTGGTTGTTGTATGCAATTAACATAGACTAAACAAATTTTATGATCTCATTTATGAATTCATAACTTAAATCTGAAATGTCTTACCAACCCATCAATACCTTAATATATAATAAAAATATAAATGGAAAGCACCTGGTTATGTTAAAGGCTTTTTGGAAGTATGAATCACATGTCTAACACATAAGTCATTCACGGATATTTTGAAAAGTTGAAATGTGTCTAGCAATATTTTTCAGAGTAAGATAAAAAAATAATGTTTCAAAATTCAAGACACACCTTTGCAGCTTGGTTGTTCCTAACAGAAACCTGAATGTAGTTTCTGCTAGGGGATTCCGCTTGGGTAACACCTTTATTTGCACTGGCACCACGATAAAACGCCTGTAAGTAATGATTTAAACTATATATAATATATATATATAAAAAGGTGACTGCTGTTAAACAAATAAGAAATTCACCAAGACAAAGTTCACACCAGGATACGGCGAAATCAGAAAAGTATTCAGTTATTTTTGTTTTGCACATGTTTGAAGTCTCTTTCTTAACTACAAACTTTCCAACTTATTAACCTAGATATGTTGGTGGATGATATGATGTTCTAATGTGCAGCAAAATAAAACATAAAAAGTTAATTATTCCGTATCAACAAGGAAGTAGTTGTATTTTTTCAAAATATTTTTTTATCAAAAACTCAACAAAAAAAAAAAAAAAAAAAAAATTGTAGTAAATTTAAAAAAAACCAAACAATTGGTATCCTCATTTTGAGAATGCAACTTTTATATAGGGAAATCTGTCTTCAATTGTGTATATGAATATGGTTAATTGAAAGCTTATATCTCAGTCCTCAGACGTTAAGTTTTTAAATATTTAGACGGATATGATAACATGACACCTATGTGACTGCATGGTAAACATTTCAACCCTTTTGTGTAACAGCCAAAGATGAAGCTGAGACATTTATCGACGAAAAAAGGCCTAGTTAATAAAGACAGTGCAAGCGGCATGATGTCACAAATTAAAGCAAAGATTCAAATAACGCTGTTATTGTTAAGTTAAGGATGTAGTCAGGTCAGGTTTAGGATCTTTTGTCAGATGTTCGGACTCCTTGGTTTTTTTTCCTACGATACAGGATAAAATATTAGTGTCCCATATCACCCACTTTTCTTTTCATAGAAGACTTCAATATCTCATAAAAGGTCATTACCAAAATTTAAGCAGATTCTAGATTTTTTTTTCTTACGATTTGAGACTCAAATCATGACAATGCTAAATATAAGGTAAAAAATAAATAAGAAGGTGTGGTATGAGTGCCAATGAGACAACTATCAATCAAAGTCACAATGTGTAAAAAGTAAACAATTATAGGTCAAAGTACGGCCTTCAACACGGAGCCTTGGCTCACACAGAACAGCAAGCTATAAATGGCCCCAAAAAGACTAGTGTAAAACAATTCAAACAGGAAAACCAACGGTTTAATCTATGTAAAAATAGAAAAAGGAGAAACATTTATGAACCAAACCAGCAAACGACAACCACTGAACAACAGGCTCCTGACTTAGGACAGGTCCGAAAAGTCCGAGTCAGCCTTTCCGCCATTTAAAAAAAATCAAATATCTCATAATGGAGTTCCATAACCTATCAATATTTTAAGCTTAATTTGTTCCTTAACTAATGCTCTTTTGACTTATAGTATCAATTTTAAATTCTAAATTTTTTTAATTTCACCTAACTACATCCTTAACATGATGTTCTTATCATGCTGTTGTTGGTATTGTACAATAAAAAGGTAACATGTTACCCAAGAATTTTGGTGTATAACATTTTTCGTAGAATGGCAATTGCCAGCTCGTGCAATATACATGTAACTGTCTTCTCTAGATGAAATTCACTAATATGTGTATTTCATCACTTATATATATAAAATTACCCGTATATTTCCATTTTGGGCCGCTCGCGGAAAGTTTGTTGATAAAACAATTATTCCTGATTCTGGTATTTGTACAACCCTTGTCCACAATACTTTTTGTTCATTTCGAGTTTCCGGTTGAAGCATTTGTCCCTTTGGCATGACTTGACCACCACTACCAGATGATCCAGGACTAACGTTTTGTTTTTCCGTGATCACGGGTACATAGTACGTCACTGTGATGTTCACCATACCTAAAGGTGGTTTTATAGGACTGTCATCATGTTGTGTTGCCCGCAACTAAAATCATATTCATAGAATAATATGTAATATGAACAAACTTAATAACTTTATAAAAGGTTACGATTATGAATAAAAGGAGATGATGTAATTACACCAATGAGAAAACAATCGAAAAACAAAAAAGATACAATAAATCGAAAAGAATTCTAGAGTTCAACATCCGGTCTTTACTTTATAAATACAATATACCAAGCTCTAGGCAGCCCCGAGTCAAGATTTCTAACTTAATTTCTTCCCATGAAAGTTTTAATTCAAAGGCAAGACCAATGATGCATATGCAATATAAGACTCTGAAAAATTAACTTAACACATAAAAAATTAGTTTGGTTCGATAAGATATGCGATGAATGTGAACTACATTGACGATGTGTAATTTATATCTATTACGTTTGATTATTTCCATTACTCGACAAACGTCTACGTTATACACATTATGGATATCCACCTACAACTATTGCAGTCTACTGGTATTTGAACACAGAAATTTGCGAAAAGAAAAAAACACCGTGACTTTAACAGTTATAAGGAATAAAGGCAACAGTAGTATACCGCTGTTCAAAGTCATAAATCGCTTGAGAGAAAACAAATCCGGGTTACAAACTAAAACCGAGGGAAACACATCAACTATAAAAGGAAAACAACGGAATAACAGAAACACTGAAGTGCAACAATAACAAACGCCAACATACATAGAAACGAACTATTTGATAACAAGGAAACTTCCAACATAAGAATTAACTGAACCCGTTGTAGTTATATTCTAAAGACCTGTATTAGTCAAAAGTAAAAAAGCAAAAATACCGAACTCCAAGGAAAATTCAAAACGGAAAGTCCTTTATCAAATGGCAAAATAAAAAGCTCAAACACATCAAACGAATGGAAAACAACTGTCATATTCCTGACTTGGTACAGGCATTTCCTTATGTAGAAAATGGTGGATTGAACCTGGTTTTATAGGTAGCTAAACCTCTCACTTGTATGACAGTCGCATTATATTGACAACAATGTGTGAACAAAACACACAGACATAATTGGTAAAATTGTCAAAAATTAGGGTACAGCTGTCCACATTGTGTTATGATCTAAATCACTATAAAACAAATAACTATTTTAACAAAGAAAAACAAAATGTCATATAGACACTCTATAGACAAAGTACATAAGCAAAAATGAAAGACAAGAATACAATAAAATGACCATAGCACAATAACACAATAGCGGGATGTATAAATACCGAGCCACGTCAAAAGTATACTACCGAAAATAAACTAAACAGTAAAGGTTAGAAATATACAGAAACACGTAATTAAGATGATAAACAACGTTAGTACCTAGAATCTATACGTCAAGACCATCATGTATTATTTGTGAAGTTGATACGGAATATTTATCAACAAGGTCTTGGTATCTTCCGATGAACTTTTTTTTAGAAAAAAGACGAGACGTCCTTTGATATAACCCTGATTCATCAACTTTCTGCTCAGACACTGGTGACGTTTTATAAAGTATCAGTATCAGCTACAAGCTCTTGAATACCGAATGAGTTGGGAAATGTATATCCCATATGCAGGTGAAGTTTGTATATTGCTGCTAAGGTGGGGGGAATTTAGAATTTCAAAATTAAAATCGTCTCGTTTGTCATAGATTCTGGTTCTTAGATGTCCGCTTATGTCACACTCGAGGTATAAGTCTGAAAATGAGGTGGAGGAAGACGTGTCTGTTGTTTCTCTAATTTCTAGTTCTGGAGGATATATTAATGGAACCGAATTAGAAAAGTTTGGATTGTTAATGGAAAGAACATCATCAATATATCTGAATGTGGCTTCTTTGATCTTCTTGTTTTTGACAAATGTCTGAAGGAACTCCGACTCATATGAAAATAAGAAGAGGTCGGCAACAAGAGACGCACAATTCGTTCCCATAGGAATGCCGACATTTTCAAATTAAAAGTTAAACTAGAACCATAACAACGGGAAAATGTTTTCAAGGAATGTAAGGGTTGCGCTTCAATAATTTTTAAATAAAAACTGTATTAAAACATATGTTGGAATTTTTCAAAAACTATTACGCTTTGATAACAATTATTAATCCTTACAATTATGGCATACTCCATATTCGGTTTGAAAACAGAAGGCATCCTGGGAGAGAAATTTAGTTTTTCTGGTGTATCATAAATTTGAACAGAGCCTTTGTCCTCTGCCGAAACACCAGTAATGGATTCAGTAACTTTGGCTATGACTTCTATGAAATTTCCAAGCATAGGAGCCACTTCACTCATTAAAACCCGGACCGTTGCCTTTCCTTTTATCTACAAAGTAACACTTATTTTACAATTATTTCTGAATGATTGGTGTGAAAATGATTGATGTTAAATAAAAATAACACTTTTCAATATATATGGTGAGTCTTAGCCGCTTTTCTGGTTTTATATTCATAAGATATGCTCAAACTCCAAAAATAAAAGCCAATGATGTATATCAAGAGTTTTGAATTGGAAGAGCTATATGAGCAAACTTGATTTTATAAGAACAGCCAAATCTGATATTCGGATTGTAACATAACCATGAACGTTGAAATATTTTGTGCTAAAACATCACCACTCAAAAACACTGCTATTTATCTTTTTTGACTGTGTAATGCTCAATTGATTGAAATTTTCATCTTTTGCTCCAGCATTTTTGTCAATAATTACATCAACAATCATGTATTATTGTTTACTCATGCCGACCTATACTTGTCTCTTTTTTGCTGTCATGTTCAGTTGCAGCTCTATTGATTATATCCCCAAAATCCTATATGTAAAGCTCATATGATAAGAAAATGTTTATGTTTAAGAGTATAAATATAAATCTAACTTTGCATACGTTGAACTAGAATAATAGAACTATATGCAATAAAGTAACCTTAAATCTCTTCACAATCTGTTTTACAGTCGTCCAACGTCGTTTAAATGTCACTTCTGCGTCCCCTTGTACTGGCTTTCCAAACGTATACCTAAACATTATTTAAAAATGATCAACCATTGTTACTATTTACAAACGTTTATCTTAACATTTTTTAAACAGAACAAGCGTTATAACCTTTAAACAAGTTTTGGTCATTTTGTGTTACATTTCCTTTCTTGTACCACAGAAGCGTGTGTATTCTATATGAAGGTGCTCGGATTTGAATGGTTACATATATGGCAGCTAGGTCTTAGTAATTTGAAACGCTTTAAACTGGCTTCAGATAATGTGAGCATTCTTTGTTTTTCTTTTTGCTTTGCTATATGTAAAGGGTCAACTAGCGAAAATAATCTTACTTGTATTAAATATGAACAAAATTTTAACATCGGTATAAGGGCATCATTCGTAAATATAAATCAACATGTAGACATCTTATACGTTCAGGTATTTCACATCCCATCTGTTATGGTAATATTCAATACAAAGCAGAACAATGTCGTCATTCACCTCAAAAGCTAACCAAACCTTTAAACAGACTTATTCAAAAGGGATATAGTTACGATACTGTTGTCAAGTCATTAAAGATGACATTTTTTGGAATTAATATTGATTCACTCAAAGGGTCTTTGCATCGGAAATAAACACATTTATTCTAATACCAGTTGTTGGCATGATACTGGTAATGTTCTCTCGTATAATTTATGATGGCATGATACAAAACACCTAACGGGAGGGATGGTGGCTGATTTTCATATGATGAAGACATAATCTTTCAACCAGTTTAATTGAGATATGGAGCTGGCATGTCAATAACTGCTAGTACTCCTCTGGTAATTTATGTTGATCATATTGTCATTTTGCTTAGTTTCTTCTGTTACCTTTTCTAACATCGGACTCGGGCTTCATTTTAACTGAGTGTTACTGTGCGTATTCTGTGTGTTTGTATATTCCACATTGCCTAGAGGTATAGGGTTGAGATCTCACAAAACATGGTTTACCCCGCCGCATTTTTGCGCCCGTCCCAAGTCAGGAACCTCTTGTCCTTGTTAATGTTGTGTTGTTTTTTTAAAGTTTGGCTCATTTGCATGTTTCGGAGTTTAGTGGCGTCCATTTCGCTGAACTTGCATACCATAATGTTTAGGTTTCAGCTGAATATAAAAATAAGAAGACGTGGTATTATTGCCAATGAGAGAACTCTCCACCAGACCAAATGACATAGAAGTTAACACCTATAGGTCATCCTACGGCCTTCAGCAATAAGCAAAACCCATACCGCATAGTCAGCTATAAAAGGCCCCAAAATGACAAATGTAAAACAATTCAAACGAGAAAACTAACGGCCTGATTTATGTAAAAAACAATAAACGAACTGAAAATATGATATACAGCAACAAACGACAATTACAGGCTCCTGACTTGGTACCGGCACATACCGAATGTTGCGGGGTTTAACATGTTAGCGAGCGCATGTACTCGCATTTACCAACAGAAGCCCGTCTCCGGTTGCGGAATTTTCTCGCTGTGTTGAAGACCCTTTGGTGGCCTTGGGTTGTTTTCTGCTCTTTGTCAAATTGTTGTTTCTTTGAAACATTCTCCATTTCCATTCTCTATTCTATTCAAAAATAGAAAATATCTCGACTATGAAAATGTATGGCAATATCAATCATATTGATATATATATGTACTTTTAGATAAACTTCGCAAGTTTATTTCTTGCTTAATGCACGGCTAATGTTATTAATGCAATCTGAATCTAGCTTAAGTGAATTGACCTTTCTAACTGCTTTGCCAGAGATTTGTCAGTGAATGTCAATGCTGACAATCATCAACAGTCAGTAATTGTATATTACACTGTCGTGTCGTTTATTATTTCCATTAAATGTACTTACTGTATTAAGGGTAACTCGTTTTGCATTTTCATTAAATATACTCACATTGTATTAATTGTAACTGTGAAGAATCTATCGGTTTTCAGCTCAAATGACGGCAATACAACGTTTACTTCAAATTTAGGTAAAACTAAAACATTAAAAATAAAATGCTATATGATCTTCGGCAAATTACTAAATGCAAACAGTATACACAATGGTTGTGCGTTTTTAATGAGACTTGGGGCCGTTGAAATATATAGTTTCGAAGAAGGAGTAACATTGTGTTATGAAATTAAATAAAAAAATCAATTTTACGCATTAAAACTATTTTTATAAACTTTTGTATTTAGTCTTGTTACTAACAAAACTTAGATTCAAAGAGACAATTATTTCATAATAATTGTTTCTATGAATATAGAACAACCATAAATTGTCACAAAATATGAAGTTTATTTGTACAAGAATCAGAAACAGGTAGAATGTGCAGCCTTATCAAATTGATATATCAAAATATACAAGCGCCAAAAGACTTACTACTGGGCATATACCATTTTCATAACTAGCACTTTATTTACTACTGGGCATATACCATGTTCATTAATAGCAATTTATTAGAGGTGTTCACCAATTTAAAGTAGATTGCAATAAATTATTTTGTCTGCATCACTAACACGAAGAGCGCACCGAGTAAATAATTTTATGGAAGGAAGGATATATTAATTCACCTCTATCGCATTCATTCATTGACAGTTTTGTCGTATGTAACACAGAATTACAAGTTCCATTGAATTATTCTAATTATATCTTAACTTATTTAACGATTTATATGTATTTTAATGTATTCACTTCTTTCTCAAAATGCATCATTTTGTCTATAAATCAGATAGAATGAAAAAGTTGTGATATTACTTTAAAGAGAGGTATTGGTTTACACTACATGACCAACAAATGATGTACTCACCAACTTTTTCTACGTCATGTGATATAATTTTAAAGGGAGGTATTGTTTTACACTACAGGACCAACAAATGATGTACTCACCAACTCTTTTGTACGTCCTGTGATATTACTTTAAAGGGCGGTATTGTTTTACACTACAGGACCAACAAATGATGTACTCACCAACTCTTTCTACGTCATGTGATATTACTTTAAAGGGAGTTATTGTTATACACTACATGACCAACACAAGATGTACTCACCAACTCTTTCTAAGTCAGGTGATATTACTTTAAAGGGAGGTATTGTTTTACACTACATGACCAACAAATGATGTACTCACCAACTCCTTTGTACGTCATGTGATATTATTTTAAAGGGAGGTATTGTTTTACACTACATGACCAACAAATGATGTACTCACCAACTCTTTCTATGTCATGGGATATTACTTTAAAGGGAGGTATTGTTTTACACTACATAAACAACAAATGATGTACTCACCAACTCTTTCTACGTCAAATCTTTTTGAAGTTTTTTCTGTCTGAAATCATAAAATGTACATTTTATAATGATTTCATTTAATCGATTTGTGTATTGATAAAGAAAAGGTTATCTTCCTAAAAGAAAGGGTCAACGAGATACAAAAGCTACAACATGCAAACGCCAATGTTACTACTTTTTTCTAGGTAAAAGTAATTAGTATGTAACTGAGTCAAATGCTTCCGAAAAAGAAACAGTAGTTTTTAATCTGTTTGAATTCAATATCATTAGTTGAAAATAAAATAATCAGTTTTTGCTCCAAATGAATGCACTTATAAAATTAGTTTCACAAGGATCGCTAAAACCGAACTACCTCAATAAATGTGTAAATACATAAAGGAGATAAAGCGTTGGTTAGTTAAAAAGATACCCTGACTTCTGAGTGCGAATGGTATCTTTTTAAAGATCCAATGCTTATCTACTGTGTCTTTTATTAAAGATATTGTTGTAATGTCTTTTTCCAAAGTTAGAGTTCTTTCGTTAATTGAATATTTTTATCATTGAGTTCCGATACACTCCAAGTTGTACTTAATGATGCATTGTCATTAAATTCATACGAAATTTCCATTAAATGATTGGAAATCTGAAAGGTATCAGCAATTTACAAAATAGGGCATATTTGAACTAATTTAAAAAAAATATATAAATGCATGTATGTAAAGGAACTTCTAGGAAGAAATAATCAGGGCCACATCATAAAAATTTGAGAATATGCATTTGTAAAGGTATGTATTGAAATAATGGTAGTCTCCCAAAAGAAAAAAAAAATAATGAGCAAATGAATGTAAACAATTTCATGCGTTAAATTGCCAATAATAAAGAAAAGAGAAAAAAAACTGAAAATGTGTTCTCCTTGCAAAACTATCCCCAGTAACAAAGAAAATAAAAGAAAAACGGATAAATAAATGAAAAAAGACATAAAGAAAATCGTAAACGATCGTTGTTATATGCACAAGGCTTTTGCGTTCATTGTAACAGTGTGTATTCAATTTAACATTTATTTATGTATATTTAAAATTTTGGCTGACGATATCAATTAGAATTAATCCTTAAACATACCCGTCAACCTCTGAAAATGAAAATGCAGGTCATGACCTGCATTTAGGGAAACACATCAGGTCATACAGCATACTATCGTTTCTTAGTTGAATTCAGCTAAAGAACGTAACGTCATCTACTTTATCCTAAATGAGTTTAATATTACCAAACTAATGAAATATTTCTTTTTAATGTAGAAGAACATTTGACAAAACTTTCTTGATGGGTTGACATTTGATTTAAACATGAGGATTGACTTCGGTTTGAGTTACCAGTGTTTCAATCGAATTCTACGAGTAACTCTGAAACGTCATCATTTCTACTTTTAAACCGAATTGAGTTTAACCCAACCCTGGGTGTTTTTCAACAATCGATGCCCTTTCAGTGATGGTCGAGGTCAAAATATTTGAAAATCCAAAACCTAGTATAAACACCGAAGAGTAAACTACACCAAAGATGATCTAAACCATAGCGAAATCTGGAGAGCTTAACACGAGGGAGACATATTCATTAATCTAAAATGATGTCAAAATTTGTTAGCAGCAAATTTTAATGAAAAAATATCCGTTTTTTCATTACGTTACCGAGGTTTTGGCTACTGGGCCAGCGATGAATATCTGGTTTTGAATGTATACATTTTATTTACCAATACTGGCATAAGGAATTTAACTCATATTCAACCCAAAAAATTGATATACTTGGTGGGTAGTTAGTATATTAGCGGTCAACCATTTACCATGAAAAACGGACTGTTCATGATTTTTATTTTATTAGATTTTAGATTGGAAAATTCGATTCATTAATATTGTCATCTATTATTTCTTGAATACAGAACCCATTGTGAAGGATTTACTCCGTTTTCGAGTCATCTTTCGATTTAACTTTTCAGTGCGCATAAAAACAAAATAAATTTTAAAAGAAGTACAAAATTAAATAACTGCTCTTTAACAGTAGTGGATACTTGCATTCGATAGACAGTTGAGGATGTTTTCAAATATTTAGATCTTTATTAATGTATCCGGGTTTTGAATTGTCCAATAAGCAAATGCTCTCATACACAATGTTCTTGATAGGGTATTATTTGACCAACATCTACGTCTTGGCAGCTTGAAAGAGGACAATTAATATTCAAATACTAGCCTATTGGCAAATGTAAAAACTAATCTGCCCAAAGGTTATCATATTAATACACAAGTTTTGACATTATAATTTTTTAACAGTTGATTGAAAAATAGAGGCTGACTTTATAAATTAATATATATTTGGACAAAGGAAATGTATTTTCTGTTCTTTCTATATTTCACACATTGAACTTCGACAAACAAACATGCTTATACAATGTCTGACGAAAGTCATCGAAGTTTTGTCATTTTTAATGAGTAGATGACGTATTGACAAATCCATTAATAACATACAGGATCATACAGAAATACTTCATTTTGATTTGTTTCCTTTTTTTTATTACATCGAATCCTTAAAGTTGGTAGACCTGGATGAAGGGTGATAATTTATAATATAACTAAATCTTTGATTGTCTATCGGATATTATTTCCGTTCCTCTTTTGCAGCCTTTCATACTATTTGGCGCTCTGAATTCTATGATGTATGTGAATATGGCAGATCTAATTAAAAATGAATACACTAGTTGATTATCAGTCTATACTACAGCAGTATATTGTTGTACAACACCACGTTATTTGTCTTCGTGCTATTTTGTTTCTTTTGGTGTATGACTTTTGACGTGACTCGGTATTTATACATCCCGCCATCGGGGTTTTGACTTTTTAACTTTTGGCATATTTGGTGCAGATAGGACCTTAGCTGAGATTCGGAAACAAAGGTTTTTTACAGTGTTGTTTCTATTTTTTCTTATCCTTGTTTTTTATATTTTCTTATTTTTTTTACTCTATCGAGAAAGTGTATATACTATAAACGGGATGTACTATCAACGACAAAACTTTTTTTGCTGACGTCATTATCAAATTTAAAATATACTATCTACTACATATTTTTTGTTGGAGTCTTTGTTAGATTATTTGCATGTTTTTTTTTTGAATTTGTTAATCAGTTTTGTTGTATGTCTGATATGTATCATACATACTATGTTTACACAGTTTTGGCTGCTGGATCCCAATTATTGTGACATTAACATATTATGTCTTTTTGGGTTGCTCACCCAATTTTTTCAATATAATGGAACTAGAAAGAGGGACGAAAGATACCAGAGGGACAGTCAAACTCATAGATCGAAAACAAACTGACAACGCCATGGCCAAAAATAAAAACACAAACAGACAAATAAAAGTACAGATGACACAACATAGAAAACTTAAGACTAAGCAACACGAACCCCACCAAAAACTGGGGGTGATCTCAGGTGCTCCGGAAGGGTAAGCAGATCCTGCTCCACACGTGGCACCCGTCGTGTTGCTTATGTTATTACAAATCCGGTAAATAGTCTAATTCGGTAGGTCACATTCGTGAAAAGGGAAGGGTAGAAACAATTGTCATAAGTGTGGGATGTTTAGCTCGGTATACAACCATTTTCATCGAATAATGCCTGTATCAAAGTCAGGAATATGGCAGTTGTTTTTTCACTTGTTCTGCTGATTGATGGCGTTTGATTTTTGTCGGTTTTTATGGACTTCCCTTTTTTTAAATTTGACTTAGAGTTCGGTATATTTGTTATAATTTTTTCATTCATACTTATGCGACAGCATTCCTATGAATTATTTTCTTACATAAGGATTTCATTTGAATAATTTAATTGCTTTAGATACTGTTGTTTGGTGATAGTTCGTGAAATCTGATTATAATATTTAGTTAAATTCATATTGACTCCTTTCTCATTTGTTTTGAATAGTAGGTATTTGTTTCAAGGTATATTAGCCAACCAGAATCAAGCACTCATTTGACTTTGGTTTAATAAAATTAACACAAAAAATAAAGCACAAGACTATTTTAAACAAAGCTGTCTGTGTGTGTTACATTTTAATGTTGTGTTTCTGTTGTGTCGTAGTTCTCCTCTTATATTTGATATGTTTCCCTCAGTTTTAGTTTGTAACCCGGATTTGTTTTTTCTCAATCGATTTATGAATTTCGAACAGCGGTATACTGCTGTTGCCTTTATCTACTTGGCATAATCTTGCAATGTTTAAAATGGAACATTCAAATAAAGAAGGGAGAAATATACTGTAATCGGAGACCTTGATTTGCCTCCCAAATTAGATTACATGCACCTGCCGGAATTCAATCTGGGACCCCTGAAATCGAAAGCCACCGCTATTCCAGCTGAGATCAAAGAATACATCACTTTCTACGGTTATGTATCATTTCTTTATTTTGTTAGTGTTGTACACCATACCTTCTACTTAATATGTTTTACAACTTTCCTGTTACGCAAAATGTTGTAAACCATACCTTTTACTGCTAACGTTATACACCATACCTTTTACTTATAACTTTGTACAACATAACTTTTACTAATGATGTTGTACATCATGTCTTTTACTCATAATATTGTACGCCATACCTTTTACTTAAATGTTGTACAAGATACATTTTACTTATAATGTTGCACAACGTACTTTGTACTTATAATGTTTTACAACATACTTTGTACTTATAATGTTGTACAACATGTCTTTTACTTATAATGTTGTACAACATGCTTAAAACTAATAATGTACAACATAATGTTTACTTAAATATTGTACAGCATACCTTTTACTTAAAATGTTGTACAACAAACTTTTGATTTATAATGTGTAAAACATAACTTTTACTGATAATGTACAACATACCTTTTGTTCTGTTCTGATCGTCCATGTTCCTAAATTTGTTAAAGTTGAAAGTTGAAATGATCCAGCAAAAACACCCAAAACAGGCTTTACTTTAAGATACTGCTTTACTCTGTTATTTTTGGGATCCTGAAATGAAAGCATGCCTCGTTGATATTTCAATATAGATGAATGCATATACGTTTCACTCCTTCCTTGGTCTAAAATTGTTCATCTTTCTTTTCATGGATAACATTTAACACAACTGCCAAAATTGTGGAAGTAACATTCAGTTATCAAATATTCTGAATAAATTATTTTAATGATAAAATTAAATTCCAAACATAGTAAAAGAAAGGTAACTGTTTACCTCGGTATAAAATAGGAATGAACCAATTTTAAACTTGACAACGTATTCTTAAAGTCTATATGTATATGTATTTTGAAAAATTCTGAGAATATATTTTTAAATGACTTATTGCATTCGTATTATTTCGCCTTATAGAGTCGGGGACCAAAAGGACTCCCTATGACAACTTTAAGTTTGTCTTACCTGTATGTAAATATCCAACGGATCATTTCTGACTTTTAAACTAGGATCAGTACCGAATACTCTAAACTGAACTGTTGTAAAAAATAAATGTTGTTACAAGCAGTAGAACAATAGGATATATACACTATTCAATGAAACAGCAACCCAGCAAAACAAAAAGTTAAAAGAAATATATAGGTCAACATATAGTCTTTATGAAATATATCTATTTTTCCTTTAAAAATACAATTATCAAAATATGTTCTTTTTCTTATGTTTCGTTCAACTTAAAAAAAAAGTTATTTAAAAGAATCATGCATCCTGTTGAAAGAAAAGAATTATTTGGCAATTTAACAATTTTTTTCTGATTGGGGATCTCTTACATTTAATCAATCCTAAGCGGGCAGCAAATAATTTCTAGTGTATTTTATAAACGAAAATAAAAACGCATGTCAGTTATGGTTATGATAGATCGGTTTAAAAACATATATAATACTTTATAGTCATTTAAATAAATGTCAGGAAATCATGTCAGGTACATGTTGTATTTAATTTATCAATGAAACACAATTCAATTTCAATATTGAGAAATGTACCTAAGTCTCCAGGCTTATAAATAGCTTTATCAGTTTGAATGAAGATAGAGGTCGCCTTTGTAGTTGCTCGTATTCTTGTTACTGTTTTATCAAATGAGAGTCCTCCCGAAACTTTGACTTTCATCTTGTAATCATGTCCAGCAGGGATAGTATCGGGTACCTTCAGTAAAAGAAATAAAACATTCCAATCAGTTAATATATTATTACCTATCTCAATACACTAATCAAATAGTAATTATCTTTTGTGGTTTGTAATCATATGCCAATATGTCCTTTTAACCTTTGAATTAACAAGAATCGTTTTGTGTATTTTTTTATCATAAGTATTTTAAAATGCCATTAGCTACAAGTATGAATCGCATAAACTTTAAGGATGACAAATAACGTTTCTTGTGTCAAAGAATAATGAATAAAAGAAACTTTAGACCATTTCTCAGTTTCTATAAGGGAATGTCACTTGTCGTCACACGTAAAAAATCAAACACTAGCTTGTTCTTCTCTCGGTAGTGTACATAACGTGAAAAAATTCCAGGGATGCAATAAAAAAACATAGGTGATGCGTTGATATTATACTGAAATAACCAAAGATGATTTCATGCAAAATTCAATTCTCACTCGTTACGAAAGCTGTCATCGACACCTAAATATTGCTGTACATAACATTAAACTCACGTTTATTTTGACAACTGCAGGTTGTCCTGAAATTGAAATCACAAGTCCTTGATCAGATATTCAGTTCTCAGCTTGTGTTAATCAAAACAATATGCATTTATGAACAACGCTATTGCTAGTCAATAATTATGGTATAAGCATTTTTAAAAGTGCACAAATACAGCAAGAACAATGGACTTCTTATGTTAATCACCAAAAGAAGATACAACATACGAGTTATCAATTATTCGATGCAAATATTAATTTCATTTCAAATGTCTTGAAATAATACATATAGTCGTTATATACCAGACACCATTCTCCCAGGTGAGGGAGGGTTGAGCGCTCACAAGCATGTTTAATCCCGCCACATTTGTATGTCCCTGTCTCAAGTCGGGAACCTGTAATTCAGAGGCTGTCGTTTGTTGCTGTATATCATGTTTTTTTTTTTGGTAAAATGTTTTGTTATTAATTAGGCCGTTAGTTTTCTCGTTTGAGTTTGAATTGTTTCACATTTTTCATGTCGGGGCCTTTTATAGCTGATTATACGGTATGGGGTTTTTCTCATTGTTGAAGGCCATTAGGTGGTCTATAGTTGCTTACTGCCACTTCATTGTGTGGTGGATAGTTGTCTCATTTGCATTCATACCACATCTCTTCATTTTTATAAAAGCGCAACACAAGGATCCAATTTGTTTTTACAAAATTTGAATTACCAAAAATCTAAAGAGAGTTCACTCGCATCACACCAAGCACCCAACCTTAAATGATGACAAAGCTAATTGAAATATAGTTTTGGATTCAAGAACCATATACATAAAATGTCATTCGAAGACTTATTAATGTATTTTCCTTTAATTATTGATTAATAATTTCTAATTCAAGATCAGTGGTAAATATCTTACTTTATTTAGAATAATTAGCATTGTATTTTGACTGACGCGGGGGAAATGATAATGGTTGGTTTGGGTCAACCAATTACAGCCTTTTGCAGTATTTATTCTTTTCAGATAAATTTAAATGTGCTGAAATCGGATCACTTTGCCCTATATTATGGACAGACATGAATGAGCTGTTGGATATTGCCACCGTTTCCAGGTTCGGTGTCATATTAGTTCAAGCATTAATATGATTCATTTACACTTTTATAGTAAAAGTAAATATGTAATGCGGCGTTCACACAGTGCCGATAATGGCTTCCGTTTGAGATCGGACAGCGCTAAGACTCGAAAAGTGAAAAAGTCGGATTACTATCCCCAATGATCTGGAATGTCCTATCATTGTCTGAACGCTGTAGTATACGTTCGTAACAGATTCCTTCGGATCGGGCAGGTCGGCCAAGCTACCCCAACAGTTAGGTGCGTCCCGTAACATTCGGGGAAACTCAGCCGATTTTATCTAGTTGGATTACAATCGTGATTATGTCGTGACAGATTCTGCTGTATCGGATCAAAATCGTAACAATGATCTGTGTTATCTAGGCGGTGGAACGTTCATAATATGGAGAAATTTGTCATTGCTGTTTTTTTTGGCGATTGAGTCCAGATTGTATCCCGATTGCAAACGGTCTTTACCGAAACCATTCCGGAACAATCCCGTTATTAATACGAAATTCGGCAAAAATACCCACGTCAGAGTCCCGACAATTACAGAAAACGATACGGCTGAGTCCAGACAAAGCCGTTTGCAATGCGGCACTGCAGACTGTGATAGGATTACGTTCCGACAGTACCTGATCATCCCGAATATGGCGACAGTTTTCTAACGGATATCTTCCGTCAGCGTCGGTTCACTGGCTGGTCACTGTCTGGTGTCTGTCGGGTCGCATTCGGCAGAATCGAGACGCTGTCGGGACAGATTCGATCATCTTTAACCATTGGAAAGATACATTCGGATTAGAATCAGATTGAGAACGAAATAATCGGGACAAATTCGGATGGAAACGGCTTTCTGAACAATATCTGATTGTTGTCGTGACTAAATAATTTTTTTTTACAAATTTTAATAAAAGTCTGAATTTCCAGCCACGATTCACAGGATCTCGATCAGACTTTTGACAAATTTTTATCGGGAATGGTTCTATCAAGGTCGGCAGTAAAAAACGTGAATGTGTGATACCATCTTAATACCCCATCGCACTAGGACCCCAATCCAGCTACGACCTCAGAAATTATTAAAAAGTTATGAAGTCGTAGTAAGATCGTGGTGGTCGTAGTAAGGACGTGCCAAGGTCTTCATGAACGTGGAGGTCCACGATCAACTTTGAACATGCTAAAAACATTCGTAGTGCAGTCGTGGCCATAACTAGTCGTAGTATAAGCGTAGGAAGGTCGTAGTAAGGACGTAGTAGGATCGGGATGGGAGTAGAAGCATTGTATTGGAAATTGTGGTGCAATCGGGAAGCCAATGCAAAAGATTTTGCTGCGACCTTACTACGATTTCACTACGTTTTTATTATGCTTCTACTACGATATTGATACGACTTCATTCTGTTGATATTAAAACAAAGGATGCAATATGGTTATGGTTCCATGTTGGACGCCCAAATTTACAACGCAGCAGAATTAAAGGAGTGTTTGGAAGATAAGACTATTGGATTTCTAGAGTCAGGTCCCTTACCTAATGACGACCTGAACATGCCATACTTCATCTTGGGTGACGACGCATTTGGGTTGAAAAATTATTTAATGAAGCCATTTTCTAGAGCGCAGTGACAACGTTTTTGAAACGTAGTGGAGTCGTGGTTCGATCGTAGTAGACTCGTATTGAGATCGTTATGCGACCGAGAAGGTCTTGGTAGAAGCGTACAGAAATCGTCTAACCGTGGTAATGTCTTATCAAACGTAGCAAGAGCGTGTGACAAGATCGTAACTAGAACGTATTACTATAGTAAAGGAATCGTAGCAGGATCTTATCAGTATCATAGCAAGGTCGTGGTATGAACGTGAAAAGTATGAAATATTGAATATTCAAGCCGACCATACCACGATCTCATCGCGATCTTATTTTTTTTTATAGATCGTAGTGGGATCTTCATGGTCTTGGTCTAGTGTGGCGGGGGCTTAAAAAACAGATTAAAGATGTTTCAAATAAATACACATGTAAGAATGTACACACGATTACTATTCTTTTTAAATAAAAAAGGGAAATGCATAACTTAAAAAGAAAAGTAAAATTAAGAACAGATAGTGTAAGGGAACATGAGTCAATAATTTAGATAATTAAGTTTCGGAAAATGCCTGTACTAAATCAGGAAAAAAACATTTTTTTCCATTCATTCCGATGGTTAATAAAGTCTTACATAAAGGCAACAGTAGTATACCGCTGTTCGAAACTCATAAATCGATAGAGATAAAAACAAATCCGGGTTACAAACTAAAACTGAGGGAAACGCATCAAATATAAGAGATCAACGACACAACAAAAACACAACATTAAAATGTAACACACACAGAAACGAACTATAATATAACAATGACCATTTTCCAGACTTGGTACAGGACATTTTAAGAAAAAATGGTGGGTTGAACCTGGTTTTGTGGCATGCCAAACCTCCCGCTTTTATGGCAACGTCAAACACAACACCAAAACGACAACATCACATGACAGGACCACAATACAAATAAATGGGAGAACATATAGGACAAAGAAACACACGAATAATAGCTAACAAAAGGTACTAGGCTTAAAATTCAAAACACCAGACGTGCGTCTCGTCCACACAAGACCAACCAGTGACGCTCAGATGAAAAAGTTTGAAAGCCAAAACAAGTACAAAGCTGAAGAGCACCGAGGACCAAAACTTCCAAAAAGTTGCGCCTAACACGGCCAGGATTTTCTGCCTGGGACAAGAACATCCATATTATTTAGATTAATTTATAATTTTGCAAACAGTAAATTTTATAAAATGACTATATAATAGATATACATGATAAAACCGAAATGGGGACTAACTACAGAATAAAAACGGATACATTACATAAAACAACTTAATCCAACACATAAAAATACACAGCCGAGTTAGCCAAAGCCTCAACGTACAAAGTGACGTCACATTTGAAATTCTAAAAAAACACACAAAGTGACGTCACATTTGAATTTGTAAAAATATTTCCCAAAAATAAGATAGGATTAGGATTGATTCAAGATTAGATTTGTAATACTGATATCACATTTATTAATAACTATGAAAATTTCAATACTTATTAATATCAAATTGTGGTAGTAATTAGATAATTAATTGTATTATCTAGCTATGTCGGTGTTTCTTCTGAATCAAACTGTAAACCAAATATATGGTATAAATTTCGTTGAACCAAACTAAAATCTAATAAATGAAAGGGGTGATTACTTATCTTTACCATAACACACATAACACACGAATATAACAGAAAAGACGTTAAAACATTTGACAAAATCCGACGAGAATAACAAATATAACGTTTTTTTTTATTGAGTGCTTGCATCTCATATATCGCAATGAAATTTCCCATCTCTAGGAAGAAACATACTCTGTGCCCCATCGTAAGGCGTTCACACCTCTGATTTCATGGGTTACGGGCATCATCACTACCACGGGAATACCGGCTCTGGTTCAAAATGTTGCGGGATTTAACATGTTTCTGTACGCCCAACCCTCCCTTAACATGGTACTTACTTTCATCAGGAACGCTCATACTAAACAATTAAAAGCAAAGGAAAACCAAATGATCAAGCACTAAAACTAAAGCACTGAATACTGTAATTGTTCCTTTCGATTATTTTTTTACTCTTAAGCCTTTCAATGTTAATTTGTATGTAATTTGTTTTATTTAATGTATACTCACGCAGTGAATATATTGACTCCCTTTTAGTTGCTAATGTGGTATTGTCTTTGTCCAATAGTATAACCACTACATTAGCCCCTCGTTCAGTTGAATTAATAGGTGCTATATAGATATCAGCCGTTGAACCAGCTCGTATTTGTCGTGGTACCGTCACAATATATGTACTGGAAGTTGAACACAGGAAGAATATCATAATGGTTGTAATGCTATTAGTACGTTTGAAATGACATTATAAAATAAGAAGATGTGTCATGAGTACCAATGAGACAACTCTCCATCCAAGTCACAATGTATAAAAGGTTAACAATTATAGGTCAAAGTACGGCCTTCAACACGGAGCCTTGGCTCACACCGAACAGCAAGTTATAAAGGGCCCCAAAATGACTAGTTTAAAACAATTCAAACAGAAAAACCAACGGTCTAATCTATATTACAAACGAAAAACGAGTTACACCAACAAACGACAACCACTGAACACCAGGCTCTTGACTTAGGACAGGTGCATAAAAATGCTTGCTTTCAGTCACTTTAATTAGAAACGGTATTGAATATTTATGGTTTTATGAACATTTGTATTTGTTTATATTTGATAAAGGTTTTGTTTTTGTTTTTGTTTTTTTTTATTTTATTTGTTTTGTTTCGTTTTGTTTTATTGTATAAAATATTTGGGTTTTTTTTCCGTTTTCTTTTCTCTCATTTTATTTTGTTATCGTTTTTTCGCTTTGATTTTATTGTCTTTTTTTATGCCATGTTTATCTATATTTAACAAAAGAGAAGTGAAAGACACTAAAGGGATATAACTTATATCTTAGACTTCTTTCTGTATATTTGGTCGACCGTTGAAATTAAGGTACTGTGTTATTTTTTTGTCTTTTGAGTTAGGTCCGAATTGTGCCTCATATGAATAATAAATCTTGACGACCACTTACAAAGTGTATGGTATAGTACAATTACTTACTTTTTCGCCCAAGCAGGACCAAGGACACATAACAGTAGACCGATTATTAGTCTCGTCATGTCCTGAAGTAATGTTATCTGCAAATAAGCATGTAAATCATATTCATATAACATATTTATATTTGAGAATACCATGTCACGTAATAGAACATACGTACCTTATATTAAGGTGGTATCTGGTAAACGGTAAAAAGATAAAGCTCTAAATCTATAATGTTCACAATGTTTAGTCATCCATTACAAATGTGTATACATTGTATACAGTGTTACTCCGAACTATCCTAGAAAGCATGGAAAATGGTTGAGTTGTAAAACAGGTGATGCATATCTTAAAGATCAAACAAAGAAAGGAGGACGACAAAAACTGAGGAAAGTTCTAATTTAAAAGACTAAGTACGAGTGGTTTCAATGTATTTATCAAATAGGACCATTGTAATAGTCGAGTAAGCAATTATTTAAATTATTAAAATCGCCTGCACATCATTCAATTAAAACCATTGTTGGTGCATTTTGCTTCAACGAATTAAGATTCGAATAAAACTCACGCTCACGCTCCTACAATAAAGATCGTTTTCCTTTGTTTGAAGGAGGAAGCCTACTTATTTAAATGGCATTTTATTTCACAAAACTTTGATATAGTTTTATTTTTTAAATATTTGTTTTTTTCAAAACATAAATATGCATTTTAAGATACTTATTTATTTCAATATTATTCAAATATGAAATTCATTAGAAAATTGTTTACATTTTTAAAATGTTTAAATTTATTTACATACATACAGATATTGTTGTTTACTCCCTGAAATAAATCTTTACCTCTATCAAAGCTTTATACCAGTCTCCAACGCGATCAATTCTAATTTGCACTAAAACTCAGTTTGATTGTAGAAGTGAAACATTGTTTACGGACTTACTTTTATATAGATAATTACAACATGTATTATGTCCTACGTGGTAACATATTTCATCGGTTAAGGTAAACCACCGGCTGTTTCTGTCCTGAAGACAAATGTTTTTATGTAAAACGTATTAATTTTCAAGGATTAAAACATTGCACATTAGAACGTGATCATTGAAAGTCCGGTTTGACGTGTTTGAACTTCTACACTTTACGTTACTTTTCAATTGAACAAACATTTCCGTGTAGCTTATTTACATATTTCATTTATTATTATTTCATAACTCGCCACACAGGATTCACTTACATAATACACATTGTATATTAAAGATTTTTTTTAGGTTATATACATATATCATAAATTAAGTAAAGTGTCTGACTACGTTCAGCTCATAGCATTAGAAAGGCAAACACATATATCCTTGAGGAGTGCTGGAGTGTGAACTTCGATAAATTAAGAAAGATGTGTACCGTAATCGATGGTCACCTTTTTATCGAGAATTTGCTTTGTAGTGTGTAACCCACACCATGAATTTTAAAACCCCTGCCGTGAATGGTAAAACCCTTACCATAAATCATTAAACCCACATCATGAATTGTAATACCTATACAATGAATTGGTAAACCTCAATCATAAATTGTAAAACCCCTACCAAAAATTGTAGCCTCCGTTTGGTTGTGCAGGATGTATAAATACGCAGTCACGTCCGGTCAGAATGGGGACGTTAAATCCAATGCCTCGTGTAGAGAGAGCGCCACGCTCTCTGCACGTTAAACACCCTTACAACAACTCTTTGAGGGGTACGTAGGTGACCTGTTGCTAGGTAAAAGTTCTGTCCCTATCCATTATACCCTCATTTTCCAGTAACAGTCCAAATTTCCCCGACCTTTATTCCGGACGGCCTCTATTACAGGACCTACCTATTGTATTTATTGTTAATTTGTTCTCGGTCTGAGCATGCATGAAATATTTGCCGCTGGACGATAAGCAATCAATAATCAATCAATCAAACAATCATTAACATGTACTCCATTACTCCTTGTATTCCTTTTAAACAAAAGAATTGTGTCTTTACCATATAATAGGCTCTTTATTGCCTTTATTCCCCACACAATTTGAACAAAAATGACACATGAATTGTCATTTATGTCATTTGGTTAACTTCTGTGTCTTTGAGTCTCTGGTGAAGAGTTGTCTCATTGGCTATCATATCACATCTTATTATCTTTATACATACTATTGAAGATATCTAACCAATAGCAATTGCTTTGAAGAGCAAAGGCGAACAAAAAGAAGTGTACATAGAAAGCTAACGATTAGCACTTTTGATGTTCTTACGGTATGCACATTGATTTAAGAAAAAGCGAGTTTTAAGTATTTAACCCTCGTCCCCTCCCCCTCCCTTTTTTTTTAAATCTCGATCACGTTTAAGGTTGCACTTTGTAAATACAGCTGTTTCTCAAACCACGCCTCTTTTGGGGAGATATATAATATTCATAGATATGTTAATTTGTTAACGTACTGGTTCCCATTTATGATCTCTGTGTTTCATCTCATAGAGACATCACTTGGGAATGTAATCGATTCAGTATAGAAAAACATGGTAGCGCCTTAATTTTAATTCTTAGGAGGTCCAAAAATGAAGGTAAGGGTAGTATAGAATTTTAGTATAAGTTTAAACTCTTAGAAGTTCAGGGCATATAAATGTTGAAAATATGCCGCACAGCCCTATAGTTTGACCTTTGAATAAAATAGTAGTGCATATAAACTTTCCGTTCTGGGATATTATTTTTCACGAAACTTCATAGTAAAAGTGTCACAGTTTTAGCCGCAAAGGGAGTTTCTATGGGAAATTGCATTGTCTATATTTACAGAATTGCAAACTATATAGGGTTAAAAATAGAACATACAGAATTTCATAAAATCTGGTTTATCTCTGAGATTTTAAAGAATTTAACTTAAAAATGAAGTTTTATAAATATTTCATGAAAATTGAGGATTTCATGGGCCTTAACTATGATGACTATGCCTAAATTCACAGTTTACAGTGTGCATGGTTTAATTAAAGCCCTGAATTCAAAATAAATTCATAATATATGCCTATTTGTAATTTAAATTGTTCAGAAGTGCTTATATTTACTCTTCGCAGTTATTGCAACTCATTGATCCTTCCTAATTATTTTTGGTGGGGTGTTTATGTCCTGTCGATAACCCAAAATTAAGCCGTAACACCTAAATGTGCATTTTTGTGACCGCGGCATAAAAAAGTACAAGCTAAAATTACAAAAAGACCTCAATAAAACTTATAATAGTCTGACTTATCCTATATATGTACTAAATATTCCATATTGCTAGAAACAGGGAAAACATATGGGAAATGTGAGGCCCCAGGGGCAAAAAACAGAGAAAAATGCCTAACCCTGGGTCATAAAACAGATAAATTAACTTGAAAATGCTATGATTTTATTATTTTAAAGGTCTAATGTAAAGAAAACAATAACTGTGCTAGGAAGTTATGCAAAAATTAGATGTAAGCAGTCATTTCTATAAAATTTTTAGTGAATTTATGCACCAGACTGATATCTTCATAAATACAACTTTTGCAAATATGGTTTGTTTAAACACTTCTAGTTCATATATTAACTAACTTATGTTATATATATGGTTAGGGATGATACTTTTGTGACAAGAATTCTAAACTGACCATTTGAGGCAGAAATTGTGAACTTTCATTGACTAATAGGCATACAGTAAGATGTGGACTGGGGACACAGGCAGGATTGGATACTTTGGATAATCTTGAATTTTGGAATGATTAACTACTAAACATTACATTTATAGTATTCTAAAATGCTTTCAATTTGTTATCAGAACATTTTCAAACAGGTTTCAGACAGTTCATGTCAGAAAACATGTACATAGGGTAAGCTGGCAATAATTAAAGTCCTGTATTCAAATTCTTTAAAAAATTGAAACAATGGTAGGGGTATAAAATGTACTGTAAAAGGAAACTTTAGAGTGTATGCAGTGATTTCTTTAAGGCTATAATTCTGATAAATAAGTATTGTTGTGAGAAAAAGTGTTTTTAGAGAGTTTTCTTTTTGAATAAATGTTTGTATAGGTTGCACAATTTGTAAATACAGCTGTTTCTCAAACCACGCCTCTTTTGGGGAGATATATAATATTCATAGATATTTTAATTTGTTAACGTACTGGTTCCCATTTATGATCTCTGTGTTTCATCTCATAGAGACATCACTTGGGAATGTAACCAGTATAGAAAAACATGGTAGCGCATAAATTTTAATTCTTAGGAGGTCCAAAAATGAAGGTAAGGGTAGTATAGAATTTTAGTTTAATTTTAAACTCTTCGAAGTTCAGGGCATATAAATGTTGAAAATATGCCGGACAGCCCTATATTTTGACCTTTGAATAAAATAGTAGTGCATATAAACTTTCCGTTCTGGGATATTATTTTTCACGAAACTTCATAGTAAAAGTGTCACAGTTTTAGCCGCAAAGGGAGTTCCTATGGGAAATTGCATTGTCTATATTTACAGAATTGCAACCTTAAGAGACAGAAAAAAAAACCCATTCAATATAATTTATTAAGAGAAAAAAAAATATGTCAATATTAAGATTACAATTCAAAGAATGATTGCACTTATCTAAAGAAGACCCACACTATTTAAGATACTGAAATGGAAATCATGCATTGTTATACATGTACACAAATATTTGTCCATGATGCAAAAAAAAAAACACCCTTTTGTTTGTGTTAGCTAGGAGAGGGGGTATCAGCTGAAATTAAATAAATACATTACCTTGAAAAAGCGTAACCTTTTGTCGGTCAATTTTAATACTACCAACCTCATAAAAGAAGAAAGATTTTCTAGTTGCCAATTGCAAAAAATAAAACTAACAAATAACGGGTGTTTCGTCTCGTTTTTCAGTAAAGTTTTGATTGATTGATGGCGGGTTACTGCTGTACCAGTAAACATGAGCAATGTTGCCACAAGAACTAAATTTTGATTGATTGATGGCGGGTTACTGCTGTACCAGTAAACATGAGCAATGTTGCCGGCGGGTTACTGCTGTACCAGTAAACATGAGCAATGTTGCCGGCGGGTTACTGCTGTACCAGTAAACATGAGCAATGTTGCCTTAAGAACTTGTATCTGTTTATACTTGTTCTATCCGTTAAGAATACAAGAGAACACAATTAATTGGATTTTTACTTGTTTACATTTACAACTCTCGGTAAACCACATAGATTAGAAAAGGTGATTCTTTTACATCATAAACGTTCTTATTTACCTTCATTAGCATACGCTGTAATAACCATTCCCTTTTGAAGACCACAAAATAAAAATATCCAAACAGTTTTATCACGGATATGCAAAGTTATTGCTCGCATATGTTTTGGTAGACATATACACCAGGATGATAGTATTCCGGTTTTTTTACAGTTGTTAATACTGGCTTAATCTAAACGCCAAACTATATTAATTGGGCAATTTCATCTTAAAAAGTGATGATTTAGGGGGGAAAAAAATACAAAAATGATATTTTTTTTCTTCTGTTCAGTTTTTGAAGAATTCCATTAGAACAACATTTTTTTTGGCCATAATTGTCCCGATTTTGGAAGAACAGAATTGTAATAATCCGATTACCAGTTCATATATTTTGAGGATTGGATGAAGGTCATAACAAATTTACTGTATGGTGGGTACCTTATTTGTGTAATCATATAGTCCTCCAGTTTTCAACCCGGACCCCCTGACACTTCAGCTAGAACGATTGCAAGCATATGGAATTTATGCACCTGCTATTATTGAATTGCTTGAGGATTTTTTCCCCTTTTCCATTCATTTGAAGTTAGTCGTCATAGTTTTCGGTTAAATAACAGTATCAGTTTTGTGTAATCATCTCTTCCTCCATATGCAGATTTCAACTCAGATTGTTACTCCAAAGAAAGATTGCATACATAATGAAGTTGTGCACCTGCTTTTATAGAATTACTATTATTTGAGTAATTGTCTAAGTATTTTCCAAAATTAGACACAGGCCCTTGAAGAATGGACCCCCTTTTTCTAAATATTTTTGTATTTGTGTGTTTTTGGTAAATATTATAACATTTTAACTTTTTTCGTGTATTTTATGTGTCCCGCTTTTTTCTTTTTTTTACGGACGTCATCACGAGTTGGTTGAGCTTTATGAAATATCCTGTTAATTCACAGATGACGACGGATATGTTCCAATTGTCGTTACTACAATCTCGTCCCCTTTCCCCCGAATGTCCCCTACCGAATTAGACATATCACCGGGTTTGTACTTACATCAGCAACACGACAGGTGCCACATGTAGAGCAGGATCTGCTTACCCTTCCGGAGCACTTGAGACAGTTTTGGTTGGGTTCGTGTTGCTCAGTTTTTAATTTTCTATGTTGTTTTGTGTACTGTTGTTTGTCTGTTTGTCTGTTTGTCTTCTTCTTTTTTAGCCATGGCTTTGTCAGTTTATTTTCGACTTATGATATTGAATGGCCCTTTGGTATCTTCCGCCTCTCTTATATACATAACATATAAAAAGTATCGCGCACCAGTTTATTTAACTATTTGAGATGGCGCATTAAATTGGTATATTAATGTGTACTACTGCTTTATTAATGTACGTCAAAATCTTATTGAACCAATACAATCAATACACTGCTTGAAATTCATGCTGTTAGTAATCAACAACATGTAAAACTGAAAGACTTTAAATCAATAAACCAAACAACGGCTGCATGATACATTCGAAATCCGCCTATTGTATGAAATGATATTTGATTTTTTGTTATATATATCGTTGACTTTATTCAAATGCTTAGGGTTTTTTTAACCCAGATATAGATTGCGTAAGCCTATTTAGCTTTTATTCTAAATTTTTGGTTTTATATGCTCTTGAACTACTTGGCCATTCAACTGTTTTGATTTGTGAGTCACTGATAAGTCTTATGAAGACGAATCGCTCTTCTGGTGTCCACAATTACGAGATTGCTCCAACTGTTTTGATTTGTGAGTCACTGATGAGTCTTATCAAAGAGAGCAATCTTATAATTGTGGACGCCAGACAAGTCCACAATTATTAGATTGCTCTCTTTGATAATGTTGCTGTACATGTAGCTTTTGTTCAACCAAGCGATATACATAATGCTACCAAACCGTATTACTTCTATACAGTTATGCAAAAAACAGTGGGAAGCTTATGATTTGTCATTCATTTTACTGAATATGTCACATTTTCCAGCTTGAAAATTTGAGAATAGGTGGGGAAAATATCAGAAATATATGATAAGGTCAATAAAGTTCCCATTACTTGTTATATGAAAAGATCTGTCATCTTTTTTGGCGTTCCTGGTTGTGTTTTTATCCACACATTTTCTCTCTTTCCACTTTCCAACACACCACACGAGAAACCTTCAACATATTTTTTTTCAACACACTAGTAACTTTTTTCACTACTGAAACGGTCATTTTAAACTGAACAACTCTTAAATGCCTGAATTTACCTCAAGAAAAAATGTCAAGTTCTTTTTCAGTTATTCGGTACGTGGTCAGTACCCTGACCCGCTCAGGAGATTCAGTACAGTTCAGTACTGGTTCAGGTAATTAAGAGAAAACGCCTTGCATTTGATTCATGAGCGTCAAGAACGTTTTCGTACAAATCAGTTCATCGATAAAATAGTTGTTTGGGAATTTTCAGTAGTGTTCAGTGCCAGGTAAATCTATCGATTTTAACATAAAATAGTTTGTGCAGATTTATAAGGCTTGTATCCCTATATTCGAGTTTGGGCTATAATTTTCAGTAACAATGATCTTGATTATTTTCCGTGAAAAATACTTCTGCTTTGTTCAATTGTCCAACATGAAATATGTTTATAAATTACAATGAAAATGAAATCTGTTGTCGGAATTGCGTAATTGTTTTTACCTAGCTTTAACGACGGAA
This sequence comes from Mytilus californianus, assembly GCF_021869535.1. NCBI lineage: Eukaryota > Metazoa > Mollusca > Bivalvia > Mytilida > Mytilidae > Mytilus > Mytilus californianus. The sequence goes on along the minus strand of NW_026262690.1, from coordinate 1,840,362 downwards.
GCGCCTATTGAAAAAAATGCAAACCTTTAAACTGGCAATTCCCGCTTTCAGTAAAATTCGGGTTCTACAATTTTGTGACTTTATATATCATGCTGAATAAATCGCAAACGTCAAATATATTTTGTTATTGTAAATATCAATTTTCTCTGTGACTATGACACGTAGATTTATGAGAATAAAGTTCATTCATTCACTTTTCAATTTATATTTTTTTTATGTTAATTCGAAAACATGATCATTAAGTATATAAATCTGTTAAATGTGACACATTTATAAATATTGCAATTACGTCATAAAAACTTCAACTTGATTTAGATTTTGACCCTATATGAATCTTTGCAAAAATCTTCCTATGACATATAAAAATAAATATATAATATCAAAACTGTTCAAGACATTTTTGTTTCAACTTGTATATATATAAATATAATATAACGAGGAGGACGACGTTTTGCACATGAGTATTTTTTAAAATACACAATTTCTTACAAAATTTCGTGTCAGTAAACGTAATTGGAATCCTATTAAAAATATATTCAAAACACTGATTATATAATAAGTGGAACAAATTTGTATGTATATTTTTTTCTGATTACACCATGATTCTATTAAACACATGAAACATCATTCATAATAAAAAATTGAAAAATAATTTAAAATTCCGAAAAATATTATCTAACACACAAATGCAAGAAATGTGAGAGGGTGTGGATGTGGGTTTGCAGAATAGAGAATATGAATGTAAGAATATAAAAAATAGAGAAAAATAGACCACAAAAATAAAGAATAGAGAATAATGAGGTGCTAAAATATACAGAATAGAGAATAATGAGGTGCTTAAATATAACGAATAGAGAATAATGGGATAAAAGTATATAGAATAGAGAAAAACGGCCTAAAAATTAAAGAATACAGACTGAATGAAGGACCCCCTCCCCATCCAGACCCTCTTTAACACCGATTTGTGAATTATTCTATAGCTGTAACACATTCATATGTTAACTTCTATGCCATTTGGTCTCTGGTGGAGAGTTATTTTATTTACAATCATACCACATATTCTTATTGTTATATATAACATTTCAAATAGTTCAGAACATATATCCTACCCGGTATATAAATCCTTGTATCGATTGTAAAACAGACGACTCTAATAGTCAAATAAGTTGAGGACCCAGAGGGAAAAGAGGTCCTTTGATTGCTAATTAAATTTCATGTTTCACACGATCTATATAACGTTGTAGCATAACATCGTCCAACCAAATGCGTTCTCTGAAATTAAGCCCCCCCCATTCCCCTTTTCGAAAATCCTGGATCCGCCCCTGAAAATAAATTAGTATGATTATACCTATGTATTACATATATGTAAGTTTTTTTACTCGACCCCAAGATAAATAACAAGACGTTTTGAGACCAACATAAGTCTTTAACAGTAGACACTGTCAGGTGTACCAATAAAGTGCATAACAATTAAGAATTAATTAAACAGAAACAATCAAAGATCTGTAATCAACACCCAATTCATTTTTCATAAACCTTATACATTCGTCCTGAACATGCATGCAATAGTTGCTACTGGACGTTTAGCAATTATCAATCAATCATTTTCATAGATGACATTATGTTGTAAAGCTCAAAGATATAATATATATATACGTGAAGCTGTGATACTATGATTTTTTTTATTTAAGAGTAAAAGATTTTTCAAGATTAAATATCTATTGGAAATGTTGAAAAGAAAATCCTTATAACTCAGGTTGACAATGTTCGCTCGTCAAGTCTTCTTTTATAAGAATTCAGTTAAGAAATGAAAGTGTAACGTCCACGTACCGTCTATTGAAAATGTAGTCAATCATTACCGTGAAAAGTATATAGATGTAATTATATTATAAAAAAAGAAGATCGGTTGGAAGAAACCGTTGTGTTCGTGACATTTTTTCAGGAGCTTGTAGTTCAGTGGTTGTCGTTGGTTCATGTCTGTCGACTCATATTTGTTTTTTTGTAAATTGTTTGTTATACATGTATATAATAAGGCTGTTAGTTTGTTCGTTCGAACTGTTTCACAAATTTTCAAGTCGGGGCCTTTTATTGCTGACTATACAGTGTAAGTTTTTCAATGTTGAAGGCTGTACAGTCGCCTATAATTGCTTACATCCACATCATTTGAACTCTGGTGGATAGTTGCTTTATTGGCAATCATATACCACATCTCCTTATTTTTATATTATATAAAGGCAACAGTAGTATACTGCTGTTCAAAAGTCATAAATCGATTAATAGAAAACAAATCCGGGTTACAAGCTAAAACCGAGGGAAGCACATCAGTTACAAGAGGAAAACAACGGAACAACAGAAACACATAACTGCAACAAAAACAAACGCTAACATGCATAGAAACGGACTATTTGATAACAACTGCCATATTCCTGACATGGTACAGGACATTTTAAGAAACAAATGGTGGGTTGAACCTGGTTTTATGTCTAACCAAACCTCCCGCTTATATGGCAATGTTAAAAAATATCGCTAAAATGACAACACTACGTGACAGGAATACAGTACAAACAAAGGCAAGAACACTTAGCACAGAGAAATGCACAAATAAATAATATAATAGTACATTATTACATGTAAACCGTAGAATAACAACGGACATCTCCCATTAACGACAGCAAAGGACACCTCAAACTGCGCGTCACATGAATGGATCAACGCCACAAAAAGTGACGTATTTTTGTGACGTATATATAATCTTGAAATTCCTACAATTAAATGGAACGAGATCCAAAAATTCACAATGAGCTGAAAAAAAGCATGCTTAGCGACAAATCAAGATATTAATAAATACACAAAAAATCCTCCTGCCCACTCCCCCTACCCAGAATATCAAGGTCGTCCCCTCACTGTTTTTGTCCGGCTAGTTCTTATATTTATCAAGCTAATCGTCCCCATAGGGATGTCCTACTAAGGCTGACATACCATTAAAACGTTAATCACACAGCTCACATTCTATCATATCTGCATTCATTTATAAATGTCATTTCGAATAAACGACGCCATGTTTGTTATGTGCCTCTGCCGTCTTATCTACCTATCTAAAAGGAAGAGGTAGAAGAGAGACAGAAGATCTTCCCAATGCCAAAAAAAAAAGTAGATCTTCTGGCTCACTTCCGAAGAACAAAAACACAGGTCCCGGTTACGCCTAAGATCCCAAGCACCGTCACTGCCCCGCATGTTATCAACAGTATGTTGCAATTGATGGAGTGCTAAATTATGAAGGAGAAGAAAAGCTGAAAAGACTGGCCACCAAAATAGTCTCGTGTCCTCCTGAAATGAGCATTATTCAAAAAAGACCTAATTTCGATTTAATATTAAAAATAAAACAATAACATAAAAAATATAGACATATTAAGAAATTATTGTCATTATATAGGGTCTTATGTTATTTCTATCCCAGACTATAGTTCAACAGATATTACTCCCGAGTTCTATGGATAGCCAAGTGTGGACGATAGGTGTTAACAAGTGTCTATATGATATGTCAATCACTGAATCGTATAAAGTCTAGAAGAGTTGTAAATGAATATGACAGACACTGTATGTTTTTTAATTTAAGTTCATTTATATGTTTTAGATTTTAGTGTGACGTCCTTTTTCACTGAACTAGTACACATTTTTATTTAGGGGCCAGCTGAAGCCCGCCGCCGTGTGCGGGATTTTCTCGCTGTGTTGAAGACCCATTGGTGGCCTTAGGCTGTTTTCTGCTCTTTGGTCGGGTTGTTGTTTCTTTGACATATTTCCCATTTCCATTCTCCATTTTACTTACAAAGATCTGTAAGCACCATAAAAATTCTATAAATCTCTCATTTTTTAAAATATAAAATGACGTGTCAGACCCCACTCATGATCCTCGTCAGTGGTTGTCTTTGGTTATGTTTCATAAGGGGAATAACACAACGGGATTGAACGGAAATTGCTGACCCTTATTGGACCCCTAAGACCACCCTGGCTTTTGGTCAGGTTCTGCTGCTAAGGTATTATATTTTGGTTGATTGTGTTTGTTATCGCCTATCATCTGTGTTGCAGTGATTACTCTGAATCGTTGTCCGGTATTTAGTTATTACTTGACCTAATGTTTCTTTCTTTCTTTTTCCGCTCAGTTATTTTAAACAGAGTACTAACATCTCATATATTCCAATGAACTAGAAATCTAGGACAAAGAAATTAAAATTTTTGAAATGCGATAATTCAATTTTGTTTCTTTAAATGCAGCAAAGAAATAATGATATACAAAGTAGAATAACAAAAATACCGAACTCCAAGGAAAATTCAAATCAGAAAGTCCATTATCGAATGGCAAAATCAAAAGCCCAAACACATCAAACGAATGGAAAAAAATACCTGTCATATTTCTGACTTGGTACAGGCATTTCCTTATGTAGAAAAATGGTGGATTAAACCTGGTTTTATAACTAGCTCTCACTTGTATGACAGTCGTATACAATTCCATTATATTGACAACAATGTATGCTCTATGGTCGGGTTGTTGTCTCTTTGACACATTCCCCATTTCCATTCTCAATTTTATGAACAAAACAAACAGACATAAAAGGTAAAAATTCAAAAATAAGGGTACAGCAGTCAACATCGTGTCATAATCTTAATCACTATATAAAAAACAAATATTTCAACTAAGAAAAACAAAATGACATATGGACAAAGCACATAAGCAAAAATGAAAGACAAGAATACAAAAAATGACCACAGCACAATAACACATTGGCGGGATGCATAAGTACCCAACCACGCCAAAAGGTTATTACCAAAAATGGACTAAACAGTAAAGGTTAATAATTTACAAAGACAGATAAAAGAACACTATAACAAGTAATTCAGATAATAAACAACGTCAGCACCTAGAAAAGGGACGTTCTTTGACATAACCCTGATTCATCAACTTTCTGCTCAGACACTGGTGACGTTTCATAAAGTCTGAGTAGCAGCTGCAAGCTCTTGAATACCGAATGAGTTGGGAAATGTATATCCCATATGCAGGTGAAGTTGGTATATTGCTACTAAGGTGGGGGAAATTGATAATTTCAAAATTAAAATCGTCTTGTTTGTCATAGATTCTGGTACTGAGATGACTGCTTGTTGTCAAATTCGACGTATAATTCTAAAAATGAGGCGGAGGAAGCCGTGTCTGTTGTTTTTTTAATTTCTAGTTGCGGAGGATATATTAATGGAACCCAATCAGAAAAGATTGGATTGTTAATGGAAAGAACATCATCAATTTATCTGAATGTGAAATTAAATGATCTGGCTTCTTCAATCTTCTTGTTTTTGACAAGTGTCTGAAGGAACTCTGACTCATATAAAAATAAGGAGAGGCGCACAGTTCGTTTTAATAGGAATGCCGACAATTTGTTGAAAAAGTCTACCTCCAAATTCAACAAATATGTTGTCAATAAGAAACTCCAGCATACTGATCACTTGTTCCTGTTTGTAACATGTTTTACCTTTTTGTTCACTATCAACAAAATAAGCCGTATGGTATTCCAAAGTAATAAATTTATAGCGTATGCTACAATTTTTATATTGAAAAGCATTGAGGATTATTTCTTTTAGACGATTTTTCAATTCACATTGGGAATGGTGGTATACAGGGTTGAAAAATCAAAAGTTTTGATAGAATTAATTTCAGAGAGAGATCGAGATTAAAATTATCCAGAAGTGTTTTTTTAGAATCAGCATATGGTTAATACCACTAGGCAAATAAACAGTTTCACAGTATTTCTGAATACCCTCTTTCACTGCGGGCAGAACTTTTGTCAATCTAATGGACAATTCCTTTGTAAGACATGCAGATGAGCCAGCAATGTACCGTTGTTTGTACGGAATTTTGTGAAGCTTAGGTATCCAATACAAACAAAGTAAGTCCTTATATTTGCTGTTCAATGTCATGTTCATTGAAGCCATGACGGACTTATGATTCGCCAAAATATCATCCTTGTCAAATGATATGTTTTTTTATGTGGGATTACCTGAGTGCTAATTTAATCGTAACTCTTTTACAAGACACTCGTAGTAGTACAATTTACAAACAAAGACAATATTATTTGAAGCTTTGTCCGCAGGCAACTGGAACTTACACAACATTTTTGGTTGTTATCATTAATCTCAGGGTTGATCTAAAGTGCTTAGCAACATTCTAACTATGCCATAGACAAAGATGTACACTTATTCCAACCAAATGTATCTTCCATTTTATCATGTTCAACGCTTTCACATTTTCAAAGGAATATGATTTTGGAATCGCGTGACAGTCGAGACAACCACAGCAAAATATACTCACCATGACAACTGTGCCCTTTCCAATTTTGTCTTTTTAAGAAATGGATCTTAAGATACTAACTAAGCATTGGTATCCCTTTTTATATTTTGTGCTATTATTATGGTTTTTGATGCGAAACAAATACTTTGATTTGTTAAAAAATGTAATTAAACACTAACTTATTTATATATCCTGTACATATTTTACGGAAACGAAGGATGAGGATTGCCATATTTTGATCCTTATATATCGTTTTGCGTGTGTAAAATAATGTATACAATATTCCAAAAATGTTATAAATTTACTATAGATTTGTATCTACGTCAAGATTTTCTATATATCCCATGTATGTGCATCCATTTTCAGAAAAAAATCGGACAAATAACCAAAGGCAAACGGTTCTCATCGCACAAAAGCAAAAGATGTTTCTCCAAAGTAATATAAAAAACAAGAAAATATAAGACTTTTTGCGGATCATCCTTTTCTCTACCATCTTTGTTATAAATATGTTTTTAACTTACATCTTCTATTTTCAGTACAAGAGCATTCCTGTTGTTCACGTCAAATCTTGAGGCCATGTGTCACCAACAGTACTTACAGTCATTTAAAAATTTGATATATAAATCTTTTTTACCAACCCTGACAGTGCTAGAATTGCTATCACTGTGTCCTGAATAAATCATGTTTATATCTTATTAGTTGATCGACATATTATGCATTTGGAATACATTATGCTGCTTTTCTGTCAACCGGCAGTCACATTGACTAGCAGTTGTGAAAACTTATCAAACATCACAGGCTTATAATATGTTACATCAGCAATGCGTTTCTTCTATCTAAGACTAATCAATGACACTACAGTCAAAGACCTTGGACAGCCAAGTTAAATACGAAGTTTAAGAGCAAAAATCATAAAAAGTTTTATTTGCTAATTTTTATTATATGTCCTTTATACAAAAAAACAAAAAACAGGAAAAAACGTCAACAGACTAATAACTTTCATACTGACCTCTAACTTGAAGAAGGGAATGAAAGACGCCAAACATTTGGAAAGAACAATGAAAATGTGCTCGTTTCTTAGGGAAACTAGCTATGTATTAATTGATATAACTAACTGTCAGAAGAGAGAAAAAGTGCATACATGAAATGTGATTGGCAATGTAAGGATCAATACAGGCTGTTGAAAATTTGGTGTTCTGATACATGGAAATCCTTCTATGATAAAGCACCTTATTGTTGTTTAAATATTATATTTTGAAAAAAAAGTAAGTTTTTAGCGAAAAGAAAATATGCTAAAATTGCAATAAATACCATTGACTTTTGCCTTTTTCTCAAGTTCAGCCAAAATTGCACCTGCCAACGGATATTTGGCCAACGATAAGGCATAAAATGATATAGCAAGTGCATGTTAATTAGCAATTGACGCAGGTGCACCAGTTGCTACAAACCCTTTTGCATTATTTATAGATTGGGTTACATTCAACTGTACGTTAAAGATCATTTGTTTGCAATCACTTCTTACTTTTAGAAAGACTGCAAACTGCATTGATAATCGCAACATTAAAAATAATATAAGTCTTTATATTATACGGTAACCTATAGTTACTATGGTTACTTATGTCTACGTCATTTGCGCTCTGGTGGATATTTGTTTCATTGGCAATCATACCAGCTCCAAATTTTGAATTTTGATCTGTTTTGTTTTTAATTGGGAGTTGTTTTTCTTGATTGCTTTTTGACCATTAAGATGGTTGGTCATTATAACAGAAATGAAAATCCATTAGTTATATCATTTTGAATTACAATCAATTCAGCAAGTGACAGTAAGTATAATTTTTTGGCAATTTTTTTCGGATAAATAAAAACAAAATACAGCCGAAGGATGAACTAAGGGCAAATCTAGTTTTAAGGCGAGAGATTATATTGATTAACAACAATTATCTTAACGATTACTTACCTCTTTGGACACTTGTTTATTATCTCGTTATCTCGTGCTTCAAGAAGTGCAATGAGTACAAATGCTGTCAGACTCCTTTTACTAGCCACAGATCCTCCCTTAAAAACGGAAAATTTACAATCAGTATAAAGTGTGTATTATTGTTAAACAGTAATGCAATAACTACAACAACTTTTAAATCAATCACAATTTTTATAGGAATAAGACCACTAATGCAAAGCCCCCCCCCCCCCCCCCCCCCCCCCCCCTGCTTACTATGTTAAATTTTGCAACTTCATGCATGCAAAGCTATTTTGTTTAAGTTTTAAAAAAGTGATAATCTTATCATATCAAAACTTTACCTTATCCTGACTTGTGCTAAAAAATCAACATACTTTTAATTACAAATCAGTGTGCACTGGTTCCCGGAAGTTGGTTAGTACAAAAACAGGTACTTCTGATCTGAGCTACAGGCGAAATATGCCCTCCTATCTTAATTTCATATACTTTTTATTATTCAAAAGAAACTTTTAACAAGGCTTCTACAGTGATCCTAAGTCATTAAGCTTTCATTTCAAACCAAAATTACCCAAATATTTTACTTATTGACAATGTTTCAGCTATGCGTAGGAACTATTTTGTTTAAAATATGTACTACTCTCTTGTATGTTTTTTCTGACCTGGCTGAATAAGTGGTTCTATACATAATAGGAATAAGATCACTAGTTCATAACCCCTTTGCTATCTATGTTAAATTTTGCAACTTCAAGCATGCATAGCTATTTTATCTTAAGTTTAAATAAAGTGATAATCTTTTCATGTCAAAACTTTATCTTATCCTGACTTGTGCTAAAATAATCAGCATACCTTTAATTGCCTATTAATGCGCACTGGTTCCCGGAAGTTGGTTAGTACAAAAACAGGTACCTCTGATCTGAGCTACAAGGGAAATATGCCTTCCTACCTTAATTTCATATACTTTTTCATTTTTCAAAAGAATCTTTTGACAAGGCTTCTACAGAGGACCTAAGTCCTTAAGCTTTCATTTGAAACCAAATTACTTAAATCTTTTACTTATTGACAAAGTTTCAGCTGTGCGTAGGAACTATTTTGTTAAAAATATGTACTACTTTCTTGTATGTTCTTTCTGACCTGGCCGAATTAGTTGTTCTATACCTATATAATCAAAATTGTGAGAAGGTATGAAAAGTCTACCTTTGGCCCCCGGATTTCAAAATAAAAAAGTATCATAAATCTACAAAATAATGTCCTTCAGATGTTCAAAAGACAAAAGTCTCTCAAGCATCAATATGTTAATGTGTGTAAATTTCTTTTCGGGTAAGCCTGTGTCTATATTGTCCAAAACCTATGTGCAAACAAGGTCATTTTCACTAATATTTGTTAATTTCAACATCTATATTTCATCAGAGTGACATCACAAGTGTCATTTCAGCAAAAATGAAAAAAAGCGGAAAGCAAAGACTGATGACAAGGTTTCAACTAAAATGTCCTTTTCCTAAATTGATAAGAGAAAACAATGCATATGTTTTAACGATGTTCGTATTCAAGTACTACATGAGTTGTACTTATTAGATTAATTATAATCAACTTTGTCGTTAGTGAATTCACAACCTAACTTGGTCCAATTTATCAAGACCGAACAAACGGTGTTCATGTTGACTCTAATGAGTATATAATGATAGTTATTCTATACCTTTAAGAACTATCATTTCCGAAAGATAAATAAAAATATTGACGTTCTCGATTTTTTTGAAGATACGATTGATGAATTTACAAAAAATGGACCATCATACAACACAACTCTGTGTCCACACTTGTCATATTTAAAAGCATAATCAATTTACTGGGAGGGAGGGCGGGTTGTTGGTTTTATATTTTAGTTCAATTGTCTTCTGCTGATTATGGCAACCGTACTGTCAAATATATATATATATATGGCTTTCCAAATACCGTTTCGATTCCTAACATCACTGAAGAGACATTAATTGTCGAAATCCGGATATGGTGTACAAAAACCTTTGCACCTTTTGTTTGCGGTATACCATCTTTTCCGCAAGTTTATTGTTTTCTGTTAAATTTATAATTGAGATCCATTTATTACATCGGTTATCCGTTTATTTGGCAATCGCCAATGGCAGTCAGCAGGGTTTAAGAACATTTGTTGTTCGACCTGTTAGTCAAATGCGTTTTGCTAAAATATACTTTTTCACATTTTTGGTCTTTTGGAAAATGTTGTTTGTGCTGTATTTAGACCCCTCTAACAAGAAATTTGTTTTGCATGCACACGTATAAAAATTGCGGTTTTTATCCAACGTAATCATAGGTTTGAACGTTGTTTTCAATTTAGACTTGTTTATATTTTTTCGTTTGGGCTTGTATTATATTTGCCTTCGGGTTTATATGATCCGTTCATCCTATTTTGACTCCTCAAAATTCAAGAGTAAATCCTAAATTGAGGTAAATTGTATGGCTTTCCAAATACCGTTTCGATTCCTCACATCACTGAAGAGACATTAATTGTCGAAATCTGGATATGGTGTACAAAAACCTTGCACCTTTTGTTTGAGGTATACCATCTTTTCCGCAAGTTTATTGTTTTCTATTTAGTATTAAATTTATAATTAAGATCCATTTATTACATCGGTGATCTGTTTATTTGGCAATTGCCAATGGCAATCAGCAGGGTTTAAGAACATTTGTTGTTCGACCTGTTAGTCAAATGCGTTTTATTAAAATATACTTTTTCACATTTTTGGTCTTTTTGAAAATGTTGTTTGTGCTGTATTTAGACCCCTCTAACAAGAAATTTGTTTTGCATGCACACGTATAAAAATTTTGGTTTTTATCCAACGCAATCATAGGTTTGAACGTTGTTTTCAATTTAGACTTGTTTATATTTTTTCGTTTGGGCTTGTATTATATTTTCCTTCGGGTTTATATGATCCGTTCATCCTATTTTGACTCCTCAAAATTCAAGAGTCAATCCTAAATTGAGGTAAATTGTATGGCTTTCCAAATACCGTTTCGATTCCTCACATCACTGAAGAGACATTAATTGTCGAAATCCGGATATGGTGTACAAAAACCTTTGCATCTTTTGTTTGCGGTATACCATCTTTTCCGCAAGTTTATTGTTTTCTGTTTAGTATTAAATTTATAATTAAGATCCATTTATTACATCGGTGATCCGTTTATTTGGCAATCGCCAATAGCAGTCAGCAGGGTTTAAGAACATTTGTTGTTCGACCTGTTAGTCAAATGCGTTTTGTTAAAATATACTTTTTCACATTTTTGGTCTTTTGGAAAATGTTGTTTGTGCTGTATTTAGACCCCTCTAACAAGAAATTTGTTTTGCATGCACACGTATAGAATTGCGGTTTTTATCCAACGCAATCATAGGTTTGCACGTTGTTTTCAATTTATACTTGTATATATATATATTTGTATATATTATATATATATATATATATGAGTGTCTACCGCAGATTGTGGTAACTGAAGATAATAAGATAAAAACAATTTGTATTACCGAGGGAACACAGGTGATGGATCAAAACCCTTACATTGTTCATCTGTAGTGAATAATACTATTTATAAAACGAAATGTTTTTGATGCAGTGAATTCTGCTAGATTGACAGTGAAACCAGACCTTGGTTACACTGTCAACCGCCATAAAATGGGGAGTTCGCTTCCAAGCTTTGTGACAAATACATTAAGCAGTAACTAACTGAAAAATAAAATGTTCTTTTTATGTAAATATACAAGCAAGATAATCAATCATACATATATTTTTATATCCATACTTCTGTTTCAGTATACATATATTTTTATATCCATATACGTCTGTTTCAGTAGTTGAAAATATGTACTTACCAATTGCCTTATGCACGAACAACAAAGCCACCTTAGTCTTAGATGCATGATTTTTTTATTAGTTATTAGTGGCTTTGAACTAGCTTTCAGTAACTGCGAGTACTCTCAGATCTGTACTTAGTGCCTTTTTGTTGTTTGGGTGTACAAGTACCCGGCCACGTCCACTTGTATTTGTAATATTTAAATTTTTATCCATCTGATGAGTTAAGCCTCTTTCAACTGATTTTTATAGTTCGTTCTTATGTTGTACTGTTACACCACTGTCCAAGTTAGGGGGAGGGTTGGGATCCCGCTAACATGTTTAACCCCGCCACATTCTGTATGTATGTGCCTGTCCCAAGTCAGGAGCCTGTAATTCAGTGCTTGTCGTTTGTTTATTTGTAACATATTAGTTTTTCGTTCATTTTTTGTACATAAATTAGGCCGTTGGTTTTCTCGTTTGAATTGTTTTACATTGTCATTTCGGGGCCTTTTATAGCTGACTGTGCGGTATGGACTTTGCTCATTGTTGAAGGCCGTACGGTGACCTATAGTTGTTAATTTCTGTGTCATTTGGTCTCTTGTGGAGGGTTGTCTCATTGGCAATCATACCACATCTTCTTTTTTATATTAATTTGTATTAAAACACTATTGTTTCTAACAAATGATAGATGCACCCCATCGATTGTAATATATTTTCACTTCTGGAAATGTATCACAATTTCCAACAAACAAATCTTGACAGGTTTACCTACAATATACATAACTCTTTGTTACAGTTAATTTAATACTTATTTGTTGAGGAAAATTATCAAACTGTTTTACTCAACTGTGACATGCATGTGAAGTTAGCGGGAGGTTTGTTATTCGTTATTCGATATTCAATATCCAACCGGCTGCTAGCAGTCGGTTCGATATTCTTCAAATTTTCTTGGTTGAAAGGAATTAAAATTTGAATATTCGATAACATTAAAAGCATTATAGTCATTGTTCAAAAAGGTTAAAAAGGTGTATGAAATCTTTTGCATAATTGTGTGCCATTCAAGTTATCGTAAATTCTCGTTGTGTGACCCCTTCATCAAATATAATCCATTATGTAAATCACATATTTCTCTTTATGAAATATATATTTTTTTCAATAAAATGCAATCAAAGATGTAATTTTAAACTTTATATTTCTGGAATAAAATCAACTGACACTCTAGACACATTTGGAAATATAAATAGAACCAGCTATGGAATGCCGGAAAAAAAAAATTTCGAATGACTTGATATTCAACATACATTCAGGTAAAAGAGCCCAGGGTGTTGGCAAGAACTTCCTGGTGTCTCCATACTATTATACATATAGTTACTTAATATATATATATATTTATATATATCTATATACAAATGATATCGAAAGGAATTCGGGTAAACTTCCTGTCTTCTATGATTATAGGGGGCTCAAAGTTTCATTTTGATCTTCAAAATTTCTAGTGAAAACCTACCGGAGACCGTTGAAAGAATAGTGAGACCTCCCTGGTCTTTCAATGTCCATAACATTTAACAATCTTGTAGACTACTTATATATACAGATTCTTATGAAAAGATTTCCCTGACAAATGTTATCTTCGATATGTACGGAAACTTAAAGTATAACTTTTCAACTAAAAATCGTCAAAAATGCAGGTAAAAAGGTACAGGGCGTTGGCTAGACATTCCTGATCTCTGAGTCTCCATACCATTATGCATATAGTTACTTGTCTTCTCTGATTATGGAGGGCTCAAAATGCCAGTGAACTTCAAACTGGCACTTTGAGCCCTCCATAAACATAGAAGACGAAATGATTACCAAAATTGCTTTTGATGTCATTTGTATCTATATATTAACTAACTATTTGCCTACTATAATGAAGATTGAGAGATCAAAAAGATCTTGTCAACGCCCTCGGTTCTCTTTCCTGTATATATTTTGAATATTCAGTCAATCGAAAATTTCTTTTTTTTTTGGCTTTCCATACTTGTTTCTATTTATTTTTTAAAATTGTATAGAGCGGCTGTTTACTTTTGTTTCTTGAAATATCATCTTTTAAATGTTAATCTTTGATTATATTTTACTGATAAAAATCTATTTTTCATAAAGAGAAATATTCGATTTACATAAGGGTTTATATTTAACAACGACAATTTACGATAACTTGAATTGGTCACAAAAATATTTCCTACATCTCTTTTTACTCCTTTTAACTATTACGATCATGCTTTTAACGTTATCGAATGTTTTCATTACTAGTATATTGAACTAAGAAATTTTGAATATCTGCTAGCAGTCGGTTGGATTTTGAATATCGAATAACGAATAACGAACCGCACGCTAACTTCACATACATGCGACTTTATTATTACAGAAAGGCTTGAAACATTTACCATCATTATTGAAATAATAGCTCTTCAACCTTTTATGCAAATAAGCATTGACCGACAATTCACGATAAACTGCAGAAACTACTTCTGATTGGGGCATGGCAAAAACATCCGGCATGTTCGATAACAAAAGCTCTACATCCACTTTCCCGCATGAAATTGCTGGATCAAATGCTTTGCGTAACCTGAATTTCTCATCATACAACTTCCATATAAGAATGTTAATATTTCGCTTTGCAGCAAAACGAACAATCGTCCTGTTCTTAGTAGTTTCTGGATCTACTTGGATGACGTGTACAATATACACTTATTAAACACTTATTTTTGATCAATGAAAGAAAATGTATTTTGTGTATTTTCAGATCGTTTTTACCTCGTCTTCATTTCTATATTCTGTAATTGTTTAGGCCAATTTTCTCTATTGAGTAAAAAATATGCTTATTCTCTAAAATTCTTTTGTTTCGGGTCCTGTTATATCATAATTTTTACTTGATAATTCTTTTCGTCTGTTTCAACTTCCAGAAGTTATTCCTGACTTGGTACAGGACATTTTAAGAAAAAAATGGTGGGTTGAAACTGGTTTTATGGCTAGCCAAACCTCCCGCTTATATGGCAATGTTAAAAATACCACTAACATGACAACATTACGTGACAGAAATACAGTACAAATAAACGCAAGAACACTCAGGACAGAGAAACACATAAATAGGTAAAGTAATAGTACATTACAGCATGTAAACCACAGAATAACAACGGACACCTCCCATTAATCCACGACAGCACACCAGGACACCACAAATGAATTATAAACTGTGCGTCACATGAATGTATCAACGCCACAAAAAGTGACGTATTTTTTGTGACGTTTATATTATCACAGGTAAATTTCTAAAAATAGAATAGATTTGTTTTATTGTAGACATGTACAAGAATATAAGATTGAGTTTGTAATGGTGTTATTTTATGTATTTTCTAACCATGACAAGAATATTAAAAATGGAATAGTGTTTCTAATGGTGTTATTATTTGTATTTTTTAACCATGTCGGTTTTTCTTCTAAATCAAAACTGTGTATAAACAGACAGAAGTTAACCGACATTAGAAAAATCTGGAATCTGATATTTAAAGATCACTAAATAAAAAAGCTCAATTTTATACATTTACATCACTGAATAGAGATCAAGAACAATACAGACAAGTATGCGGTGGCAATATGTATAAATTCGATCATCTGTACCAGATTTTACCCTTGATAGCATAACTGTTCAAAAATGTCCAAAAATTGTCTATCAATCAATTGTTTGGGAGAAGATTAAAACATATTTAACATTTATTGGTAGTGAAAAAAATATTATGCCTAATCGTTTATGAGGCACGGAAATCCACAAATCGATTTCAGGTATAGTGGAGGTCCTGAATCGAATCATAGAGGTCCTGAAATATTGCAGGATATCATGAAATCGAATGGAGGTTCTGAAGTATTTCAAGATATTGTCTTTGATTTTTAGGAAATATTTTGATATCTGCAATAACAAATCAGGATCTCCTTAAATACAATAATTTTGGTTAAACTGTGCCTCGTCATTATGTCAGAGAGGCAGAAGTTACATAGTTATATTCTAACACAAGTCGAAACAAACTGACAATGGCCAAATTGAAAAACAACCAAAAGACAAACAAGTTAAAACAAACAACATAGACAACTAAAGACTGAGCAACACACAACCCAACAAAAAACAGGGGGTTATCTCGGGTAAGTAGTCTTTCTTTCATATCATTTAAATTACTCCAAAAATAGTCAGTCAGAAGCAATTGAATTCATATATCAAATAAAGAAAAGATCAAAACCAAAGCGTCAGTGCAGAAGAACAGAAATGCAGAGACAATCCAGGGGACAATACAAAACAGTGAATAAAAAGGAACAATGGCAAACAAGGTACAAATTAACACTAATAACTAGAGACCGGAATTAGACTAACATTTACTTGTATTGTAGTCATTGTCATTTTAATGTTATATTTAACATTGCCATAAAAGCGAGAGGTTTGACTAGCCACAAAACCAGGTTCAACCCACCATTTTTTCTTAAAATGTCCTGTACCAAGTCAGGAAAATGCCCATTGTTATATTATAGTTCGTTTCTGTGTCTGTTGCATTTTAGTGTTGTGTTTCTGTTGTGTCGTTGTTCTCCTCTTATATTTGATGTGTTTCCCTCAGTTTTAGTTTGTAACCAGGATTTGTTTTTTTCTCAATCGATTTATGAACTTTGAATAGCGGTATACTACTGTTGCCTTTATTTACAAGACTTAGTGATAACATACAGATACGATCAGATACCTGCTCCAGGATTTAACCTTTGTTGCAAATATCAAAGATATCTCCCAAAAAATCAAAGAAAATATCATATGACCTTGAGCGTCCGTCTTCAAGCCAATTCCAATGAATTGTCGTTTTAAATGAAAATGATTCCTCCGTGTGAGTTTCAATATAAAAAAAAGCAACAACGAATTATGGATTTTACAAATATGACTCCAATATGATGAAAATGGTCATGCTAGGTCTTTTAATGCCACAGTAAGTTTTTCGTTGTTGCATTTTTATATATTGAAACTCAGACGGAGGAATCATGCCGGCGAAAGAGACATTTTGTCTCTTCAATTCCCTTCCATTGCATTGCGTTTTGTTGTAAATAGTTATCCTAGTCTAGACTGTTTTATCAGTGTTGTAATATGTAATATTGTAGGAGAATGATGTAGGAATAAATTCGTCTGCACTAGAGAAAAAAATCCCGATGCTTACGAATGTATAGAATTGCGTGGCTAAGATCAATGAAATTGTTCCGATTACGATCATTTCGACATTTTATACCAAATGATCTTCTAGTCTATTGTCAATTATCAATTAAAAATGTAAGTACAGAAAACGCACAATTTCATTATTCTGTTTATCACTTATTTCTGTAATCATTATTTTTTTTAACCTTATTCTGTTTTTTACACAATTATTCTTTATATTTTTGCCCCCCCCCCGCCCCCATTATTCTCTCTTCTTTATTGTTTTGCCCACTTTTCTCTAGTTATTTGATAAGACTGACTAATTGTATTCAATGCCACGAGTACGGCAGGCTATAGGAGCTTGATGAAAAATTGGTTTAAAATAAATTCCTGGAGTGTCAACTTCAATTTATTTTCTACTGTATACCTCACTGGAACATGCTTATTATCTGTATATATATATGCAGCTAGATCAGAGAAGTTCAGGGAAGACATTCTAAAGGAATCGATGATATGCAGCAAAGAATAACATTTGAAATTACGTTACTAAGCAAATTCAAACGGATCTTATCCCGATGTAAACATTGAATGTGAATAGATTGAGAAGACCGCAAATACATGTACAAAAATCGAGACGACCTTAAAATAGTAAAACGATGCCTACTTTATGAAAATATTTAACTTTAATTTTTGAACCTGCACAGGCACACTTTTAAATTGTTATATTCATTAAAGTACATAGTATAACGAAGAGGTTAATACTGGTTCTCTGTAACTATTTAAACTCTTATATAGGGAGTGTGGCACGCATGGTCATGATTTTCTTCAAAATTCACAAACTTACTAGTCTTGATGAAACAAACAAAAGATGGCAAAATTTTGGTTGCTAAGCATATCGGTTGTCATAGCAACCGATGAAATGTTTTACCTCTTCTGGATATCTATGATTTTAAGCTGAAAAAGGCTATTTTCAACATAATTTTTCTTAATAAATGATTAAGAGAAAGAATATTTTTTTATAATTTTATTAAATATATGCATTTTATTAATGTAATTTAATAACTGATATTGTCATATTCATTTTCAATCATAATCACATATACCTCCCTTTTTATGTGGTTTGCATTAGGTAAAAAATACCCTTTTGAGGTCATTTTTGAATGACCACCATAATTTTTTGCGGACACCTGAGTTCATGAATTCATAAATACCATAGTCTTATCTTATCAATGATGCGAAAAAGTAATGGGGAAGTATGTCTAATTTTTTTGTTACCATGGATACAAAATGTTTAGTTTTCATTTTTCCTAAAGAAAAAACCCTAATTCTGCGGTCAGAAAAAAATAAATAAATATACAATTTGTAGAAATTATTGTAATCATCAAGATATTAAACATATTCATATATAACGGTATTGTAGTTTTAACTGTGTTGCTGGTTGTAAGATTTTGTAAAAAAGAAATGATCGATTGTCCAGTGTCAAACATCTGATAAATGTTTAATTATAATTGACCATCTAACCTTTCCATAAGGGAAAAATTCCCTTGATTATGCGCTATTTATTTTTCTTATTCATTCTTAAACTCAATGTTGAAATTGCAAAGCATGTATAGCTATACATTTTGAATAATATTGTACTATTGGATGATGAGTATCTACATGAAGATAACTTTTAAGGTGAAGTTATAAAACATATAAAATTTCTAAAAGGTCCTGCAATAGCGATAGGCTGGGATGAAGACGGAATTTGAAAAATCACTGGAAATCGGGATCAATTGAACAAGGACAGACATTTCATTAGGTCAACTAGGGGGACTTAAAAAAATTTAACACAAGGGTTCTTTAGCAAACAAAGGGCGTAACTAGCAAGGGCCGGTACGGTCGGCCGTCGACCTGATGGTCCCTGCTATCTTTCCGACACATTTCTTGTTTGACGTTCTGGCTGGGGAGGAATTTTCAATAATTTCGAAAAAATCCGTTTCCCTACGAGGACCCGCGGAAATTCTGTCAGCTGATGACTGCAGGTCTAACAACCAGCAGCTGGGGGAAATATACCATCTAGAAAATTCTCATATAAGGGGTCCTACTGACTGCCTTAAGAGATGGCCCGCTTCATTCATGCTTCGGTGATTCCATATGTAATCAACCAAATATTTCCAATGAAAGGAGGGGGCGGGCCCTCAGGGCCCATGGGTCCGCCTATGGTAGCACTATATTAACATTAGTAATAGGCATCGGAGTATTGAAATTTGAGAAAATAACAATTATCTTAATGGATTTTTAGCAGCAAATCAAAAAATATTGACAACATGATAACTCTTTACACAGGGTAACTTTAAAAAGAATTATATACATATTAGTCCAGTTAAACTAAGTTTGAACCTTAAACTAATTGCAACATAAAATGTTTTAATTCTAATCTATAGCATTAAGCCTCAAATATACACAGAAAAAAGTCCCATAAAATCTAAGTTAAGGAAAACTCAAAATTTGCATTTTTAATTTCTTATAGAAATTAACATTGGAAAGGGAGATAAATTAGCAAAAATGAGTCTTTTTTTGTCAGTTTTTGGTTGATTTTTTTAAAAATTCATGTAAAATATGATACTTTGATGGGGTTGTAAGTTCTTATTTGACTACGTTATATAATCTTCTGCTCATGAAATGTACACAACCGAAGTGTTATTCTCAAAGTAAGTATATTGTCTTTCTTTTAACCAAATTTTTTTTAGATTTTACTTTGAAACAGGAGTCAATGTTTATATTATACAGTACAACATGTTACTTCCTCTTAGTTATGTCCACCCTCTTGTATGGTCACCATCGAATGGTGGCCATTTATTGGGGTATTCAATCTTGAGATGTTGGCCATTTATTAGGTTGATGTTTTATCTAATTATGTTACCTGTTGAAATAAATCAGGGTTGAAGTTTTCAGCTTGTATGTTTCATTAAAATTTACCTGTACAGGTAGCTCCGGTTTCTTTTCAAATTGACATTCCACCGTTTCTTGAAAATGTAGAATAGAATGTTTGTTTTAGTCTTTGTTAATTCATATCATTTGTTGATTTTTCTGTCTTTAAATTTACATATTTTCCTTTTTTCTAATTATTTTATTTTTTTATGTTATTATAATTTTATTTGTTTTTTTGTTTCTTATTCTTTTAATTTCTTCTTGGAAAGAATCTTGAGTAGAAATGATAAAAATTTAAACATAAGTTATTGACTAGCATTTAAAAAACAAAAGAGAGAATCCTTTAAATATATTATTTTTTCATGTAAAAAAAAGTTATTGTACATGATGTACATGGTATTCTATTGTTCGTTTGCATTATTAAATGAATTATTATTAATTATAACTTATAATCATGCAAATGATATGTTTAAAGGAACCATGAGGTAAGTAATTTAACGAGCCAGTTTATTCACAAATTTAAATTATCAATATCATGAATATCAATCCTTTTATAATAAATTTTGTTAACAAAGTTGTACAATCTATTATCATGATTATTATTCAGGAAAACTACAAATATCATTATAAGGTATAGGAATAAACTATTTTTGTTTATCTTTGATATTTTTCAAATCTCAAAACGAGTTTTGCATCAAAAATCACTAAAGAGACTTACAAAGAAATTATTTAAAGAATAAATTGTCTTGCCTTTTTGAAACAATTGTAAACTTATCAAATATGTTATCTTCAGTTTGGCTTATTTTGTCAGTTAACAGGCAAATTTTGTCTCCAGAAAAAATAAAGTACACTTCTATATAGATTGTGACATTTTTATGGTCTATTAATTAAATCACTTTTTGTTCTGTGTATTATATTGTCGAAACTGCAGGACTGGCATATGCATGATACATATTCTTGGTATACATTTGCAAAGAATATTTCACTCAACTCAGGCCTTTTAGATAAAGTTAATAATTGCAGGGACTTGAATGAATTAGACTCTTTAAAGCCCTTGATTAAAAATGAATTTTAAGAAAAAAAATAAGAATATTTTTTAAAATAAAATAAAAACTTATGATGAAACCAGTAAATTCAATTGCTTCACTAAGTAAAGAATTAGTGGTCATAATTTAGAAATAGAAAATGGTGAATAAAAATTCCTATAAAGGATAGAATTGTTTGTAAAATTAACATAACAACTTAGAGATAATCTATTTGAAAATTGTTTACCTTCTCATGATAATGTCTCTGACCAGTTTATGAATAAAATCTTAAATCTTATGAATAAAATCTTAACCAAGAACAAAAAGGAAAAGAAATGGTAAACCTCCATAACCTGGAACATGTTTAAAATATTGGCTCCTTTATAAAAGAAAGTCATTAGAATTGAGGGCAGAAACCTAATAACTTTTTTCCATGTATTTTGATTTCTTAAAGAATTGTTATTTCTTTGCATTATAATGTTTGTTTTGGGGTTTTTCTTGTCAGAAACTCGATTAAATTGTAATATGTTTATATGACAATAAAAAAATTATCAAATTTTTCTTTAATGAATATTATGAATATACATGTATTTATTCAATAGAGAAATAATGAATTGCCTAAATTTTATTTAGAATAAGTCCTAAAGATAATCTTAAACATTTGTTAAACAATGTTAAATGCAGTAAGTATAAACAATTTTGATTTTAGAAAATTAATTTGGGAAACACCTTTTCAATGGAAAAAGGCAGGCGTTGTGAAAGTTTGCATTATATTAGAAGATGATATTCATTTATTATTCACTTGCCAAAAAATACATGTAAAAAAATAACTTAAATTGATAGAATTATTTAAAAGTTATAACATCAAAACAAACATTTGCAAACAGTCATGAGAAAATTTTTACAAAAAAAAGTTAGGAAGCTCTATGTTCAACTAGTTTTATTATTTCATTTTATTTTAGAATTTTCTTGTCATAACCACAGCTATTAAATTTGACAAACAAAGAAGTGTCCTTGTCATATGTAGAAAGAATGCCACTTTCAACATATGAAAGACAGTTTCCTGATGTAGGTAGGCCAGATAGTGCAGTTGTAGGGTCAGAATCAAGTCCAAAAGAGAATTGTGATGCATCATCGTTGAGTACAAACCCTTCATATTCCTGTTAATAAACTTCACTTTTATCTTGGTTTCCCATTTCAAACACAAGTGTATAAAATACACTGTTTAAGTAATGTGTATGAACTTTTCCCAGCCAGAAATCGTTGGCTGTTGTAAACATATCTCCTAACCCATTCCTGTAGCTATTCAAAGTCTGATTAAATCCAAAACCAGGGTTATGATGGCGCTGAATGTATGTTCTTGCTCTGAGTTGTGTTATGGAACAATACACAGGGATGGATTTAGGAGAGGCTGAGGGTTTAATAAAAAATATACCATCATTGCCGTTATAATATGGAAACGTCTTCCCATTGGTGCAATCTATAATATAAAATCATCGTAGATAAACGCAACCTGACAGAAATATTAAAAACAACAACATTTTATATCGAGGCAGTACTTGTGAAAAATCCACGTTTAGATATGAAACTTGTGACCAGTTTTAGTTCATTAAAAGTTGTGGAACAAATGTAATCTGATTTTAATCAAATTGGGGACAAATTGAGCCCATAAAAGTTGTATGTTTTAATTCGATGGTCTTGTTGGTATTTTTTCTGGAGAAGAATATAACTTTATACCAAATCTCTTTACCCAAAATATATAAAGGCCATACTACAAATAAAATATTTTTGGTAAATGTATTATGCATTAAATATTTGTGTTGAATACACTGGACATAAGTTAAACTGGCTGTTAATATAATCACTTAGTATTTTGGAGATTCCATGTCTTCATACTACAATTAACCGACCAGTTAGTAAAGTAGAATTCAAATGGAACCAATATGACCTCTTATGTGATGCGGTAGTGCCGTAAAGACCCATCTTGGCAAATCTATGAAGTTCAAATTCATATTTTTTAACCGATTCATTATGAACTTTGCTGATTCAGATTACATTATATTTTGTTTCAAACCCAATTCTATTGATGTAACAAAGGAGTAGGTCCGGTAAGGGCCGATTTTGGCCTCAAACTTCAGGTTCATCTGATGAAAGATTTTGGACACTTTTTAAACACTAAAGTGTCTACTTTAGTCGATTCAATTAGTTAATGTGAAAGATTTGAACTGATTTAGTCATTAAAGACGCCCAAATTCAAGCTTAAATATGAAAAATCTATCAAATATGCCATAATATGTCACTTTTCAGATGGTTTTTGTCAAAAATGAAAGTGGCCGCATCCGTGTTCATTCTCAACCTTTATATATGTTATGTATTATCATCTAATACAACTTACATCTAAATATTAGGAATGAACACACATGCGGCCACTTCCATTTAAGACGGAAACCGTCTAAAATTTAACTCAAATGCTATAGTTGTGAAGATTTCAGTAATTTAGCATGACTTAATGATACCCGATACATGTGCATTGTATTGTCAAAAACAGCCCATATTTATGTAACAGAAGTATTTTGCTTTCCAATAAATAGCTTAAAGTTTACATTTTAACAATTTTGTTAAACTGCTATATTTTTGGGCCGAAAAGGGGTCTTATGGGGCCTACTCCTTTTGACGAATGTATCGTAAACTCACCTGAAATAAAAGTTTCACGTTTGGTACCTGCATAACCATCCAGACATATACATGCATTGTCCTGACCTAACCTCTCGCCATTTATGCAGGTGTGTTTATCGTCCTATTTAAGTCAAAGTGCTAAAGTTTCATTCTTGACATATGTAATAGTAAATCATTATTATTGAGTGAGTAGTTTAAGGGGTCTTACTGGGCCTACTCCTTTTGACGAATGTATCGTAAACTCACCTGAAATAAACGTAAGACGACGGTATGGATGAAGAAGAACGAAACGAGTAAACCAGTGACTTTGTAGTAGGAAACAAAACTAATAGTTTTAGATATCACTGTAGACCAACTAATATAATCAAAAGAAATTAGATAAAATCTTTATTTTGCCTTTGTCTTCACAACCTTTATTTAAAGCAATGGACATCCTCACCGTTTGTTTGAAACAGGAAGAATTGACTATGGTTTTACCAGTCATATTTTCTTTGAACATTTACGGAGAAAAGTGGAGGACCGTTCACCCTCCTAGCATTTGCTACTAAAGGCTTACATCCAAGACAAAATAACAATATCAGCTACATGAAATGCCTGTAGATACCGCATAGTTTATATTTGAGAAGACTGTAGATACCGCATAGTTTATATTTGAGAAGACTGTAGATATCGCATAGTTTATATTTGAGAAGACTGTAGATATCGCATAGTTTATATTTGAGAAGACTGTAGATACCGCATAGTTTATATTTGAGAAGACTGTATATATCGCATAGTTTATATTTGAGAAGACTGTAGATATCGCGTAGTTTAAATTTGAGAAGACTGTAGATATCGCGTAGTTTATATTTGAGAAGATTGAGAAGACTGTAGATATCGCGTAATTTATATTTGAGAAGACTCTAGATACCGCGTAGTTTATATTTGAGAAGACTCTAAATACCACGTAGTTTATATTTGAGAAGACTGTAGATATCGCGTAGTTTATATTTGAGAAGACTGTAGATATCGCATAGTTTATATTTGAGAAGACTGTAGATATCGCATAGTTTATATTTGAGAAGACTGTAGATACCGCATAGTTTATATTTGAGAAGACTATAGATATCGCATAGTTTATATTTGAGAAGACTGTAGATATCGCATAGTTGATATTTGAGAAGACTGTAGATATCGCGTAGTTTATATTTGAGAAGACTGTAGATACCGCATAGTTAATATTTGATTGAGAAGACAGTGTTACCGCATAGTTTATATTTGAGAAGACTGTAGATATCGCGTAGTTAATATTTGAGAAGACTGTGATATCGCGTAGTTTATATTTGAGAAGACTGTAGATATCGCGTAGTTTATATTTGAGAAGACTCTAGATACCGCGTAGTTTATATTTGAGAAGACTGTAGATATCGCATAGTTTATATTTGGGAAGACTGTAGATATAGCGTAGTTTATATTTGAGAACACTGTAGATACCGCATAGTTTATATTTGAGAAGACTGTAGATATCGCGTAGTTTATATTTGAGAACACTGTAGATATCGCGAAGTTTATATTTGAGAAGACTGTAGATACCGCGTAGTTTATATTTGAGAAGACTGTAGATACCGCGTAGTTTATATTTGAGAAGACTGTAGATATCGCGTAGTTTATATTTGATTGAGAAGACTGTAGATACCGCATAGTTTATATTTGAGAAGACTGTTGATATCGCATAGTTTATATTTGAGAAGACTGTAGATATCGCGTAGTTTATATTTGAGAAGACTGTAGATATCGCGTAGTTTACATTTGAGAAGACTGTAGATATCGCATAGTTTATATTTGAGAAGCCTGTAGATACTGCATAGTTTATATTTGAAAAGACTGTAGATATCTCAGTTTAAAATATCACTTTAAATATTAGTTTGAAATACAAAGTAGGCAAACCATTACCTTAGAGTATAACACTGCGCCAATGTCCTCTTCACAAATCGTACAAAGTGAATTCCATCCTCTTTGATGTACATTTTTCTGCACATGGAATTTTAGATTCTGTGTTTAAAATAAAAACGTGCTCTTAACTTTTACAACAATATTCGCCGTTGCGTAGTTCAATATTGTAATGGTAAATTCCTCAGTTAAAACTACACTGACATAAGAACACAGAAAATATAAATGTGTTACCATTTTCACGTGTCTCCAAAACCCGACAATGTATCTTAATCGGAGCCACCATATACACATGACGATAGTAGTTTTATCGCAGTGATTGTTATTGATATATAGTTTCACCAAATAAATTTAATCTACAAGATTTTAATGTAAGTCAGGAATAAGAATTATGCTGTTCAAATCGAAATTATTACAGAATAAATTCAATATCCGATTTGAATATGAATCGTTTTATTTTTACTACCGATGAAACAAATTATTCATGTTCAATCATGTATAATTTCATTCACATGTTTTTGCTTTTGAAGTTGCTGACTTCGGATGTTCCAGAAGAAGATTCATCCAGAAAATTTTATCGAATTCCAGCAAAACTATGCGCTTTTTTGTTATCAGAATCTGCCATTGCACTTTTTTTTTTAAAGTAATGTTTTTTTCTCGAATTCAAGTCTTTTCTATGTTAAGTTGTCTGCTTAAATCAGTTTGATAGGAACCTTGTGATAGATCAATGATACTATCTATAATGTTGAATTACTATCAGTACATATCAGTTGATGACTCTTTCAAGGCCCTATCCCCTAGGTCATGGTCCAGTGACTTTCAATTCCTTAACAATTTTCAATGTTAAGTATTTTGTTTAAGTTAGTTTGATAGGAACTGCTTACAATAGACTACACTATTTTCTATGAAGTTACGATGGTGTTTGTTCATCTCAGTTTGTCAACCATTTCAAGGCCCTTCCCACCAGTTCATTGTCCAGTGACTTAAAATTAATTAGCAATATTGCTGTCCATCAGATTGTTTTTTTTGTCTGAATTTTATGTCAACAGACGAGACATATTTCTGTGTCAACAGTTTATTTTTCTAGTTAAAATTTATTCACTCCAACTTGAATATATATGTTTTTTCAAAACTAATTTTCCCCAATGGTTGCTTGAAAACTCTCCAAAATACCATTTAAGTACGATTGAACTATCAGTTGTTAATCATTAAGAATAGTTTAAGGAGATGAATGGTATACTTCAATAAGACAGCATCCGAACGGCACAAACACAATCAACATACTACCTTCAACAATATAAAATGTCTTTAGCTCTCAATCTTTGTGATTTAATTCAATTATCAAAACGAAGTACTTCAACTACAATATCTTTAAGAAATGAGCTGCGTCGGATAGAAATCGACCTTATGCAATTGCACGTATACATGTACATTTATGAGGCTTTGATTCCTTTTTGAACATTCAAATACGAGATAAAAGATGAATTTAGGTCCGTTGTGTAGGGTTCTTATATCAACTCAATTTGAAACAGTTACAGACTTTTCATAGAATATTTTTAACCTGAAGTAAGTTAACAGATGCATTGATATTCATTTGCATAAGGTCGATTTCTATCCGACGCAGCTCAAATATTGAAGTCATTATGGTACCTTTTCGTATACTTTCGAGAATTAATGACTCATTTATCCCATCAGCTATCAGGCGATTGAATAAATTAGACATAACAAAAATTTCTCAAATATAAAAAAAGACTTGCTGTTGTAGAACATAAAACGGCGCCTAGCTACTGTGCATTTGGCCCCAGACAACTCAATAAAATATTCAGCTGAACTCCTCAGTTTTGAACTTTTCGCAGTAAAAATCGTATCAGATTTTGTTTTGTCGCCATGGGTTTCTCCGTTAAGATGATTATCATATTTTCTTTCAGTGTGCTTTTATTTACAAATTCACCTCATATGCTTAGAACTAGTCTTAATTAATTCACTTATCACCTGATTATGGACCTAGAAATCATAATAAATAAGCAAAATAAAGAAATTTAGAGAATGTTTTTTTTACATATATATCAAAAAACCAGTTTCATTGTATAATCATGTTTCTGAATGATCTGAATGTGGTAATCCACACGAACGCACGCAAATATGTTTTATCATTTTACCAGCTCACTTGGCTTGAAGAACAAGTGAAGCTTTTATCATCACTTATCAGTTAAAATGGATGAAGAGAAGCTTAATAGCCAAAATGATCATTTATACAAGATCTACAAATAAGTCAAATTGTCAAAATCGTCAGTCGGACCCCTTTATGCGTTTTACGTGTTAACAAAAAACCGAACTTCAATATAAATTAAAAAAGGAGACAGTCCCTTAAACCTGACAAAACCACATTTTCGACTATATCAACTAACGGAACAACTGGAAAACAACTGTCATATTCATGACTTGGTTTAGACAATTTACGAAAAATAATGGTTGTAAAACTTCGTTTTATAGGCAGCTGAACTTCCCACTTTTGTTTATTATTACGCCATATTGACAAAACTGCATGAGCAACCAAAAACAGACATAATTAGTTAGCGTGACAATAATTGGGATCCAACAGCCAACATTGTGCAAACTTAAACAATCAAAACAAACGTACAATAATATCTAACAAAGACGCCAACAAAATAAGTTTTTGTAGTTGTTAGTACAGTATAACAAAATAAAGGAAACACTGCAAAGTTAATAAAATGATACACAACGTCAACACCTAGAATCTATAACTCAGGACCATCATGTATTATTAGTGAAGTTGACACTGAATGTATATCCATTAGGGCTCGGTATTTTCCGATGAACTTTTTGAAAAATAGAACGAGACAATATTTGACAAAACCGTGGATGATTTATTTTTTTGCTCGGACACCCATGACATTATATTGACAAAAATGTGTGAACAAAACAAACAGTAAAGTATCTTTTTATCAAATCCTTTCGAAAGTGTACTTTTACTCCTGTATATATAATTTCCCTATTCTACAAATGTGGTGTAAACTATTCCCTTTTCTACACATGTGGTGTGAACTATTCCCTTTTCTACACATGTGGTGTGAACTATTCCCTTTTCTACACATGTGGAGTGAACTATTCTCTTTTATTCACATGTGGTATGAACTATTCCCTTTTCAACACATGGAACGTGAACTATTTCCTTTTCTACACTCGTGGAGTGAACTATTCCCTTTTCTACAGATGTGGTGTTAACTAATCCTTTTTTTGCAAATGTTGTGTAAGATATTCCCTTTTCTACAAATGAGATGTAAACTATCCCCCTTTTCTACAAATGTGGTGTAAACAATTCTCCTTTTCTACAAATATTGAGTAAACTATATGATTTTTACAATGCATTTAACATAGTCTACGAATGAGGAAGATCTAACAATCGTGATTATGTTTATGTTTATTGAAATAAAGATTTTAAGACACAAATGTTAATACATAGAAATATTTTCAGGTTCATTCTTAAAACACTAAAATACATACAAAAGAAACGACAAATTCACCTTTTATCGGCCTTCTTCAAATAAAATACAGTATTTATATAAAGTATAAAAAAACCATGAAAGTTAGGGGTTCCTCTTGAAAGCAATTCTTGTCATCATCGCTTCTGAAAAACATAATTTTGAACAAAATCATAATAATGATGTCAAATCAACTTTATAAATCATATTGTTCAACGATTAAGTTTAGTTCACATGATTAAAAAAAAATATAACATATCATAACATTATGAATAAATCCCATAAAACATGACTTGAATCTAACTACAAAATCTCTTCCATTCAGTTGAAAAGTAGATTTTCTTTTTAATTTTGGTCTTTTATATTTTCTTCTTTATTTAGTGAGTGTAGAAATTTGCATTTACATCTTTAGTTAGATTTTTTTTTCATTAATTCTTAATATTTGTTACCTTGACTTCTACACAATTGTCAGGACCACATACTTCTATGATGGTGGCGGTAGACAAGGCTTTTGATTGATAAGTCTTTATGACCTCATTACCTAAATGTAAATGTATGATTAGTAATGTACATGTCATTTCAAAATACACGTACATTGAATAGTCCTTGACACGAAATATTTGCCGTTTGACGCTGAGCAAGCAATGTTCATACGTGATACAATTTCTGAGATAGTTGAAATAAATTTCATCCCTCGTAATTTTCACCTATCAGGCATTAGAATCTAGTACTTTCAAAAATTTGCTCTTCTAACACCAAACATGCTGTAAGTGATTATAAAGATAAGAAGATGTGGTATGATTGTAAATGAGACAACTGTCCACAAGAGATAAAATAACACAGAAATCAACAACTGATGGCCACCGTACGGCCTTCAACAATGAGTAAAACAAATACCGCATTGTCAGTTATTACAGCTATAATAGCTATAATAGCGAAATAAAAAAGTAAAACAATTAAAACTAAAAAACTAACGGCCTGATTTATGTACAAAATAATGTGCACATAAAATGTTATATACAGTAACAAACAACAACCACTCAATTACAGGTCTTGGCACAGGCACATGCATAATGTGGCGGGTTTAAACATGTTAGCGGGCGTCCAACCCTCACCATAACCGCAGAGTGGGTGTAACAGTACAACATATGAACAAGCTATAAAAATCAGTTGAAAAGGGCTTAACTCATCAGATCACAAAGCACAAAAACAAGTAACAAAAAATCATAGAGGACGTGGCAGGGTACTTGTACATCCCCACAACAAAAGCGCTAAGTAAAGATCTGAGAGTACTCGCAAATAATGACAGCCAATAACAACTAATAAAAAAAATAATGCATCTAAGACTAACATATCAATCAGTGCACATCCGACATCCAATGGATTTAGTGTAAAGGCGTCATTAACAGTCAGAGAAAAACATGACCTTTTGCAATGCCAAGAATGCATGAATGATTCGGCATTGCAGACTGTTGGTTTGTTTGAACATTTGTTTATCATGTATAGTATGCTGGTTTAAAGCAATAGATTTAAATTTAACCACGGCATCTCTCATCTGAAGATAGTAATCTTAATATATATATCGTCATTCAAGATTGAGAGTATTTGAAACAGATAAACTTTTGAGAGATATAAGTATATGAGAAAGTAGGAAATCATTAGTAATGCTTGCATTTTGGATATTGAGATTGATAGGCACTATACTGTTAGATACTATTCATTATAAACATGATAAATAAGAAGGTGTGGTATGAGTGCCAATGAGACAACTCTCCATCCAAGTCACAATGTATAAAAAGTTGACAATAATATGTAAAAGTACGGCCTTCAACATGGAGCATTGGCTTACACCGAACAGCAAGTTATAAAGGGCCCCAAACTGACTAGTGTTAAACAATTCAAGCAAAATGTTTTGTTATTCGCTTAAACTTACTTGGTTCATTATGCTCTCTCAGTTTGATAGGTACAGGTCTGTGTCGAGCAACTAAGGCAACTCTCCTTATATCTACTGCAATACACATTTGTGTGGACAAAATCTGTTAAAATGAAATTTATATACGTTTTTACAATTTGAAGTGTACCTAGTAAAAGAATAGGTCGTACATACAACTCATTACACAGACGGACGTACATTGTAAGGAGCAAAAAATGTAATTAGAAACAATGTGCTGTTAATTGATGTTATGGCAACTGAAGTATATGCACATCTTGAAGGTAGAAGAATTGTTTTGGCAACTGAAGTATATGCCGATATTGAAGGTGGAGAAATTGTTTTGGCAACTGAAGTATATGCCGATCTTGAAAGTGGAGAAATTGTTTTGGCAACTGAAGTATATGCCGATCCTGAAAGTGATGAAATTGTTTTGGCAATTGAATTATATGCCGATCCTGAAGGTGGAGAAATCATTTTGGCAACTGAATTATATGCCGATCATGGAGGTGGAGAAATTGTTTTGGCAACTTAAGTATATGAATATCCTGGAGGCGGAGAAATTGTTTTCGCATTTCAATAATTTATAATAAAACTACAAAAGCACAAATAACCGTTTAAATTCTGTATTACATTGTTTTGTCCTACTGTTGATAACATAAAAGAGAAGGTTTGTTTACACAGAAAAGTACAAATAAACCGTTAAGATGGCGGTATTTTGGAAAATTAAATGATCTGTCATAATTTGCGGTTTCCATTACAATAAAAATGATGTTGATATATATATATTTTTGAGTTCTAAATATATTTTAAGAAAAAATTCAATAAATTATGCAGACTGCGGCGGCAAAGCTAAGGAATTGACCATACTTACGTTACCTACACATGTTTAACGACCGTGCAGAAACAGATGGTAATTTACGAAAGGTTTGCAATTTTAAGATTGAAACGAAAGGTTTTCATAAATGAAAACTAATTACCGTGTCAAAGTATAAGTTGATTGAACGGAAACCCTTTTCCACTTTTTTGTACTGTCCTCCAGTATTGGTAGTATCGATTGTCTCTAAGTCAGCTTCCATCCCAGACGGTAAAGTTATTTCAAGTATTCCCATAGTACTCTGTCCTACCTTCAACCACCTGTGAACATTGATATTTTTTCTATTTTAGCAATATTAAAGTAGTCAGCACTTCTGTGTTGACAAAAAATATCATTAATATGGTCAGAATTACAAAATAGCTGTTTACAAAACTTTGAATTTTTCTAAATGCTAAGGATTTTCTTCCTCGGGAATATAATACCTTCACTATATTTGAGAAAACCTTCGGAATTTTAGGTCGTCAATGCTCTTCAACTTCGTACTTCATTTGACCTTTTTCACTTTTTTCATTAGGGCATCACTGATGAGTCTGTCGAAGACTTAACACACGTCTGGCGTACACAATTTTAATCATGGTATCTATGATGAGTTTATTTGTGTAGAGTAATATATGATGTTTCACTCATATTGGTAAGTATTTTAAAATTTTATATTATAATAAACTTTTCACTTATGTTGGTTGAATAAGACGTTTATCTACAGAAAAATGATCAAAGAATGTATTACCTGAAACAAACTTTGAGTTTAAAGCCTTTTGTTGAATCATTTAGTATCGTTGGTGTCAAGGCGAATGCAGGCTCTCTTAATTGTTCATTCACATTGAACACAACTGCAGCCTGCAGATAAGACAGAACATTTTGTTGCTTGCATTAAAAAATAATTATAATAATTAGATTATAACAATTTAGGTCTAAACATCTACGAGTGAAAATAAAAGTTAGTTACAATATAATAACTAGCAGACTAAAACACAAAAGTATTGGCCAAACAAATAAATAAGGCACAAACTACATACGATCCTTTAAGAGAGTAAAATGTAATATTTACCCCCATCATACACAATCTATCACTGACTATAAACATTAACTGACACACTTACCTCTATCATACACAATTCTCTATCACTAGCAGTTACTGTCACACTTTCTTTTATCATACACAATTCTGTATCATTAACAGTTACTGACACACTTACCTCTATCATACACAATTCTGTATCATTAGCAGTTACTGACACACTTACCTCTATCATACACAATTCTCTATCATTAGCAGTTACTGACACACTTACCTCTATCATACACAATTCTCTATCATTAGCAGTTACTGACACACTTACCTCTATCATACACAATTCTCTATCATTAGCAGTTAATGAAGGACTTACCTCTATCATACACAATTCTTTATCATAAGCAGTTACTGATATACTTACCTCTATCATACACAATTCTCTATTTTTAGCAGTTACTGACATACTTACCTCTATCATACACAATTCTCTATCATAAGCAGTTGCTGACATACTTACCTCTATCATACACAATTCTATATCATTAGCAGTTACTGACACACTTACCTCTATCATACACAATTCTCTATCATTAGCAGTTACTGACATACTTACTTCTATCATACACAATTCTCTATCATTAGCAGTAACTGACATACTTACCTCTATCATACACAATTCTCTATCATAAGCAGTTGCTGACATACTTACCTCTATCATACACAATTCTATATCATTAGCAGTTACTGACATACTTACCTCTATCATACACAATTCTCTATCATTAGCAGTTACTGACATACTTACTTCTATCATACACAATTCTCTATCATAAGCAGTTACTGACATACTTACCTCTATCATACACAATTCTCTATCATAAGCAGTTGCTGACATACTTACCTCTATCATACACAATTCTATATCATTAGCAGTTACTGACATACTTACCTTTATCATACACAATTCTGTATCATTAGCAGTTACTGACATACTTACTTCTATCATACACAATTCTCTATCATAAGCAGTTACTGACATACTTACCTCTATCATACACAATTCTCTATCATAAGCAGTTGCTGACATACTTACCTCTATCATACACAATTCTATATCATTAGCAGTTACTGACATACTTACCTCTATCATACACAATTCTCTATCATTAGCAGTTACTGACATACTTACTTCTATCATACACAATTCTCTATCATTAGCAGTTACTGACATACTTACCTCTATTATACTCTATCATTAGCAGTTACTGACATACTTACCTCTATCATACACAATCCTCTACCATTAACATTTACTGATACACTTACCTCTATCATACACAATTCTTTATCATTAGCAGTTACTGACATACTTACTTCTATCATACACAATTCTCTATCATCATCAGTTACTGACATACTTACCTCTATAATACACAATCCTCTTTCATTAGCATTTACTGACATACGTATCCCCATCATACACCATGTACACAATCATCTATCATTAACATTTACTGAAACATTTACCTTCATTATACACAATCATCTACTACTAACATTTACTAACACACTTACCTCTATCATACACAGTCCTTTACTATTAAACATAACTAACACACTTACCTTCATTATACACAATCATCTATTATTAACATTTACTAACACACTTACCTCCACCATACACCATCCGCTACCACTAGCAGTTACTGATACACTTTTCACAGTGTTGGGAATCTGCAATAGAATAAGGAAATAGGTGAAAATAAACCAGACAATCACAGTCGTTGGCAACTGAAATACAATGACTAGAGGAGGGTTAGCCGTTTTTTGATGCTCTTTATCCTTATATACTGCCTAAAATTTTCTTTGTTTCAAAAAACACTGACCATATTTATATTATTTAGTAGTTATATATGATTTGTTAGTTTTTTTATATTAAAATTCACAACTTGCTTTAATATACGGCTGTTAAACATTAATAGCTGCTAAGTATGCAGATCATTGCCCTTCTGTCCCTTTTATCTCCATACATCTGTGTTCCCATTCCTTAAACATAAAACGAATCGCCTAGAGTATATGCCTCCCAGAGCATGCATTTCCTTTCATGTTTTCCGTGATAGAGGGTTGCTGCTAACAAGGAAAATATTGAACCAAGAGTTCCAAGTTGTTATCATCCCTTCGAAAATTGTACGGACACCATCACGAGTTAGTTGACCGTTATGAAATATCAGTTTCACAGAAGACGACAGAAATGCTCCAATTGTCGTTACCATAATCCCGTTCTCTTTCATCGAATGGGACCTACCGAATTGAACATATCTTATCAACGTTGAGCAGGACCTGCTAACCCTTCTGGAGCACTTGAGATCACCCCGGTATTTGGTGGGGTTCATGATGATCAGTAAGTATTCAGTTTTGTATGTTGTGTTTAGTGTACTGTAGTTTGTTTTTTCGTCGTTTTATTTCGTTTTTTTGCCATGGCATTGTTAGTTTGTTTTCGACTTATGAGTTTAAGAATCCCTATGGTATCTTTCGCCTTGTTTATACTCTCAAATGTTTTAAAGTTTTTGATCTCCGGCTGTTTTCCTTTGGGATCAAATCATAATTATAATTCCAGAAAAACTTGTCGTTAATTTGGAAATAAGTTTCACAATTGTTTTTTTCAGAAACAATTGTTAAGTGAATAGACATAGATTTCGTCCACTTTTTATCCATTTTATCGGTTCCTAATTTGACATGCAATAAGTTCCGTTCTTTTACCCTTGTATTTTTATTTTAGTTAATTTGTACTTTATCGAAAAAATGTATTCTACATACTATATGCACTCTCAACTACAAAAACATTTTTGTTGGCGTCTTTGTCAGATTTGAAATCAACTGCAATAAGTGTTTTGATGGTGTCTTTATTATTAGATTTATTTGTATGTTTGTTTGAATTTTTAAGTCAGTCGTGTTGTATATCTGTGATATATGTTTACACAGTTTTGACTGCTGGATCCCAATTATTGTCACATTAAGCTATTTTGTCTGTTTGGGTTGCTCGCTCAATTTTGTCAATATAATGAAACTATGAACAACTGTCATGCAAGTGGAAGGTTTAGCCAGCTATAAAACGAGGCTTTACCTAACATTTTCGTCAGAAAATTCCTCAAGAATTTGACAGTTATTTTCTATTTGTTCCGTTAGGTGTTAAAGTCTCATGTTTGATTTTGATCAAGTTTTGTGCTGTCGTTGATGGGAGATGTCTGTTGTTATTCTGCGGTTCACATGTTGTAATGTACTATGACATTATTTATTTATTCATTTCTCTGTGCTGAGTGTTCTTGCGTTTGTTTGTACTGTATTCTTTTCACGCAGTGTTGTCATTTTAGCGATATTGTTTTAACATTGCTATATAAGCGGGAGCTTTGGCTAGCAATTAAACCAGGTTCAACCCACCATTTGTTCTTAAAATGTCCTGTACCAAGTCAGGAATATGGCAAATTTTATCAAATATTGCGTTTTTATGTATGTTGGTGTTTGTTTTTGTTGCAGTTCAGTGTTTCTGTTGTTCCGTTGTTTTCCTCTTATATTTGATATGTTTCCCTCGGTTTTAGTTTGTAACCCGGATTTGTTTTCTCTTAATCGATTTATGACTTTTGAACAGCGGCATACTACTGTTGCCTTTATCTATGGACTTCCTTTTTTTGAATTTACGTTGAAGTTCATTATTATTAGTTAATACTTTTTTTCCATATGTGCACAATGCTTAGAGTTTGTAGGCATAATTTTTATTTAAATTTCAAATTCATGATTTTAATTAAGAATACCTACTAATTCAAGCAAAACTGACCAATGGCAGTTTTTCGGATGCCTTTAAACCCTCTAGTTTTTCAAGCTCTTAAACGTTGCAGAAGTATGGCTTTGAAAACTACTAGATTATGAGTATACATGATGGAAATTTTTAAAGAAACACAAGTTGCGCTTAAGGAAATAGGTTAGTCACTTCTTACATGTATAAATATTTGTACACAAGAAAACATTCTTAAACTTATTGCGATTATAACTTACATCTTTATTCTGTAGAACCAAAGCATTTTGGTTGTTCACCTTGAATGTTTCACCTACAGGCCAGGTCACACCTTTAGTATTTACAGTCATTTGAAAATTAGGGGCGTAAAGCTTTCCTCCAAGTCCTGACAATGCCTGGACGGCTATCACTGTATCCTGTAAGACATACATATTTATAATAATAAATCACATTTCAACCAATGATATACCCAAGGGTTTTGTAGACTGTTGTTTGTCTTCTCGTCGTTTTTTGTTTTTTTCCATGTGGTTGTCAGTATGCTGAATATTGACCAAAAGTAACTATAAAAGGTTGCATAAATAAAATTAAATGACATATTCCTTCAGCAAATCTATTACGTTAAGTGCATTTCTTAGATTTGTTGGACATCAGATCAAGTCTCAAGTAAATGAGATTAAAAAAATAAAGAAAAAAACAAAAAAAAATTGCTACAATACCTTTTGCATTTGTATTTTATATATTACCATGAATATAATTATATCACCATTGTTTACCTGTGTAGAAATAAATCCACCACTTGGATTTCTTTGTCTAGCTAACCATTTTAACACACGAATGCCATTAGTTGTATCATCCCTCAAATTGTAACCTAACAGTACGTATGACGTCATTTCTACATCTAATGCTCTAACGTCATTGCGTGGTGACCTCCATGATTTCCAAGGTTGTATTTTATCTGATTGAGTGTCTGGTAATGCCCAATATTTTTCACCACCTTTAAAATGATATATATCATGTATATATAATATATATAATTTAGTACTTCCCTTATATTCATATGAAATTAAAAAAAAGTATAGACGTATTCCAAATACCTGAAGAACATGATACCCACCCTTCACCTTTTAACTTTGCCTGTTTTGTCGCCCTATTTTCAGCGGTCAGAAATGTTCTGTTCAACCAATTTTGGTTTGAAATTTTAAACCCTGTACACCCAATGTCACACGGATTTGTTGTTAGTCTCTCTCTATAGGTTGTATATATATGCTGTCGAATACAATTTGAATTGGGATTATAAATCTGATACTAGATTCGTAAAAAATCGATGAAAACTTTGAAACATCTCTACGACTATACCGCTTATGTCCTTTTTAACGGCAAACGTTCTGTTTCTATCTACAAGTTTCCTTTTCAAGTGGCATTTCGGTTTTTCACTAAATCGACCGACTTTTAAGAACCTATGTATTGGATTTTGTTTTATTTGTTTTCGTTCTGAATACGATTGAAACATTTACCCTTTGACTTTAATCAAACAGCTAACAACACAATCAAACATAAAACTCAATTACGTTAGTCAGCTATTAAAGACAGCATACGAAAAATATAAAACAATTCAAACAAACAAAAACCAACGGCATATTTTATGACAAAACAATAAACTAAGAACAAACACAAAAGACATCCACCAGCGACAACCACTGAATTACGGAAGTCCACATTGCCATTATATAATTAACAGAAATATGTATATGGGCGAATTATTCAAGTATATGCACATTTAAATCAACATGCTTATTTTTAAAAAACACAATAGGAGCTTGCAATAATATATTACTCATTACCAGTGTTGTTTGCTTTCTTCTCAAGTTCTCTAAGAATGGCATCAGTTGAAGAATGCTTAACCAATGATAAGGCGTAAAATGATATCGTAAGTTCGTACAAGTTATCCATTGACACAGGTGCTCCCTTTGCAGTGTAATCTGTTGCTTTCTGGATAGCAGCAGTAACTTGTTGCTTAATCTGAAATGCCAATGAATAATAAGTCGTATAATTACTTTTTGTTTCTTTCTTTTTGATTATTTTTGTCTCTTACAACTTGAATTAGCCTACAAGGGCAGGTTCAGGGAAGATTCCAGCAGATAATAGAAACCAATTAGTCTTCTTTGGTCGAAATCAGATCCTTTACCATGTCTACCCTGAAATTTCTCCAATGTACTAGATTTATTTAAGTGCATCCGATATATATATATATATATATATCTAATTCTTACGCGATTTATCCTCTTCCTGACCTGTTGATTATTTTTATTTCTCTAATTTTTGTGCTATTTTCACATTTATTGAGCGGTGTGAGAAAAATATTTCTCCTCACTAGTGAAATATCTGTTCTCAGCAAATGATTGGTCAAAATTTGATTATGACGTTAAAATTTCTGAATTTCTTCTGAATTTCCTATTGTGACGTCATGAACAAGGGGCGTCAATGCCTGATGACGTCACATATAAAGAACACAATCTTCTGCAAATCTTTGAAAAGGAAGGATAAAAATCATTAGAGAAACAAATTCTGCCACTATAACTCGTGTATTACGATATTTCTCCACTCTTAACTGTTAAATTTTAATTATTTAAAAAGCTCGGCAAGCCTCGCGCTTTGAATATTAAAATTTAACTGTCTCTACTGAAGAAATATAGTAACACACTTGTTGCAGTGATGGAATCTATATTAAATCAACGTTTGATCTCAGTTCTTCATTGGTTAAAATTCGATTATGACGTCAAATTTTCTTGCTTTCCTCTGAATTTCCTATTGTGACGTCATGAAAAATGGCAACCATGTCTGATGACGTCACATAGAAAGAACACATCTTTTTGCAGATCA
Organism: Mytilus californianus; assembly: GCF_021869535.1. Taxonomy (NCBI): domain Eukaryota; kingdom Metazoa; phylum Mollusca; class Bivalvia; order Mytilida; family Mytilidae; genus Mytilus; species Mytilus californianus. Next base: position 1,800,500 of record NW_026262690.1, on the reverse strand, counting down.
TTTGAAAATAAGGATTGAGTTTGTCTGCACATTGTTTAAAAATCATTAGAGAAACAGATTCCACCATCAAATCTTGTGCAATACGATATTTATCCACTCTTATATATATATCAGACAATAAATAAAATATAATAACGGTTTCAATTCATCACATTTACAAGCGCTTTCACTTCTTTCACAGATCTTGAGATAATCTCTCGTCTAGTACATTGGAGAAACTTAAGGGTAAGGGATCTGATTACTTTTTCCAACCGTAGATCACTATTAAAACGAAGTTAATTGAAATATAATCGGTTTATCATATACAGTCCTTGGATGGTGTAAACTTCCCACTCACACCATACACCATTACACCATTCACCATACACCATTACACCATACACCTTGTGCCATTACACCATACACGTTACACCTTTGCACCATACACCTTACACATTACACCATACACCATTCCCCATTCTATCTACACGATCCGAAATTACCCATAATGCAATTAAATTTCAAAGAAAGCGTGCGACTACAAAATTATTTATTTGATTTAAAAAACGAATTTTGATCACAATATTGTAAATTAATGTATAAAATTAAAATCTCCGTGGTCATGCCTATGATGGTTATATAAACAATACAGATTAAATATATATACATGTATTTGTAAAAAAAGTACGCATAAAACTTTGCTTGTAATGCAAATTTATCCGCGATCTGCCTATCTATAAATTAAAAACGATATTAGTTACAATGCTATTATTATCGGTTTTAACATGTATCGTAAATCTTATAAACTTGGTTTTCAGATAAAATCGACAAACAATGCCAAAAATGAATACTTCAGGATGACTGGTACATGTACAACATGTACAACAGAATTATTTTAAGCATCAACCAAAACTGACCATATTTGCACTTATAATTATAAAATTGAGAATGGAAATGGGGAGTGTGTCAATCTGTTAATTTATATAGGGCTAAAAAATTTGGAAATATTTTTGCCCTCCTTTTATTAAAAATATTGTCTCGCTACAAAATTTCAGTAATTTTGATACCTCAGGCTGACTCATATAACAAAATTATTTAACTCATCAACCAAAACTGACCATAATATTTTCACTTTATTATATAGATCTATATAGCCACATAGTAAATCAGCAATATTTTGATGTCAGGGTGGATTGTATAATACAAATGACAGCAACATTGCAAAACAACATGTACAATGACAAAAATTTGTCCCCATCAATCTAGATTGCCAGCATGTCCTCTTTTTATTCAATATATTGTCTCGCAACAAAATTTCAGTAGTTTTGATACCTCAGGTTGACTCGTATAACAAAATTATTTTAACGCATCAACAAAAACTGACCATATTTGCACTTTATTATGTATATCTATAAAGCCACATAGTAAATCAGCAATATCTTGTTGTCAGGATGGATTGTATAACACAAATGACAGCAACAGTGCAATACAATGACACCAACAATTTGTCCTGATCAATCTAGATAGCCAGCATGACCTCTTTTATTCAAAATATTGTCTCGCAAGAAAATTTCAGTAGTTTTGAGACCTCAGGCTGACTCGTATAACAAAATTATTTTAAAGCATCAACCAAAACTGACCATATTTGCACTTTATCATGTTAATCTATATAGCCGCATAGTAAATCAGCAATATTTTGATGTCAGAATGGATTGTATAATACAAATGACAGCAACATTGCAACACAATGACAACAAAAAATATACCCATCAATTTAGATAGCCAGCATGTCCTCTTTTTAATTAAAATATGGTCTCGCAACAATTTTTCAGTAATTTTGATACCTAAGGCTGACTAGTATAACAAAATTATTTAAACGCATCAACAAAATCTGACAATATTTGCACTTTATTATGTATATCTATATAGCCGCATAGTAAATCAGCAATATTTTGATGTCAGGATGGATTGTATAATACAAATGACAGCAACATTGCAATACAATGGCAACAAAAATTTGTCCCCATCAATCTAGATAGCCAGCATGTCCTCTTTTTATTCAAAATATTGTCTGGTAAGAAAATTTCAGTAGTTTTGATACTTCAGGCTGACTTGTATAACAAAATTATTTTAAAGCATCAACCAAAACTGACCATATTTGCACTTTTAATATTATGTATATCTATATAGCCACATAGTAAAGCAGCTATATTTTATTGTCAGAATGGGTTGCATTATACAAATGACAGCAACATTGCAACACAATGACATCAAAAATTATCCCCATCAATTAAGATTGCCAGCATGTCCTCTTTTTATTCAAAATATTGTCTCGCAACAAAATTTCAGTAATTATGATACCTAAGGCTGACTAGTATAACAAAATTATTTAAACGCATCAACAAAAACTGACCATATTTGCACATTATTATGTATATCTATATAGCCACATAGTAATTAAATCAGCAATATTTTGATGTCAGGATGGATTGTATAATACAAATGACAGCAACATTGCAATACAATGACAACAAAATTTTATTCCCATCAATTAAGATAGCCAGCATGTCCTCTTTTTATTCAAAATATTGTCACGCAACAAAATTTCAGTAGTTTTGATACCTCAGGCTGACTTGTATAACAAAATTATTTAAACGAATCAACCAAAACTGACCATATTTGCATTTTATTATTATGTAAATCTATACATGTATAGCCGCATAGTAAATCAGCAATATTTTGTTGTCAGAATGGATTGCATTATACAAATGACAGCAACATTGCAACACAATGACAACAAAAATTTGCCCCCATCAATCTAGATTGCCAGCATGTCCTCTTTTTATTCAAAATATTGTGTCACAAGAAAATTTCAGTAGTTTTGATACCTCAGGCTGACTCATATAACAAAACTATTTTAAAGTATCAACCAAAACTGACCATATTTGCACTTTATTATTTAAATCTATATAGCCGCATAGTAAATCAGCAATATTTTGATGTCAGGATGGATTGTATAATACAAATGACAGCAACATTGCAATACAATGACAACAAAAATTTGTCCCAATCAATCTAGATAGCCAGCATGTCCTCTTTTTATTCAAAATATTGTCTCGTAAGAAAATTTCAGTAGTTTTGATACCTCAGGCTGACTTGTATAACAAAATTATTTTACAGCATCAACCAAAACTGACCATATTTGCACTTTTAATATTATGTATATCTATATAGCCACATAGTAAAGCAGCTATATTTTATTGTCAGAATGGATTGTATAATACAAATGACAGAAACATTGCAACACAATGACATCAAAAATTATCCCCATCAATTTAGATTGCCAGCATGTGCTCTTTTTATTCAAAATATTGTCTTGCAACAAAATTTCAGTAATTTTGATACCTAAGGCTGACTAGTATAACAAAATTATTTAAACGCATCAACAAAAACTGACCATATTTGCACATTATTATGTATATCTATATAGCCACATAGTAAATCAGCAATATTTTGATGTCAGGATGGATTGTATAATACAAATGACAGCAACATTGCAATACAATGACAACAAAAATTTGTCCCCATCAATCTAGATAGCCAGCATGTCCTCTTTTTATTCAAAATATTGTCTCTTAAGAAAATTTCAGTAGTTTTGATACCTCAGGCTGACTTGTATAACAAAATTATTTTACAGCATCAACCAAAACTGACCATATTTGCACTTTTAATATTATGTATATCTATATAGCCACATAGTAAAGCAGCTATATTTTATTGTCAGAATGGATTGTATATTACAAATGACAGCAACATTGCAACACAATGACAACAAAAATTATCCCAATCAATTTAGATTGCCAGCATGTCCTCTTTTTATTCAAAATATTGTCTCGCAACAAAATTTCAGTAATTTTAATACCTAAGGCTGACTAGTATAACAAAATTATTTAAACGCATCAACAAAAACTGACCATATTTGCACATTATTATGTATATCTATATAGCCACATAGTAAATCAGCAATATTTTGATGTCAGGATGGATTGTATAATACAAATGACAGCAACATTGCAATACAATGACAACAACAATTTGTTCCCATCAATCTAGATAGCCAGCATGTCCTCTTTTTATTCAAAATATTGTCTCGCAACAAAATTTCAGTAGTTTTGATACCTCAGGCTGACTCGTATAACAAAATTATTTAAACGAATCAACCAAAACTGACCATATTTGCACTTTATTATGTAAATCTATATAGCCGCATAGTAAACAACAATATTTTGATGTCAGAATGGATTGCATTATACAAATTAAATGACAGCAACATTGCAACACAATGACAACAAAAATTTGTCCCCATCAATCTACATGTAGATAGCCAGCATGTCCTCTTTTTATTCAAAATATTGTCTCGCATGAAAATTTTAGTAGTTTTGATACCTCAGGCTGACTTGTATAACAAAATTATTTTAAAGCATCAGCCAAAACTGATCATATTAGCACTTTATTATGTCATGTATGTAAATCTATATAGCCGCATAGTAAATCAGCATATAGCCGCAAAGTAAATCAGCAATATTTTGATGTGAGGATGGATTGTATAATACAAATGACAGCAACATTGCAATACAATGACAACAAAAATTTGTCCCCATCAATCTAGATAGCCAGCATGTCCTCTTTTTTTTAAAATATTGTCTCGCAAGAAAATTTCAGTAGTTTTGATACCTCAGGCTGACTCGTATAACAAAACTATTTTAAAGTATCAAACAAAACTGACCATATTTGCACTTGATTATGTAAATCTATATAGTGGCAGCCGCATAGTAAATCAGCAATATTTTGATGTCAGGATGGATTGTATAATACAAATGACAGCAACATTGCAATACAATGATAACAAAATCTTGTCCGCTTTAATTTAGAGTGCCAGCATTTCATCTCTGTATTCGTTATATAAAACTGTCACTAAAGTCAGTATCAGCATGATCAGTATCTGTATTTCCCACTTCCATGACTTCTGAATATGGACGGGTACATCACAGATTCCTTTTGGGCTATTGTGTGATGGGTTGGTCTGCGCATAAATTAGTCGTGCTTGCTGAGGTGTGATGATTTAAACTCAGTAGTTCAGGATGGTTTGTATAATAAAACTATTCCACCTCATCATCCAACAGTGTGACTGACATGACAGATTTCATTTGTACTTTATAATGAAAAGTATGAGAAGTTCTCTTCTAGGAACAGTATACTGTTAGTATAATATGTCGGTTGGTTGATTTTGTTGGTGGCTAAATATCAAGTGGCAAATATTTCATTCCGTTTCACATAAGTATATTTTTTCGGACGTTCAAGATATCATTTATAATCCGTAAAGACAAATCTAACGAAATTGACGAGATTGTTCATAATTATACAACACCTTATGTGCAATAACACTGTACAATTTTCCTTTGAACATTTTTTGGAAAACAGAATCGTAAATCCAAGGCAAACATAGGTGAATGACGATAAGATATTTATAAAGAGACTGTCAAAAGTGGGGAACGAAGCAACTTTAAAAATGATGTTGATAACCCGTGATATAAAAATACTGTTCCGATGCGTGGATAACCTTTCTATCCGCCTTCTAGTTTAAATAAAATCCTTTCTTTTATGATAACTGCATGTGATCACAAGTGTGTAATTTTAAAGCCATTGTTTAATGTAAATAAGAATAAGAAAAAAAAAGATTTTTTAATATGTGTATATTAAATATATATGACATATAGAGTCTAACGAGTAAAGTAATTTGCTTTACTGGGAAAATAGAACAATAGGATTATTATTATTGTTTATGTTTACAATCCGAAAAATTAAAATAAAATGAACTTCGGTTTCAACCAATGAAATGTCGTACACCATTCATTCACACCATTCCCGATCGCACGTTACACAATCACACCATTCCTCATACACCATTACACCATTCCCCTTACACCATACACCATAGCACCATACACCTTCTACCATTGCACCATATGCCATACACCATTACACCATACACGTTATTTTGGGAAGTTTACACCATCCAAGGGCTGTAGTTTTAATGTAAAAATTCTGATTTCTAGAAATACCATCATAATTATATCCCATGCAACAACGTAGCGTAGGGTATAATGTTTTTGACCCGTCCGTCAGTCCGTTTGTCAGTCCTGTTCTTATCATCGCTACTCTTTTCAAACACATAACATAATTCCATAAAGCTTTGTAGATAATAAGAATATAATATGTAGATATGAATATTGATAGGAAATCATGATTCCATTTTATTTCTAGGAGTTATGCCTCTTTGAAATTAGAATGTTGGCCTAATATACTACTGTAACAGTTAGTCATCGATACTCCTCTAAAACCACGCAACAGATATTTCATGAAACATTATAGATTATTATGAAATACTATGTAGATGTGCATATCGACAGAAAGTTCTGAATCAACTTTTTTCTATGAGTTATGTCCCTTTGAATTTAGAATTTTGGCTTCAAAATATTACTGCGACAGTTTGTCTGCGCAATTCCTCTGAATACACCCAATAGAATTTCATGAAACTTTGAGGTAAATTAGGAAATAATATGTAAATGTGCATATCCACAGGAATTTTTCTTCAGTTGACTTTTGTGTTATGAGTCTTTGAACTTAGGAATCTTGGGAGATTTTATTTGCTCAGTGGCGTGTGGTATGTGGTAAATGTTATTTAATTTATGATACTGATGTCGTGCGAACGACACTTTCCAAAACATTAATAAGATTCTGCTTCTGCTTCTGTCAGATATAGCCACAATCAACAAATTGTTTATACTCTCATGAATTTGGTGCGCATACTGAACTTCCCCTTCCTAAACGAATATTTGAATTTAAAAAGTAAAATCACAAAAATACTGAACTCTGAGGAAAATTCAAAAAGGAAAGTCCCTAATCAAATTAAGTCTAACTTCTTTTTTTATATCTAAGGATGTTCATTTTAGATGTTGGAGCATCGTGCTAACACTTTTAAAAGTTGTTATGATGTTTGTTAGAAAGATATCGAGCTCATCTTCTTTCGATCATCTGGAGTCGGTCAGTCAATGCTTGGAGCCGCTATTGTGTAAAATAATCGTAACAAGAGAGACTATTTCCTTAGTATCAGTACTAGTACATCGACACAATGTATCAGTGCAGTCATGCAATACACATCAAACAAAAACAAATAGATCCACACTCAAATTAAAAAACAATTAAGGTTATTGAAAGTAACTATAATATTAGAAAGAAAGTGTGAGCTATCTTTAGAAAGTTCACCCATATGGATTTTCAAATAATGAAAATAATTTAATGCACATGGAAAAACAACAGCGATTTTTTGCTGTTCTTTATCTTAAAGTCTCAGTTACCATTTAAAATTTAGCAGCACCGCTCATTGAACTGGATGTTCAAGACGACCCAAACATTCGATTGATCTTTGCTAGATGTTACGACTATGGATTGGAGAAAAGGGGGGAAGGTAATATCAAAAACGTATAAGCTATATATGGCAACGAAATCTAACAGATACTGATAGAAATTGCCTGACTATCGGTAATGTACAAAACAAAACAATAATAAATACTGGCAAAACTTGCCTGATAATCTGTATTGTACAAAACAATACAAACGTTAAGACAATAACGGAGTACATCATTATACGTTATTGGTATCTACGATGGACATTTTATTGATGAAACTTTTATTTGCTTGTTCTATTTATTAGTATTTAACGATTTATATTTTTCAGTTATGAATAACTTTTTATATGATTGAGTTATGAATATAGAAGTCAGTTGTACAACTTTTATTTAGGTGAACACGTATCAACAAAAGTCAAACGTTAGGGACTTTTGTTGTATTGTGTTCTTCGGTAATAATGAGTGGTATTATTTAACTTACCTTTGGAGATACTTGATCATTAGCTCTTGCTTCGTGGAGTGCGATCAGTACAAATGCTGTAAGGCTTCTTTTACTCGAAACAGAACCTCCCTGAAATATCAACACTTAAATAAATCCTGATGTACAGATAAGGTTAAAATCATATAATTCCGCATATTTAAAAGGCGAGACATCTATTAGAATTTGATTTTCTTATCACAGATACCTCACCATACCAACTGCTGTCATTGGGTTTTAATCTTTCAATCTAACTTACGTCTTAACAAGGGGTTCGTACTAACATGAGCAACACGACGGGTGCCACATGTTGAACAGGATCTGCTTAACCCTTCCGAAGTACCTGAGATCAACCCGGTTTTAGGTGGGGTTCGTGTTGCTTAGTCTATAGTTTTGTTGTGTTTTGTGTACTGTTGTTTGTTTTTGGTCTTTTTTTCTGCTTTTTGCAATTGCGTTATCAGTTCATTTTCGATTTTTAAGTTTGAATGTTCCTTTGGTATCTTTTGCCTCTCTTTAACATCTCTCAATTAATTTTGTTTTCTTAAAAAAATATCGTTAACTTGATATAGGTTGCTGTTGACAACGTCGTCTTGATCGGATGTTGCCACACTCGCCCAAAATGTAACGTATTCTTTAAGTGTAAATAATTTTTTTTTTTCTAACGATTCTTTTTTTGTAATTCAAGCATTGTAATCAGTTTAATATTCTTCCCATGATACACTTAGTATTTAATAATGAACAAGTAAAGAATGATACTGACCTGCATTTCCTTATGAATTACAATCCCCGGTTCATTGAATGCCCCTGATGGCTCCTGCTGTCTAATAAGCCATTGGATAGCTTTTGTCATTACATTTATGTCGATGAATGTCAAGTCTGCAGCTTGAGAAAAGGATTTAACTACAAATGCGGTTAACCTGGAAAATAAAAAGGACATCAATTGTATTACAATAATAAAGGGTAAATAAACCGACCTATTTGGAATTTACTGTTGTTGCTCCGATTAACGTGAGGCAGAATGACTGAAATCAACTAGGCATAAGTTTTACGGTCACCATCACGAATTAGTTAAATACGATGCATGTGTTTCAACTTGATAGCGATATGTTTTCGTTGTCTAAGAAGGATTACAAGACTAGCAATAAGACTGAATCTGGATTCGCATCGCGGACGATAGATGCATAACAGAAAACGTATACCATGCAGACGCTCCCAGTCACGCTCCTTTTAGAGTTCATGCGATTCTCTCAGTTTTTTGTTAAAGGTTTGCTGTTTGCAAGAACGCTTTTAAACCAAGAGTTCCGATTGGTTAAGTAAAAATCATACGGACGCCATCACGAGAGAGTCTATTATATATCATCCGATCCTGTAGCAGTATTTATATTGACGGAGGTTTATGACGTCGCATACAGTTAACATTGTTATGTCATATGATAAAATCAGAGAATATCGAGGAGTTGTTTAAAACTTTCAATAGGGCAAACATCATAAAACTAGAATATATTGATGAGTTGTCTAAGGGTTGTCTATGGCAAACCTATAATAAAACCTAATGCTATCGAGGAGTTATCCTAGTCGTTTGAAAATGCAACTCATAATAAAAAATCAAAGGATGAAATGAAACCTTACCAGGTACTTCCACTTTTATCGTTATTTCCAAACGCACTGAATGAACCATCGTTATGTGCAAATGAGAGTTCCCTTTGATAACCTAAAAAGTTATTTATATTCAATTTATTACGTAAATGATTAAATGAAATATAAGTTTGATTCAAAGAGGCTGTATAGAATGTAAACTAATATTATTTGATTCGACCTATCATAATTTTTATATGACACGTTGTATGAGAAACAAAAATTGATTTTTCGAAATATTTTACAATCTGGCTGGAAAACAGTTTGACATTTTTGAAAAAAAGCTCGTCCTTTGTTTGTGTGGTTCATAAGTGTTTCTCGTTTCTCGTTTTTTTATATAGATTAGACCGTTGGTTTTCCTGTTTGAATTGTTTTAAACTAGTCATTGTAGGGCCCTTTATAGCTTGCTATTCGGTGTGAACCAAGGCTCCTTGTTAAAGGCCGTACTTATACCTTCAATTGTTTACTTTTTATGCATTGTGACTTGGATGGAGGGTTGTCTCATTGGCACTCATACCACATCTTCTTATATATATTGAAAATCAATTACATCATACTTTACACAAGTATTACAAACTTAAAATAATACATATGGTGAGAATTGGTTCAGTTTAGTCTTATGAAAAAGAAAGGTCAACGTATATAAACATTTCTTGTTTTGGATTATTAAATCATATTTTGTAAACACACCACTCAGATTTAAATCAAAAATTCTCTGAAACTGACACTATCAAGATGCTTGATTGACAACATAAATGTACTTGTTACGTTTAGCGGACGTATATTTAAAAAAAAAATCGGCATTCCCATTGGAACTAATTGTGTTTGTCTTCTAACCGACTTGTTCTTTTGTTTATATGAGGCAGAAATTCGTTGTTGTTGGTTCATGTCTATCATATTTGTATTTCGTGAATTGTTTTGTAATAAATTAGGCCGTTAGTTTTCTCAATTTAATTGTTTCATATTTTTCATGCCGAGACCTTTTATAACCGACTAAGGTATTGGTTTTTCTAATTGTCGAAGGCAATACGGTTGCCTATCATTGCTTACATTCACTTTATTTGAACTTTGGTGAATAGTTGTCTCATTTGCAATCTCCTTTTTTTTGTATTCATACAGAAGCTTCTTACGTAGAATGATAAGCTAGTATTATTTTTAAACTTCACTCTAAATAAATGAACTATGATTCAAAGTTTGGTGACTATGTTGAACGCATCTATCCTATCGAACTTGAAATCTAGGTCACCATAGAAACAGTTAAGTCTGCCCCTAATCTAGACTTGTAAAAATTGGTAATGGCGGTCGGTTGAGAACTTAATTTTAGGACAGAAAAGGTGATGTCAGCTTTCCAAAGGTGAAGTTTTAACCTTTCTGGAACAACACTCCACCAGCACCTGCATATGGCGTATATATATATATATATATATATATATATATACCTCTCAGTTAAAACGTAGTTTTAGAGCTTGTGTTTTCTATGATTATTTCCTTGATTGAGGGTATCTGCATACAAGGAGGATATTAAACCAAGAGTTCCAAGTAATTTAGGATTTTCAAATATTTTGGCCTCGAGCATCACTGAAGAGACATTAATTGTCGAAATGCGCTTCGGTGCATTAAACTTGGTACCGTTAATATTCTTTAAGACATTCTTTTGAAAATTTCAAAGACACCTTTACGTTGACCGTTACGGATATATTAATATGGTCGTAAACACAATCCAATACCTTTCCGCAAATGTAACATCAACTTATCAGACTTATCATCGAATTTGTGCTTCCACCATCAAGACGACGGATGTAACATGTGGATAAGGATCTGTTTACTTTTTTTCAGAGCAACTGAGGTCACCCCCGGTTTTTGATGGGGTTCATGTTGCTCGGTCTATTGGTTTTATGTTGCTCTTTGTAGAATGATGTCGTTTTTGTTTTTTATTATCGTGTTGTCAGTTTGGCTGATGAGTTTGAATATCCATTTGGTATCTTCCGCCTCTCTTTTAACTATCAGCATATCATCACATGTTTTATAAAAGTATACGTAATGACCGATGATAAGAAACGTTATATTACCTCCCTCTAGAAATTTAGCTGTCTTCTTCTTAATTTCTTCTGTTAGTCGGTTAGTTGCTTTCAGATAAGCACTAACGTAAACATTTGGGGTAAAACCAACCATATTTTGTTCTCCACTTCCTGATGAAATCTTAAGCAGGTCTCCCAATCCTGCCAATGTTGCCCCCAGTAAATCTCCTGATAAAACAATAGTAAACGTCGTCATCATACTTTATATAGTAATACAGCAATTTATTAGCAAAAAAACTATATTTGTATTGCCAACAGGTGGTGGCTTACAACTGTTTACATCTGTGTCCTGTAGTTTTATGACTAATTCTCATGGGCAGTCATACCAAATCTTCTTTTTCTCATATAGAATAAATTAAATTTGAAAGATAAATAAAATATTAATTTCCGTTTCTAAATATATTTACAAATGCCGTTTTCTCCATGCTGAACTGTAACATCGGTAGACAACTCTATAAGTGTGTGCTTATATACAATCTAACAATGTTAAATATGCAAATTTGCAGATTTAACATTGTTGTGCTGATATTTAAAGTAACTATGAATATAATATGTGTTTTCAGCCGCGTATCACCTTCACTGGTGATCCAATGGATGGATCTGTCGTAGAGTTGTCACTTGTTTAGACGTACGTATATACAATATAAGTATATTTATTATGAGAAAAATCGTACTTATGTTTTTCTATCAGCTACCATAAGTTTGTTTATTCTGTTATTAATTCACCTTTTTTATAGCTTTACCTTTTTTTGTTATTAATATTGATTGCCCTGTTATTCCAAAATGGACATTGTTCCCGCAAAAAGACACTATTAATAGTGGGGTAAACAATAATTGAAAGACAATTATCGCGGCATAGTACAAATGCATGATTTTTCATTAGTTGATAACTTTGATAAATCCAATGTCTTATTAAATGATATGGTTTTATTTATTCCTCCTTTCATGAGGTTAAATTATGTAATTGCCGTATTGACATTATTGTATGCAATCAGCAATTTGTCTAAAAAATTTAAATCACGGCGAACAATATGGAGATAAAATAAACCATACACAAAATTTAAATCACGGCGAACAATATGGTATAGGGGAATAAACTATGCACAAAAGTAAAATCAGGGCGAACAATATGGTATAGATAGAACAAACTATGCACACAAGTTAAATCACGTCGAACAATACGGTATTGATAGAATTAACTTTGTACAAAAGTTAAATCATGGCGAACAATACGGTATAGATGAAATAAACTATGCACAAAAAAGTTAAATCACGACGAACAATATGGTATAGATAGAATAAACTATGCACAAAAGTTAAATCGCACAGTTTTTTAATTCTGAAAACGCATAATCGTTTCATTCAATATTTCGTAATTCGCTTCTATCAATAGTACATGTTCAGTGAGTACATTTAAGAATTTCGTATTCATTATTAGATATATTTTCGATAAGTTACCCTCCCGCCCATCCCTAATTTTTAATTATTGTACTAGCTAGTTTTTTGCTTTTTTTTTGTTTTACATATTTAACTTATGCGGGCTATTTTTGTAGAGTTCGCAACATATTTTTCATGTATGTTTATAAATCAATTGTTATATAAACTTGTACAATAATTTTCGGCAAAAATATAAGTATTATTTATCTTGTTTTCTATTTTGAGCCAGAGATAATTACGGCGAACAATACGGTTTAAATAGAATAAACTATGCACACAAGTTAATTCACGACTATACACAAAAGTTAAATCACGGAGAACAATACGGTATAGATAGATTAAACTCTGCACAAAAATTAAATAACGGCGAACAGAACGGTATAGATAGAACAAACTATGCATAAAAGTTAAATCACGGCGAACAATGCGGTATAGATAGAATAAACTATGCACAAAAGTTAAATCATGGAGAACAATATGGTATAGATAGAATAAACTATTCTTAAAAATTAAATCACGGCGAAAAATACGGTATAGATAGAATAAACTATGCACAAAAGTTAAATCACGGCGAACAATATGGTGTAGATAGAATAAACTATGCACAAAAGTTAAATCGTACAGTTTTTAATTCTGAAAACGCAACATTATATGCAAAGTTCGTTTCATTCAATATTTTGTAATTCGGTACTATCAATAGTTCATGTTCAGTGAGTACATTTAAGAATTTCGTATTCATCATTAGATATATTTTGGATAAGTTACCCTCCCGCCCATCCCTAATTTTAATTATTGTACTAGTTTGTTTTTGTTTTTTTTTTTTTTTTTGTTTAACATATATAATTTATGCGGGCTACTTTTGTAGGGTCCGCAATTTTTTATACTCTATTTTTCATGTATGTTTATAAATTATTTGTTACATAAACTTGTACAATAATTTTCGGCCAAAATATAAGTATTATTTATCTTGTTTTCTATTCTGATCCAGAGATAATTACGGCGAACAATACGGTATAGATAGAATAAACTGTGCACAAAAGTTAATTCACGACTATGCACACAAGTTAAATCACGGAGAAGAATACGGTATAGATAGAATAAACTATGCACAAAAGTTAAATCACGGCGAACAGTACGGTATAGATAGAACAAACTATGCACAAAAGTTTAATCACGGCGAACAATACGGTTTATATAGAATAAACCATGCATAAAAGGTAAATCACGGCGAACAATATGGTACAGATAGAATAAACTATGCATAAAAATTAATTCACGGCGAACAATATGGTATAGATAGAATAAACTATGCACAAAAGTTAACTCACGGCGAACAATATAGTATAGATAGAATAAACTATGCACATAATTTAAATCACGGCGAAAAATATGGTCAATATAGAATAAACAATGCATAAAAGTTAAATCAGGGCAAACAGTACGGTATAGATAGAATACACTATGCACAAAAGTTAAATCACGGAGAACAATATGGTATAGATAGAATAAACCATTCTTAAAATTTAAATCACGGCATACAATACGGTATAGATAGTATAAACTATGCACAAAGTTAAATCACGGCGAGAAATATGGTATAGATAGAATAAACTATGCACAAAAGTTAAATGACGGCGAACAATACGGTATAGATAGATTAAACTATGCACAAAAATTATTTCACGGCGAACAATATGATATAGATAGAATAAACTATGCACAAAAGTTAACTCACGGCGAACAATATGGTATAGATAGAATAAACTATGCACAAAAGTTAATTCACGGCGAAAAATATGGTAAATATAGAATAAACAATGCATAAAAGTTAAATCAGGGCAAACAGTACGGTATAGATAGAATAAACTAGGCACAAAAGTTAAACCACGGAGAACAATATTGTATAGATAGAATAAACTATTCTTAAAAGTTAAATCACGGCAAACAATACGGTATAGATAGTATAAACTATGCACAAAGTTAAATAACGGCGAGAAATATGGTATAGATAGAATACACTATGCACAAAAGTTAAATCACGGCGAACAATACGCTATAGATAGATTAAACTATGCACAAAATTTTGTTAACGGCGAACAATATGATATAGATAGAATAAACTATGCACAAAAGTTAACTCACGGCGAACAATATGGTATAGATAGAATGAACTATGCACAAAAGTTAAATCACGGCGAAAAATACGGTAAATATAGAATAAACAATGCATAAAATTTAAATCAGGACAAACAGTACGGTATAGATAGAATAAACTATGCACAAAAGTTTAATCACGGAGAACAATATGGTATAGGTAGAATAAACTATTCTTAAAAGTTAAATCACGGCGAAGAATACGGTATAGATAGTATAAACTATGCACAGAGTTAAATCACGGCGAAAAATATGGTATAGATAGAATAAACTATGCACAAAAGTTTAATCACGGAGAACAATATGGTATAGGTAGAATAAACTATTCTTAAAAGTTAAATCACGGCGAAGAATACGGTATAGATAGTATAAACTATGCACAGAGTTAAATCACGGCGAAAAATATGGTATAGATAGAATAAACTATGCTCAAAAGTTAAATGACGGCGAACAATACGGTATAGATAGATTGAACTATGCACAAAAATTAATTCACGGCGAACATTATGGTATAGATAGAATAAACTATGCACAAAAGTTTAATCACGGAGAACAATATGGTATAGGTAGAATAAACTATTCTTAAAAGTTAAATCACGGCGAAGAATACGGTATAGATAGTATAAACTATGCACAGAGTTAAATCACGGCGAAAAATATGGTATAGATAGAATAAACTATGCACAAAAGTTCAATTACGGCGAACAATACGGTATAGATAGAATAAACTATGCACAAAAGTTAAATCACGGAGAACAATATGGTATAGATAGAATAAACTATTCTTAAAAGTTAAATCACGGCGAACAATACAATATAGATAGAATAAACTATGCACAAAAGTTTAATCACGGAGAACAATATGGTATAGGTAGAATAAATTATTCTTAAAAGTTAAATCACGGCGAACAATACGGTATAGATAGAATAAACTATGCAAAAAAGTTAAATCACGGCGAACAATACGGTATAGATAGAATAAACTATGCACAAAAGTTAAATCACGGCGAAAAATATGGTAAATATAGAATAAACAATGCATAAAGTTAAATCAGGTCAAACAGTACGGTATAGATAGAATAAACTATTCTTAAAAGTTAAATCACGGCGAACAATACAGTATAGATAGAATAAACTATGCACAAAAGTTAAATCACGGCGAACAATATGGTGTAGATAGAATAAACTATGCAAAAAAGTTAAATCGTACAGTTTTTAATTCTGAAAACGCATCATTATATGCGAAGTTCGTTTCATTCAATATTTTGTAATTCGGTACTATCAATAGTACATGTTCAGTAAGTACATTTAAGAATTTCGATTTCATAATTAGATATATTTTGGATAAGTTACCCTCCCGCCCATCCCTAATTTTTAATTATTGTGCTAGTTTGTTTTTTTGTTTTTTTTTGTTTAACAGATATAACTTATGCGGGCAACTTTTGTAGGGTCCGCAATTTTTTATACTCTATTTTTCATGTATGTTTATGAATTATTTGTTATATAAACTTGTACAATAATTTTCGGCCAAAATATAAGTATTATTTATCTTGTTTTCTATTCTGAGCCAGAGATAATTAAGGCGAACAATAAGGTATAGATAGAATAAACTATGCACAAAAGTTAATTCACGACTATGCACACAAGTTAAATCACGGAGAAGAATACGGTATAGATAGAATAAACTATGCACACAAATTAAATCACGGCGAACAGTACGGTATAGATAGAACAAACTATGCACAAAAGTTTAATCACGGCGAACAATACGGTTTATATAGAATGAACCATGCATAAAAGTTAAATCACGGCGAACAATATGGTATAGATAGAATAAACTATGCATAAAAGTTAAATCACGGCGAGAAATATGGTATAGATAGAATAAACTATGCACAAAAGTTAAATCACGGCGATTAATACGGTAAAGATAGAATAAACTATGCACAAAAATTACATCACGGCGAACAATATGGTATAGATAGAATAATATATGCACACAAGTTAAATCACGGCGAACAATATGGTATAGATAGAATAAACTATGTACAATAGTTAAATCACGGCGAAAAATATGGTAAATATAGAATAAACTATGCATTTAAGTTAAATCAGGACAAACAGTACGGTATAGATAGAATAAACTATGCATAAAAGTTAAATCACGGCGAATAATACGGTATAGATAGAATAAACTATGCACAAAAGTTAAATCACGGAGAACAATATTGTATAGATAGAATAAACTATGCATAAAAGATAAATCACGGCGAACAATACGGTATAGATAGAATAAACTATGCACAAAAGTTAAATCACGGCGAACAATATGGTGTAGACAGAATAAACTATGCACACTTAAAAGAAAGTATTCACACATAACGTGTTCAAACTCACCGATAACTTGTATCTTAATAAACTCTGAATCTTTTACAAGATTTGGAGGGAAAGACAATAGTATATTGTCTGAAAAACTTCTTTGTTGTCGAAGGTCAATAAGTAATGGTACGTTATAGCTTTGTTTTATACCTTCTGCCTACAATATATTTAAAAGAAAATGTTCAATTGACATGCCCTGTCTAGTAAATTTATATCATTCATGCTTGTGTCTTAACACACACTCACACACATTGAAGCTTCAGAGAAAATAAAGGCTGGTGGAACTATGCAACTACAATGTGAAATATAGAAGGAAAGTTAGGTTGACTGGTTACTATGAGTACTAAATGTACATTAACTTGGAGAATAATAAATGTTATTCTGCTGCTCATCAACACATAGTACCAGAGGAGAAGTTTTTGACGAGCATATGTGTATTTGTGAACAATATTGTCTTAACAAAGAAAAAGAAGTGGATACCAGGAGGTAATTAAACGTTATTAGTCACAACAAGATAACTATAAATAAGATTAGACAAAAACGAAGGTGCAGCAAAATTGGTACCGTTAATCTCACACATTACATATACATCAGGAGATGAGGAATGTGCAAATGAGACAACTATTTACGAGGGGGTGGACAGGGGGTACCCTTCTCCCACCTCCCGCCCCTATCTCCCACCTTCCACTTTAAGAATTTTTTTTTCACTCCCACCTATTTTTCCTATACCTTGTAGTCGGTTATAAAAGGCCCTGACATGAAAACCTGAAACAATTCAAACTAGAAAACCAACGGCCATATTCATAACAAATCAATGTACTAAAAACAGATATGACAGACATGAACCACTGAACTATAGGCTACTCACTTTGGACAGGCACATAAAGAATGTGGCGGGGTTTTAACATGTTTGTGAGTGCTAACTCTCCCCTAAGCTGGAAATGGTGTAACAACACAGCATAACAACTAAAAAATCAGTAGCAATTTTCTTAACTCAAAAGATCGGTACGAGGCATCAAACAACTAACATTAAAACATTAGGAACAAAGAATCGAAATAAGAGTCGACGCAGTTCTTGAAAGATTGTTCATAGCCCATTACAACTAAGAAAATAAATCATTATCTCCCAGAATAAAGCATCAATCAGTACTCATCCAACGGATAAATTGTAAATACGTCATAAAATGTCTGAGAAACGAATGACCTTGTGCAAGTCTTATTGTAGTTTTAAAGTGGTGCTTATTTGATATCAATATCGCCTACCAAACTGGCCCATTTATTCATTAAAGGTTGTTAACTTCACGCAAATCAAATTTGTGTTTTGTTCATCATAAAGAATATTTGTCAGCATAAGAGACTACCAATACAACTTAAATTCACCTTTAAAAATAATACTCAAACTGAAAAACAAAATGTTATATTTCGAAATATTTGGAAAGTTTTCATTTTAATTTGCCTATCTGTAGTTTTCCTAGATCATTTGTAACGTTGAAAGGTGCAAATTTAACTCGCTTTCTGCGCATTGTAAACAGGGCCGTCTTGTAAATAGAAAATAAGATGGAGTCCAAGTGTGTGTCGTCATAATTAAAATTGACACGTCAATTGTTTCTTTTTTAAAAACTTTTTTTAGACCAAAATTGACATTTCTCTTGGTGTTGCTCGCTATGAAATTAATAAAACCATATAAAAGTAAACTACATGTTTCAATTCATATACATATCTTGAAACAGAAGGTTTTCTAGAACTTTGTGCTTCATGAAATCAAAATGGCTGCCTTTCGAACGTGTTGTTATATGTCCGATTCGAAGAAAGTTCTGAATTTTCCTATCGCTCAGTGTAAAATGGTTGACAAATATAATGCATAGTACCTTATGATCAAATGAGAATAGAGCATGGCATGAACAAGTTATTTCTTAAATAGGTCTTCAGGATAATCCAACCGGCATAGGGAAAACCAATAGTAAACAATCCGAAAAAAATGCTTAACGGGCAAACTTACCTCTATGAGAAATTCCCGTTCAACAGCATCTGCACCCTGAGTAGATCTAGCTGTTCCCTTCAGTAATATTTTACCAAGTGCAGTTGGTTTAATAGGGAAATACACAGAATTAACACTGTCTTTCTTTACTAGCACAGACTGACATGAAAATAAAGAAAAAATCTTTTTCAAAATCAACGTCAAAACTTCAATATTTTTCTAAAAATAACACGACTTAACATCATCATGAAAATCATTGGCATGACATGCGCAACATGGTGTTGTGTCTAAATAATGTTCAAATACATTGGCTGGGTGAAATATAATAGTGAGTTCAAATATTTTTTTTCAAATTTTTGATCGTTAATGATAAGAATTGAATCAGGTGGTTATAATATAAATATGAAACGTGTTTTCACTAGCACGGCGGCACTGTTTGATTAGTTTATTGATTGATGTTTGCCTCACTTTCTATGTAAATATTAAATACAAATGTTTAAGACACACAATTTCAAGCCGTATACTGCTTTTTCTATTCAATTTTTACTTTTGCTTTGATTCCCACAAAGAGACAATACAAATTGAAAATAAATGCCAGTCCCATTATCGTATTTTTGGATTGGAACTGCTTAATTTTTAATTGTATGTGTATTGTGTAGTAGACTATTGTTTGGGTGTTCCTCTTTCCCGCTTTCAATGATTTTGTTGGTATTTCCCAGACGTTTGTCTTTTTCTGTTATCTTATAATCAATAATAAAAATGATAAAAATAGTAATTATATTAATAATGCCTAAAGGTAAATACGATGTTTATTTCATAATTCGAATTGAATTGACTTTCAGTCTATTGAAAGGTTAACCTTGTATACAGTTATCTAAAAGAAATACCAAATTGTTCAATATGGCAAGGTTCTACCAGAGCAAAAACGATTGTAAATAAAACGTCGGTTGGAGTCAAAGAAGACATGTACGGTAATCCTTGTAACTGTGGTGAGTTTTGTCAACAAATTGGTAGATTCTCCCGCTGAGAGCGTTTCTGCAAGAGGATATCAGCAGCCCAGTAATCCACACTAATGTTGTGACATGACAGACCATCAACACAAAATACTTATGTTTTACTACACCAAGCATAGATGACCTTCGTCAAATTTGGGTCAACATTTTAGCTTTATTTTGTTTGCAATGTCCTCATACATCGTAACTGATTTGGTTTTCCAACTTATTTCATGTATCTTGTGTAGATGAAATGCGCGTCTGGTGTACTACATTATAAGCCTGTGATCTTTGATGCGTTTTGTTAAAGAACAATAAAAAACACAAAATCCATTTTCACCTACATTATAAGTTCTTGATTAGTTGTCTAGCTATAAAGCAAACAAACAGTGGAATTCTTGAAGGACACATTCTGTAACATAAGTGTAAACCAGATGTGTTCAGTGCAACGATTGTACACAGTTCTGTAATGGATAATGTCGTTTACAATTCAAAAGGTGCATAAGCTTTGTTTTTACCTATGTTAAGTTTAACGTAGTATATTTTTGTTTGTCCTTGACCAAAGTATTTTCCTTTCCTGCAACGCTATTCTTTTAAAGGTAGTGTTTTATTTAAAGTATATTTACCTTTGTCCAACCATCACCACCTGGATTAAAACTGTTTCCATTTCCATCTACAAAACTGAAGTCAGCATTGTTTGACAGCTTCACAGATACCTGATGAATAAAGTTGACTGATCTTATTTAATACAGAAATGAAACTTGGTAAATGTTATAATAGCAATAAGCCTAGATCCAATGAAACTGATTTCATCGCAAGTTAAATTTTTATAATAGTATTATCTCAAGTTTGTACTATAAGTAAGGTTTCATCTTTCTCAAGATATCTAAGATAACTAAGATTGTCGTAACGTTTATGCCATTTTTTTCGTTAATCAAACTAACAAAAATTTCATCTTCATTTACTTTTATATCATTCTACAAAGTACTTAGAAAAAAGTAATTTTACAATCTATGAAAAAATAATATTCTAAAACACTGTTCCCGAAACGTTTAATATAAAAAAATTGGGAGATGTTGTTTTTTTTTTCAATCTTAGAAAACAAAAGTCCTGGAGCCAATATCAATATGTTATAGCTTATATGATCAAACACGCAATCTGTTTACGATTTAGATTCAACATAGTGTTTACCCAAATAAGGAAAATGTAATTCAGTCGTTGTCGTTGTTTGGTGTCAGGATGTTTGTTTTTGTTTGTTTGTTTGTTTCATAGCTTGCTTTACAGAATATGTTATGCCAATTGTTTAAGCCCCAGGCAAGGGGTTTTCATATGACGTAGTTGTATCAAAGGTAAAACTACATTATACATAGTTAAAGAAAACAATTTTGACTGTCCTTTCTCTTTCTCTTTTGATTTTTGTTTTATATTTTGCTACTCAAACGTCTAGTCATGAACTTCCCTGATCCAGGTTTATGTTTCTTCATATATATATATCATATTCATTGCAATTGGTATCATACATTCGTATAAACTTGTTTTTAAAAGCTTTCCCAAACAATTTAATTATTATTTCATGTCATACTGTAATCGTGAGTCATCCGAAGACGTGTGTTGTTCAACAAAGCGTTCATAGCTTTTACACTTTCCTTTCATGAAAACAAGTATCCTATATTTGAAGACCTGTAAACTCGACAGAATTTTATCAATTCCTATCACTTAATTTTTTTTATAAATGTGTTTGTTGAAGAAAGTTTAATGATGAAAAAACAGTTATGGTCGGTATTTGATTCTTCTATGTATAACCTTGTCGGCGGCTGGGATTTCGAATGATATATTCGGGCTTTGGAACCTTTTCTTCGTGAGAACTATTACCTTCCTCACTAGTACGTTCATAATCCGGCTCAGCAAAGTCAAAGTTATACAAAACCTTATCCTTAATATGCATTTAGTATTTGCCGCTTGATGTCGTCATTTGATTAATTAATAATAATGTTTTTTTAATGAGATTTTGTAAAAATGTTTTTGTAACAGCTTATTTGATGTATAAAGTAAAATAACAAAATACCGAACTCCAAGGAAAATTCAAAACGGAAAGTCCTTTATCAAATGTCAAAATCAAAAGCTCAAACACATTAAACGAATGTATTACATTTGTAATATTCCTGACTTGGTAAAGCCATTTTCTTGTGTAGAAAATGGTGGATTGAACCTGGTTGTTAGCTAGCTTAACCTCTCCCTTGTATGACAGTCGCATAAAATTCCATTATCAAAAATAGGGGTACAGCAGTCAACATTGTGTAATGATCTTAATCACTATAAAAACAAACAAATATGTCAACAAAGAAAAACAAAATGGCATATAGACAAAGCACAGAAGCTAAAAAATGAAAGACAAGAATACAAAAAAATGACCTTAGCACAATAATTCAATGGCGGGTTGTCTAAGTTCCAAGCCACGCCAAAACGATATTACCAAAAATAGACAAAACAGTAAAGGTTAATAATTTACAAGGACCAACAAAAGAACAATATAAAACGTAATTAAGATGACAAACAACGTCAGTACCTAGAATCTATACTTCAATACCATCATGTCTTATTTGTGAAGTTGATACGGAATATTTATTTACAAGGCCTTGATATCTTCCGATGAACTTTTTTTTAGAAAAAGGACGAGACGTTCCTTGACATAACCCTGTTTCATAAACTTTTTGCTCAGACACTGGTGACATTTTATAAAGTCTGAGTAGGAGCTGTAAGCTCTTGATAAACTTCTACATATTTCATTAAAATAATGACAGATCCTGATATAAATGATATAATTGGAAATGTTGAACAGTTTTTGGTATAAAAACTATTTCATGTGATTTTCAAGATTAAGACCATAAATAAAAGAAATGATATTTTAATTTTCGATTTTGTTGCATGCATTTTTACCAAAATTGATATTTCATGAAAACCACTTTACCTGTTGATCCTGGTCTAAGTAATTAAAGACAGTGGCTTGAACTATTATAATTTCACCTCTAATTGCAGAAAACGGAAGTTCAAATCGCAGGAAAAATTTCTGATATGTCGTCAACTAAAACGAAAAAATATTACATATAAAGTCTAAAGCATTTTCATATTGAATTTGATTTGGTCTAATATGTCGTATAAACAGTAATTGTAACAAAAACAATTCCTTTTCAAAATAGGCAACAAAATTGAACAATTTATTATATGAATACAATAAATGAATTGATATTTACGTTTGCCGTTTGTGCTGCCACACCAAGACCCGAAACAGGATTTACAGCAAACGCTGACGCCACCCATTCTGTAATTGTATCAGGTGCTGTCGTCTTGATAGTAGCTGTTCCATCAGAGCTTAAAGTTTAGAACCAAACCAATGGTTAATATGCAACTATTTCATCTTACTCTGCGGCTTCCGTATAATGTATAGTACGTTTTTTTATATTGCTATAGATTCTAATTAGTTTCACGGTTTAATTTTTTGAATATGGTACAGTTTACCCATTTCTCTGACGTCAGTCTATTGTTCTTACTGTAGATTATTTTTTAAGAATCCACTGACCACTGTGTTGACATAAGATTACTTATATTATAACTTTTGACTTTTAACTTACGATATTTTATCCTCTCAAAAAACGAGTTTTGTATGAAGGGTTCGAACTCGCGCGTATTTTCATCGTAAATCATTACGGTCTTCAGTCTATGCATGATACCACTATACCACGAGTGCTGACATAAATCAATGTTTGAATCAAACTCTTGAAGCGCTTAAATGTCAATACATGTAAATAAACTGGATTCCTGTCTCATTGATAATTAGCTTCTGTAATCTTTGAAATACATATTCTATCTTGGTTTGTTCTTGTTCTTTTCAAAATATTTTAGTTTGTTTTATTTTGGGTGTTATTTTTTTTAAGGAAGATCATGTTCTACATTTGAAAGTTCTTGATTATAATTATATAGCAATATAAAAATATAAAAATGACAAGAGAAAAAATAAATAAAACGTTTTCTTTAAAATCATAAAAAAAAAGTTTATTCCGGATGTCAGGTTTGAACATTGGTCGATTTTTAACATCGTTATAATGAATGAACCTTTATACGATTGTGGCTATTACACAATAGTTGTAACCACTATAAAATCAAGGAATTGTATAAATTGTATATCTGTACAAGTCCTTGATAAAATAAACCGTTATGATTTTTGTTACCAACGACTAAACGATCACGCTAACCTTAAAGACTTGGATTAGTACGGCTTTTTTTTTATCTTTTTATCTTTATCTTTATTGATAAGTACGGCTAAATGGTAGCCAACACTCAGACAACAAAATTTTGGTGGTTGAAATTTTAAAACTTTTTAAAACTTTTTAAATAAATTTTGTATATTAGTATATGTCTTTTTAAATAAACCATAAATACCAAAATCTATTCAATTTGAATAATTTGTGATGATTTAACATGAAATAAAATATTTATTTACCAATATGAAATTTGGAGTTCAAATGGGGAGCTAACACCCCATTTAAGCTATATTAGACTTATGTTAATACAGATATGAACCGTGTGGATATAATCAATTCTAACTATTATTGAACAAAAAAGACAAAATACGATGTTATCTTTATGAAATTCCGTTGATCTATTGTCAAAACGTAAAACAGACAGTCGTTTTATTGGAAATGGGTTAAGCTAGAGAATTTATAAGAAGTAGTGGATTCGGAAACGATAATCAACTTGCGACTAAAGACGCTCGTTGATTATCGTTTACGAATCCACTAATTCTTATTAATCCTCTAATACGTAATCTTCCATTGATTTTATTTGGGAATGGAAACCTTATAAGGAAAGTGAGCGAGTTTTCATATCTACTTTCCTAAGCATATAAGCACAAAATTGTAAATTCATTAACCAATTTTTTTAATATTTATTATAATGAGAAAGTAATCTGCCTAATGTTATTGCATTTTTTGAAATTGAAAATAAGGCAAATATCGTCTTTGAATTGAAATTTGAAAATATGCAGCGTGTATGCTTACTTAACAAACTTGAATAAATACCTGAGCATGCCTTAAAGTTTCATGATGTAAATACGATTGTAGGGAGAAACAACAATAACGGTACCGATTTGTTGCAGAGATTCTCATTTGGACAATTATTGTCTCTTTAGTGATGTTCATGGCAAACTATTTGAAAATCAAAAACCAAATACAAATATTGATGAGCTGATAAAACCAAACAAGTAAAGACACAGACATGGGAACAGAGCTATTCATGAGGGAGATACAATTTTAAACAGAACCTTTCAATAAAAGAAGTCAGTATTTTCATGCCAGTACAAATATAACAAAGTATAGCTACTGGGCTAAATATACAACCGTATTTACTGAAGAATTAAATTTAAGCGATCAATACCATAACAAATCTCTAATAATACATTGTATTTGATTTATTTAACCCAAAATTTGTAACTAAAATATATCAAATTCACAGGTAATACATAAAGACAAAACAATCAAACAATAAAACCACAGATTTAAAGTTAACTTCTTTTCTAATAGCAGAAAGTATAAAAACAAAAATACCGAACACCCAGGAAAATTCAAATCGGAGAATTCGTTATCAAATGGCAAAATCAAAAGCTCAACACATCAAACGAATGGAAAACAACTGTCATATTCAGTAGCATATTATAAAATACAGACAAACTATCAAAGTGTGTACCGTTAATGTTGGCAAGTCTCAATAATGTTTCCTTGTATCGGTTTGAGATGTTTTCACGACAAATTTATTATTTAAATATATCTTGATAAAACCTAATGGTCTTTTGAACGACAAAATTATTTTATGTCTACCTGTGCGAATTTCAAACGCGCGATTTTACGCCAGTACTTAAAACCTTCCATCCTTTATGGGTGGATTTTACATAGATAAATAAAATCGTATAATATAAGCAAAATGAGGATGTTAAATTTGATGTATGCCTTTTTGTGCTTCTTCGTTACATTTGTTTGTTATTATAGTGATTAAGATGATAACACAATGTTGACTGCTGTACTCCTATTTTTGA
The DNA here is from genome assembly GCF_021869535.1 of Mytilus californianus. Taxonomy (NCBI): domain Eukaryota; kingdom Metazoa; phylum Mollusca; class Bivalvia; order Mytilida; family Mytilidae; genus Mytilus; species Mytilus californianus. Next base: position 1,773,836 of record NW_026262690.1, on the reverse strand, counting down.
CATTTTTACCTATTGTGTTTGTTTGTTTTGTTCACGCATCGTTGTCAATATAATGGAATTTGAAGCGACTGTCATACAAGTGAGAGGTTTAGCTAGCTATAAAACCAGGTTCAATCCACCATTTTCTACATAAGAAAATGCCTGTACCAAGTCAGGAATATGACAGTTGTTATCCATTCGTTTGATGTGTTAGAACTTTTGATTTTGCCGTTTGATTTGGGACTTCAGTATTTTTGTGATTTTACATTTTTCAATGAAAGTTAAAATTAAAACAACGAAATTCAAATTTCTAGTGTGATTGTTTTCTATACTCGGCTTGATATATCTAAATACAGTTGTATTTTGTTGGAAACCGTATATTGCGACGCATTCTTGGTGCGTCCTTGTGTTACTGAATTATGAATGTATAACCAATATGTCATTTTGTTCCTCTTGACTGTTTAAAATATAAATAGTGTACAATAGTGTTTTTTTATACTTTCAGACATTCTAAAAAAAAAATGCAACATGTAAAAAGTTTACCATGTAAACAATATCACGTTCATGTTACGCAATATCATGAACCAACTCTTCTATTTGTTAAGTAGGTTAACAATAGTTTTGAGAAATAAATAAATAATTGGATATACTCTCAGCTGTTCTGCGTTGATTTAAACAGAATTATCCAAGCTCAAGAATTCCTAAATTTTATAACACACAATTATCAGGCAATATATTATTAAAATATAGAGCAAAAAGTATAATCTTACCCTGTTGTTCTGTCAACCCAAAGCCATGTCTCGGGAAAATTTTTTCTTGTTCGTGTGGGCGACATCAGCCCACCTCCGCCCCCAGCCAAAGCACCATTACCACTAAAGCCACCAGACATAGCCGACATCATCATATTATCACGAGAAAAGCCTAAGTATTTGATGCAATATCTAATGTTATTTGACTTTTTTTCTGTATTGTAAATAACAAGCACATGAAATACACACGCTCTTAGATTCGTGCGTCCGAAGCTCTATTATTGATTTACCTTCATCAGGAAAGCTCAAAAACATTTAAAAGCCAAGGATGCGTAAAACGTTGCAATGAGCTATTTGGCCGCAATACAGAATACTTAAAATCATCTAAGGTCGACTATGCTTGGGGAAGTTGGAACCTTAGTTTTCAAGTATCTAATAAATTTATGAACGGTGAATTTTAAATACGTGTATGTTATAAATCGTGTCATTACTGAAGCACTGACTACTAAGCTGATGATACCATCGGAGGTAGATCGATCAAGAAGAAGCGGTATTGACCCAGGGCTATAAATGAAATAAACACTTTTTTAGATGTAGCTTCATCAGAACTGTGAGCTATTTCTCAATAATGATACCCCGCTCTTAGTATCCAGTAGACAGGAAGGTGAAGAGCATTGTATATGATGATTCATCACACGATATAACGTGTTCACATGAAGGCGTATTACACATTTTAAGAAGTTCGTTTCTGTAGTTCCTTAAAGAATGTGAGGAAAATTGCATAGATTATTTTAAGAAAATATAAGCATTCGTTAAACAGGAAGCTGAGGAGCGATGGATTTGAAAATGCATGCTCACTTAAAGTGCAATACCAACTTTAAGACGTTTTTATTTGTAGATTGAAAAATGCGATGGAAAAAAAACAACACAAAATCTCATCTTAGATTAAAAAACAAAATATATGAAAAGTAAAATGTGAATGAATAATGAAACATTTAAAAGGAAATTAATATCCTTTTGAAGATGTTCACTGGATATCAAAAGTTTGAAAAGCCAAACAAAAACAATCGAATTTCAGAAGAGATTAATCTGTCAAATATTGTAATTAATAATTTTTTATTCTATCTTACAAACAGACAAGGTTTCAATTTCTGGCAAAACTGAAAAAGTTGTAAAAGCACTCTCATATTAATTTACATTTAGAAAAAAGAAACAGCATTATCATCAACTCTTTACTACCAATTGCCTGATAAAAAGATGGAATGGGTGAGGCTGCTACTCATATTAAATTGTTTTAAACGTTCCGTTTAGAATTGACCATCACAAGTCAAATATCTCAATATTGAGATTGTTTTTGATATATCAAATGACATTTGCGCAATGAAGTAACCAATCGATGTCATGACATTAATCTATCTATAAAATCTATCTTTTTTTAAGGATTGCAATTTACATAAGTTTAGCAGTTGCAGGGGACGAAACATAACTTTTATCTTGTCTTTTGCAGAAAATAGTTTTATGGTCTGAATCGTGTGAACCGCTACTTGGTGAATATTATCAACGGGAACTGAAAATCAATCATAAGCTGCAACAACCAAGTAGTAGTAAAAAATGTTTAGGGTAATAAGTCAGAGTCGGAAAGGATAAAAAAAATGTAAAAGAAAGTGAAGCAGTAATAATTTTGTTCCTGCAATCAATTGTGGCTCACTAAATAACGAAGGATCTTTTTTCCTTTGTCCAGTAGTTTGATTGAAATACGATGGTTGTGTTGCGATTATCGAATATTATTTAAATGTACGTGACATTTTTACAATGCATATTCTTGAAAATTGCTAATTCAAAATATCAAATAAATGTTGATTTCTTTTCGTATATATTCTACAATAATTTAAATATTATGATTTCTCTGTTAACATTATCGTTGGGTATAAATTCTGATATAGGGTAAAACAAAGAAAATGAAATATGTACGTTTTTTGGTAAAGATTTAAGAATATTAGGAATCTTATAAACACTTGTTAACAAAAAACATAGCGTACATTAGAATAATGATAATAAGTTATTCAGAAATTACATTGCAACACATACAATTACTTACTCGGATGTGTATATTGAAACAATACTGCATCAGTCAAAACATAAACACCAGCTCCCTATAAAATATCAGTCAAAACATAAACACCTGCTCCCTATAAAATATCAGTCAAAACATAAACACCTGCTCCCTATAAAATATCAGTCATAACATTAACACCTGCTTCCTATAAAATATCAGTCAAAACATAAACACCTGCTCCCTATAAAATATCAGTCAAAACATAAACACCTGCTCCCTATAAAATATCAGTCAAAACATAAACACCTGCACCCTTTAAATATCAGTCAAAACATAAACACCTGCTCCCTATAAAATATCAGTAAAAGTTCAATGAAAGGCAGAAGCCACTTTTAATAGAAATGTTCAATTGGAATATCATGAGCCAGTAATTCAGTGGTTGTCGTTGTTGCTTTTCTTCGTATTTTCTTCTCGTTTGTTGTTTAAGCGTAAATCAGTCCTTTGGTTTAGTTAATCATTTTTATCTTTTTCTATGTCAGTACCTTTTATAGCTTACGCTACAGTGTGATTTTGCTCAATGATAAAAGCCGACGGCGACCTTACATTTCTTATACTATGTCATTCAGGCTTTGATGGATAGTTATATTTTGACAATCAGACATCATTTACTTATTCCAATATATTAAAGAACACATTCACCACACATTCGCAACAGTAAGTAATTTTTAAAACACTTGTGGTCATAACATAGGCGAGTTAAAATTTCAAACGGTTGTAGTCTGAAAGATTGATAATATTACAACATCCAGACCTGCTGTTCCGGTGCATGCATATTAATTTGATGATTAATTGCACGAGACTTGGCGTATTTAGAAAGTTGTGTTCATTGTGATGATTGGAGTTTCTTCACTAAGTCACTAAGTCGCGAAAATGCAGTTGGTCTTTTTCTTTTTTAGCCATGGCGATGTCAGTTTTCTTTCGACTTATGAGTTTGAATTTCCCTTTGGTATTTTTTGCCTCTCTTTTCCATAATTTAATTGCCATGAAGGTTAAAATTGTACAAATACCGATCGATATATTACTAGTGTTCATTTGGTAAATTTGTAAAGGATTTAGAATCGCCAAACAGTTGTTTAACATGCAAGGTTATCTTTTCTTTACCAACTCCCCCTTTTCTAAATGTGTGTGAATTTGTTTTTAAACACGAGCAATTTTGTCATTTGTGCAGACTCACCTGGAAAACGGAAAATGCATCCCTGTCGTTTACAGGAGTAGGTATCCAGGAGTCCCATCCACCAAATCGTGGCAAATTACCAAAGTTGTTATATCTTTGGAGCTCATTAAAAACCTTTCAAGGTGATAACATAAGGATTAAATATGTAGCATTAATGATACAATATATAGCTCAATAAAATGTGCGGTCGTTAACAATCAATAAATGAGCGAGAAATTTCGAAACATATTTATTGAAGCTGCATTCAACTTACATCTTGTGTTGTGATGTCGTTTCCTGATTTCAGTAAAAGAACGCTCTTATCAACAGCCAGAACATTCACTAGGGACTTTTGATCAGCCGTCACTTGCAGGCTTACTTCTTCTCCTGGTGTTGCTGTTTTCTTGTTAAATTTCAAAGACACCTTTAAAATATCAAAATTAAAAGATAGATATGACATTCTTGTTAGTAGTATTTTGAATAATCATTCTGAAACTTAACTCATTATCAAGGGCGTATGATAGTAGGAACGGAACAGAATTCTCTATGCACATAAAAACCCGTCCTATAACAATACATGGGTGTAAAGGTAAATAAAGGAACACAATTGTAATGCAATCATTTTATCCGGTCAATTAAACAAAAACAAAATCAAACAGTTTTAAAAAATGAACAAATATATTTCTAGATTTCCAACTTTGATAAGGTCAGCTAGTTGTTTGATTTTAGCGCCACTGGTATTTTTTATTTAAAAATGCTTCTTTGGAGTACTAATTTATGAATTTAGTATCTGTGAAGACTTCTGCAATCACCGTTTATTTAGATAAAGAAGATGGTTTGTTTATTTATGAATCGTTAAATATGGACCCAAAAATATTAAACTCTGTTCAACAGAAACAAGTTTTCATACTCAATGATAATTTACACAAAATAGCATCAACTTTGATACAAAAAAGACTGTTATATCAATCATAACCTTAAAAATACCCACTGCATTGTCAAATATGTCTTCAATAGGTATGCTGATAGCATCAGCCACAATTTCACCATCTTGTCGTCTGGCATAATATACCAATAACTTGGCTTGAGGAACCATTCCATATGTTATCATCAGTCTTTGGTTTCGCTGTTTTTCTTGTGTCATTGTAAATCTACCCTGTGTTACAAGGGATCCTTTCGAAAATACCTGTCAACGAAAAAAAAAAAAGTTCTAATTCTTACGTATTAAGATTTTTAATTGACGTTTAAACTACAGTAGAAATTAAGAATTGTACTTAAATGAGTATTGCTTCAAAGAAATGAATTTAAAAAAAGAGATTTTAAGTACTTCTGTCGTCCAATAAGGTTTATTGTGTTTCATACTATAATTATAGATAACATATTCAACTCAAAAACTACCCCTTCACGAGGAATAGATGACAAATTATCACTTCATAATCGATCATCGACACAAATTTTTTGTGTTTTGTTTACTGTTGGTTTTTGCGTGGTTTTTTTTATTTGCCATAGCTTTGCCAGTTTGTTTTTTTACATATGATTTTAAATATCCCTTTGGTATCTTTACCCTCTTTTGAAAATCTGACAGCGTGCAAAATAAAAATGAGAATATGTGATATAATTTCAAAATAAAACAACTATTCATAACAGGCCAAATGAGGTATATGTAAGCAACTTAAGGTTACCGTACGAGCTCCAACAATAAGCAAACCGATACAGTATAGTGATCTATAAAAGACCCAGAAACGACAAAAAGTGAAGCTATTAAAACGAAAAAGTCAAGTCGGATTTTCTACAAAAGAAAAAAATAAAAGCGACCAAAGACAGTCACTGAATTACAATCTCCTCACTAGGAAAAGGCACATAAAACATGTTGCACGGTTAAACAAAGAAATTAATCAATTCGTGAGACCTATTTGAAATATTGACAGTCTGTTATAGATCTTAAATTCTGAAAAAGTTTGAACAAGTTAATGCGTTCCTCAGTTTTTGTTTTGTTTTTATTTGATTTGTATCTTCCTAATAGATTTATATCATTTGAATATCGACAAACTACTCTTGCCTGTAATTCAAAAGAATTGTTGATAAGCATGCACATGTTGATTGAGAAGTGTATGTTCTATTAGGTTCTGTTTTATTTCTTAAAATGTAATGTTATTTTACAAGGAATACTCACTTTATAACTACAGTATTGAATTGATTCTGTGACTTTCACAAGTAGTGGTAAATACTCCCCTGGCTAAACAAGAATCATATTTGTAAATACATACAACTTTCCGTGATAGCATGACTAGAATGAATTTTCGTTTTTAAATTCTGTTTAAATTTGATCAATTAACCACAATTGATATATTCTTAGTATAGTGACAACAAAATGTATTAAGGACAAACCATCATCTGCGCAAAACAATTGCAATACTTTTGATCTTACAAAATTCATGAAATTGAGTGTATAAGTAATTAACTTATTTAATCATCTTATTGAAAGATCATTGTTTTTACGTTAAAGTGATATCATAATTTCTTTGAAATGTGATATCATAATTCGATAAGTTATATAATTCAAGATTTTGTTGGAATAAATTGTAAGATATCTTTGCAAGATTTGATTTATCATCAATTTATACCACCCCATAGCTTCGTTCTTGAATGTACACATATAGCTTTTTCCTCATCAAGTTCAAAAGCGTGCTTGTGTTCATCTTGAACTTGCAGTGAGGTGATTTTTTTCCATGTTGAAACCTTTACTGTGACATTGACTTTGATATGAAAAACATCAATAAAGGCGTTCTTTATTAATTTGCATTTGTTCAATTTATTTCAATACACACCTTTGCAGCTTTATTGTTCCTAACAGAAACCTGAATGTAGTTTCTGCTAGGGGATTCCGCTCGATTAACACGTTTATTTGCACTGGCACCACGATAGAACGCCTGTAAGTAATGATTTAAACTATATTATATATATATATACATAAATAGGTGACTGCTGTTAAACAAATGAGAAATTCAGCAAGACAAAGTTTACACCAGGATACGGAAAAATCACAAAAGTATTCAGTTATTTTCGTTTTGCTTTTGTTTTTGTTTGACGTCTCTTTCTTAACTACAAACTCCAACTTAGCTACCTAGATATGTGATGGATGATATGATGTACTAATGTGCAGCACAATAAAACGTAAAAGGTTTTAAGTTTGCAAACTTTGATATAGGAAAAAAGTAAAAAAAAAATAACATAAATACCGAACTCCAAGAAAAATTCGAAACGGAAAGTCCCTAAACAAATGGCAAAATCAAAAGCTCAAACACATCAAACGAATGAAAAAAACAACTGTTAGACCACAGCTCAATAATTCTTTAAATGAAGGTATACTTACGCCACGATCGATGACTTAGACCTTCTTGAAGCACATATTTACAAATACGAAACGTAATGCACTCATTTCACTTCAGTTTTTAATTTAATTCATCTTATTTGCATAATACACTCTTATTCTGAAAATTTTTAATAATCAAGTTACCGACTGAAAACCCATTGATAAATGCATAAATAATAGGCCAATAATATATAAATAGTATATGCAATACATTTTGCTTGCATGTTTTAAGCAGTTTCTAATATCTTTAATTTATAATGTACATTATTATTTTGTTTTGTCATTTTTAGGTTTTATTCTGCTTTGAACACTTTATTGGGTCTTTTGGATGGCCACTTTTGTTTATAGTGAACTATTTTATATATAAAATGACTTGTCTAATATTAAAACGTTTGGTATCAAACATGGCTCATATCATGAATATGACTTCTACAACACACTCATAATCTCATTTATTTCACCGTGTCTCTAAACATCTAAGCCATACAGTCACGTACTATTGATAAATCCGTAGTGTACATTTGTACATTCGGGTAACGAATTTGTAAGTTCGTTAACAATAAAAGTTAGACCTTTAATCTACTGGTATCTGAGTTTCTCTAAATTAATCCGTGTCCCTTCATTTCTCGCTATAACTTCTATATAATCGCTGTTTTATCGAATTCGCCAAAGTTGCCGGTCTAATTCCATGTAATTTTGGTAAAAAGTAAAATAATAAAAATTCAAAACGAAGAGTCCCTTATCAAATGGCAACATAAAAATCTCAAAAACATCAAACGAATGGAAAACAACTGTCATATTCTCGACTTGGTGCAGGTATCTTCTTATGTAGAAAATGGCGGATTTAACCTAGTTTTATAACAAGTTAATCCGCTCACTTGTATGACAGTCGCGTAAAATTCGTCTTCAACTGTGTATATGAATATATGTAATTGAAATCTTATATCTCAGTCGTTTCGTTGTCAAATATCTTGACGGGTCTGATAACATGATATCAATGTGACTATATTGTAAACATTTAAGCACTTTCGTGTAACAGCCAAATATGAAGCAGAGATATTAATCGACGAATACAAGCCTAGTTAACAAAGACAGTTCAAGCGGCATGATGTCACAAATTAAAGCAAAGGTTCAAATTACGCTATTGTTAAGTTAACATAATGTTCTAATCATTTTGTTATTGGTATAGTACAATAAAAAGGTAACATGTCACATAAACATTTTGGTGATTAACCTTTTTCGTAGAATGGCAATTGCCCGTTCGTGCAGTATACACGTAACAGTCTTCTATAAATGAAATTCACTTATATGTATATTTTATCTCTTATATATTTCAAATTACCCTTATATTTCCATTTTTGGCCGCTCTCGGAAAGTTTGCTGATAAAACAATTATTCCTGATTCAGGTATTCGTATAAGCCTTGACAACAAGACTTTTTCTTCATCTCTAGTTTCAGGTTGTTGCATTTGTCCAATAGGCATGACTTGACCACCACTACCAGATGATTCAGGTCTAACGTTTTGTTTTTCTGTGATCACGGGTACATAATACGTCACTGTCATGTTCACCATACCTAACGGTGGCTTTATAGGACTGTCATCATGTTGTGTTGCCCGTAACTAAAATCATGTTCATAGAATAACATGTAATATAAACAAATCTAAAGACTTTATAAAAATTTATGATTATGAATAAAAGAATATGAAGAAATTACGTCAATGAGAAAGCAATCCTACAAATAATGGATATAAACCTACCACTATTGGTATTTGAATACAGTAATTTGAGGATAAAATAAAGCACTATGACTATAGGTTGCACTTTGTAAATACAGCTGTTTCACAAACAACGCCTCTTTTGGGGAGATATTCAATATTCATAGATATTTTGTTTTATAGATATAGGAAGATGTGGTATGAGTGCCAATGAGACAACTCTCCATCCAAGTTACAATTTATAAAAGTAAACCATTATAGGTCAAGGTACGGCCTTCAACACGGAGCATTGGCTCACACCAAACAGCAAGCTATAAAGGGTCCTAAAAAATTACTAGTGTAAAACCATTCAAACGGAAAAACCAACGGTTTTATCTATATAAAAACGAGAAACGAGAAACACGTATGAACTACATAAACAGACGACAACTACTGTAATCAGATTCCTTGTTTACGTACTGGTTCCCAGATATGATCTCTGTGTTTCATCTCATAGAGACATAACTTGGGAATGTTACCAGTATAAATGCACATGATAGCGATGAAATTGAATTCTGAGGAAGACCCAAAGTGTAGAAAGGGGAAGTGCAAAATTTTAGTATAAGTTTTAACTCCTAGAAGTTCGGGGCATATAAATGTTGAAAATATGCCGCACAGCCCTATGTTTGACCTTTGAATAAAATAGTAGTGCGTATCAACTTTCCATTCTAGGATTAATTCATTAACGAAACTTCATAGTAAAAGTGGCACAGTTTTAGCCGTAAAGGGAGTTGAATTCACCATCGGTCTAATGTTAATGATCCTAATAACAACAAATGTCTCTATAAACATTTTAATCAGCCTGACCATTCTATTGTTCCAATGAAAGTCCGGATTATAGAAAAAATATATCATTCAACAAATGACCCAATATTGAGTACACCATATCGTCTACAAAGAGAAGACTTTTGGATAAGAGAGTTGGGAACATCCATTCCCTATGGATCCAATGACAAAATTGATGGTGTAGGTATTTTGTCTAGTCCCAGGTGTAGTACTGTCAATAAATCACAATTATTTAACACTTCTGCCTGACGAAATAGAAGTCACGGTCACAGAAATTATACACCACCTGCTGTTCACACCGTGACAATTGATAGTCTGTTATCGTCTGTTCAAAAACCTTTAGGCATTCACCATATCAGAACTAAATTATACTCCATTCCATTATCTAAACTTTATTTACTATTTCAAGAGACCCAAAATACCTCCGTCATTGATTCTAATTCTGTTTTGTATAGATTAGTTTCAATTATCATGGACATTGCTAACCATAGACTATTCAAACCCGTAACAACTACTTCCAAAATGGGGAAAAACGTCATTTTTTTAAGTAGAATTCGCCAATAAAGGTTTAGATGCTATCAATATTAGCAATATTTACACCGGAAATCTGTACAAAAAACTATACCTGATTACTTCAAATATAAAGCTACACCTGTCATTTCATATACTTACACCAAGTCTATTGCATCCAAGATTTTCAACCATAAGAAGGTTTTAGAGGCCTTTAACCTCAAAGATGTGAAATCCAAACCTCCGGATTGCTCATGTGCATCGTCAAATACAATTATAGTCCAGCTGGTCATGTTATTACTGGCGACCTTGGCATCGTTACCAATGAACAACTAAGAGAGTTGTTAGCCAAGGGACCAAAATACAGAATTCCCCAGCCCATCAACTGGAAAAAGAACTTCAGGTTACTGATGGATGCAGTTGAAGACTATGCTAGAAAATGGGTAAAGCGCGAACCAGACGAACCAAAAGTGGACACATTGAATGGATCAAAGCTATTTGATGATGCAATCAGAAGCGCATTCAGAAACTACGATGTACTATGAGCACAAGGGTTTCTAACCCATTTAAGAACCCGGAGGTTGTGGATGCTTTATCCTCTTTGCATGACAAATATGTCGTTGTTCCAGCAGATAAAGCCTCCAATAATATTGTCTTCGTATGTAAAAACCATTATTTGCAATGCCTCACAAAAGAGCTTGGAATAAAAAGCACAACTGGTAATCCTACATATTCTTTAACATCATTTACAAAGGATGAAATTTTACAAAATCACCAATTTTTTCTTCTCTCATTTGGTATTAACATCAAAGAAAACGAAGAAAATCTACCGTCATTATATTGGATACCAAAACTTCATAAAACTCCGTATAAAGAACTATATGTAGCTGGATCATAAAGATGTTCGACTAAACACCTTTCTAAAGTGTTGACTACTATTCTTTCTACAGTAAAAGATTGCCTTCAAAAATATTGTGATGAGATATATTCAACCAGTGGTGTCAACCAGAAGTGGATTCTCGAAAATTCTAAAGATCTACTGCTAAATCTCAGATCACAATCTCTGCAATTTAGCAGCAACATTAAAACCTTTGATTTTTCTACGCTTTACACTACTATTCCCGATGCTCAATTGAAAGATCGACTTCACCATTTCATTAAACAGAGCTTTTTCTATAAAAATGGGAATCGAAGATATGCATTTCTTGTTTTGGGTTAAAATAATTCTTATTTTGTGAAGAACCATACTGATTCTTTCAGAAAATACAGTGAAGATGATATTATCAAAATGCTGGACTTTTTAATCGACAATATATTTGTTGAGTTTGGAGGATTGATATTTTAACAGACAGTCGGTTCTAATGGTGCACCCCTTCTGACCGACTTGTTTTTGTACTCGTATGAAGCGAAATTTATTCAGAACCTTCTATAAGACAAAAAGAAAAGGCACCTTGCAAAGTTCTTTAATTTTACTTTCAGATATATTTATGATGTCCTATCACTGAATAATCCATATTTCAGTCAGTACTTGCATCTCATATATCCCAGTGAACTTGAATTTAAGGATACTACTGATACAAAAAGGACTTCTTCATACCTTGATCTTTTCCTCAATATATACACAGATTGACGACTTCACACTAAAATCTATGCCAAACGGGATGATTTCAACTTTCCAATTATCAATTTCCCATTTCTCTGCAGTAACATACCCTATGCTCCGTCGTATAGTGTGTACATATCTCAATTGATACGTTATACTCGTGCATGTTCACACTATACTGACTTCATATACAGGAGTGTGATTACGCAGAAACTGCTCCAACAAAGTCATGAGGAGAAAAGATTAAAACGGACACTCCGTAAATTTTATGGACAGCATCACGATTTGGTTGATCTATACGATGTGTCTGTATCTAAACTAACTATTGACATTTTTACCACGTCTAAGATTGTGGTTTAACATCTAAGTCGTATGTCTGCAAAGTACCGAACGTGAACTATTCCCGAATATAACTGTTATACTGAATGTGAATTTGCATTGAGGTGCTGCGTGTCTCGGCGTTTTGTACATTCAACATTCGTGGATTTATTTTTGATGTTTCTGTTATGGTTTTGGTTGGATAATCTGTTATGTCTTATCGTTTGTATTCCAAATAATTACAAAATTGCCTTTCCATACCATCATTGTCATGAAAATTGTTTTGACGAATATTGTAAAATAATGGTATAAAGTTCGAAATTGCATGTTAGTTTTTTAGTTAATAAGCGAGTCACTGTTTTTGATATCCTATGGTGTTTGTCGTTGATGGAATATGTTCGTTGTTGTTCTGCGGTTTGCATGTTGTGTCGACTATTAAATTATTTGTTTGTTCGTTTCTCTGTTATGATTGTTCTCGCGTGTGTTTGTGCTGTATTTCTGTCACGTAGTGTTTTAGCGATATTTTTTAACATTGTCATAAAGCGGGAGGTTTGGCATGCCATTAAACCAGGTTCAACCCACCATTTTTTCTTAAAATGTCCTGTACCAAGTCAGGAATATGGCAGTTGTTATCAAATAGTTCGTTTCTATGTGTGTTGGCGTTTGTTTTTGTTGCACTTCGGTGTTCCTGTTGTTCCTTTGTTTTCCTCTTATAGTTGAAGTGCTTCCCTCGGTTTTGGTTTGTAACCCGGATATGTTTTTTCTCAATCGATTTATGACTTTTGAACACTACTTTTGCCTTTATTTACTTAAAGCTCTGAATGCAAAGTCGATTCATAATATATGCATATTTGGAATTTGAATTGTTTAATAGTGCTTATATGTACTCTTCCAAGTCATTGAAACTCATAATTCCTTGGTGATTTTTGTTGTTGCGGTATTCTTGTCCTTTCGATAACCCAAACGTAAGCCGTAATACCTGAATGTCCTTTTTTTTGTGACCTACCTAGCTAGACACACAAAAATACTTCAATACAACTAACAATAGTGTGTTCTATCCTAAATATGTACTAATTATTCCATATTCACAGAAAAAGCAGAATTATTTAGCAAATTTGAGGCCCAGGGGCAACAAAACAGAGAAAAATGCCAACCCCTGGGTCATAAAACAGATAATTTAATCTGTAAATGCTATGACTTTATTATCATAAAGGTCTTTTGTATAGAAATCAATAACTGTGCTTGGAAGTTATGCAAAAAACAGATGTAAGCAGTCAGTTCTATAAAACTTTTAGTGAATTGATACATCAGACTGGTTACTTCATTGATACAACTTTTGCAAATATGGCTTTGTTTAAACACATCTAGTTCATATATTAGCTAAATTATGTTATATACATGGTTAGAGATGATATTGTTGTGACAAGATTTCTAAACTGACCATTTAATGCAGAAATAGTGAACTTTTATTGATAAATAGGCAAACAGTAAGATGTGGATTGGAGACAGAGGCAAGATTGGATACTTTAGATAATCTTGAATGTCGGAATGATTCACTACGAAACTTTAGATTTATAGTATTCTGAAATGCTTTCAATTTGTTATCAGAATAGTTTCAAACAGGTTCTAGACATTTCATGTCAGAAAACATGCAAATAGGGTAAGCTGACAATAATTAAAGTCTTGTTTTCAAATTCCCAAAACATTGAGACAAGGGGTGGGGGTATAAAATGTACTATAAAAGGAAAGTAAGAGTATATGCAGTGATTTCTTTAAGGCTATGATTCTGATAAATAAATTTTGTTTTGAGAAAAAGTGTTTTTCAAGAGTTTTCTATTTGAATAAATGTTAGTATAACAGTTATATAGAAAATACCAACATTTATAAGTTAAACTGGAACCATCACAACGTGAAAATTTTTTCAAGGAATGTTAGGGTTGCACTTCATTTTTTTTTAAAACTAAACTGTATTAAAACATATGTTGGACTTTTTCAAACTTTATTCGTGTCGATAGCAATATATACTTACAATTATGGCATATTCCATATTTGGTTTGAATACAGAAGGCATCCGAGGAGAGAAATTGAGTTTTTCTGGTGTATCATAAATTTGAACAGAGCCTTTGTCCTCGGCTGAAACACCAGTAATGGATTCAGTTACTTTAGCTATGACCTCTATGGAAGTTCCAAGCGTAGGAGCCACTTCACTCATTAAAACCCGGACCGTTGCCTTTCCTTTTATCTACAAAGTAACACTTATTTTACAATATTTCTGAATGATTGGTGTAAAAATGATTGATGCTAAATAACAATAACACTTTGTAATATAAATAGTGAGTCCGAACCTCTTTTCTGGTTTTATATTCAATAGATATGCTCAAACTCCACAAAAGAAAGCCAAGGATGAATATCAAGACTTTTTAATTTGAAGAGCTAAATGACAAAACTTGAATTTATAAAACAACCAAATCTGATAATAAGATGTTAACATAACTATAAACGTTGAAAGATTTTGAGTTAAAACATCACCGCTAAAACACACTGATATAACTGTTATTTATCTTTTTTGACCGGGTAATGCTCAATTCATTGAAATGAATACTTTTGCTCCAGCATTTTTGTCCATAATTACATCAACAATGTGTTATTGTTTACTCATTCCGACCTATAGATGTCTCTTTTGTTTTCTGTAATGTTCATGATCAGTTGCAACTCTATAGCTTATATCCCCAAAATTCTATATGTAAGCTCATATTATAAGAAAATGTTTATGTTTAAGTGTATAAAGTTAAATCTAACTTTGCAAACAATGTACTAGATTTAAAAACTATATGCGATAAATAAACCTTAAATTTCTTCACAATCTGTTTTTCAGTCGACCAACTTCGTTTAATTGTCACTTCTGCGTCCCCTTCCACTGGCTTTCCAAACGTATACCTAAACAGTATTTACAAAAGAACAACCATTGTTACTATTGTCAAACGTGTATATCAACATTTTTTAAATTGAAAAAGCGATTTAACTTTTAAACAAGTTTGGTAATTTTGTGTTATATTTCCTTTCCTTTAGATTTCAAGTATGGCACCTAGGTCTTTGTAATAAAAACACTTTAAACTTGCCTAAGATAATGTGAGCATTCTTTGTTTTCTTTTTGTTTTGCTATGTGTAAAAGGTCAAATAGCGAAAATAATCTTACTTGTTTTAAATATTAACCAAATTTTATCATCGATACAAGGGCATCATTCGTAAATTATAAATCAACTTGTAGACATTTTATACGTTCAGGTAATTCAATTCCATCTTTTATAATATATATAAAGCACAAAAAATGTCGTCATTCACATCAAAAGCTAACCAAATCTTTAAACAAACTTATTCTCAAAGGATATAGTTACGATACTGTGTCAAGTCATTAAAGAAGGCATTTTTGGAAGTAATATTGATTCACTCATAGGGTCTTTGCATTAGAAAATAAACAATTTATTCCTCGGAGTTCGGTATTTTTTTTTTATGTTACTTTTTGTTCTAAAACCAGTTGTTGGCAAGATACGGTTTATGTTCATCTCGTAAATTTATGATGGCATGGATACCAAACCTCTAACGGAATGGTGGTTGATTTTCATATGATGAAGACATAATCTTTCGATTAGTTTAATTGAGCTGGCATGTCAATAACTGCTTGTAGTCCACTGGTAATTTATGTTAATCATATTGTCATTTTGCTTACTTTCTTCTGTTTCCTATGCTAAAATCGAGATCGGGCTTCTTTTTAACTGAGTGTTACTGTGCGTATTGCTGTGTGTTTGTTTGTTCTTTCATTGACTAGAGGTAAATTGGGAAGGTTGATATCTCACAAAACATGGTTTAAACATTTTTGCACCTGTCCAAAGTCAATTCCGTGTTAATCTTGTGTTTTTTTATAATTTGGATCATTTGTCTGTTTCGGAGTGTGGCGTCCATTTCGCTGAACTAGTATATATTATTGTTAAGGGTGCAGTTTGATATAAAAATAAGAAGATGTGGTATAACTGACAATGAGAAAACTCTCCACTAGACCAAATGACATAGACGTTAACAACTATAGGTCACTGTCCGGCCTTGAACAATGAGCAAAACCCGTACCACATAGACAGCTATTAAAGGCCCCGAAATGACAAATGTAAAACAATTTAAACATGTAATCCTTTGTAGGATGCTAGCACAAAAGTTGCCAAAACGGACCCGAATCATTGTTCTGCGGTATCCATGGTAACGGCAGCCAGTTTTGAAAATTCCAAAGTTAAATATCACATCAATATTTTGCAGTTAACATTTGTGTAAAGTTTCATTCAGTTTGAAGCATTTTGAAATTTTTCACTTTTTGCAGTTTTCATGGTAACGGCGGCCATTTTGAAAATTCCTAAATCTAATTGCATCTTCAAATGGTTCCACCTATAATAATCTATCATCATATTATATATAAAGTGAATAATTCAACACTATCACATGACTATTGTTCTAGAATGTTCCATAAAAATTGATCCCCCTAAAATTATGCCAAGGAGAACCCGGGCTTAAATAAAAAATGTTGAATGGACAACTGGACATGGGTCTATTGTATCATACAAAACATAAAGGTTCTACCTATTGAGATGAAACAGTATCTAATGAAAAACAAAATTTACCCCACCCTTTTTCCGGCCCCCCAAATAGTGCCGTGTTAACCCCTAATTCAAATAAAAAATAGCGAATGCAGCCCTAGGGATAGTACCCCAACATCATACTAAATATAAAGTTTCCATCATTTAAGACCTCAAAGAAAATCGTTGGACAGTTTAAGGGTTAAGAGGAATAATAATAATAATAACTAGATTTGTAATTGCTAGCAATAACGGATGGCAGCCTCGTCCCCCATTGCCATGGTAACGGCAGCCATTTTGGAAATTCCAAAGTTAAAGAGGGCATCTACACATGTCAATTAACATTATTGCAAAGATTCATTGAGATTGAAGCATTTTAAAAATTTTGACATTCTTGCTGTTTCCATGGTAACGGCAGCCATTTTGGAAATTCCAAAATCAAATGGAACATCTACATATGCCAGTCAATATTTGTGTGAAGTTTCATTAACTTTGAAGCATATTGCTTTTTTGGACTTTTTTGCTGTTTCCATGGAAACGGCGGCCATCTTGAAAATGCCATACCCCGATTGCAAATCTGCACATGTTTGTTAACATTATGGTATAGTTCCATAACAATTGGTTCATAGAATTCCAAGATATAAGCTGGACAAAAAAAAATGGATAAAAAATTAAAAACAGAAAAAAAGAAACGTAGAACAACAATATCGGATGGCACACTTCCCACATTGCCACTAAACAGCAGCCATTTTTAGAATTGTAAACAGTTAATGCACATAAATACATCACAACCTATCTGTCTGTAAAATTTCCTGAAATTTTGAGCATTTTTTCAATTTTTTACATTTTCGCAGTTTCCATGGTAACGGCGGCCATTTTGGAAATTCCAAGATCAAAAGTCTTATCTTTACTTGCCAGTTAACATTTATATTAAGTTTTATTAAGTTTGGGGCATTTTGAAAATTTTGGACATTTTTGCAGTTTCCATGGTTACGGTGTTCATTTCGAAAATTCCAACAACAGCTGCAGCATTGACTTATGCCATGTTATATATTCACGAAGTTTCGTTTTGTTTGATCTAATATTCCCTAAGAAAATGCTGCTTTAATGCTTTTCCCATAGGGTCAATGTTAAACTTTTCTCCGGTTTCCATGGCAATGACAGCCATTTTGGAATTTTAAGTACTGGTGGTACCTCAGGGTACCACTGGCAACATTTGCATAAAGTTTCAATAGGTTGGCTCTTACAACAAAAGATTAAAAATTTTGATTTTTTTTTTCATTTTTTCTGTTTCCATGGTAACGGTGGCCATTTTGAACCATTCAAATGTCTCTTGCACAATTTCACATAGTGGACCACATTATGGTAAAGTTCCATCAACATTGGTCTATCCAATTCCGAGAAATAGCGTGGACAACTCCGCTGAGGGTGCCATAATAATAATAAGAAACGGGACAAAAATTTATGGCCTTGTTTATGTAAAAAAACAATAAACGAACTAAAAATATGATATACAGCAACAAACGACAACTACTGAATTACAGGCTTCTGACTTGGGACGAGTACATACATAATCAGAGACAGTGATGTAAAAGTACAGCATATGAACAAAGTATAAAAATCAGTTGAAAAGAGCTTGACTCATCAGATCGGTACAAAGCAGAAAAACAACTAACAAAAACACAGACCGGAGGTAACAGGGTATTTATACATCCCTACAACAAAAAAGATACATAGTACAAATCTGAGTGTACTCGCATTACTAACAGAGGCCTGCCTCCGGTTGCGGGATTTACTCGATGTGTTAAAGACCCATTGGTGGATTTGGGTTTTTTTTTGCTTATTGGTCGGGTTTTTGTCTCTTTCACACATTCCCCGTTTCCATTTTCTATTCTATTTGAAAATAGAAAATATCTCGACTATGACAGTATATGGCAATATCAATGATATTGAGAAACATACATAGATGTAGTTGTAGATAAATTTCCAATGTTTATTTCTCGCTTAGTATACCGTTATTGATGCAATTTGAATCTAGCTTAAGTGAATTGACTTTTTCAACTGCTTTGTTAGACATCTGTCAGTTATTATCAATGCTGACAATCATAAACAGTCAATAACTTTATATTACAAAGAAGTGTTGTTTATCATTTCCATTTTATGTACTCGCTGTATTAATTGTAACTCGTTTGTTATTTCCATCAAATGTACTCACATTGTATTAATTGTAACTGTGAAGAATCGATCGGTTTTCAGCTCAAATGACGGCAATACAACATTTACTTCAAATTTAGGTAAAACTAAAATATTAAAAATAAAATACTATTTGATATTCGGCAAATTAATAAATGCAAAAGTATACACAATGGTTGTGCGATTTGATGAGACTTTGGTTCATTGAAATGTATCATTTCGAAGAAGGAGTAACATTGTGTTATAAAATAAAAAAAAACAAACAAAAAATTACGTATTAAAACTATTTTTATAATTGTTTTGTATTAAATCTTATTGCTAACAACGCTTAGATTCAAAGAGACGTTTATTTTATAAAACTTGTTTCTATAAATACAGAACAATCATACATTGTCAGAAAATATGAAGTTTATTTGTACAAGAATCAGAAACAGGTAGAATGTTCTGCTTTATCAAATTAGTATATCAAACTATACAAGCGCCAAATGACGTACTACTGGACATATACCCTGTTCATAACTAGCACTTTTTTAGAGTGTTCAACCCACCATTTGTTCTTAAACTGTCCTGTACCAAGTCAGGTTTATGGCAGTTGTTATCACATAGTCCGTTTCTATGTATGTTGGCGTTTGTTTTTGTAGCAGTTCAGTGTTTCTGTTGTTCCGTTTTTTTTTTCCTTTTATAGTTGTTGTGTTTCCCTCAGTTTTGGTTTGTGTCCCGGATTTGTTTCAGTTAAATCGATTTATTACTATTGAACAGCGGTATACTACTTTTGCCTTTATTTATTAACCAATTTGTAGTAGATTAAAATCAGTTATTTTGTTTGCATCATCAACACGAAGAGCGCACAGAACAAATAAATATATGGAAGGAAGGATATATTAATTCACCTCTTACGCATTCATTGATTGACAGTTTTGTTGTATGTAACACAGAACTATTTTAAGTTCAATTGAATTACTCTAATTGTAAACTTATATTACGATTTATATGAACTTAAATTGATTCACTTCTTTCTCGAAATGCATTATTTTGTCCATAAAACAGATAGAATGAAAGCGTTGCGGTATTATTTTAAAGGGGAGTTTTATTATTTGCACTTCATGACCAACAAATGATGTACTCACCAACTCTTTCTACGTCAAAGCTTTTTGAAGTTTCTTCTGTCTGAAATCATACAATGTATACTTTAATGATTTCATTTTAACGATTCATGTATTGATAAAGAAAGGGTGTATCTTCCTAAAAGACAGGATCAACAAAATACAAATATTAGAACATGCAAACACCAATTTTACTAATTTTTATTCTAGGTAGGAGTCATCCATATGTAACTGAGTCAAATACTTCTGTAAAAAGAAACAGTAGTTTTTAACATATTTTCAGGATCGCTTTACCCGAACTACATAAATAAATTTTTACATACATAAAGGAAATAAAATGGATAAGAGTCTGTTAGTTAAAAAGATACCATGACTCCCGAGGGCGAATGGTATATTTTTAAGATGCTTGCTTATCTATTGTATCTTTTATTCAAGCTACTGTTGTAACGTCTTTCCAAAGTTACAGTTATTTCATGGATTGGATCCTTTTTTATTATTGAGTTCCGATAACCTCTAAATTGTATTAAATGATACACCGACAGTATATTTTTACAACATTTCCATTGAATGATTAGGAATCTGAAAAGTTTGTGTAATTTACAAATTAAGGCATATTTGAACTCATACAAAATAATATATTTATTATTGCATGTATGTTACTAGACTTCTAGGAAAAAACTTTGTCAGAGCCACATAATAACAATTTGAGAATATGCATTTGTAAAGATATAGATTTAAGAATATATGCATTGAAACACTGGAAATCACTCTAAATAATAAAACAATCTGAACAAATGTATGTAAACATTTCTTTTGAAATGAGTAAATGGCCAATAACAAACAAAAAAGAAAAAAAAACCGAATGAAATAGTTCTCCTTTCAAAAATTTCAATAATAACAAACAAAATAAAGAAAAACTCATATTCAACCCAAACAATTGATATACATGGTGGATAGTTAGTATATTAGCGGTCAATTATTTACCATGAAAATCAGACTGTGCACGAATTTTATATTATTACCGGTAGATCTTGTAGGGGAAAATTGGATTTAGTTTGCACCTGCCCTAAGTCAGGAACCTGATGTTCAGTGGTTGTCGTTTGTTGATGTGGTTTATAAGTGTTTCTCGTTTCTCGTTTTTTTTTATATAGATTAGACCGTTGGTTTTCCTGTTTGAATGGTTTTACACGTCTAGTCATTTTTGGGGCCCTTTATAGCTTGCTGTTCGGTGTGAGCCATGACCGTACTTTGACCTATAATGGTTTACTTTTACAAATTGTGACTTGGATGGAGAGTTGTCTCGTTGGCACTCATCCCCCATCTTCTTATATCTAATTAATAATATTGTCATCTATTATTGTTTGAATACAGTAGTCCATTGTGAAGGTTTACTCCGCTTTCGATTAACTTTATATTGCGCATTAAAACAAAATCAATTTTAAAAGAAACAAAAAATTAAATAACTGCTCTTTAAAAGTAGTGGATACTTGCATTCGATAGACAGTTGGATGTTTTCAAACATTTAGGTCTATATGTGGCAACAAACCAGTTCAGGTTTTAATTAATGCATCCGGTTTTGAATCGTCCAATTTGAATAGCAAATGCTCTCATACATAATGTTCATAATAGGATATTATTTGACCAACATCTGCGTGTTAACAGCTTGAAAGTGGACAACTAATCTTCAAATATTGGTCTATTGGCAAATGTAAAAGCTGATCTACCCAAAGATGATCATATTAATACACAAGTTTGGACATTATCATTTTGTGACAGTTGATTGAAAAAATCAAGGCTGCCTTTATGATAAAATTGAGAATGGAAATGGGGAATGTGTCAAAGAGACAACATCCTGACCAAAGAGCAGAAAACAGCTGAAGGCCATCAATGGGTCTTCAACACAGCGAGAAAATCCCGCACATGACAATAATACATAAATTAACAAAGGACTACTAGCAGTTACTGACATGCCAGCTCCAGACCTCAATCAAACTGATTGAAAGATTATGTCTTCATCATATGAAAACCAAGCACAATCCCTCCCGAAAGGGGTTTAGTATCATACCATCATAAAATATATGAGAAGAACATATACCGTATCATACCAACAACTGGTTTTAGAATAGATGTGTTTATTTCCGATGCAAAGACCCTATGAGTGAATCAATATTTATACCAAAATATGCCATCTTTAATGACCTGACAACAATATCATAACTATATCTCTTCTGAATAAGTCTGTTTAAAGGTTTGATTAGCTTTAAATGTGAATGCCGACATTTTTGTGCTTTGTAAAGAATATTACCATCAAAGATTGGATTTGGAATACCTGAACGTATAAGATGTCTGCATGTTGATTTATATTCACGAATGATGTCCTTGTACCGATGATAAAATTTAGTAAATGGTTTGACTAGTTTGTGATATCGAAAACCCTGGTGTAATAATTTTTCAGTAATACATAGATTTCTTTCGTTAAAATCAAATACGTTGTTTCATACACGAGCGAATTGAACAAGTTGAGATATATAAACACCATAAGATGGCGGCAAGGAAACGTCACCATCTAAAAATGGATAATTAACAATAGGAAATGAAAAATCATCTCTTTTATCATAAATTTTGGTATTAAGCTTCCCGCTAAAGATATAAATATCAAGATCCAGGAAAGGGCAGTGTTCATTGTTAGTATTAGCTTTATTTAAAGTCAGTTCAGCCGGATAAATCTCTTTAGTGTATATACTGAAGTCGTCATTATTGAGAGCCAATATATCATCCAAATATCTAAAAGTGTTATTAAATTTTTGTATCAGATGTTGTTTCGATTGGTCTTTGCTGATTTTAGTCATAAATTGTAACTCATAATAATATGGAAACAGGTCCGCAATAAGTGGTGCACAGTTAGTCCCCATTGGAATTCCGATAACTTGACGATATACGGAGTCTCCATGTCGAACAAAAATATTATCTAGTAAAAATTCAAGGGCAGTTATAGTATCAAAGTAGGTCCAATTGACATAGTTCTTTTGTTTGTTGTTACTGAAAAATGACCTAAAGGAGTTTGAACAGATATAATCGCATTCTGACTTTTTAAATGCCCATTTAATTAGGTGTGTGAATTTTTCTTAATAAGATTATGAGGCAAAGTGGTATATAGGGTAGAAAAATAAAAACAGATTCGAAATCACCAATATAAGCATGCAGTTTACCAAGTACTTCCAACAAATTTTTGACACTCCAAAAGTAATTAATTTCACTATTTTCAAAGGCCTTTTTTGAACAATTTATTATTAGGTTTTTGATTGTACCAAGTGTACTAGTAAGTAGAATAGACTGTTTAGTAGTGGAACAATGGCTTAAAGACGAAATAAATTTATATTTGTAAGGTGTTTTCTGCAGCTTCGGAAGCCAGTACATAGTTGAAACTTTCATTGTATTTGGTTCTGCTTGTAAAGAAGTAGCTAAAAGTTTATGTTTGTTACAGATGTCATTTTCCGAAAATAGAGTCAGTTGGAATGTTGGTGAATTTGTGATTTCCTTTTGAAGAACCTCAATGTAAAATTTACGTCAAACAATAATTATATTATTAGCAGCCTTATCACCCGGGACAAAAACAAATTCCTTGGCGAGTTTTTTTAGCTGATGTTTGATACGAGAAATAGGGTTATTATGGTTTTTGTTAGGAGTAAAATGTTCTTTAAAATGTTGTATACGTATATCAACTACGTTCATTATTGAATTAAAAAAAGAATCTAAGGATTTCTTGTCAGCTTTTTGTCGTTTATCCATTTCGAGGTAATAAATATTCAGACAAAGGAAATGTTTTGAAAATTTTCTGTTCTTTCTATATTTCATACATTGAACTTCGGCAAACATAAACATAAATACCTATACAGTATCTGACAAAAGATTTTGAAGTTTTGTCATTTTTACGAGGAGATGATGCATTGACCTGTAAATCGAATCCATAAAGTTGTTGGACCTGAATCGAGGGTGATGATATAACTTACTCTTTGATTGTCTATTCGATATTATTTTCGTTCCCTTTTTCTAAAGCCTTTCAAACTATTTTGCGCTCTTAATTCTGTGATTGAGAACTAATTGAAAATTTAAAAAGTAAAATAAAAAAAATACCAAACTCCAAGGGAAATTCAAAACGGAAAGGCCTTTATAACATGGAAAAATCAAAAACTCAAACACCAATAACGAATGGAAAACAACTCTCATATTCCTGACTTGGTTCCTTATGTAGAAAATGATGGATTAAACCTGGTTTTATAGCTAGCTAAAACTCTCAGTTGCATGACAGTCGCATTGAATTCCATTGTTTTGACAACAATGTGTGAGCAAAACAAACATAATAGGTAAACACGTCAAAAATTGGGGTGCAGCAGTCAAACATTGTAATATAATCTTAATCACTATAAAAAAAAATAACTGTTTCAACAAAGAAACACAAATGGCATATAGACAAAGTACATAAGCAAAAATGAAAGACAAGAATTAAAAATCGACCATAGCACAATAACCCAAAGCGGGATGTGTATGTACCGAGCCACGTCATGCGTATACAATCAAAGATGGACTAAACAGTAAGGGTTAAAAACACAAGGACATAGAAAGGGAACTTTAACACGTAATTAAGATGATAAACAACGTCAGTACCTAGAATCTATACTTCATAACCTATTATTTTGGACGGGATGTTGTCTACTTTATTGATTAATGAGATCAATGAGAGGAGACTCCGGTCGATAGGATGTAGTTTTGGTAATACATGGCGTTACGTTGAACGTCGATTAGGGGGTAAACATATCGGACACGGATTTTAGAACGTGACGTACACTGGAAGTCGATTTGAGAAACGGACGTAGATTCGAGAAACGGACGTCGATTAGAGACCGGACGTCGATCTGAGTCTAACATATATGCAAGAGCATTCCCATTTATTCCATAAATTATTTTCTTACAAAAGGAATTTTTTAGAAATAATTTTATTGCTTTAGATACTGTTGTCTAGTGATAATTCGTGAACTCTGATTATAATGTTTAGTTAAATTCATATTGACTATTTTCTCATTTGTTTTGAATAGCAAATATTTGTTTCAAGGTGTATAAGGCCATTTAAAAAACCAGAATCAAGCACTCATTTGACTTTGGTTTAAAGAATTAACACAAAAAAAATAAAGCACAAGACTATTTTGTACAATGCTTACTTGACATAAACTTGCAATGTTCAAAGATCGAAGGAATAAATATACTGTAACCGGAGAGCATGATTTGTCCCCAAAAGGGAATTTCTGCACCAGCCGAACTACACGTTCCCAACCTCAAGAGTCATATACTATATTGACGATATTTTCATCACTTCCTCTGGTTATATATCATTTTTCTTACCGTGGGTTTTCTTGTTTGGGTGCCAATTACTGCATCAGCCAAAATTTGATCCTGGGACCCCTTACAGAGTAAGCCACCGTTCTATAAACTGAGCTGAACGGGTACCCCACTCGTGGGCAGCTCATGGAGGTCGGTTACTTATTTTTTACTATTAGTGTTGTGCAACATACTTGTAGCTGATAATTTTGTACTCCATACCTTCCACATAAAATGTTTTATAACATTCCTTTTACGTATAATATTGTACAACACACCGTTTACTTATAATATTGTACAACATACCCTTTACTGATAATGTTGTACATCATACCCTTTACTTATAATATTGTACAACACACCGTTTACTTATAATATTGTACAACATACCCTTTACTGATAATGTTGTACAACATACCGTTTACTTATAATATTGTACAACATACCGTTTACTGATAATACTGTACAACATACCGTTTACTGATAATATTGTACAATATACCCTTTACTGATAATATTGTACAACATACCGTTTACTGATAATATTGTACAATATACCCTTTACTGATAATATTGTACAACATACCGTTTACTGATAATATTGTACAACATACCCTTTACTTATAATATTGTACAACATACCCTTTACTTATAATATTGTACAATATACCCTTTAATGATAATACTGTACAACATACCGTTTACTGATAATATTGTACAACATACCCTTTACTTATAATATTGTACAACATATCGTTTACTGATAATATTGTACAACATACCCTTTACTGATAATGTTGTACAACATACCCTTTACTTAAAATATTGTACAACATACCCTTTACTTATAATATTGTACAACATACCCTTTACTGATAATGTTGTACAACATACCCTTTACTGATAATGTTGCATACCAAACCTTTTACTTGTAACTTTGTACAAAACATTCCTGTTACTAATGATGTTGTACACCATGCCTGTAACTAATTATGTAGTACAACATAACTTCAACTTTGTACAAGATACATTTTACTTATAAGTTATACAACATATTTTTTTCTGATAATTTTGTAAAGCATACCTTTTACTTAAAATATTGTACAACATACTTTTGATTTTTAATGTGTACAAAATATTGTTTACTGATAATGTTAAACATACCCTTTGTTCTGTTTTGATTGTCCATGTTCCTAGATTTGTTAATGTTGAAAGTTGAAATGATCCAGTAAAAACACCCAAAACAGGTTTTACTTTAAGATACTGCTTTACTCTGTTAGTTTTGGGATCCTGAAATGAAAGCATGCCTCGTTGATACCTCAATATATATATATAAATGCATGGACATTTAAAACCCCTTTCTTAGTCTAAAAAAGTACATCTTTCTTTTCATAGATAACATTTTACACAACTGCAGAAGTTATGAAAGTAACATTCAGGAATCAAATATTCTGAATGTATTTCTTTTTATTGATAAAGTTAAATGAAGTAAAAGAAAGGTGATTGTTTACCTCGGTTTGAAAATAGGAATAAACCAAACTTCAACTTGGTATTCCTAAAATCTATATGTATTCTCAATAATATCTGAGAATATATTTTTTAATGACGTATTGCCTTCGCATTATTAAGCCTTAAATAGTCGGGAAACAAAAGTATGCACAATGAAATCTTAAAGTTTGTCTTACCTGTATAAAAATATCCAAGGGATCATTTCGGACTTTTAAACTGGGGTCAGTACCGAATACTCTAAACTGGACTGTTGTAGAAAAAAGGAGTGTTGTTAGAATCATAAAACAATAACAATTATAGAAATAAAGATAAGTAAGGTTAGAAGTATTTGTTATTGTAGAAAAGAACAAATACAAATGTCATTCATACAACATTCAATGAAACAGCAATCCAGCAAAACAAAATATCTTAAAAGAAATATTAAGGTCAACATATAGTCTTTATGAAATATCTATGGTTCCTTTAAAACACAATTATCAAAATGTGTACAATTTGTTTTGTTTTGTCTAACTTAAAAAAAGAGATATTTAAAAGAACTGTGCCTCCATGTAAAAGTTATAAGAAAATCATTATTTGGCAATCTAACATCTTTTTTTTCGGATTCGGCGTTCTCAAGTATCAAGTATCATCTCCATCCTTACGGGACAGCAAATCATTTCTAGTGATTTTGTTATGTTTATGATAGTTTGGTTTAAAAGCATAATATTTTATTGTCATTAATTTTTTTCCAGGTAAATCATGTCAGGCACACGTAATTTTCAATATATCAATAACACACAATTAAATTTTCATATTGAGAAATGTACCTAAATCTCCAGGCTTATAAATCGCTTTATCAGTTTGAATGAAGATAGAGGTCGCCTTTGTAGTTGCTCGTATTCTTGTTACTGTTTTATCAAATGAGAGTCCTCCCGAAACTCTGACTTTCATCTTGTAATCATATCCTTCTGGGATTGTTATCGGTACCTTCAGTAAAAGTAACATTCCAATTAGTTGGATATATTCATCATTTAGTTTGGCTAGCCACAAAACCAGGTTCAACCCATCATTTTTTCTTAAAATGTCCTGTACCAAGTCAGGAATATGACAGTAGTTATTTAATAGTTCGTTTCTATGAATGTTGCATTGTAGTTTGTTTTTGTTGCACTTCTGTGTTCTGTTATTTCGTTGTTTTCCTCTTATAGTTGACGTGTTTCCCTCGATTTTAGTTTGTAATCCGGATTTGTTTTCTCCCAATCGATTTATGACTTTTGAACAGCGGTATACTACTGTTGCCTTTATTTAAATATCTCAAGACACAAACTAATCGGGCTTATCTGTTGTGATTTGTATTTATATGTGGAAGTTTCCTTTGATCCTTTGAATTAGCAAGAATGTTTTTGTGTATTTTTTTCAAAAATGCCATTAGGTATGAGTCATATCAACTTTAAGGACGACAGATGACGTCATTTGTGTCAAAAAATAATGAATAAAAGAATATTTAGACCATTTGGTCAGTTTTTATAAGGAAAATGTCACTTGTCGTCACAGGTAAAAATCGAACACCGGTTCTTATCTCTCGGCAATGTAAATAATGTGAAATGATTCCAGGGACAAAAACATAGAAGATACCACTGGTGCATTTATATTTTACTGAAATAGCCAAAGTTGACACATCAAGCAATATTAAATTCTCACTCGTTACGGAAGCTATCATCAAAACCCTTAAATTGATGTATATAAGATTAAACTCACGTTTAATTTGACCACCGCAGGTTGTCCTGAAATTAGAATCACAAGAAATTAATCAGGAATCAAGTTCTCGCATTGTGTTAATCAAAACAATATGCATTGATGACCAACGTAACTGCTATTCAATACTTATGGTATTGACATCTTTAGACTGCATAAATTAAGCAAGAACGATGAACATAATATTTATATCATTAATAGAAAACAACAAACATGTTATCAATTATTCGATGTAAATATTAATTTCATTTTAAATGTCTTGAAATAAATATAGTCGTTATATACCAGACACCACTGTCCCATATTAGGGGAGGGTTTAGCGCTCACAAGCATTTTTAAACCCGCCCCATTCCGTATATGCCTGTTCCAAGTCAGGAGCCTGTAGAATAGTGGTTGTCGTTAGTTCATGTCGGTCATATTTGTTTTTCGTAAATTGTTTTATTATTAATTAGGTCGTTAGTTTTCTCGTTTGAACTGTTTCACATTTTTCATGTCGGACCTTTTATAACTGACTATAAGGTATGGGTTTTTCTCATTGTTGAAGGCCGCAAGGTGGCTTACAATTGCTTACTAACACTTCATGTTATCTGTGGTGGATAGTTGTCTCCTTGGCAATCATACCACATCTCTTTATATTCATTAAAGCATTACACAAGGATCCAATTTGTTTTTACATAATTCGAATTACCAACAATCTAAAGAGAGATCACTCGTAGCACCTCAAGCATACAGCCATAAATGATGACAAAGCTAATTGAAATATAGTTTTGAATTCAAGAACCATATACACCTAATGAAATGTCATTCGAAGACGTATTAATGTATTTTCCTTTATTGATTGATAGTTTCTAGTTCAAGTCAGTGCCAAATATTTCCCTTAATTTTGAATAATTAACATCGTACTTTGATTTACCGAGGGGTAATGATATTTGTTGGTTTGGTCAACGAATTACAGCCTATTGCAGTATTTATTCTTTTCCAATAAATTTTTATGTGCTGAAATTGAATCAATTTACCCTATATTATGGACATGCATGAATGAGCTGTCGGACATTGCTACCATTTTTAGTTTTTGAATCATAATAGTTCAAGGTGCATTAATATGATTCATTTAGACGATTATTGTTCTTATTAAATGAAAAAAGAAAATGCATAACTTAAAGAAAAGTAAAATTAAGAACAGATAGTGTGATGTAACATAAGTCAGCAATTTAGATAATTAAGTTTCGGTAAATGACTGTACTAAGTCAGGAATTTGACAGTTGTTTTTCATTCATTCCGTTGGTTGATAAAGTTTAGCGTTTTATTTCAAATCGAGTGCTTGCATCTCATATATCGCAATGAAATTTCCCATCTCTAGGTGGAAACATACTCTCTGTCCTATCGTAAGGCATTCATACCGCTGATTTCATGGGTTACGGTGCATCATCACAACCACTGGAATTCAGGCTTCTGGGTTGGGACAGCTCATACAGAATGTTGCGGGATTTGACATGCTTGTGTACGCCCAACCCTCCCTTGTTCACATATTTGTTTGTTTTTAAAGTGATTAAGATTATAACACAATGTTGACTGCTGTACCCCTATTTTTGACATTTTTACTTATTATGTCTGTTTGTTTTGTTCACACATCGTTTTCAATATAATAGAATTTTATGCAACTGTCATACAAGTGAGAGGTTTAGCTAGCTATAAAACCAGGTTTAATCTACCATTTTCTTCATAAGAAAATGCCTGTACCAAGTCAGGAATATGACAGTTGTTATCCATTCGTTTGATGCGTTTGAGCTTCTTATTTTGCCATTTGATTAGGAACTTTCCGTTTTTAATTTTCCTCGGAGTTCGGTATTGTTGTTATTTTACTTTTTAAAGGGGCACTAGCTGTCAAAATCATGTTCCCCGATTTGACTCACATTCTCATATTTGATCTATAACATACTGAAACACGTATCCAAATTATAATAAGTCTTAAATAAACAGTTAACAATGCATATACTAGATAATATATATGAGAATTTCGTGTGTATTTTAGTCTAGACGCCATCTAATTAACTATCAAGATGACCTTCGAAAACTACCGACGGTCACATAACACGATATAAACATAAACATAAACATAAATAGATAGCGACTTCGTGCAATTGGATTTTTCTATGTCTGTTTTATTTCATGTTATAGGTTAGAAAAAAAAGTTAATTTTCGATTTTACCTGTTTAAGAATGATTTTTGGCAGATCGAATCAGTCAATCAAATGATTTACCTTTGTTTCACTTTCAATGTTGACATTCTTTTCTTTTAATAACTGAACACGTATAAATCATGCGTAATCCATCTCTAGCTAAGGGTTTAAATTGAAGTTCACATTGATACGGATTCAATGAGGTGGAATTATTCACTTGTAATAAAATAATTCATCATCGATGTTTTTTTAGCTTATTTTGACGAAATTGAACCATACTGGCTGCTAAAAGCGAATTATTATTTCACTATTTCACTTTTATTAATGAATGATAAAAAAAAATCATAATTTATTTTTTTTTATATATCTCGTAGCTAGTGTTCGTTTAACGTGGTATTTACTTTCATAAGGAATGCTCAAACTAAACATTTAAAAGCAAAGGAAAACCAAATGATCTCGCACCACAAGCGATTATATGAGACAGTATTTTTTTATGAATTGTTCATCACGATTCTTTTTTTCTCTTAAGCCTTTTAATGTTCATATGTTTGTAATTTGTTTGAATGTTCCGATTAAAGATAAAACTTCTATCATTGTTAAACTAAAATTCTTAAACGGTCTTGTACACTCATTTACTATTATATGTTTAACGTTGTTTTTTTATGCATACTCACGCAGTGAATTTATTGACTCCCGTTTAGTTGCTAATGTGGTGTTGTCTTTGTCCAAAAGTGTAACCACTACATTGGCCCCTCGTTCAATTGGATTAATAGGTGCTATATAGATATCAGCCTTTGCACCAGCTCGTATTTGACGTGGGACTGTCACAATATATGTACTGGAAGTTGAACACAGGAAGAATATCATAATGTTTTTAAATGCCTTAAGACTTTTAAAATGACATTACTTGCTTTCAGACACTTCAATTAGAAACGCCGATGACTATCTATGGTTTTTACGAACATTTGTTTCTTTTTTAAGTTTTTTTTAGTTTTGTTTATTTTATTGCATTATTCTATTTCGTTTTTCTTTGTTTTATTTCATTTCATTTTGCTTTAATTTTTTTTGTCTTTGTTATGCCATATTTATTTATATCTAATGACTTCTGTCTGTCTATTTGTTCGACGGTAGGCTTTCTGTCTTTTTGGTCGATGGTTTAAATTAAGATATCTTTTTGTTTTTTGTATGGTATAGTGCAATTACTCACTTTTTCGCCCAGGCAGGACCAAGGACACATAACAGTACACCGATTATCAGTCTCGTCATGACCTGAACTAATGTGTTGTTACCTGTAAATAAGCATGTAAATCATATTTATATATCATACTTATATTTGAGAATGACAAATGTCTCATGTCATATTATAGAACACAATACATTATTTGGGTTGTATCTGGAAAACTGAAAAACACACAACTCTAGATCTAATGTTCAAAATGTTTAGTCATCCGTTACAAATGCATATAAAGTGCATATAATGTTACTATAAGTTAGGTCTTCAAACTTTTCTATTAAGCATGGAAAATGCTTGATTTATGAAAATAAACTCATCATCGATACCAGGAAAATGGCATTTACAAAAATGGAAAGTTCTAATTAAACAGATCAATCAAATAGTCGACTGAGCAATCGTAACAATCATTAAAATCACCTGCATATCATTCAATTAAAGCCATTGTAGGTGCATTTTGCTGCAAAGAATTAAGATACAAATGATAGTCATGCGACAGTGTCAAACTTAAAGCTCGTTCTGCTGTGTTCGAAGTAGACGGCCTACAAATCTAAAAGGCATGTTATTTCACAAAACGTTAATGAAGCAGTTGTTATTAATATATTTTTTTTTTAAATATAAATAAGCAGTTTTAGAAAGTTATCTATTTTGTTATTATTCTAGTGTGAAATTTATGAGAAAATTGTTTGCATTTATTAATGTTTTGATTACATACATATATATATATAGTTTCTTTACCTCTTTAAAAGCTTTTTATCAGTCTCCAATGCGATAATCTCTACTTTACACTAAAACTAAGCTTGACTGTAGAAGTAAAACATTATTTACGGACTTATTCTTATATAGACAATTAAAACATGTATTATGTCCTACGTGGTAACATATTTCATCGGTTAAGGTAAACCACAGGCTTTTTCCAGTCCTGAAGACAAATGTATTTATGTAAAACGTAAATATTTATTAATTTTCAAGGATTTAGAAAACATTACACTTGCGAACGTGATCATTAAAAGTCCGGTTTGATGTGTTTTAACTTCTACTCTTTACGCTACTTTTCAATTGAACATATTAATTACATACTATACATTTTATATTAAAGACTTCTCTTAGGTGATGTACATACATTTTGTATATTATAAATTAAGTAAAGTGTGTGACTATTTTAATGTCACAGGATTATAAAAACGAACACATTTATCACTGAAGAAGGCTGGACAGTGAACTCCGAAAATTCATTAAAGATGTGTACCGTAATCAATGGTCACCTTTTAATAGAGCATATGCTTTTAATGGTGTAACCAACACCATTAATTGTACAACCCGTACCATGAATGATAAAACCCCTTTCATGAATGGTAAAATCCATTCCATGAATTGTAAAACCCACACACAAAATATTAAAACCGCTACTATGAATAAACCAATACCATTATGAGCAGGATCTGCGTACCCTTCCGTAGTACCTGAAATCACCCCCGGTTGTTGATGTCATTTGTGTTGCTCAGTCTTTAGTTTTCTTTTTTTTTGTGTTTTGTTTACTGTTTGTCATTTACAGCGGTATACTACTGTTGCCTTTATTTACCCGACTTTCGTTTTTAGCCATGGCATTGTCAGTTTGTATTCGACTTATGAGTTTGAATATCCCTTTGTATCTTTCGCCTCTCTTTTATCAATTATAAAACACATTCCTTGCATTATAAACCCATACCATAAATTGAAAAACCCTTACCCATGAAGGGTAAAATCCATACCATAAATTTTAAAAATCCATACCATCAATATTAAAATCAATACCATGAATGGTTAAACCCATAACTTATCTGGTTAAGCCCATACCATTTATTGAAAAGTCTAAACATTGAATTGTAAAATCCATATCATAGATTAATAACTAATACCGTGAAATGTAAAATCCCTTTCATGATATGTAAAACCCATACCATGAATTGTAAAACCCATCCCATGAACTTTAAAATCTAGACCATGAATTTTAAAACCAATAAAATGAATAGTGAAACATATATCTTGACTGGTTAAACCCAAACTATTTATTGTAAAATACAAACCATGAATTGTAAAACCTCTACCATGAATTGTTAAATCCATTCAATGAATGGTAAAACACATACAATGAATTTTAAAACCCACTCAATGAATTTTAAAACCCATACCAAGAATTGTAAAACCCATACCAAAAATATAAAACCTAAACCATGAAAGATAAAACCCAAACCATGAAATGTTAAAGCCCTTATCATGAATGTTAAAACACTTACCATAAAATGTAAAACCCACACCATGAATGAAATCCCATTCCATAATAGGTAAAACCAAAATCATGAAAGTTGAAACTCATATCATAAATAATGGTAAACCCAAATAGTTATGTAAGCTATTAAAGGTACCGGCATGATTAAAACTAGAACAGAAAACGATTACAAAAATGGCAAACAGCAAACAATGACAACCACTGATTTACATGCTCCTAACTTGGGACAGACACATACAGACAGCAACCAATGACAACTACTGACTACTGAATTACATGCTTCTGGATTGGGACAGACACAAACAGACAGCAACCAATGACAACCACTGAATTACATGCTTCTGACTTGGGACAGACACATAAATAATGTGACGGTGTTGAGCTTTATAATGACTTATTGTTCCAAAACCTTATAGTTGAAGACTGTAGTTTGCCTTCTAGATGACTTTTGGTTATTTTGTTTTTGTCGTTCGGTTGCTATCTCATTAACTTGTACTCCATTTTCCCTTTTATTTCTTTTAAACAAATGAATTGTGTCTTGACCATAGTAGGTAGGCTCTATTCCCCACAACATTTGTACAAAAATGACACAATATTGAAAATGTCTTACCAATAGCAATTGCTTTGAAGAACAAAGCGAACAAAAGGAATTATAAATAGTAAGCTAAAAACCAGCACTAATGATGTTCTTATGGTATGCAAATTGATTTAAGAAAAAGCTAAAATTTGTTTTGAGTATTCAAGTCTCTCCCCCTCCCTTTCTTTTTATCTCGAGTGAAAGAGATCGACAAAAATAAATCAATATAATTCCTTGGGAGAAAAAAATATATATGCAATACTAGAAATACAATTCAAAGAAAATTTGAACTTCTCGAAAGTAGACCCGAAGTATATATTATATTGATATTGAAATCATACCATCTTATACATGTACTCAAATACTTGTACATGATGCAAAAAAACACACCCTATAGTGTTTGTTAACTTGGAGAGGTGGTATTGGCTGAAAAAGTAAATAAATACATTACCTTAAAAACGCCTGACCTTTTGTCGGTCAATTATAAAACTACTAACCTCATGAAATAGGAAAGTTCTTCTAGTTGTAAATTGCAAAAAAAAATCATAAAAATCAACATAAAAAAGGGTTTGTTTCTGTTATCTGATTTTTTTTTATTAAGTTCTGATTGATTGATGACGGCTTAATGCTGTACCAGCAAACATGAGCTATGTCGCCACAAGAACTAAATTTTGTATATATTTATACTTATCTATCTGCTTAGAAAACAGGATGACACAATTTATTTAATTTTCACTTGTTTACTTCAACAACTCTCGGGAAACCACATAAATTAGAAAAGATGATTCTATTACATATTAAACATTCTTATTTGCCTACATTGACAAATGATGTAATCACCATTCCCGTTTGAAGACCACAAAATAAAAAATAAAAAGTTTTATTACGGATATACAAAGTTATTATTTTAATAGAGTGTCAACATTTATAAACTATTGCAATATTGTATGGAAAAGAGCAGGACACATATACATAAGTGCAAATACATTAACGATATTATAGAATATATACTAAACAACTGATTCAGATGTCAATAAACGTAACATTTGAATTACCGAAACACCTTTGAAAGCAATAATATAGATGGCATACAGGTTAATTGTGTTTTCAATTCTTCGCACATTTAGATTCCCACCCTCAGAAGCGTTATAAAAAGTATTGTTCATCCAAAAGATTACGGTAATGTTACTTATGCGGGTATGAAAATAGAAAATTGATCTTTAGATAGTTCTGTTTTGGTTTAAAAGACTCATTGATAAAGTGTAATATTTATACAGTATTTGTTCAATTATTGCGGTTATTATCTTTCTCTAACTTTGAAAAGGTATCTAATGTATATTTTTTCGAAAGAACCAATAGGCCAATCAGAACAACAGTGTCAACAGTCATCTTTAGGGTATTTCATTTGAAAATTGTGTCCAATATGAATGCAGAGCAAAACAAGCATTAACGGTCTAGCGATTACTAAAACAATTGTCAAATAAAGTTCAAGGCTAATATGTTGAAAGATGTTGAAAGATAGTACAGGTATAGAAAAAAAAAACGGTAACCTCAAAACCATTTGCACCTCATGATTCGACATTCTTTTTTTTTCGTCCAAAGTCTTTAATCAACTCTTTCATATAGATGTTTTCACAATACAGTACTATTTGTTTCCATTTTTGTAACTTTAAGTTTTATGTACTGTTGTTTGTCTGTTTGTCCTTTTCCTTTTTTAGTCATTGTCAGTTTTTGTTAATAGCTGCACTGAGCAATGCAAGCACTAAATGAAATAGATAATGAAGCAAAGGATCCTCTTGACGGACTCCCCTTTCTAAGGAAAACAATCTGAAAGTTATCCGTTATTTAACACTGCACTGGAGGCACCATAGTAGCATGCCTCTATCCAACTCTTATATGTATGATCAAAGTATTAAAACTGCAAGGCCTCCAATATAAAACACTATTCGTCTTTGTCGAAAACTTTTCCAAAATCCAGGAATGTCATCATCCTCCATCTTTTCAATCAGGTCATAAATAATCTTAGCCAGACTGGTACATTCGCCTATATACCCACCTTTAAGAAAACTGTTTTGTGTTTGGCTTATTATATTTACCAGCACCTTTTTGAGTCTATTTGTCAGACTTGCAGTAGCTGTCTTATTTTCTACACACGGCACTGTGATAGGTCGTTAGTTTTTAAGATAACATTTTGACTTATCTTCCTTTAGTATACAAGTATAGAGTCCCTGTCTTTGAATGATAGAAAAATTTCCATATTCTAAAGCCTCATTTAGAATTCTTACCAGTGGTATCTGAATATCATCCAAAAAGCATTTATATAACTTAACAGTCAATCCATCTATTCCAGGCGATTTGGATTTTTTTTTATATGTTTAAGAGAAGACAGATATTTCTGCATTGTTAAAGGTCCCTCAAAGTGACCCATCTCTTCCTCATTAGGTTTTAATCATAGTCAAAAATCTTTTGGACACGATTTCTGTCCTTATGTTCATATCCGTTCCCGTTTAAGAAATAATTCTTTCATGTCATGCTATATGCTCATTTTAACATGGGTAGGCATTATATTTGTCAATACCTTTATACCGAGCGTAAGCGAGGTTCAAAATGTTGACAAATATAATGCCTACCCATGTTAAAATGAGCACAGAACATGGCATGAAAGAATTATTTCGATTCTAATAAAATTTAGAACTTTTATACTTTGAAGCGGACCTATAATTAAACACCTTCAAAAGACAGCTATTTTTATTTGATGAAGCCAAAACGATGATAAAGAAAATCCACCTTTTCAGGAGAAAAAAATAACAGATACATAAAAACTTACTTTTAGAATGATTTAATGTCTGGCAAGCAACACCAACACAAATTTCCCTTTTGTGTCTGCTGTGTGGATCGGTGGTTGTCTCCAAGTACTTCCTCCACTAATAAAAACTGATTGCCACAAAATAGCCAATAGGACTGAATGTGGCGTCAAACACAAAAATATCAACTAACCAAACTGCTGTGTGTAAAAGTCAAATTTTTGTCTATATATTTTTTTATCTTTGCAGAACGTCACAAAACATGGCTGCAATATTCCTTTTTATACTTGTTAAAACAAATTAAGAATACAGAAACCGAAAACTCGAAAATAACACGTTTGAAAATGGTCTAGAAATGTGAAAGAAGATTTAATGTAAACCGATACCCAGATATATGTTGAAATTGAAAGCGCTTAAGCAAAAACAATGTATAGTGTAACAAGTACATTAAATGCATTCATGGTCCTTAGTACGTCCTTGCAGAAAACATTGTTCATGTATATTTACCAAAAAAAGTTACTTAAAAAATACATAATTTATGTTGTCACAACAAAATGAGTATACTTTCAAAAATCGGATTTCAGCCTGCTGTTAATCGAATATTAGTCAAGGTAGATTTTGGTCTGTATTCAAAGGGGTAGAGATTTTCCATTCTTTGCCAAAATACTCTAATTTCAAACACATTATACAAAGTATGGATTGCCAACCTTTTTTTAAAGTTTAAGTTTGTGAAAAATTATCAGATTTTGTAAGGATTATTATCAAAAAGGTACATTTATTTGAACAAAAAGAAAACTAAACTATATAGTTTTAAATGTGTAAATATATATAATAAGCCCAACAATGTTAGATCTTCAAATTTGCGTTCTCATATTTTTGTTCTTTCCTCAGCGGCATTCGAACCCTTGCTTTTGTGACATCGTGGCAACACCGCCTGCACAGTGTCCAGCACCCTAGACCACTCGACCACCTAGGCTACATAAAAAATATAGCTTTCGGTGGTCGATGTAATGGCTTTCCCTTTCGGCTTTATCTAGGGCTGT
Source organism: Mytilus californianus (assembly GCF_021869535.1). Taxonomy (NCBI): domain Eukaryota; kingdom Metazoa; phylum Mollusca; class Bivalvia; order Mytilida; family Mytilidae; genus Mytilus; species Mytilus californianus. The sequence goes on along the minus strand of NW_026262690.1, from coordinate 1,734,862 downwards.
AACCCAGTACATGATATATAGTGGCAAATAGATTGTGTACCTTTCAGATCCGCAATTTTGTCTGTCGTATATATATATGAGAAGATAGCTCTTATAATATGCTTTCTGATTGCCAATAAACCCGACGGAATCCCTATTCTCGTTGTCTTACTTAATCACAAAATAAGTAATTTTTTTTAAATTCCTTTATGAAATTTTCTTAATTATTTGTCTGATAAAACAATCCTAATCAAAAAAATTTGATTAATGAACACATTTTCTTTGTAAATGAAAAAGATGTTTCCATAAGACAAACTTATTATTTTTTGTTTGTTTGAATGAAAAATTAGCAAAAATTATTTCATTTCTGCATTAAATATGTTAATAATAACAGTAAAAATTTAGAATCGATCATTTGCATCCATCTGCATGAAAATAATAATTTAGAACCGCCTCTACCTTAAAATATTGAAAATTGACACAATGGCAGCATAAGGACACGTATTTCTATTTCAATCTTGATGCATATTTTTTGTTAGGGATAAATAAAAAAAATATTGCCATATTATACAATTTCCACAAAATCGTATTTGATGTCAAGATCGTGAACTAATACGTATATGATGATGATCATTAATTTGTTCGAGTTTAACCAGAGAAAACATGAAATATGAAGTATAACACTAGTATAAGCCACTTTTTGTTTATTAAAAAATTAATACAACTGACCTCTCATGAATAAAGTGTTGATAAAATTATAAAGATTATAAAAAGAAAAACATCAGGCAATCGTCTATCAACATCTTTCAAATAATCAGTTTAAGAAGCATTTGAACATCATCGTAAATTGAAAAAAAAAGAAAAATTGAGGGTGAGAAATAACCTAATAACAACAAACAAAAAGAAACGTATAACATGAGAAGAAAAGAAACTGAAAAACAACACAACCTGCACAAATTCCCTGGCCAAGATTGAAAAGGTCTTGCGGCAAAGAGAACATTGCTAAATTTTAAGAAAAAGAAGAAACTGATAATACACATAATTATAGTAAAATGGAAATTTGAATATCAATGTTTGTATTTACTAATGCCAACACCGATTTGAAAAAATAAGAATATATATAAAGCAACTTTGTAGATCTCTACAAAAATGAATACTTAGTACAAGAGCGTAAATTCTGCGGTCACTGTTAGTGGCATTTTCATATAAGTAAAAAGGTTGTTCGCTTTAAACGTTCTTTGGAAAAACGTCAATATCCTCGTGTTATTGGGTACGTTGTGTAACGCTCAGTGGTACCAATACCGTGCGCAACGTCTGTGTGAAAATGGCTGTTATCGTGGAACACAGTTTAACACGGCACCTTATGTGAAAGACATTAAATAAGCCCTTTGTCAGTAAAAAAACATTATTGGGGCAACACTATTCACAAACTCGATAAAGAAAACACTGTCGGATATATCCGCACGAATCTGTGTCCACACTTGTGAAATAACAAAAGTTTTCATTATTGGCTATATTTGCTAAGAAGATTTAAACATAAATAGACAGTATGCACGAAAGTTATTAAACTGAAAAAATGTGAAATTGCTTTAATTTTATATCAATGAAACATATACTAACGCCACGAGCTATGACCTAGACCTTCTTGAAGCACAAACTTACAAATAAGAAACGTAATACAATCATTTCACTTTAGTTTTGAAATTTTATGCATTTTATTTGCATAATACACTCTTTTTCTGAAGATTTTTAATAATCTAGTCATTAATCCGTAGAGTACATTTGTACATTCGGGTAAGGAATTTGTAACTTCGTTACCAATGAAATTCATTGAGACCTTTAATCCCGCCTACTGATTACAGAGTTTCTCTATATTCATCCTGGTCCTGTCATTTCTCGCTAAAATGCTAACTGAATTCGTCAAAGTTGCCGGTCGACAACGATTACATGTTGTTTTAATAAAAGGTAAAATAACAAAAATACCGAACTCCAAGGAAAATTCAAAACAGAAAGTCCCTTATCAAATGTAAAGTCCTGTGGACAAGTCTGCTATAGACCAGTCTATACATGTATTATAAAGGTGGCGGACGATGTTCTACAATAATATAGAATCTGACATTATTGAAATTTTTGAATTTTTTTTACAGATTTTGCAAGAATTACTGGATTTCCACCTATTTGTCTCAAAACTTACAAAAATTTTAATTCACGCATCTTTCATTTACGTGGCGGGGGTCAACTATGCCCATTGCATCCTAATACGTCCATGCAACTTATCAATACAACATCATCATCCACATCAAATAATAAGTCTGCATGAAGCAACACCTTGAAATTATGATCATAACAAACCTGTTACATACTTAAATACTTGGAACAAATTCATGTAGTGAAGATATATTGGTTAAAATACATATTTATTGGTTGCATATAATTTTTGTAGTGCTTTTTTCCTTCATAATTTAATATGTATAAATACATGTATTTCTAAAGTGCACATTGAGAGCTCCAAAGTAAGGAGAGTTATATGTATGTAACACTCAGAAACTTGTCCCCCCCCCCCCAATCCCCCCACCCCCCAAACGTGTCCATATGTTAAACGTCAACTTCAAAACATGTCTTTTTTATGAACGCCCAAACGTGGCCGATCTTCAACGTTCCATAAAATGTATAAGATATTTTAAAAGTAAAATACCTAAAATTACAACAATAATAATCATATTAATTAAAAATGAATGAAAGCTCGCAAATGAAGATAATTTTTGTCTCGCCTGCGACGAAAATCGCAGTATGCGAGACATATGTGTCGCTATCCGGCGGCTGCGGCGGCTGCGGCGGCTGCGATGGCGTAAAATATTTGAGTTCAGCTTTATATTTCAGAAGGTAGAAGACCATGATACTTCATACCTTGTATGCAGATACCTTATATTATGTTACGAAGTTTCTGTCTGTGATATGTCCATTGTCCTTGACCTCATTTTCATGGTTCAGGTTTTTGTCATGTGGATTCTCACTTATTATGAGAAGAAGGATAAAGTATTTGGTATATGGGTTCTGTAATGTTTATTGATCGCTGTAGTTACAAGTAAGAAGATCTTATTGTAGCAATACATGTTTAACTCTTGAGAAATCGTTATGCAGATTTAGACGTTTTTCGGGGAAGTTAGTGGCGTGGTCGAAGGTTATAGGGTATTCGTAAGGGATTCTCTATGATCCGTTAAGGGAACATTTACAGAACACCCTATCAAGAAAATTATGTTTTCGACCACGGGTATATAAGAGAATGAGAAACGCCACTCGGGGCTGTCAGTTGGCTGTCAATGAGTTGTCAATGTTCATAAATCAACAGAGCGTACGGTTTATTATATGCTTGTAGAGCTATAACATTGTGAGAACACTTTTGTACTGGGTACAAAGTGAACGTACAAGTTGATCAGATTGACAGAGCAGACTGTCCCACTCGAAGGACAGACTGCACCAGCCTGCACTGTCTGGTAGTGACAGACTGTCCAACTCGGAGGACAAGTTGTACCAGCTCGCACTGTATGGACATGACAGACTGTCCCACTTTATTGAGCTCGGGGTTGCTCAATGTTTAGATATATGTGCAGTGATTTGTGTCCTTTTTTGCGTTTTTTTATCCATGTTCTTATCTGGTTTTGTTTTACCAATGCCTAAGTATCTTCTCCATCTTTTTATTATCTCAAAAACAACATATTTCCCAGCAGTTTTCAAAAGGTTTCTTAAGGACAGCCCATTTAGTGTTTGCCCCACTTCCATAACATCATTGTTTTTAACCCATTTTTATCTACCGTGACATCCGTTTTTTATCTGTCAACCACATTTTATTACCTCACTGAAAATGCTGATTCCTTTATGATACATGTCTAATAGGGTATATGCCATCTGCATTCACAAAAAGGAGCACTGTGGATAGAAGACCGAAACATTCAACCGCCTAAAGCTTTCAAATGCTTTGAAAATGTTGTGTTTTTGCTTTTATATCGTTCCTGGTGTAAAACATCATGTGGATTACCTGATCACGTTATATTATTTCAAAAGTGAATTGACACTTGTTAATTACTATGGCCATTTCTAGACAAAACACTATTAAATGCTGTAGTTGAGCGATATTGATGGTCAATCTGATTGCCCCACCTTCACTTTTTACAAGTGTGTAATTCTATTCATGGGCTTGATCTACATTTACCATTTTCAAATTACGTTTGCAACACTTAAACTGTATAGTTTAATAGCATAACATCACGAACGGGTACTGAAAGCTATAATTTGGATGGGAAAATGCAAAGAACAATGAATAAGCAGTATAATGCAATATTTATACACCTAGAAGGAACATTTAGATGTCAAGATCAGTCATGAATGTTACAGACTAGTTGTGGTTAAGTAGACTGTCAATTTCCCTCTTATTACTTAATGCTTTGAATGTAACATAGTTCTCAGTAAAAATTATGTCATGATCTTTGCATAAGAATTAGACGTACACCTAATGTTACCTCATGTAAATGTCGTGTTCATGATGCATGAGAGCCTGTAAAAGAATCTGCTTTGCATTAAAAACTATGTTTCCTTGTTTGAATGCTTGTTCAACAACTGTATTCTAATCAATCACACAAGGTTATCAACGATGCCATTTCTATATGAAGACCTACAACAAAACTATTCTTTGTTCTGCTAGAAGTATGTTTGCCCAGTTCCACTGTTACGATTTTGCAAAAGCAAAACACGATTGATCACAAGTGATAGTTGATACATGTCTTGGAAAAATTAACACATTGCTGGATTGTTTTCATGGAATGTCGAATTGTTGTGACAGACTTGATCTCTTCCTGACACATTGGTCAATGCAAACTGATATATAAAGGCGGATGATCATTTTCTTGGCTCTACATGCGTTGAATGCTGTCCAAACATATTTAATGTTTTCATTATCATCTGCTTCTAGCCATCTGTGTTATCATTTTGTTAACTTATTCATACCATTTGAGGATAATAATTGACTTATTCTACCAGGTTTACATACATGTATTTCTGGTCAGACAATTGACAGAGTGCATGTACATAAAATGGTTAATATTAGATGCAAGTATGAAAAACATGGTTATCTTGGTTAGTATTAAGGCTATATCTTATTATATAGTAACATATATACTACGTTATAGCAATAATACGAACAGTTGTGCTGGTGCATGATATACATGTATTGGTTAAAGTACCAGAGATTATTAGGGAAATTCATATATTTCAAAGCAAAAAGGTAATGACGAATTTGCAAAGTTAAATTAAGAAAATGCTGATATATTAAAATTGTCGTACTATGTAACGTTTTTTTAGCCGAAGATGAACTCTTGTTGTTGTCAATATTGTCCACGGCTGCTGTTGTAAAACCACCAGGTTTCGCGGGAGGAAACACATATTCGATGTTGAAAGTTTCATAAATGGAATCGTCTAGTACTGTAGATAAATGAATAATTGGATCATTCATAAACGACAAACGTAAACTGTACATTTTGTCATTTAGTACCTCCTTTCCTTGTCCTAGTATCCAGTAGAAGGCCTATATACATTATGATATGGTTTTAGCTCAGTTGCATATAATGTTAAAGCTAGAAGAATACAGAAATAAAACAAAAGTAATTTTGAAATAGATAGCGTCATTTTTGCCTCAATGGAATAACTCAACTGCATCTGAATATTCGGCCAAACAATTATCAACTATTATTTTTAATGACTGTTGAAAAGACTTTTGCCTGCATCATGTCTTTTGAACTACCTGCATGTTCAGCTTTTTCAAGTATCGTTGTCATACAAACAGATTGTTGCGGTTGCTTGTTTAATTGCAACACAAAAAGAATCACCAAACAGAAGAAGCAAGCATATGCCTTGTCAATGGCCTGGCCAGCCTGAGATTACTGCAATTTTTAGATCATTACTTTGTACCCTTCCAGTTGATCAGAGAGAAAACTGTTCGAGTCGAGAAGTATACATTCTAGTTAAGTCTAGCTTAAATATTAGAATAACGCCAGCCTTTATACGTGATCCATCGTTGTGGACTAATGTTCTACTAGAATGGTACCGTAGTAACCATTTTCTATACTTTCCTCACAAATCTTTTGATGTTTGTCTCTAGTATAGAAATGTGGTTACACTTGGTAGTACAGGGCACTTAGTTTTACTGAAGGTACGTCAAAACAACACACTTTGTAACCTTCTATAAGTGAATTTTGTTGATTTTGATATCATATAGCGGCCATCTTGGAAAAGGCCGCCATAATCAAATTTCAAGTTGGGTTCATAGCTTATATTGTCGAGCACCCAGCATTAGTAACATGACAAATTTGAACTAATATAAGGGATATTTGTTGATTTTGATATTTTTATGGTTGCCATCTTTGAAAAAGCCGCCATTTTGAATTTTCAAGGTGGGTTCATAGCAAATATTTTTTGAAACACCCAGCACTACTACCATGCCAAATTCGACCTTAAATTTGACCTTTTGTAGGTGATATATATTGATTTTGATATTTTATGGCGGCCATCTTGAAAAAGGCCACCATTTTGAACTTTCAAGGTGGACCTTAGCTAATATTGTTTGAAACACCAAGAACTACTACCATGCCAAATTTGGTGCTTTAATCATCAAACCCACAATTTTGTCACCGATCTGCCGGACTAGTTAAAGAAAAATTGATTTGAATGGCCAAGAATTCGAAAATTTTGATTTACGGGAAGTTGCAAAGTAGAAAAGAGCAAAAAAGAATTCATACAATTGTGAAGCTATAACGTCATATGGAAAAAATGATCTTTCGGCTTTGAAATGAATTATTTTGAATAAAAAAAAAAAATTGATGTGAGAAATCGTATGTCGAAATCTCAGAATAGGATAAAGATTCTTTGTTAAAAAATCATGGGTTTTTAAATTTCAGTCTATAGTAAGTTAGCTATTAACGATGCTTGGGTAACAATTTGAATGTAGAGTACTTAATTATAATAAAAAAAAAATCATCTTTAAATATATATTTATCTTAATAGGGTAACTGGTTTTGAATCTAGCCAATCTTACACAATGCTCAAACGAGAGTTTGCTTTAGAATTAAATTCAAATTCGACTACATTAACAGGGTTGATTTTTTTTTTTTAATTTTCGGGAAAATAGGAAGAAATATTAAAAAAAAAATTGTGTAGCGCTAATATGCTTCCGTAGTGTGCACTCTTGATTATTGTGATATTATTTTTCTTATCTGGTGTCTATTAATTTGAGAGCAGAATTAAGTCAGTGATTTTATATTTCACTATGCATAGTGTACCACATCTTGGACTATAAGGTTCACTAAATCTTTCTTCTAGATGTCCTTAGATAGCGACTTGAATTTTTAATTGAAATCACAAAAATCTGACGTCTTCAGTCGTTTCTTCCCCTCACATCATTGAAGGCCGTTATATATTGTATTAATACTGAGGACATGTAAGAGCTAAAAGTTTTTATAAAGTTTTCGGCGAATAACATTTGTAGGACACGTTATGGAGAGTAAAAATTCGGACACATTTTGGCAAAGTAAATAATTGGACCATTAGGGGATGCGAAATTAAACATGTTCGGGCGTTTTGTGATTTATTAACACATTTGGGTGGAATGGACACGTCTAAGAGTGTTAAAAATATAAGAAATAAATGGTCACAACATTTTTGTTATCATTTTTGTTACCGGTAATCCACTGATCTGATGGCCATGGGTGGTTTATAAAAAGAATCATTCAGTCATCATATCCATTTAAATGAATTTTCAGATGACCGCACAGTTGGTAACGTTTGCCAAACTTCCTGAAGGTTGATGGAAATAAAATCTAAATAGATTGTAAGTTGTATTAAAATGGTCATGACTTACAAGTATGTTTTCTCGTGTGATTTATTTTGTGAAATTAACCGCTAACCTTATAATTTTTTTTTTGGGAGCACGCAACAGGAAACAGACCGATTTTTTATTGGCTTTAAATGCAACTGCACATAATTATAAGGATCAATAATTTAACAATAAATGGTTTTGTAAATAAAAATTACTCCTTTTTAGAAGTCGCCATTGGAAGTTAAATTAAGGTACAAAAATGTATGATGTAGACAATGACATTAACAGTTTGTTAAAGGTTATAATTACAATTTTGGACTCAAATAGAATCATTATTGACTAGAGTTGTCAGTCTTCCTATCAACGGTTGGTGGTTTTTTCCGGCCACTCCGGTTTACGGTTTACGGTTCCGTCATATTGACAAAATTTGGTGAGCAACCACAATTAGACATAATAGGTTAATGTGACAATAGTTAAGATCTAGCAGCCAAAACTGTGTAAACATGCATCATAAACAAAACACAACTGACATAAAAATATAAACAAACATACACATTAAGCTAACAAAAACGCCAACAAAAAAGGTGTAGAAGAATATCAGACCATTTTTGTTAAAATGTCCTGTACCAAATCAGGAATATGGCAGTTGTTATCAAATAGTCCGTTTTTATGTATGTTGGCGTTTGTTTTTGTAGCAGTTCAGTGTTAATGTTGTTCCGTTGTTTTCCTCTAATAGTTGATGTGTTTCCCTCGGTTTTGGTTTGTGACCCGGATTTGTTTCAGTTAAATCTATTTATGACTATTCAACAGCGGTATACTACTGTTGCCTTTATTTGATACAGGCATTTCCTTTTCTAGAAAATATTTGATTAAACCTGGTTTTATAGCTACCTAAATCTCCCTATATTATGACAGTCGCATAGAATCCCATTAAATTGACAAACAATGTGTGAGCAAAACAAACAGACATAATAGGTAAAAACGTCAAAAATCGCGGCACAGCAGTCAACGTTGTAATATAATCTTTATAGCTTGCTGTTCGATGTGAGCCAAGGCTCCGTGTTGAAGGCCGTACTTTGACCTATAATTGTTTACTTTTTACACATTGTGACTTGGATGGAGAGTTTTCTCATTGGCACTCATACCACATCTTCTTATTTCTAATTAATCTCTATAAAATCAAATAACTGTTTCAACAAAGAAAGACAAAATGGCATATAGAGAAATAACATATGCAAAAATGAAAGACAATAACTCAAAATTGACCATATCACAATAACACAATGGCGGGATGTATCAATCATAGGTATATAATCAAAAAATGGATAAACAGAAAAGATAAAAAAAATATACAAGGACAAAAAAGGTGACTTTAACACGTAATTAAGATGATAAACAACGTCAGTTCATAGAATCTATACTTCAAGACCATCATGTATTCTTTGTACAGTTGATACGGAATATTTATCAACAAGGTATCGGTATCTTCCAATGAACTTTTTTAGAAACAGGACGAGAGTTCTTTGACATAACCTTAGCTAATCAACTTTCTGCTCAAACAATTGTGACGTTTTATAAAGTCTGAGTAGCAGCTGCAAGCTCTTGAATACCGAATGAGTTGGGAAATGTATATCCCATATGCAGGTGAAGTTGGTATATTGCTGCTAAGGTGGGGAAAATTGTAATAAACTGCTTATAACGCCCTAGCAACAGCTGAGATCACCCCCAGTTTTTTGTGGGGTTCGTGTTGCTCAGTCTTTAGTTTTCTATGTTGTGTTTTGTGACCTGTTGTTTATCTTTTCTTTCTTAGCCATGGCGTTGTAAGTTTATTTTCGACTTATGAGTTTGAATGTCCTTCCGGTATTGTTTGCTTTTCGTTTAGATTAAGACACGTTTTTAATTGTTTTCTTTTAATCCCAGCATGACTTTGGTGGATGTATTGATGAGATAAAACAAATTTTGACCTTACATATGCTTTGTGATCGCTTGGAAGTTTGGAATTTAATTATCGGTGCTACCTTCTCTATGTTGAGAATAGAGAAGCTTACTTTTGGTACAGGTGCTGTCATCAGTTCTAAACCTAAAGGCTTTTGTATGCATTTGAAATAAACCGAAAGCGTATTTATTGATAAAATGTAAAAGTTATATTGAATGTTGTTTTTTCGGCGTTTTAGATTTATGGCCATGAAGTTATCGGTTCTTTCTTGACTTACGAATCTTGATAGTCCCTGTGGCATCTTTCGTCTCTTTTTCATTCAAATATTAAAGATTATTTCTTTAAAAAATAGCTAAATCATTTGAGTGAACATATATCAAAATACCAAAATAGTAACGAATATAGTAAAGGAAAATAAAACAAATAAATTTAAAAAAACGGATTTCAACTAGCCGCCTACCCACAAACCCACCCCAAACAACCCTTTCCCCCGATAACCAAATGTTATGAATCAACATTCCCTTGGTAGGGTTTTATTTTTTTTTAATCTCTTTGAAGAATGTCTTTGCATCAAAATAAAATAACAAGTTTCGAAAAGATCAGATTCAAATAATGTACGAGACAAGTACTTTTATATTCAATTTGTGATAATATACATAGGTTATACAAGTTAATAATACCCGGAAGTGTTTTTTTTATTCAGTAGCGGTATTTTGCTGCCATATGGGTAGCGTAATCTAGTTTGGTAATTGATCCTTGGCTTTGGTCTTTCCGCCGACTATTTTTCTCCGTAGAACTATGACTTTGCTGGAAAAAATATTACTGGATATTAGGATTAACAATGGCCTTTATTCTCATCTTGATATGTATTTATACATCACTGTGCGATTTGTAAAGGAGAAAATAGTAAATCATAAGAAATTGAAACGGTGAATCTTTATATATGTTACTGGAAGTCCTACTAATTTTCTATTTATGAATATCTTTTAAGTTTCGGTCTCTAGTTGATTAATTATCTCTGCTTTTGCACACTCCAAATTTTTTATCACCACACATTTTGACATGAAAGGCTGACTCAGTCATTACATTTTAGCTCGCGTAAGTTTGTTTTAATGATTACTTGACTATTTATTGATTGCTGTTCTATGAGATATATATATATCAGGTTGGGTTTATCAATATTACTTGTTGTCAAAATATATACAAAGTCACTTACATAAAAACAGTGCGTATAAAACCCAAATACTTTTTTTGCACAAATATTTCTAACGTAACAGTGTCTTATAACATGTGCTTTTTTTGTTTTAAACAACTCACAAACTTTTAAAACTTTTGAAAAATACACAGAAACTTACATCTAACAGCCGCTGAGATACAGCTGCATACGAGTGCTATTAAACTATGCCGCCTAAAATGCCACCAGCAATGGCCCTAGTAATAAATATAATATAAATAGGGTTAAACGGACGAAAAGTAAATATAAACCATGGATTTGCTTCAGACTACATTAAATAATTGTGATATAGTTAAGAAATTTCCACTGATTTATTTTATACAGTATTTATAGAATTAATTAAATTGATGATGATAATTATGCTAGTGTGTGTGTGTGTGTGTGTGTGTGTGTTGTTAATACTGCTGGTGATGGTGATGGTGATTATTGCTCATTTGTATATTGAATTATTGTATACAAAACAAAGATTTCATGTTTTCATTTTCGTCTGATCTTTAATAAAGGCAACAGTTGTATACCGCTGTTCAATAGTCATAAATCGATTCAGCGAAAACAAATCCAGATCACAAACCAAAACCGAGGGAAACACATACACTATAAGAGGAAAATAACGAAAAAACAGAAACACTAAACTGGAACAAAAACAAACGACCAACATACATAGAAACGGACTATTTGATAACAACTGCCATATTCCTGACTTGGTACAGGACTTAAAAATTGATAAATAATGAATAAAGAAAAAAATGCGGAATGATTAGACTTGACTTACCCTCCTGATGATGAGGTTGTGTATGTCAGGTTCTTTACACAAGAAGTATTACCAGTACATTTGTAGCCATCAGGACAACACAAATCAAGGAACTCAGAGCACTGGTAGTATTCAAAAGGACAAGACCCTTAAATGATAAAATTGTAACTAAACTCTATCATTGTAAACATAACGACTCCATTGACAATAAAAAGAAAATAAACATTTGTAAAATAAACAAGTTTCATCATCATGACATTTGAAAATTTCTTTCGATATTCAAGGTAACTAAGATAATTATTCACTACAAAAATGAACAATGCATAAATGCCCCCCAGTTTTTTTCCTCAGGTACAACATAAAAGGAAAAGTAGAGAAAGCACTTATATGTTTTTTTCCAGACCTATATTTGCTTCAATTCTACAATACCAATTGATAAATGAATAAGCATAATCTCATGTTGTAAATGTTTATAAATCGCTTTTTAAAAATATTTGGTATGTAGCATTTTAAATTGTACATACCGTTTACAATAAATATCCAAAATGAAATTGTAATTGTCAGTTTTACAAGTCCCATTGTACCAATTTGTCTTGATGACCGATCATGCCAAAGAAATTGTTGTTTAAAGAATAGTGCCGGTTCGTGAAACATTGATTTACATAAATGTAAAATGAGAAGTTTCTTTTTTCGTGTTATATGTCACCTGAATGTATTGGTATATATCAAAGACAATAGTTTAAAAAGCAAAAGAGCAGTTATCCGTAAAATTAACAATTGATAAATTTTCTAACCGATAGACAATAAAAAATACCCTAACCTAGTGAACATTATTATTGTTTTTATTTATATACTTGTTTTGTCTCTCTTTTCATGTAAAAAATACACACATTTTCTAGAAAAAAATAAATATATAACAAATGAGAAAAAAAAGAGTAAAATTAAAATGACTTTGAAAAAGATCAGATATACTTCTTAATCTACGAAAGCAATATTACACACTTTTGAAAACAATAAGAGCATGCGATACAGTTACAGGGAATGCAATGACGTTGCTGATGTAACATATCGGGAAAAGATGTTTTTTTGGACTGAATTTGCTCTCTAGCTCGAAAACGAGTACATGGAGCCTCTATTGTCTTGATTATATATGAACATTATTAATACCATTGTTTATGAAAAAATTACTGATGCTTTTCTTTTTTTAAATTAGAAAAATACACAGTAAAATGTTATGTAAAAATGAATTGTTTCAAAGAGTTGTTTCACAAATTCAAAGCATCGATTTATGACTTTTGAACACCGGTATACTACTGTTGCCTTTATTTTCATGTAGAGAAGATATTCCAAATGCTGTGGTTTCATTATTATTTCCTGAATACCAATATTTTGTGGTTTCGTGTCTACCTGGGAACCACGAATTCCAATGTCCAACGATTACAAATGTTGTATAGAAATGTATGCAGACTTTGGCAAAACCACGAAATCAAATATCCACGAAAATTCAAGTTTTTCTCAAATAAATGAATCCACAATATTGGTTTTGTCTTCTGATTTATGATTTTTATTGTCCCTAGATATCCTATACTTTTTTCAGGCCAAGGTTGAAGTATAATACAACTGTACAATGCACTAATTTATTGACAGTAATTCAATGAGCTGTGCAATATGAAAAGTTGTAATCATTTGATTAGAATTGTAATTATTGACATTTATACATAGTGTCGTTCTTTAAAGAAATATCAAATTTATAATGTACACTTTTAAATTGGTTCAAATGATAAAAAACTAAGGCATGAAAATTTTGTTTTATCGCGATAAGACCCAAGGATTGAGTTTTAAATATTGTCAACGGATTTCTCCCGCGTAAAAGAGGTGTTTTGTTTAGCATCGAAGAATGTAAAATCGCAGTCACTTTCGGTTTGATTTGGAACGTCAAATGGGATGCCTCATGTTATAGGAGAGTGTCGCGCTCACAACACGGTAACATTTTGACCCCAGGATTATACACCTTTTCACCTCGGCCTTGACTTTACAACCCTGACTGTTCACTTGTTGTTAAGGTTTTTCTCGTCTGAATATGCATGTTATTTCGATCATTAGATTTTGAAAAATACAACTAATCAGTCATTGCATTTATCAGCAATTCAAAAAATACATATAACGCAATTCCAGATGCTTGTTAAAACCCAACAACAAATTGGCAGTATTTGACAACAGCCACAGTAATCTCAATATATGTATGTGCCGCAGATTGCTGTCACTGGTATATCTGAAAATATGAGGTTACCGGCTGATCGCTGATTATGGCTATCGTGCTGTCAAATATATATATTATTATATAAATGACTACCACAGATTGTGGTTTCTGGAGATAAGATTTAAACAATAAGGACCGCCGTGGGAACACAGGTGATGGATCAAAACCGTTACATTGTTCATCTGTAGTGAATGATAATATTTATAAAACGAAATATTTTTGATGCAGCGAATTCTGCAAATCCGAGGCAAAGTAAATCAGTCTGTGAGGACAGTTATATTACATCAATCGGAATTCTTCACCTGCCCATTTCGCAAAATACATGTAGGCGTCCAGAAATGTCATCTCAAACATCATCTGAAAAGATAAAATAAACCAAAGCAGTATATAAATCTAATTATAATTACAAAACAGAAAAGATACTAAATTTTTTCTATGCATTTTCAGTATCATTATCATTTTTTTCAACTGATATTCTGAAGTATTGACGCTTTTTTCTTGCATTAAATTCATATTTTTCCCATTATCAATATTGTTTTTCTATTCTTGTTGTAATGCGATTAAGTTGTAAAAATAGTTATGGTACGAATGCAATTCTGTGGTGCATTGATGTATAACTAATCTCTTTGTGCTTGTATTCACAAGCTATATAACCCTTATATAACAATGTCATTCGGACATTTTTTTGTATTATGGTAATAATACAGATTTATTTAAAGAAAGTTTGACTTGATTTGAATAGATTTACCAGAAAACGAATGCATTATGATTCACACAGAAAATACTTGTTCATAAATGTCCAACTGTAAAATTCTTAACGGTCATGATAAAAGTTAGACGAAATTTATCACTTAACTGAATAATAAACTAGTTTACAATACAATAAATTAAATGTTTGTTTTTAATTTTACATAGAAAGTAAAAATAACAAAAATACCGAACTCCGAGGAATATTCAAAACGGAAAGTCTCTAATCAAATGGCAAAATCAAAAGCTCAAAAACACCAAACGAATGGATAGCAACTGTCATATTCCTGACTTAGTACAGGCGTTTTCTTAAGAGGAAAATGGTGGATTAAACCTGGTTTTATAGCTAGCTAAACCTCTCACTTGTAGAGTTTTTACATTATGACACTCTTAATGTTTGCTATAGTTGTTAAATCTACCCTTCGTAATTTTTACGGACGCCATCACGAGTTGGTTGACCGTTATGGAATATCCGTTTCAAAGATGATAGCGGATATGTTCATAATGTCGTATCTACAATCCCGTTCCCTTTTCACTAATGTAACCTACCGAATTATACTATTTACCCGGTTTGTACTAACTAACATGAGCAACACGACGGGTGCCACATTTGTTTTGTTTAGCCATAGCGTTGCCAGTTTATTTTTTATTTATGAGTTTGAATGTCCCTCTGGTATCTTTCGCCCTCCCACTCCCCTTTGTTAACTTAAACGTCATTTTTGTCTGATGTAGAGTCGTTGCATTGTCTTGGATTTCAATTTTTTTGGCTTTGAGGCTTCCTTGTTGACATCATATTTTGCTTTAGGGACGACCTAACTTGTATGGGCAGACATCATCATTTTACTTGTTCTTCATGTTTTGCTCCCCACAACGAAAATATACCTATTTGGATAACATGAGGTCTAAACACATTTTATATGTACTGAACATTTGTTTTAAATAATTCTGTTTTGGTAAGAAAACTGTATTAAATAATATTTACAAAATTGTTTAAATAAGCATATTACACTGAAAACTTGCATTTTATTGTACACGTTAATTTGCATACGCTGTTGTGCAATTCATAGATTAATTCTATGTAGCGTACATTTATAAAACACTTTGCATTTACTTAGATTAATATTTGAGAAGTTTATAACTCATTTTGCAGTTCATTTGAAAGGTTTTTTGAAGTTACTTTGTATTGATTTTCAATGAGTAATTTGCATTTATTTGGTGATGGCTATTGCCACGTCATTGACCTAAAGGCTGATGCTTGTGTTACATATTTTTACGTATCATCAACACTTTTCGCATTGATTATTGACATTTATTTATATTGCAATTTCATGTTTTTATAAATGATTTGCTATATGAGTAACTTGTTAATTTTCACAATACTTAACATACACATTCATTACTTTCTTTTTTAAGATTATGTTTATTCATTAACATTAATGTTTTTATTGTGTAATAATATGAGTGTATTTTCTGACATTTTCGCTGGTTGTATTTGCTAGTTTTTCATTGGACACTTATATAAATAATGTTCCTATTTTCTAGACACATTTTGTGATAATGTTTTTCTTTTTTTTTTGCGGATAATAGTAACGAATTAAAACATGTTGAAGTTATTTTGTCTTCTCAAGTTCCAGGTAAATTTTCGGCGCATAAAATTTCATTTTTGTTTGTTTGAAGCAATGACAAATAAAGAGACAGTCGGTCGCACGGAAGAACTATACGTACACGTAAACACGTACGCTAGCATGAGGACGTGTATTTTTTTCTAACAATGACTGTAATTGTAGCATTCAGAACAGACAACCTCCTCCTCAAATCATGATAACTAAAACGTTAAATACAGATGCGACACCTTGGTCAAGATAGTTTTAATCAGAAATTATTATTTTGTGTTTTCAAGGTTTTGGAAATGGAATGGATATATGAATTGATCATAACGGAAGAGAGGGCAACATTCCTGTGTGAAAGATTGTATATTGTGGTATAATAATGCAAGACTAGTATATTATTGTAAATTGTAAATACTTTATTGTATCGCGCGAATTTCTTTTCTTACGGAATACTTTTATACCAATATTTTTATTATAGCTTACTTCTTTAAAGTCAATTCAAAATTAGGATAAGCAAGTATGATATTTCAATGTACCCAAATCAATCAGAAGAAAATCCAGTCAAATGCATTACATAAAAAATAAGGATACGTGGTTTGATTACCAACGAGACAATTATCCACCACAGAATAAAGAAGTCAAAGTAAGCAATTATAGGTCGCCGAACAGCTTTTCAACAATGCACAAACCCATTCCATATAGCTACAATGTAGCTATAAAATGCCTCCACAAATACAAAATAATTTGTGAAAAAAATTGAGAAACTCAAAGGTTAGATTTACAATAAAACAATAAACGAAAAATAAATATGATAGACAGCAACACACGACTACCACTGGTTAACAGGCGCCTGAATTGGGACTTGAGTTAAACATGTTTGCGTGCGCTCAGTCCCATCCTTGTCTTGTATAGTGATCTTACAGCACAACATAATACCAAACTGCACAAATCAGTAAGAAGGGCTTACATGTATCTCACCAAATCAATCAACAATTATCTATTAAACATGTTTTGAAAATACCCTGAACATTAGGTAATATTTACTAAAAGTGAAATTATGTGTATAGATGCTTTCGTCCAAAAAATGAGACCCATCTTCAACAGTATTTGAAATAAGTTAAGTTGATATTATGTTGTGTCCGGGAGAACGCTTTAATGTTCTTAGTTCAAGTGTTATTAGTCAAATTCTACAACATAGGCATTTGTTTGCTGAAGACATTTCATCTACAGATCTTTTACCAAGCTTAGTGTGTAATTTTTCAGTTTAAAAAGAAATTAAATGATAATAACACTTTATAAATTTCGTGAGTTTGAAACGCTTCTGTATTTATTTATACATGTTATAACGGTGTTATTATACCGATACTAAGCTCCAATCTAAATATTAATGACAAATTCTTAAAATAAGGCTGTTGTAGTAGTTTTGATGTTGTTTGAAGTTTTACACCAAATGCAAGAAGTTTGAAACCTTAATTCAAAATATGTAAGACAAAATTCAAAAATATAAATACTGTTGTCTGAAAGACTAATGTGTCATGAAAGTCAGAGAAATGTTACTGTACAGATTTGAAATAATTTGATTTTCAAATTGAAATATCATATTGCAGGAATGGAATCTGTAACGTGTTAACTCGTATTTCGAATGATCTTTTGAAGCCTCCATACATTTTAAGACAAATCATATGCTCTTTCTATTACCCGTCCATTCGGAAGATATCAGTCAATGATATATAAAGTAAATGTAGGTAATACGTGTCAGCTTTGTTGCTTTTTTTAATTTTTAAACATTTTGATTATTTTGATTTTACGTATTATTCGTAACGTTCGATACAATATTTTTTCGGACTAATAAAACGTACACATGATTATAAATGTTTATTGAAAATGATTGAAGTAACTGGAAATCTGTCGGTGATAAAAATGAGAATATGTTTTTACTGTTCAAAACGATTGATGTATATTCTACTTTAAATGTACTTTTCCAGAATAATTTTGTATGTATATAAACATATGGTACATTCTTATCTGCACTGTTGTATTTGTAATCTATTGATCAATTTACATTAACAATTAAAATATGATTGTATCAGAGAATTAAAATAATGTAGCTTTTTAAGGTGTTTGTTTTAATCATTCATGTGCACCAATCTTTAAAAGGATAATCAGAATATAATAAATCTGCAAATACAGAATTTAATGCGCATGCATGAAGCATATTTCTGTTACAGACTTCGAGAGGTGCGGGAGGTGTCCGTTGTTATTCTGTGGTTCACACGTTGTAATGTACTATTATATTATGTATTTATGTATTTTTTTCTGCGTACTGTATTACTGTCACATAATGTTGTCATTTAAGCGGTATTTCTAACATTGCCATATAAGCGGGAGATTTGGCTAGCCATAAAACCAGGTTCAACTAACCATTTTTTCTAAAAAAAAGTCAGGAATATGGCAGTTGTTATCAAATAGTCTGTTTCTTTGTATGTTAGTGTTTGTTTTTGTTGCAGTTCAGTGTTTCTGCTGTTCCGTATGTTCCTCTTATACTTGATATGTTTCCCTCGGTTTTAGTTTGTAACCCGGATTTGTTTTCGCTTCATCGATTTATGGCTATTAAACAGCGGTATACTACTGTTGCCTTTATTCCATCACGGTTAAAATCAACCAATTTTTACAACATTTAAAAAACACTCTACGAAAACTACAACAAAAATTCTCAAGACTGCACACTTGAGAAAGATGAATTTAATATTATTTTAACTTTCATTTTTATAAAAATTAACTTTAAGGGACTATCATTAGTGGTTACCACTACAAAAGTCAAAAAGTCTGAAAAGACCAGTTTTTGTCTGAATTTGCATGAATTTTTACTCGACATTCTTATTTTGTCTGAATAATTTTTAAAAATTCTTGACATAGTATGAATTTGTCTAATAAGGTTCTTGATTTTTCTTGACAAGTGTCTTGACAGTATGAACATTGTCTTAAAATTTCTCGACACTTCCTGTATCATCTGAAAAGAGTCTGGATTAGTCTCGACGAATTCTTGACTGTCTTAAATTTGTCTCGATCTGTCTTGACATATTCTTGACATTCTTAATAATGTCTGAATATGTCTCGACATATTCTTGACATTCTAAATAATGTCTGAATATGTCTCGACATATTCTTGACATTCTAAATAATGTCTGAATATGTCTCGACACATTCTTGACAGTCTTAAATATGTCTTGACACTATCTCAACAGTATAAATTTCGCCTGAAATGTGAACAGACTTATTCTGCACTGTTTATGACATTCTATTGCTGTTATATACTCCTTTTTATTATGGATAAACTAAACTTTGAAGAATCAAGGATTAATTTGGTATAGTAAGATACCCTTTTGGTGCAACTAAGTTGGAATACCCTGAATAATCCCCCATGTAGTTTAATTTTGATTTATTTTTATTAAACATTTAAGTAATTGTTTTCACTTGGAATATAAGTCGAAGGTATTGACAAACAGCATTTAGATTTTTGTCGTTCGCAAAACTGCCAGTCAAATTTGCTTTACTAAAATAGGTGTCTTTAATTGTATCTCTTTTGGACCCCACAATTCATCTTTTGGGTTTGTGTGGCTAAAAAAAGAGGGGGGGGGGCTTTCGTTTAGGTCAAAGAATTTGTTCCCATCTTGATTCAAAAACCTTATTCATTTTTTAAAACAACCCAAAAACATTTTTTATTCAAATTTGAGTGTTGAATTTTATTTTTTTTTATCAAAAATAAATATTTGTGATAACTCCTTCCTGAAAAGAAAAAAATGTTTAGATCTATATTATGCATGTCTGTTTGAGAACAATTTCATAAGACCGATGATTTCTATAGAAATCATTGATGGGACCCATTATAAATACATTTTTTTTATTATTCCTGGAGTAGATAATAATTTTCTTTTAATCTTTGGGAAGTATTCAATTTGTTTTAATGTTAAAATAATTAACTTCATAATTTTGATGAAGAAAATCCATTTCAATTCAATTTTTTTTCATCAAAATGATGATTTTCATTTTCATCTATCAACAAACTTTTTAAATTGTAGTGGCATGGTCGGTCAACTGATAAGTTGTATGGCTGATTACAGGTAAAGCAATAATTTCTATTTGACAGTTGCGTGTACTCTGGGGTGTGGAATACCTTAATTTTATGGGGAACATCCTGTCCATGTGTAATACTTAATATATTCCAACAGATGACATTACACAAATTTTTCTTCTGTTAAATGAATGATTTGTATTATCATCATAATTTGCTATTTATATAAACCACATTTTGGTATAATAATTATTTACCATATCAACATTGAATATTATGAATGTAGAATGAAATATGTCTACAGTATGATTGGTTTGAATCATTTAATTTATAAGATTTAGGAATCAAAATTTGTAATTATTTAAAAACCCACATTGAAATTGTTTTATATCAACACACCCACATTTGAATTATTTTATACTTTAGATTTCATAGCCATATTTGCATTTGTAAAAATATTTATATACCCAAATTTTCAATTATTTTACATGCCCAACTTTTATTTTTGTTGTAAAGAAGTGTAACTTGAAACAACAGTATATCATATAAAGAGAAATAAAGATTAAAGTTATATCATGAATATTGGTCATGATTTGTAAAACTCAGAACTGTCAAGTAAATTTAAGACACGATTCAAAATGTTCAGAATATGTCAAGCCATACTGAGAAAAAATAAGAATGTCGAGAATATGTCGAGAAATTTCAAGACAGTATTCAAATGTCAAGAATTTGTCAAGAAATTTTAAGACCATATTCAGAATGTCGAGAATATGTCGAGTAAATTTCATACAAATTTAATATAAATGAGAATTTGTCAAGAAAAATTAAGACACAAGTCATACTTTGGAGAATGTCGAGTAAAAGTTCATGCAAATTAAGACAAAAACTGGTCTTTTCAGACTTTTAGACTTTTGTAGTGTACAAAAGGGGTATTCTGCCGCACTTCCAAATTTTTAAAATTCAAATAGTAGTAAGAGATGAATTTTCAAAGTTGGGTTAGGGTTAAAATTCAAATAGGAGTAAGAGTTGAAAGTTAAATTATGTAACACAATACAAAATTGAAAAAAAAAACACCATTAAGACATGGGTTATTAGTAATTATATTACGACGGCTTCTTTTAAGAATGACTTTATGAGTATAAGTGCATTGGAAAAAAAGGTACCGGCACAAAATGAAGAATCGTTAAAATGGAAAAACCTTCCAACTGAGGTGTGGTATAAAATTAATGAAGTGAACGAAGTAGATGGTAAGTTTGGTCGTATACTAATAATGAAAACAAGGGAAGGAGACATAACAAGGGTGTGGGCTTGCAGTGGGTTAAACAGAGAGAATGAACCTTTGGAAGGTGCTTACGTAAGAAGTTCAGGTTTAAAAATAAGTAAAAAATCTATACAAAAGTATATTTCGTACGACTTGGTTAGAATGTAAACACAGCCCCACCCTTAAATAAAAGCAACAGTAGTATACCGGTGTTCAAAAGTCATAAATCGATTGAGTGAAAACAAATCCGGGTTACAAACCAAAACCGAGGGAAACACATCAACTATAAGAGGAAAAAAAAAACAATTGGAACACCGAAGTACAAAAACAAACGCCAACACACATAGAAACGAACTATTTGATAACAACTGCCATTTTTCTGACTAGGTACAGGACATTTTAAGAAAAAATGGTGGGTTGAATCAGGTTTCGTGGCATGCAAAACCTCTCGCTTTATGACAATGTTAAAGAATATCGCTAAAACACTATGTGACAGAAATACAGCACAAACACACGCAAGAACATTCATAACAGAGAAACGCAAAAACAAATAATATAATAGTCGACACAACATGCAAACCACAGAACAACAACGAACATATTCCATGAACGAAAAAAACCACAGGGTATCAAAAACAGTGACGTGCTTACGTAACTAACATGCAATCTCGAACTTTATACAATTATTTTCATAATACTCGTCCAAACAATTTTCACGACAATGATGGTATGGAAAGGCAATATTATGATTATTTGGACTACAAACGATAAGTGACACCTAGCAAACAGCCCCCAAGTGAATACCAATTAATCTTTAATCTAGGAAACACTAGATTAAAACAATATTGGTGTGAGTAACACATTTGAAAATTGAAAGAAAAGAGATAGGTTATAAGTAGTAATACAGACGTGAATACAACTAACGAAAACATGCCTGGTCAATCTGGGCTGTCAACAACACCATGTATACCAAGTGAAAGCGGTGGTGCTAAATTTGTAAAGACATATTGTGGCGCAACACTGACGGGGAAGAAGGGTGTTTGTCAAAACAAACCTAAAACAAACGGAGTGTGTGGTAAACATTCAAAACAACCTACTAGTGACAATGGTGAAACGTTACAAGTAAAAAACACTGTAAAGGAACTTCGTCAGATGGCTAAGGATAAGGGTTTAACAGGAGGAAATCAAAGGATATGTTTAAAAACTAACCACATACTTATCCTTGAAGAAGTGCATCCTTTCTTTCAAAATAAAATGTCGTCAACACATATCAGCCAAAGTTGAAGAGAAAATAAGTACGAAGTTTCTAGAGGATCTTGTTCAAGCTGCTCTCACTGTAGTTTCAATTGACAATATTGACGTATGACAGCCTCATGCATCAGCAAACATTAATGACCCTAAAAAGAGGTATACATGCTACATCTTACCAGGCTCTACAGCCTAAACAAATTGCTTTTAATATTGATTCATCTGAACCTTTTACAACAGCTAATCGGGCATCTATGCCTTTCTTTTTTTCCAAAATTACTTTTAAAAGCTTGAAGTTACTGACCTCAGAAAAAAATGTTTGAATTCATCTCGCAAAAGAACTGTGTCAAAAAATTCAGACATGTGCGTCCATGACCTTAAGAACTATCTATCTCAATTTGAAAAAAAATCAAACAGAAAAGGCTAATATTGTTTATCTTGGAGTACTAAATGAGCCATGCGACAACAAGGAAATCATTAAACACCTTTTGGAAAATACCCACAATTTACCTAGAAGGAATTAACAACACTTGCAAAGAAACGTGGTATAACCAAGTACTCTAGGTTAAGATCTAGTACAATTGGAAAGACCTGTTATTAAGATGAAATTAATGTAAATAATAGAAGAGAAGCACCGAATGGTGTATTTGGTACAGTAATTATTGAACATTTGAAGCAGCTTCATGTAGAAACGTCTTTTAGGCGAGTTAAAGCAAAATGTCTAGTATAATTTTAGATACTCTTACTAAAAAGAAGGCTTTGAAGGTGCAACTAGTGCTTCGAGTGGAATTTGTGAAAGCAAACCCTGCAACTGGTGACAGTACTTACGTTACCCCCTTCTTTATATCATCCGTTGTTATTATCACTGAAGCAACAGACCTTGAATTAGAAATTGCATTCATGGTGGAAAATGTAAAAGAAAATATGGCAAAGTGCATGTGTGATGGTAGTGGATGAACCAATTACAAATTCATGTGAACAAATGAACACCACTCACGTGAAGTTCATGCATAGCTTTACCAGCCAAACTTGCACAAAAGAAGGCTATTGTTAACGTAAAAAACAAGGATGATCGGTGTTTTCAATGGGCATTCTTATCGGCGTTACATCACGAAGAAGAAGACAAAAAAAAGACTAATCGGGTAAGTCAATACAAAACATGGGAACACGAGCTTAACTTTGAAGGTATTGCTTTTCCTATTTCGTTGAAGTCCATTGACAAATGTATGTGAAAGACGGAATACAGAATTTAACATTAATGTTTTTGGTTATGATGGTGTAGATATAAATGAGAATGGAGATGAAAAACTAGAAGATTTTCGAAGAACACCGGGACGAAACATGTAGAACTTTTGTTTTAACTAAGACTAGCAAAAGGGGTATCCGGGTATATCACAAATTCAAAATTAACTATTGCCGGCTAGCCAAACTAGGAGATTCTCCAAGTGGGCCATTATACCAGAGGTAAAGGTAGACATTGCCTTTGAAATGGCCCATAGCACTTATGCCCTAGACCCGTACGAGTTTGTTAGCAAAGGGTGAGGAAGACCTTGTTATATCACAAAGTCAAAATTAACTATTGACAACTGGCCAAACTAAGAGATTCTCCACGTGGCCCATGATACAGAAGATAGAAGTAGACCCACGTGGGTCATGATACCGGAGGTACAAGTTGGCATTGCGTTTAAAATGTCCTATAGCACTTATGCCCTAGACCCGTACGAGTTTGTCAGCAAAGAGTTACACGGAGGAGGGGGTACCCCGGAATATCACAAATTCAAAATTAACTATTGCCGGCTGGCCAAACTAAGAGATTCTCTACGTGGGCCATTATACCACAGGTAGAATTAGGCATTGCCTTTGAAATGTCCAATAACACTTATGCCCTTGTCCCTTACGAGTTTGTAAACAAAGGGTTAAATGGGGGAGTTGGTACCCCGGTATATCACAAATTTAAAATTAACTATTGCCGGCTGGCCAAACTAAAAGATTCTCCACGTGGGTCATTATACCAGCGGGAGAGGTTGACATTGCCTTTGAAATGGCATATAGCACTTATGCCCTAGACCCATACGAGTTAGGCAGCAAAGGGTTAAATATCGGAGGGGGTACCCCGGTATCACAAATTTAAAATTAACTATTGCTGGCTGGCTACACTAAGATATTCTTCGCGTGAGACATGATACCAGAGGTAGAAGTAGGCATTGCCTTTAAAATGGCCTATGGCACTTATGCCCTAGACCCGTACGAGGTTGTCAGCAAAGGTTAAGGGGAGTACCTTGGTATATCACAAAGTCGAAATAAACTTTTGACGGCTGGCCAAACTAAGACATTCTCCACGTGGGCCATGATACCAGAGGTAGATGTAGGCATTGCCTTTGAAATGGTTTACATCACTTATGCCCTTGACCAGTACGAGTTTGTCAGCAAAGGGTTAAATGGGGGAGTGAGAACCCCGGGATATCACAAATTTAAAATTAACTATTGCCGGCTGGCCAAACTAAGAGATTCTCCACGTGAATCATGATACCAGCGGTAGAGGTTGACATTGCCTTTAAAATGGCATATAGCACTTATGCCCTAGACCCGTACGAGTTTGTCAGCAAAGAGTTACACGGAAGAGGGGGTACCCCGGTATATCACAAATTCAAAATTAACTATTGCCGGCTGGCCAAACTAAGAGATTCTCTACGTGGGCCATTATACCAGAGGTAGAATTAGGCCTTGCCTTTGAAATGGCTTATAGCATTTATGCACTTGACTCGTACAAGTTTGTCAGCAAAGGATTAAAATATGGGAGGGGGTACCTCGGTATCACTAATTCAAAATTAACTATTGCTGGCTGGGCAAACTAAGAGATTATTCACGTGGGCCATTATACCGGAGGTAGAAGTAGTCATTGCCTTTGAAATGGCCTATAGCACTTATGCCATAGACCCGTCCGAGTTTGTCAGCAAAGGGTAAGGGGAGTACCTTGGTATATCACAAAGTCAAATTTAACTATTGTCGGCTGGCCAAACTAAGAGATTTTCCAAGTAGGCCATGATACCAGAGGTAGAAGTTGGCATTGCCTTTAAAATGGCCTATAACACTTATGCCCTAGACCAGTATGAGTTTGTCAGTAAAGTGAAATAGGGAGGGGGTTCATAAGTATATCACATATTCATAATTAACTATTGCCTGCTGGCAAAACTAAGAGATTCTCCACGCGGGCCATTATACCGGAGGTAGAGGCAGGCATTGTCATTGGAATGGCCTATGGCACTTATGCCCTAGACGCATACGAGTTTGTCAGCAAAAGGTAAGGTGGATACCTTGGTATATCACAAAGTAAAAATTAACTATTGATGGATGGCCAAACTAAGATATTCTCCACGTGGGCCATGATACAAGAGATAGAGGTAGACATTGCCTTTACAATGTCCAATAACACTTATGTCCTTGTCCCTTACGAGTTTGTCAACAAAGGGTTAAATGTCAAATTTAAAATTAACTATTGCCGGCTGGCCAAACTAAAAGATTCTCCACGTATGTCATTATACCAGCGGGAGAGGTTGACATTGCCTTTAAAATGGCATATAGCACTTATGCCCTAGACCCGTACGAGTTTGTCAGCAAAGGGTTAAATATCGGAGGGGGTACCCCGGTATCACAAATTTAAAAATTAACTATTGCTGGCTGGCTAAACTAAGATATTCTTCACGTGAGACATGATACCAGAGGTAGAAGTAGGCATTGCCTATAAAATGGCCTATGGCACTTATGTCCTAGACTCGTACGAGTTTGTCAGCTAAGGGGTTAAACGGGGTAGGGGGTACCAAGGTATATCACAAATTCAAAATAAACTTGCCGACTGGCCAAACTAAGAGATTCTCCACGTGGGTCATGATACCAGCGGTAGAGGTTGACATTGCCTTTTAAATGGCATATAGCACTTATGCCCTAGACCCGTACGAGTTTGTCAGCAAAGGGTTAAATATCGGAGGGGGTACCCCGGCATCACAAATTTAAAATTAACTATTGCTGGCTGGCTAAACTAAGATATTCTTCATGTGAGACATGATACCAGAGGTAGAAGTAGGCATTGCCTTTAAAATGGCCTATGGCACTTATGCCCTAGACTCGTACGAGTTTGTCAGCTAAGGGGTTAAACGGGGGAGGGGGTACCCCGGTATATCACAAATTCAAAATTAACTATTGCCGGCTGGCCAAACTAAGAGATTTTCTACGTGGGCCATGATACAAGAGGTAGAAGTAGGCATTGCCTTTAAAATGGCCTATGGTAAATCACAGCGTCAAAATTTATTGACAGCTGGCCAAATTAAAAGATTCTCCACGTAAGCCATGATACGAGAGGTAGAGGTAGAAATTGCCTTTCAACTGGTCTACAGAGATTATGTCAAACTAAGAGATTCTTCACGTGGGTCATTATACCAGAGGTAGAGGTAGGCATGGCGTATAAAATGGCCTATGACACGTATGCCCTAGACGCGTTCGAGTTTGTAAGCGTAGGGTGGGGGATGGGGTACCTCGGTATATCACATAGTGAAAATTAAGTATTGGTCAAATTTGGAGATTTTCCACGTGGGCCATTATACCAGAGGTTGAGGTAGGCATGGCCTCTAAAATGGCCTATGGCACTTATACCCTAGACCCGTACGAGTTTGTCAGCATAGTATGGGGGAGGGGGTACCTTGGTGTATCACATTCAAAATTAAATATTGCCGGCTGGCCAAAGTGTTTAGGCATGGCCTTTAAATTGGCCCATAGCACTTATTTGTTAAAGAAGCATTCATTTTCAAATGCTGAGGATAATTTTCGTGAGGTGAGATACAGATCTTTACCTTTTTTTTAACTAACTCTCTTACATGCGTTGCGTTTTATCTCGCGAAGTGTATATTTAATTGCTTGCTCCTCAAATCGATAAGGTGTCCATCTTGATCAGTTAGATAAGTGTGCATACGACTGATTGCCTTAAATGTAACTGAAACACTCCAAGGGGTTAGCGGTTTTAGGGATTAGGGTACCAGGCGAAACATTTGGAATAAATCTGTAGATGATGGGTTGTTGTGATCAATTTTCATAACTACCATCAATGATATCACTATTTTTTTTTTTTTTTTCAAATGTGTATCATAATTTATTGATAGTTTTGACATTTGTTAGTTTGATACAAAAACATCCCGGTACCCGATCCCGGCCTCGTTAACCATTAGTAGTATATAACAATTTGGTTAGTACTTATTGGTTAACTTATTTTTGATATATATACATTTCTAAATTATAATTTATCCAAATAATACATATATATCAATATAGACTGATCCGTATATTTGAAAAAGAAGAGAAAAAACAAAATAAAAATCACAGAAATTTGGAATTTTGGCAAAAGCAAAAAAAAAAAAAAAAAAATATGTCTTACTTACAGCATTCATTACAGGCCACAAGGATTTTTTTCTTTTGGTATATACTTGTACAAGCAGCTATGAGGAACATAAACGCAGATATAAACATAGACAAAACAACAAACATACATATAAACCAACATATAACAATATTAAATGATATCACTATTGACTAAAATGCTGTTGACACTCATTATGTTTACAATGTTTTCACCTTCTATGTAATCGTTTGTAGCCTTGTTGTATGAGTTTTTATTTTTCTTAAGCACCGTGTTTATGTTGTTGTTTACATTAAAGTCTACTTAATAGTTGTTGGCTAAAGTTGCTCTCAGAGAACTACTTTTGGTACCGAGAAAATTTTGGCTTAATATTTGCTAGGTTGTATCTGTCGTTGAATTTTATTTGTGATGTTGTCGATGTCGTAAGAAGTGGTTTTTTAAACTCTTTAGTAAAGTTGCGTGTTAATCCAATATCGTCTATTCGGGGTTCATAGTTGCTTGCTCGAATATTTTGTTTGACCTCATGCATTTCCTATGCAAGTGCATCACTCTATTTATGATTAGAAATCTCAATAGGAGTCAATTATTTATAGTGTTAACGCTGTTAAACAGTGTTAAATAGTTTTGAATGCTGTTGAACAGGATTGATCAGTGTTTAACGGTTTTGAACGGTCTCTAGCCTTTGAATTTGAATATATATCTCAAGAATATCCCTTCAAGTCCCGGAGCCATTTCATGATGATATTTGGCGGTTGCAAAGCCATCTTTAAGTGTCTGAGACATTTGTAATGATTTGGTCTACAAAGGTTATTGCAATTATTTTCCTGTGTTACACACACATACACACGATTTAATAGGCTTTGCCCACTTACCTATACGACATCGATAGCAAATCACCTCTCTCCGGTCATTTATCTTATTCTTACAATAAAAAATTTCTCCCCCCCCCCCTTTTTTTTATCGATCTGAGTTGATATTCCTTGGATCACGTTTTTCAAACCTATCTCATACCGTGAAATGTCTATATAGTTTCTGTCTATAATATAGATGCAGAGTCTGAAATTAAACTAGTATTAAAATCAGCAAAAAAACTTTCTGTACTTCTCCATTTAATTTATACTCTGTAGAAGTCATCTAATTTTCATCTTTTCTTTCCATTTGATTTTAGGCTGGTGAGATCAAGGGGGACAAACCCATGTGGCTCGGACCAATACCGATTGTAAAAGCTTACCAAAGTCTCCACTACAGTGGTCTCGATCAATATGATCTAGATTCTTGGTGTCTTGTTGGAAGAGACAAATAAAGTTGGTGTATTCTCGAATGGTCTGTCGGGGTATTTTCAGATAATTTTGTGAGAGATATACCGAGTCGACATACTTGTGCCGTCCATAAACATATGCAACATTTACACTTCTTTTGTTTTCCCAACAATGATTTCTCAAATACAATCAATTTTCTGCCACATATCAAGTTCGCGTGGATCAGGTACATCTTTGTCTTATTAAAAGAAATGGGAATCAATGCCATTCGGCTGTCTCGGAGGTGGTTAATGTATACTGTTCACCAAATCAGGTAGCAAATAAGAACACTTGTTTTTTTATAAAGATGAGATGATAATTGTCTTCTTTAGAAAATGTCTCCGTCCAAACCAGTCCTCAAGAGTTGGTTGATCGGTTGTTGTAGCGATTTTTCAAATACATACAAACCCAAATCCATCCAATCTGATCGAAGGAGAAGATTTCAGCAATTTCTTTGCTGCTTCCTGCTGTCCAAATAATAAATCCTCTGCGGTCTATCGACATGATCTCCGTTATTATAAAAACAAGGATTCATTCATACGAAACTATATGTGTGACAAAAAATGTCAAGTGAACTCAATCGTATTACCAATCCTACAGTTAGAGGGGAAAAATAGGAGTATTGTTAAACCTCTTGTTGGAACCTCTATGCAACATTCAAATTTAGTTTGGGTGACATAGTGTAAATCACCAGAAAGACATGTTTGAAAAGGGATACAAAACAAGTTGAACCGAAGAAGAGTTCACTATTTCCTGAATGATAAGTACTCAGCCACCGACCTACTATCTCAAATATTTCAACGATGAATACATCCAAGGATCCTTTTATGAGTCTGAACATCAGAAGACTTATACAGATATATACCACATCGAATGAATATTGCGAAGTAGACCCCGGAATTGAGAAAATGACATATTGGTATATTATCCCGCGATATTCAACTCATGGATCAAACCATCGGATTTTGTAAAGATTTAAATTTGTTTTTGTCTTGACATTTAACATCATTAAACAAACAACTTTAAACTGTCCAGGTTTTCCTTGGTTTTTCTCTTTCACCACCAACATCCCATTAGTGCATCGATTTTTGTTGCAAAGTGAAGTCAGAATTGTCCACTTTGCTCTCGATTTGTTTGTAAGTTCCTTAATGTGTTGATTGTATTTTTTTTCAAAATTTTTATTGTTTTTTTTAAATCTTCATACGAGTCATACCTATTATTAGTAGTAAACAGCTCTGCAATCATATACATTAAAAAATCATTGTCATTATATCTGAACTACTTAAATTCCCACCACTAAACGTATCTAGTAGTTGTATGTATCTGTTGTACCGCAGTCAAATTACAAATTAATGTATCAGCTTTATCGGGATATTCAGAATATTCTTCCTCAGAAGACCGGTAACTTTTACAAAATTTAGATGCTCAGACTTTGGATTACCAAGTTCATCTTATTAGACGTCTGATATAATTTTTGAAACCAATTTTTTTATTTTCATTATCATGATTTATAGTTTATATGTTGTGCTTCTTTAATACTTATTTTTAACTTTGTAATATTCATTAGCTAATGTATGAATTATATCGGTCAATATGTAATATTTAGTCGACAAACCAACCTTGTGAATGTCGTCAGTAATGTGGAGATGACTCCTACTGATATTCGTGGATTTGTATATTTCCAGTTGTGATTCTAGTTCTGGTTTTTATTCTTTAAAGGTAATATTTATCATAATCACATTTTCTTTTGCTTTCTTCGTAATTTCACCATCTACCATGTAGGCGTACATTGTGGCCCTTCAACCAACAAGCTCGGTCAGTATTTTACCCGGAAATTCATATTTAAAAATGCCAATTACTATTTTGTTAACATCAGCTGCACTTCCTGAACATGTAGGGATATATCCTTGTAAAAACCACCCGTTTGAATATCAGGGCTAAACTATCTGTATCAGTAAACGCATGCTTAGACTTGTTGTCATTCAATTTGGGTATAAAATTGTAATGAAAGTCATACACTAATGTTTTTAGGAGATCTCAAATACAACCCCCAAATCAAAATGATTTTTGCAAATTTATGCGGAGTCTTTTTCATATCAACGGCTATCAACTGTTCTGTAAAAATTACTCTACTGTCAAAACTTGGTTTAACCACGAATTTACGTGCTTTTTTTGACGGGTAACCAATTACACACCGACTCTCTTGCAAATATGTTCCATAGATATTTAAAACATGTTGTAAATCATCATTTTTTTCTCATATTTTAAATGTCTTTAGATCTAAGACCTATATATCCAACTATACATTTATTAAGCAAGAGGCTTTGAACAAAACTAATTATACCATGAACTTAGTCAATTTCGTTTCTTCTAGTGAAAAATATTGTTTAAGATTTCTATAATGGAGCACATACTTTGTACAGTTATTTATGTTGGTATTAGTTTGCCAACCTTATTAATCTCAACATTTTCTGGTGCTATTGAATAGTCAGTATGTGGATCATAAAGTTTATTTTTATATTCAAACTATGTATTTATAATTGTTATCATCTGAACAGTTTAATCTGTGGATCTACCCAATCAAAATATCCTTTAGGTAAAGATTGCGACATAGCCCGTCCACAAACAATTGTAATTAGCATTCAAATAAGATGAGTATTTAGTTACTTGTGTATTATCATTATCATCCATATATGAATTATAAGCTTTACCATGTCATCAAAGCAACTCCTGCTCTTGTTGATTTTTCAAACATAAGCACCATATCTGGATCCGAAAGCAATTCCAATTTAACTTTAGTAATTTTAAGACCTGTATCATCATAAGCTTATCCTAGTGGTGTGTAATACCACATGGGATATAATTTAAAATTTAAAATTTCCTATACAAACATCCCTCACATCTTCCATTTCCATAATAACACATCAGATTTTAGATAAAGATCGCGGTATACCCCCTCCCCCCCCCCCCCAAGTCTTGCACTATTGTCGGCTGGCCATACTAATAGATTCTCCATATGAAGAATGATACGAGAGTACGCAATATTTAAAAAAAATATTAAACTACATAATTAAATCATGGCAAAAAAAAAAAAACCAACATAACTATTAGTCGAGTGACATAAGCAATAAAATTTCATTTTTAATACATCCACCTAACATACGGCTTAATCATATACCATTTGAAAACATTTCATCTGTGAGTTCTTTTTTACCCGGTCGTCAATTATTCGTACGGTGCAATTTCTGTTAAAATCATGATGAAAGGTCAAGGACGGACAATTTCTTTTTTTTTCAAACCGTCAGCATTTTTGCATATTCTGTCTTCCAAATAATACAATTATGTGTGGAAATATGTAAAACATTTAGAACAGAGACTATTAATTAATTATCAAACGCACTTTACGATATTAATGACGTATTTTTAATAGATAGCGCCCTTTTCCAGAAATTCCAGTTAAAATGATAAAAATGAGTGAAAACCAAATTATTTGTTTATTTATCAGATTTCTTGCAAATTACACAGCCAATCATAACAACCAATACAGTTGCCCAAAATACCGCCATCAACAGATAACTTTTAAGCTGTTCTACGTTAAAAAAATATGTATGTAGTCAATATTAGGTTGAAGAAACACATTTAGAAAAAATACAAAATTACATAGTAAGTAAGTTGATTAATGAAAAGTTGACCTTGAAATATTTCTGTTATAAAATTATAATTTGTTTTTCTTGGTTGCTTCAACAGTATCGTGCATTGACGAAAAAAGAGAAAACTTTTTATATTCAAACACTGTTAATGTTCTTTGTGCCAGTCCCGAAGTAGGAAACCTTATCTAAATACGTAAATTTCTGTAGAAAACCTTATCCAAATACGTAATTTTCTTGTAAAAAATTGACATGTTGCAGTTGCACGCAGTTGCATGTTGTATTTAGCAAAACCTTTCGAAGTTTTGGGTCCTCAATGCCCTTCAAATTCTTACTTTATTTGGCCTATTTAACTTTTTAATTTGAGTGTCACTGTGTCGTCTTTTGTCGCCAAAACGCGCGTCTTGGGTACACAATTTAGGTCTGCTGTCTTTAGTTATAAATAAACTGTTTGCAAAACAATGTATTTTTCGAAATACTACGGATTTTCTACCCCGGGAATAAATAACCTTTCGGAATTTGGGGACCCCAATGATCCTCAACTTCGTGCTTTATTCAGCCTTTTTTATATTGTTTTATCAAGCGTCACGATTGTGTCTGTTGTAGACGAAACGCGCGTCTTGCATAAAACATTTTAAGCCTGGTATCTATGAAGAGTTTATATACATCATCTTACAGTCTATATGTTTTTGTTTGAACATATGCTGCAGTTACAGTTTCATGTTGTAATTGTCAAAACCTGTCAAAAGTTTGGGTCCTCAATGCTCTTCAACTTCTTACTTTAATTGGCTTTTTTTACTTTTTAATTCGAGCGTCACTATTGCTTCTTTTGTAGTCAAAACGTGCGTCTGGCATACACAATTTAAGTCTGGTGTCTATAATTATAAATTAACTGTTTGCAAAACAATGCATTTTTCGAAATACTACAGATTTTCTAACGCGGGAATGGATAACATTAGCTGTATTTGGCAAAACCTATGCGTCTAGCATAAATAAAGGCAACAGTAGTATACTGCTATTCAATAGTCATAAATCGATTTAATTGATACAAATCCGGGTCACAAACCAAAACCGAGGAAATACATCAACTGTAAGAGGAAAACATGGGAACAACATAAACACTGAACTGCTACAAAAACAAACGTCAACAGACATAGAAACGGACTATTTGATAACAACTGCCATATTCCTGACTTGGTACAGGACATTTTAAGACAAAATGGTGGGTTGAACCTGGTTTTATGGCTAGCCAAACCTCCCGTTTATATGGCAATGTACTAAAATGACAACATTACGTGACAGTAATACAGTACAAATAATTGCAAGAACACCCAGGACAGAAAAATACATAAATAAATAATATAATAGAACATTAAAACATTTTAAGCCTGGTATCTATGAGGAGTTTATATACATCATCTTACAGTCTTTATTTGTTTATTAGAACATTCTATCAATTCGCAACAATTATAGTTATAATTAGACTGTCTAAATAGCAAATATTTACAGGTAGAATAAAAGTTATAACGAAATAAATTACTGTGAAAGTGTCACAACAACAATTTAACCAATCATCACCAAGACCTTTTTGTAAAAGTAGACGACCTCTGACAAAACATAGTATTTTTTATATTGCTGCGCTAAACCCTCTGTTGTTGAACTGGCAGCGATTGTATGGCTATTTTCACACTTTATTTTTATACTAGAGAAGAAATAGGTTATTTCTGTTTGTGTTATTTTTCTAATCACAAAAGTCGGGTGAATTAAATTGTTCAAAACTGCATTATGAAGAAAACCCCTAAAACTTGTCCAAGCAAGAACATGAATAAGTAAAATCCTTTCTATTCTTTTACATTTCGATGTTTTGCAGGCTATAATCTGTTCGTTTGGTTTTCTAATGGTCCGAAGATCTCATAGCTGCAATTAGTTTATGATATTACACAATATCAATTTTCTGTCGTTTTTTTTACAAAACAGCTCATATAGTATGTAATAATGAAATAACAAAAATAAACGAGAATAAACTTCTTAATATGTTTTCCACTTATGACATCGATAAAACATACTTTTACTGTATATATCTTGTATATTCCATAAGTACTGTTATCACCATTTTCTTTAAATGTGAAAAATTACTTTCTCCTGATATAGAAAACAATCGATGTGTTGTCTAAACAATGAAAAGCAAAGTGATTCCTATTTGCAGATAGTGGTATTTAGGGCAACTACAAAAGCTTCCTTAGAAGGCTGATTCCTGACCAATATGATATTGATTTCAGATTAAAATGACAAAAACACATCCCTTCACCTATAAACGATAAATTAATTTTATTTGTGAAATACAAATATTGATTTCTGAAGAAATAGTTTGTTTTAAGCGCAATTTTATCATTTTTGAAGTTTTTTTTAAGAGTTGCGTTTTCTGCAAATATTTCGCAATTAATATTTTAATATGCATTTGATTTGGAATTATGGTAGGTATTTTGTTCTATTTTGTCCATATCAATTTAAGAAAAAAAAACAACAAGAACCAGCAAAAGGCATTTTGTTTAATTCTTGTGAAATTTGGGAATGTCCCTTCATGACCTTTGACCTTGATTTAACAAACATTGCACCGTACGAATTATTGACGACCAGGCAAAACAGAAAGTACAGATAATTAGCTTTCGAATTATATATAATACAGCCGTATGCTAGGTGGGTGCATTAAAGTCGTTAACTTAGCGTCTTTGTGAGAAATGTCACTCGCCTATATGCTTAAGGAGGAAGATGATGAATTTTTGAGGGAATACGTGTTGGAAGAGAAGGACAAAGGACAAAATTGTGAAGCATTTAAGTGGAAGGATCTCTCGAATTGATTTTGTTTCATAAAAGTTTGAATTTTGTAGAAGTTAAGGGTAAGTCTGGGATGAATAAGATTCTGACAGTTAAAGACCAAATTGGAGAACATTGTAAGTATTGGATTTACTGGGTAAGCATTGGGTAACAAGGTAACAAACTTGAAAGGGGCATACATGAGAAGTGACGGTTTACATTTGACAAAAAAAAAGAAGGAATATTTTTCTTTTACACTGGTTAGAAACCAAGGATCTAGGTTTGGAAAGAAAGAAGAAAATTTGTAATCCAAACAATTGGATCAAAAATTAAAGTAGAACCAATATTTGAAGTGATTGAATGCGCAAAAAAAAACAGTTTTTTATTAAGTGCTACGAGTAAATAAAACATGACATCAATATTTAAAATAACAAACACCGTTTATAGAAATAGTGTTTGTAATGAAATAAATCAGTGCAAAGAAAAAAGTGGAATGGCTACCATTAAAAAAGTTGAACAAGAAGTATAATTGAAAACTACACAAATGTTTAGATGATTTTAATTCAGATTTAAATTTTCAAGGTCACTCAAGGAGATTAATAAATTTGAGCGATTAGACATGATCTCAGTATAAAACGTTTTTGTTATAAGGAGGTAGATGAAGCATACTCCTTCAGAATATCGAAAAGTAAAGAATCAGACGAATGCTAGTAGATCTTTTATTTGTAACCAATAATGATAGTCAACACTACTGTTGGATCGAGACCTTTGTCTCAAATTTAGGATCACATGTATCAACGCATGGACATAACACTTTTTGGTGTCGACAATGTGTAAGTCAATGCACCAGACAAAACATCTTAGAAAAACACAGCAAGTACTACAGTCAACATGAGTCTGTAGAAACAGAATTATCAGAGCAAGGTATATATATCAAATTTGTAAATTGCAATTGCACGTTGAGGGTTCGTGGCAACCAAATCCATCCGGGCCTTATACAAATGCTTGAGAATGAAGAATGAACACTATGTATCTTTCGATTCAAGTGTTACATTGTAATATATGCGTTGGAGAATTAAAAACTAATAAAGTTCGCGACCATGCCCGTTTAACTGATAAATATCGCCATACAGCTAACAGTAAATGCAATTTGTAATATCAACTTTCAAAATTCATTCAATTCCATTTCACATTTTGAGCGGGTTAGACGCATATTTCTAAAAGAGTTTGGATTAAGCAAGGGAAAGATGAATTTCATATCAAACACAGATGAGATTAGTTTGGCCAGACGGCAATAGTTAATTTTTACTTTGTGATATACAGTCAAACCTGTATTAAGCAGTCAATCTTGTAGAGTGTCGAAAGTGACCGCTCAAGAGAGGTTACCTTTGAAAGGAGGTTCCGTAAAAACAAATTGATTCCGAGATCGACTAAGTTCGGGATCGGGGCAAATTGTTTTAGTCTTTTCAATCGGTAGAGTTATAATTCTTGCGTCAGTGGATAAGAAGATAAGATTCCGGTGCTGTAAACGTGAAGAAAACTCTAAAATGATCATTGTTAAAAGTTGAAATGAAGATGTCGTGCAACAAATAGGTGACCGCTGACCGCGTTAGAGAAGTGACAGCTGATTTTAGTTAATTTGTATAGAGAATATGTTTTTGGAGGGTCTGAAAGTAACCGTTAGAGGCAAGTTACCGCAGAAACGAGGACACCGTAAAGGGTAATCCCCCAACCCTATGAAAACAAACTCGTATGGGTCTAGGGCAATAGTGCTATGGGCCATTTAAGAGGCCATGCCTATCTCTACCTCTGGTATAATGGCCCACGTGGAGAATCTCCTAGTTTGGCCAGCTGGCAATACTTAATTTTGGCTTTGTGATATACCGAGGTACCCACCTCCCCAACTATATGCTGACAAACTCGTACGGGTCTAGGGCATAAGTGTTATTTGGCCATTTTAGAGGCCATGCCTACCTCTACCTCTGGTATAATGGCCCAC
This sequence comes from Mytilus californianus, assembly GCF_021869535.1. Taxonomy (NCBI): domain Eukaryota; kingdom Metazoa; phylum Mollusca; class Bivalvia; order Mytilida; family Mytilidae; genus Mytilus; species Mytilus californianus. The sequence continues at coordinate 1,696,738 of NW_026262690.1, read as the reverse complement.
GTGGAGAATCTCCTTGTTTGGCCAGCCGGCGATACTTAATTTTGACTATGTGATATACCGAGGTACATCCCCTTCCCCCACCCTATACTGACAATATCGTACGAGTCTAGGGCCTTTCAGATGCCATGCCTACCTCTGAATGGTATGGCCTATTAATGTTGAGATTAAAGACTCTGATTGATCTCCGTAGTTTTGAAAAATGATATGTCATTGAAATAGTAACTGATAGTTTTTATTTTTCAGTTTTTTTCATTAACTGTAAATCTTCTTGTTTGTATGATCTGTTCAAAATGGAAGATATACGATCGTATTTATGGCATGTTGTACTTTTGAGATGAGTCTATATTTGCAGAAACGAAGAGATTATGGAATGCCCATATGAAAATTATTTCCCTTTAATTCCTTTCAATGTACGTGTAAATTATATTTGTTAAATCACTAATGTCAAATGTTTAAACACTTCGAGAAGTCAAAGATGATAACTATTAATAAGAACCGTATTTATATGGATTGTTTGAACGAGTGTATGTCCTATGTTGAAGAAGCATGGCGTCACCTTTGTTCAATTTCTTTATTTACAGTAATCGCTTAATTTCTATATTTAATCATCCTTTTATTTATTGTAGTTTCATTTTAAAATATTTCACTAATCACATAATTTTAATGAATCGTTTCTTAGTTTTATGTGTATTGAGGCATTAACCTTTTTATTAACTTTTATGTTAAATGGTTTCAAAAACGCAGACCTTGCAAAAGACACCTATTGATTTAAGATTTTATATTGATATAAATAGCAGAACCATATTGGATATTTACAGCAACATGTTATTTTATTGTCACAATCTATTAATTACACACACCACTTCATCGAACGCGGTCTCATCTCATGAATATTATTGACGGCTAGCTATAGCCTCATGAATATTAACGCCGGCTAGCCTCACACTAGTCAACATAAGAACAAACTATAAAAATTAGTTGAAAAAGGCTTAACTCATCAGATCGATACAAATCAGTTACACTTCAATCAAAAACACAGACCGGACGTTTCAGGGTATTTATCCATCCCTCATCTCTAACAACAAAAAAAGACACTGAGTACAGATCTGAGAGTACTCGCAGTGACTGACAGCTAGTTCAAAGCCAGTAACAACTAATTAAATAAATCATGTATCTAAGACTAAAACATCAATCAGTACACATTAAACATCCCATGGATTTAGTGTAAAGACGTCATTAACAATCAGAGAAAAAAACATGACCTTGTGCAAAGCCAAAATATAGGTATCGACAGATTGTAGTACCGTGAAAGTACATATGTGTATAACAATAATATTCAGTATGGTTTTAATTTACTGATAACAAAATCAATATTTAAACCAAAAAAAAACAATATTCAAAGATTTAATTACAGTGTTGAATCGGTAAACCTTTAGAATAAATTTATTTAAAGGATTGATAAGTTTACCCGGATCGTATCTTAATTTCCGGTCTCGATTAACAACATCACCGTAAAATTTAGGATGTGCTAATCCGTTTGAAATAAGTTTTCTACAGGTACAGCCAAACCTTCAAACCAAATCTTAGCATCTTTGGAAGAAAAAATGTTTATCAAATTAAGCTGTTATTTCAGTTTTCATATCATCTACAAAATATGTACAAATATCTACTTCCTTTTTTATCAGTCTGTGAGGGTTGATAATCAAGTTGTGACGAATGTAGACTCATACATCAACAAGTATTCAAAATGTATAGTAGTTGTCAATACTATGTTGTCCACCAGGATTTGTGCCAAGAACTTTGGAAATTTAAAAACTTTTCTTCATTGTCCTTCCGAGGAAAATGATTTTTATTGTTTAAAGTAGTGTGTATCTTTCGAGGTTGACTTGCATGTTTCACCCATGCTACTTTATTTATTTTGTGTTTATCATTATTATTAGTATTATCGATTAGTGTATCACTTAGAAATTTATTTTCCCATGCAGTTGAAATTGTGGGTGTTATCGAGATTATTATGTCCGAGTACAGACTTATCTTTATTGGATATATCTAGGGAAAATGGTGACTTCGTTTTCCACTGATTATTATGGTGTGCTCCTAAAGTTCGGATCTCAGTATTAAAACTATAAACGACTACATAATTTTAGCTATGTGCACGACTAACGGTTTTTGTTTTCTCAGAGGGCCGCTCCTCCTGAAAACGAGTTACTATTTCAGTAGGTGTGAATTGTCCCTCTGTCTCTTTCAAATTCCTTTCGCCAAATTTGTGTCGACCAAGTCTCTTTTTTTACCTCTCGATGTGTTTGAAGAACCGGTTTTGACCTTTGAACGGTCAATCCAGTGTTGTGCTTGCTACGTTCGTTCTTAACAAATTGATTTTTTTTTAGCTTCATTCGTTTGATCTGTTTTATCATGTCGGATGAAGGAATGAACATCGTTCAACAAAACGCGACGAGAACGTCGTTAGTGTTAACTTGAACAGTATTTTTTCTAGCTTACATTCGGGTAGCATCTCAATTCATTTGAGACTTTTCGTCTTCTGTTTATCATTAGAATGCTCTGATTAATCAGAAAACGCGATTCCTCTATTCACAGTACGATGACGTTCCTATTTTTCTTGCTGATGGCTTTTATCAGAAGAATGAAATTTCACGCTGTCTGCATCCCAAGACATATTAAAGTTAGTGAACTGACTGTTTGTATGGGTGTTAGAAAAATTATACTTAAATGGAAGATCACCAGACACATTTGATGGCACAGTAAATATTTGCATTGGCAAACCTTGCTGCGGATGTTTCGAAAAGAAATTTGGCGAATTTCCTCTCCTCTCTTTTTCTGTGATCTATGGTTGTTAACTTCTACGTCATTTAATCTCTGGAGGAGAGTTACTTAATTGGTTATCATACCACATCTTCTTATTTCTATATACGAAATACCGAGTACGCATTCTGACAAAGTTTAAACATTGACGTATGGTGACTTGGAAATATAAAGAATCTATTTTATTCATACCTGAATCTGTATACAGTATACTGATGTTATGTCATATGACAAGGTGTAAACAGACAGACATATTTTATTCACGGACACTGTATTTTTTATGAATCTGTAGACAGCATACTGATGTAATATCATATGACAAGTTGTAAACAGACAATTACTTACATCCACGTTATTGAACTTTTGTGGATAGTTGTCTCATTGGCAATCACACCACATCTCCTTATTTTTATAATCATACTTTATTTACGTACACTTTTTTTGTTATGAATCTGTAGAAAGTATACTGATGTAATTGCTCTCCTTTTACCAGAAAAAAAGTATTATTAGATAAGTCATTTATCAGGAGGTTACTTAAAAAATCAATTGTAAGAGTAATAGTTATTTATTCATGAATTTTAACTGTGGCGTGTTTTCTTGGACGATCAACGGTCGTTGTTATCTGCAAATATATATATATATATATATATATATATATTATAATAAATAAAATTAACAAATAAAATTACACATTTTGATTTAATAGTTCAACAGCATATTTGAAAATGGAATCCGTATATCTGAAAACACATGTTACAGGATCTCTGCTTTATAGAGACTGAAAATATTCATGAATTAACTTCAACTTTAGATCATTTAAAGACGGTACTATGAATATTTCGAATGCTTGTTTTACTCACCGTTTCTATGTATATAACGCCAATTTATATGGTAGATGTATCCTTACAGTTTTTGTTTTATTTAGCAAAAGATTTATTTACATGAGATCTATTTGAATTTTGCGATGTAGTTTTTTTTATAAATCAGTGATATTTACAAATGGAGTTGTGTACATTTTTTTCTAATTTTGTATTTCTAATTATTTTTTATTAGAATTACGTTATCTTTTACACAGATCTGATTCCTTGTATAGGTTTGGCTATATTTTGGTTCTTTTCGGATACATATCAGCTTGACAACGTTTGTAGGCTAGTTAAGTACTAAACCAGAATCACTGTATGACTTGACGTATTTATAAATACACATCACATTTCGTAATAAAGTTAATCAAATCCCGAATAATACAACACGTACCTTCGTGAACGTAACACAAACACTTGTCATAACTACACGCTCCACCTGCACTAAATCCTTTGGTTTGACAACAGCTGATACAATCTGTTGCTGAATGCGTATATTCACACAAAATATCCTGGCAGTACTCACCTGTCATATACTGAGAACTTGCACCTTTAGATTAAACATAAAATCAAAGGTAGACACAACACAAAGCAGAAAATCACGTGACTATCGCCGTTTCTAAATAATGAGGTATAATCAAGTCATTATTTTATGTGAAAAACTGCAAAAACAGTGAAATTCAAATACATGAGATTCGAAAAATCTAACAGAAAATGTAATACAAAGTTTGAATAAATTATACTAGTAATTGATGTCTTTGTGATGTTACTTGATACAATTTATTGCATTTTAATTATCAAAATCAGGAAACTAAAAAGTGGCTTTATCATACGTTCTCCTCCCATAGTGTTAAGAAACAGAATCGTTCTAAACATTAGTGCCAAATAGCATATATGATAAAGATTTGTTACTTCTCTACAAGTAATCGTAAATTATCATTGTTCTAGAAAAAAGTTTACCCTTACGCAAATCACAATTTTTTATTTATAGTTCATTGATTTTTATCAACAAAATTTAATAAAAATGTACTTTTAAAACATGATATCTCTAAAAATATTAACAAAGGGAAACTCAAATAGACACAGATTTTATGAAAAGTTTTCCCGGAAACATTTCAACTTTGATATATGCATATAGCGCTTAAAGTTTCAGTTTGCGATTAGAAATCGACGAAAATCCACGAAAAGGGTCAACGAGCATTGTGTAGACATTTTTTGTTATTTCGATCTTCATTGAATTAGGTCTAGATGTAGATGATATATATATTTATATAAATGATACCAAGAGGAACTGATGGAGACTTTTATCTTCGATGTGTACGGAGGCAACATATCACAAAATACTGCCGGATACAACATTACAGATTCCCTTAAAGGCCACCGACCTTATCGAATGTGAAATTTTGTCGGGAAATCATTTTGATTCAGTATGTACCTAATATAAGCTGAAACCAAATGTTGCTGATATTGACCGACCAGGAAGGTCTCATGGACATTTAAGTGGTCTCGTAAACATCTTTACGATGTCACTTGATACAATTTAATGCTTTATAATTTTCAAAGGACAGAAAAGTGACCTTTTCATACCTTCTCCGTTCCGGGATAGTAAGAAAAAAGAATCATTCCATAACTCTAAGTGATGAAGTAAGCTGCTGGTTCGTTCTGGGATGTTACCAAAATATCAGTTCCTAATTTTCAGTCATTAAACCAAAAATGTGAGAAAAGCCTTCCTTTCAATACTACATTATATGTTCTAGCATACGTTTTTGACATTACTAATGTTCTTGTTGACTGCTATGATGCTTGGTGCGATAAGTAGTATTTTAGTTGTCTAAAATGGGCCCGGACATATAATGAGATCAAATTTAACCAAAATGGCATTAAATGATTTATTTCTAATATATGGATGGACTGTGTTTTAAAAGATATTTCACAAAAGCAAACATCGACAGTCCAACTTGAATAACTGTTTTTAAAACCTCCAACTTCTAATGTTGAATGTTGTCGACATATCGTTCTTTTATTATATGAATATTTCGAAACATTATTTAAAAAAAAATAACACGACAGATAAAGTAGTAAGCTTAACACATCTCTTTTATTTATCTATCGTTCAAAAATTGGACTCATATACATGGTAAATGATATAAGGTTCTATATAATCTGTTACACAGTATTTTATTTGCAACACATATACACTGTTTTTTTTAATATATATATATGTAATATGTGTTTTTCAGCGTAAAGTCTACTGATGCCTTAGATTGGTGTGGACTGCCAATTGTTCATTCTACACATGTGACCATAAATATAACACTTGTATACCATACCACGAATGCAATTACTGTGGATTCCTTTATTTTCGTTTGTTTCAAGTTTTGGAAAAAAATAATTCGAGGGATCTTTATTACGTTGTTTCGTCATTTGCTACTATTATTGTAATCACACAATTAAATAGCGTCAAATATTTCAATTTGTGTTTTTTACAACCACAAAATCCACGAAAATTTGTATACCACGAACATCAATGAAGGCACAGTAAAGGGAACTAGGGAAACATGTTCTATCAATATAAAGAAAATAAGCAAAACTTCAAGTTGGCAAGGTTACGAATTTATGAAATGTAGTTGGATCATAATTCTTAACATTAAGTAGACGATAAGTTAATAATTACCAAGTATTACCATACAGAACACGTATCAGGATTGTTAACATTAAGTAAACGATAAGTTAATAATTACCAAATATTACCATACAGAGCACCGTCAATACCATTAACATTTTCATTTTCTATCTGTAATCAAAAATATATACAATGTCATAAACGATGGTAATTTTTGTTTTCCGAATTATTCCCCAATAACTTACCAAAAAATGAATAATCAAAAGGATGTGGATAACAAAATTACAATTTTCATACTACCTCTAGGAAAGAGAGCCATAGTGACTATTTAATCTAGAAGACGGAGAAGCAACACACAAAAAGGATCTTCTCGTTTCATAGATATCGATATTTTAAAGAACTAACTACAGACTCCCAGGAGCCTGACAGGCTCACCTGGTAAGTTGGTCATTAACATTTCATGCAGGGGTACTAATTCAGAAATTTTAACCCTCCGACTTAAAGAATTTATTTGTTGTGTAGGACGTTCAACACTCAGATTAAATAACAGACACTTTAAATTGATAAAAACAACTTGTACGCTTAGAAAGATATACAGATAAGTATGAATGATCGAAAGCATCAGCGGATTTCTAATAGGAGTTATTGTCCTTCAATTACCACTTATTACAACTGTTTTGTAGTTGTTTCTTTATTCAATAATATTTATAACATTTCCCGTCTATTTTTTAAATAATTTTCCTATCAATTTCTATTCCTTATATTTTAACACCAAAATTTTCTCTATTCTTTATATGTTGAATAAAATTGAGAATGGAAATGGGGAATATGTCAAAGAGACAACAACCCGACCAAGGAGCAGATAACAGTCAAAGGCCACCAATGGGTCTTCCACGCAGCGAGAAAATCCCGCACCCGGAGATGGGCCTCAGCTGGCCCCTAAATAAAAATGTGTACTAGTTCAGTGAAAATGGACGTCATACTAAACTCCAAAACATAAATTAACTAAAATTAAAAACACATACAAGACTAACAAAGGCCAGAGGCTCCTGACTTGGGACAGGCGCAAAAATGCGGCGGGGTTAAACATGTTTTGTGAGATCTCAACCCTCCCCTATACCTCTAGCCAATGTAGAATAAGGAAACACACAGCAATACGCACAGTAAAACCCAGTTCAAAAGACGTCCGAGTTCGATGTCAGAATAGGTAACAAAAGAAACTAAGAAAAATGACAATGATACATAAATTAACAAATAACTACTAGCAGTTACTGACATGCCAGCTCCAGACCTCAATTAAACTGATTGAAAAATAATGTCTTCATCATACGAAAATCATGCACAATCCCTCCCATTAGGGGTTTAGTATCATACCATCATAAAATATAAGAGAAGAACATAACCCCGTATCATGCCAACAACTGGTTTTAGAATAAATGTGTTTATTTCCGATGCAAAGACCCTATGAGTGAATCAATATTAATACCAAAATATGCAATCCTTAATGACCTGACAACAGTATCATAACTATATCCCTTCTGAATAAGTCTGTTTAAAGGTTTGGTTAGCTTTTGAGGTGAATACCGACATTTTTGTGCTTTGTAAAGAATATTACCATCAAAGATTGGATGTGAAATACATGAACTTACAAGATGTCTGCATGTTGATTTATATATATTTTCGAATGATGTCCTTGTACCGATGATAAAATTTAGTAAATGTTTTTGAATAGTTTGTGATATCGAAAACCCTGGTGTAATAATTGTTAAAGTAATACAGAGATTTCTTTCGATTAAATCAAATACGCTGTTACATACACGAGCGAATCGAACAAGTTGAGATATATAAACACCATAAGATGGCGACAAGGGAACAGGAATCTACAAAAAGATTTATAGTGTCATCACAAACTTCACCAGCTACTTCAGCTAATCTCCGTCTATAAATGTCGATCAGTCCGTTATAAGACATGCTCCTATAGAAGCTGGACTTAGCTCTTTTGACCACCAACCACCCTTAAAGTCTACCTCACAGCCAATCACGTGTTCTTTAACTCAATCCGATGTAACTAGAATTGCACTGGAACTCAAACAAATGCTACATTCCGAAATTGATTATACTATCAAAAGCAACCATAGACCAATATAAACAAGAGATAAATAAACTTACGAATGAAAATAAAAAATTGCGAGACGATCTTGATTTGCTCGAGCAATATGGACGTCGTGATGTAATGAGAATCAATGGCATTCCTGACGGTGGTAATATGGAAACAACTGGTAAGTTGGTAACAACCCTTGTAAAATCGATTGACAGAGAGCTGCAACCTGGAGACATTATAAGGTCGCATAGAATTGGTCCGGCGCCGCTCACTATTAACAGCAATGAAAACGAGAATAATGTTCATTCCACACCACCAAGGCAAATTATTGTTAGACTTAAAGACCCTCAAGTCAAAAAACGCATACTTCGATGCAAAAAGCTACCGAAAAATAGACAGGATATGAAGAATGTTAAACTGAACGAAGACTTAACTTAAACAAGAAACAACATTGCTTACAAGATCCGACAGTTAAAAATAGAACATATTATAAAAGACACATGGCCAAACGATGGCAAAATAATGGTGAAGGACAACCAAGAACAAATACACTAAGTAAACACTCATTCATTTGACCAGTTTTGTACCAATTTGTGTATGCCAGGCGTTTTTGATTTCCTTCATAGACTGGAAATGAACTCTACAGAAAGACGCCACAACAAAGAGAGTACCAAAGATCCCAAATACCGTACTTATGCCCAGACAGTTTCTTCTGCAGCTTCTATTAATCAATCAGCCATCTCAGATGATCGACATGATGGATCCTAGACATGATACCAGTCACATGCATAAACTGTATAGCAAATCAAAATAAGTCGGTAGTAGCTTTTGTATGTTAATGGCAAAATAGAAATCAGTCACAAATGGCTTAAAATTTGTATCTTACTGTAATTTGCGTAAATGTATGACCGTTAAACTAAAGGAAAACCCTATTTATTATAAAGGGTATAGTATTTTTTTTTCTTTTATAAATTTGCCTTATGTATCTATATCTGAAATTTTAGATTTACAAAAAAACAAATATAACAATTAAATTATAATAATCAAAATCGCATATACAAAGTTATCGGTAAATCATAAGTGGAGCTTTTAGGATAATTTTGCTACATATTTTATTATTTAATATGAATTCACTACAATCTATGTTCTCAACAAATTGTGTAAAAATTTTGTTACATCTAACAAAACATCTAGGAGAGTTATAAGTATAACTTTACAGTTAAGATCGTATAAATAATTACTCATGCGTATTATCACGACCTAACGGTTGTGTCAAAAAACTGTTTAACAATAGTTCGCAAACGAATGACCTTTATCTTCAAATTTTTGTCAGTCATCATAGTAAAAAAAAACGTTGTTTTCAAATCCTCCATGCCCCAGTTGTATGTTCCTTAATTGGGCCAGAAACATAATTTTTTTATATATGTTAAATTCCTTTTTTATTGTTTATTTTTGTGCACCGATGAAATGCAAACTGTTTTGTGTCTTGTATTCTATTGAATGTTTATTTATAGATTGTATAGATTTATACTGTTATCTTCTATGTAGCTTTGTATGACCACTTCGCTACTTAGTTGATCAGTCAGGTGTTACATAATGGGTATTGGAGTCGATCAATACTTATGTGGTAACACGAAAAATCTATTTTGTAATATGTATGAGGTATATCTTTTCTACTTGTTGAATTTTTCAAAAGACAAGGTTAACACATTAAGAATTAACACAATGATTTGGTTTTCCCTTGAATTGTCTGTTTTAAACAAATGTATAAAAAATCGTTCACACTTCGGTTTTAACGAAAGTGTTAATCAATCGAAATGTTTTGGCGATAACGATCAGTTTTCGGATCACGTTGTTCAAATTAATTTTGTGTTATTTGTTCTTCAATTACTTCTAATTATTGGTGGGATAGAAACTTATCCTGGTCCTCATCAATTATCTGATGATAATGACGATCATAATATTTGCTTCGAAAAGTGTATCAGAGAGTAACAGTTCACGTGAAATGTTTTCAACTTCAATTTCCTTTTTACATTTAAATGTGCAAAGCTTACTTCCAAAACTTGATCTGATTGTTGCTGAGTAGAAGATTTTGATAAACTGTCATTTACTGAAACTTGGTTGAACGGTAATAACTCGACAGACTCAGTTGAACTTTTTAACTACCAGAAACCATTCAGAAAAGATAGGTGTCCCATAAAAAGTGGGGGAGGTGTGATAGTATATGTTAAAGAAAATATTCACTCGAAGAGACGTGATGATTTGGAAGTGCCCGGTGTTGAGGTAATATGGATTCAGCTAAACATAAATAACAAAAATGTATTGGTGTAACACCACTAATTCGGCCCGGCCAGAAAGCACATACCAGAAAGTAGTACATATTTAGCACAAAATAGTTCCTACGCATGAGTGTAACTTTCAAAATATGTAGAATATTTAGGTATTGTTGGTATCAAATGAAAGCTTAATGACTGGTGATCATTGTAGAACACTTTTTGACTTATAATTTTAAATATTAAAAAAACTGCACCAAATTTTATAAAGAGGGTACTTTTTGCCTGTATGTCAGATCTGAAGTACCTGTTTTGGTACATCCGAAGTTCCGGGAACCAGTTCTTTCTTATATGCCATTAAAGGTATGTTGATTTTTCCAGTACAAGACACCGTAAAGTGTTGCTTTGACATGCAATGATTGTCACTTTATTTGAACTTGAAACAAAAGAGCTGTGTCTGCTTGAAATTGAGGAATTTAACATAGAAAGCAATGGGGCCACGAATTAGTGGTGTACTTCCTATTACAGAGAATCATCAGAAATTCAATTCTTAGAAGTTGTACCTATTCCAATGAAAATAAGTCATATTTGATGTAAGTAAACATGTTTAATCATCTTTTTTGGATGAACAATTCTGTTTATGGGAAATTTCAGCTCTTAAATTGACATAATCAGGTATTTTAGCCTTTTATGGTCACACAACATGCATGCAGTTAAGACTTGACTCCAAATTCTTATTTTTGCATTATTTGGGATTGCAATCAATAAAACATGTATATAATGACTTGTTTATGGTAAAAAAAATAGCTCTTGGTCAAATAATTCTATGATTTTTCAAGTTTTATTGGTTTTCTTATGATAGCCTTTCACAATCTAGGCAATTGGTATATACTCATATAAGAATTCCAAAATCTCACTGTACATGCAATTTTGAACCAGCTTAGCAAGTTATCCAGCTGAAATATATATAAATTGCTCTTTATAATCTATGTTGTACCACAGAAGTATGGTTTATACCAAAAATGTCCCTTTTCCAATTTGAAGAAAAAAGGGGGGACAATTTTCTCAATTATGTTTTAGGTTTGGTCTAATATATTTTTATTAAATGAACAAACTCTGGTGAAATATGACTATTGGTAAGCACATTGTTTTCCTAACAGAAATTATTAAATACAACAATGATATTGAGAATAAAATAAGTATATTGGCCATTTATAATATCCATATGCAGTTTTCTTTGAATAACCTATATGTTACTACCAGTCCAATTTGAGCTTAAAATTAGTAAAATAGTATTTGGACTTAAGCTTTATGTAATTTTTATTGCTTGAAATAGATCATAGAATGAAATAAAGTGATGCTGAAGTCAGTATAGCAAGTTTTGTTCTGTTATAGGTGTAACACCACTAATTCGGCCCGGCCAGAAATCACATACCAGAAAGTAGTACATATTTAGCACAAAATAGTTCCTACGCATGAGTGTAACTTTCAAAATATGTAGAATATTTAGGTATTGTTGGTATCAAATGAAAGCTTAATGACTGGTGATCATTGTAGAACACTTTTTGACTTATAATTTTAAATATTAAAAAAACTGCACCAAATTTTATAAAGAGGGTACTTTTTGCCTGTATGTCAGATCTGAAGTACCTGTTTTGGTACATCCGAAGTTCCGGGAACCAGTTCTTTCTTATATGCCATTAAAGGTATGTTGATTTTTCCAGTACAAGACACCGTAAAGTGTTGCTTTGACATGCAATGATTGTCACTTTATTTGAACTTGAAACAAAAGAGCTGTGTCTGCTTGAAATTGAGGAATTTAACATAGAAAGCAATGGGGCCACGAATTAGTGGTGTACTTCCTATTGTATGGAACTTTCTACGTGCTAACAAAAGGTAACAATGTGATATGGACAACCATTGAAAGTTCAATCGCGTCTGCCATAAATGATGTTAAATATGACCGAATTATTGTAACAGTAGATTTTAACGATAACTTGCTAAATGGTGCTAATTCCAAAATACATAATATTTGTACAAATTACAGTTTAGAGCAACTTATTGAAGATCCCATTCATTTTACTGAACAGTCATCGTCACTGTTTGAATTAATTATAACTGATAACTCCGATTTTGTACCGTATTGTGGAGTTGGGCCACCACCATTAGACCAAATAAGATATCACTGTCCAGTAATGGGGTTTATTAATGCACAAAAGCCTGCTTGTTTGTATTTTAAAAGAAAAATATGGTTATATAAGCAAGGTGATTTTGATGAATATAGGCGCATATTAACCAAAACCAACTGGGATAGTATATTTGCTCTAAATGATGTTGATAAAATAAATTCTGAAATTTCAAATCGTATCCTAAATGCAGCTGAAATTTCCATTCCCAATAGAATCGTAACTATTAGGAAAACTGACCCTGCTTGGTTAAATAACGATTTAAGAAAACTCATAAGAAAGAAAAACAAAGCGGTTTAATCAACCCGCCGAATGGAACAAATTTAGACAAAATAGAAATAAAGTGACCACTTCAATAAGACAAGCTCGCAAACAATATCAAAATAATCTTCTACAAAAATTTTCAAATAGTAGCCTATCAACAAGAACTTGGTAGAAAACCTGTAACCAAATTTCTGGTATTAAACCTTCTCACTCGGGTATTCCTCCCCTGCTTAAGGATGATAATTTGATATTTAATGATATTGATAAAGCAAACGAATATTATAACTTTTTTGCCATGCAGACAAACATAGATGATACCGAAGCCGTTATTCCTGACTTAACCATTCAAGACTGTACACTAAGTGACATTACACTTAGAGATAGTGAAGTCGAAGATGTACTAAAGATTTTAAATCCTAATAAGGCCTCAGGTCCAGACTTGATAAACCCAATATTATTAAAAGAGGCTGCTTCACAGCTAAAAAATAACCACTTTGTAAACTATTTAATTTATCTTTATCTAAAGCTATATTTCCTGCAGATTGGAAAAAAAGCAAATGTAACTCCAGTTTTGAAGAGTAACAACTGAAATGAGGTAAAAAATTACAGACCAATCTCGTTGCTAAGTATCTTATCAAAGTGCATATAGCGATGTGTCTATAAACATGTACACAACTTTCTAATTGAAAACAGGATCATCATCCCTAATCAATCGGGTTTTACCAAAGGCGATTCTGCCATAAATCAACTAATTGATATTTCTAATAAATTCGGTAGAGCTTTGGATAACGGAAAAGAAATTAGGGTGGTTTTTTGTGACATCAGCAAAGCTTTTGATCGGGTTTGGCATAAAGGACTATTATCCAAACTTAAACAATATGGAATTTCTGGAAATTTACAAAATTGGTTTTGTGAATATCTATCTGAAAGGAGTCAACGAGTGGTCTTAAATGGGAGCAATTCAACATGTAGATAGATAACTGCAGGTGTCCCGCAGGGCTCAATTTTAGATCCGCTACTTTTTCTAATCTTTATTAACGACATAGTAACTGATATTAAAGCTACTATCAAATTATTTGCAGACGACACAAGTATTCATTTGACAGTAGACACCCCTGAAAATACTGCTGACATAGAGATCTGAATAAAATTCATATGTGGTTATCTAAGTGGCTTGTAAACTTTAATTCACGAAAAAACAGAAACCATGATTATTTCAAGAAAATCAATAAAACCTAGTCATCCGATCTTAAAAATGAATGACATTGATCTTCAAGAGGGTGCTACTCATAAACAATTAGGTATTATTTTTTCAAATAATGGGTTATGGAATAATCATATTGAATATATAGTTAAACGTGCATACAATAGAATAAATATCCTTAGAAAGATGCGTTTTATACTCAATAGGTTCACTTTAGAAAAAATGTATTTTTCATATATTCGACCAATATTTGAGTACGGGGATGTCATTTGGGATAACCAAACACAATACTTGATAAATAAAGTGGAAAATGTTCAAATTGAAGCTATGAGAATTGTAACGGGTGGGAATAAATTAACTTCAATACAGATGCTTTATGAGGAAACGGGTTGGGAAACACTTTCAAAAAGAAGGGAAAAACACTAGCTCACTATGTTTTATAAAATGGTAAATAAGGAAACTCCAAATTATTTACAACACTTGGTACCAAATCAAATAGTTAATTTACATAACCATTTCACTCGTCGGACTCAAAATACTTCGAAAATACGCACAAGAACTAATCTTTACTCCGATTATTTCCTTCCTTTGTCTATTAAATTGTGGAATAAGTTACCAGATTAAACGAGAAATTCTTCGTCTTTAAGTATTTTTAAAAGTCGTATAAAAAAACCCAATTAATAAATGCCCAAATTTTTACTACACTGGTACAAGAATGGGTCAAGTATTACATGCCAGGTTAAGGATGAATAGTAGTTCTTTAAATGAACATTTGTTCAAACGAAATCTAGTAGATTCTTCAAACTGCTCGTGTGGTCTAATCCAGTCTACAGTTCATTTTTTATTGCATTGTAAAAAATATGACGCATTGCGTAATGACATTATTTTCTCAATTAATTATCCAGTCAAACTAAACACAAATTTACTTTTATTTGAATCAAAAGCTCTAACTTTAGACCAAAACAAAGATATTTTTGAAAAAGTATAAAAAATTTTACTAAAGTGCAAGAGATTTACAAGTTAAATTATTTTTCACTATTTTTGACAAAGTTGCATTTCATCTGGACATGTGTGTAGTATTTAAGTGTATTTTTTTTCTTACTTTTTTTCTATTTTTTTTTTTTTCTATTTTTTTCTTCTTTTGTTTTAATTTCATTATTTTCAAATCATAATTTTTTTCACCCTTTTTTTGTTTGTTATATAGTTACTTATTTATTCTTGTTCCATATCATTTTAACATTGCATGCTATATTTATGTAATCGTTAATTGGAGTTGGTATTTCAAGGAAACGGATTAATAAAAGCTATGTACAGCTTGTTTCCGAATCCTATTACAATTATGTATTTTGTATGATGATATATTTGTAATCATGACGAATAAATATGTTTAAACTAGGGAACATCACCATCTTAAAATGGATAATTAACAATAGGAAATGAAAAATCATCTCTTTTATCATAAATGTTGGTATTAAGCTTCCCGTTAAAGATATAGATGTCAAGATCCAGGAGTGGGCAGTGTTCATTGTTAGTATTAGCTTTATTCAAAGTCAGTTCGGCAGGATAAATCTCTTTAGTGTACATACTGAAGTCGTCATTATTGAGCGCCAATATATCATCCAAATATCTAAAAGTGTTATTAAATTTTTGAATTAGATGTTGTTTCGATGGGTCTTTGCTGATTTTAGTCATAAATTGTAACTCATAACAATACAGAAACAGGTCCACAATAAGTGGTGTACAGTTAGTCCCCATGAGAATTCCGATAATTTGACGATATATGGAATCTCCATAGCGAACAAAAATGTTATCTAGTAAAAATTCAAGGGCAGTTATACTATCAAAGCAGGTCCAATTGACATAGTTCTTTTGTTTGTTGTTATTAAAAAATGACCTAAAAGAGTTTGAACATATATATTCGCATTCTGACTTTTTAAATGCCCATTTAATCAGGTGTGTGCATTTTTTCTTAATATGATTATGAGACAAAACGGTATATAGGGTAAAACAATCAAAAATTTGAACAGATTCGAAAGCACCAATATAAGCATGTAAATTATCAAGTACTTCAAACGAATTTTTGACACTCCAAAAGTAATTAATTCTACTATTTTCAAAGGCTTTCTTTGAACAATTTATTACCAGGTTTTTGATTGTACAAAGTGTACTAGTAAGTAGAATAGATAGTTTAGTAGTGGAACAATGGCTTGAAGACGAAATAAACCTATATTTGTAAGGAGTTTTGTGCAGCTTTGGAAGCCAGTACATAGTTGGAACTTTCATTTTTGATTTTGCTTGTAAAGAGGTAGCTAAAAGTGTATGTTTGGCTATTTTGTCTCTGTTCTTTTTTTATGCTTTTTTATTCTTACAGACCCTCATAGTTGTCCGAATGGTCTTTCAAACTGGTTCGACCCGACACTTAGACTGGCCCCAGTTGTCATTAAAAGTGGTCCGATTTGTCTTCAAAAATGCCCGAGTTGCCCATGTTAAATAATAATATACTCTTTTTCGAGAAATTCGTTTCTATAGTTTATTTATTCATTTATTTAATGAAAATCTGTTGCACCTGGGACTAACATGATTGATAAAATCTAACTTTCGGTCCCATGTTACCTGGGACTTACATGACTGAAACAATCTAACTTTTGGTCCCATGTTTCCTGGGACTAACATGATTGATAAAATCTAACTTTCGGTCCCATGTTACCTGGGACTTACATGACTGAAACAATCTAACTTTTGGTCCCATGTTTCCTGGGACTAACATGACTGATACAATCACATGTTGCCTACTCCTTTGTTTATTGAATATCAAATACAATTAAGTAATTTAATCTTAAAAGAAATCATGGTTTTATCATAAATGCTTATTGTATTTCAATACTATGTGAATAAAAGTCTTTAATGTGTTAATTAAAAAAAACATTTTATTGTTTGTAACAGGAGTGGTTTATATTGTACAGTGTGCAAATAGTTGTCTCGTTAGCAATAATACCACATTCCCTTATTTTTATATCAAAATGATCATTACTTGTTAACTGCAAATGGTTAGAAATTTCTATTAAAGATTCGTAATAATACCAATTACATCATATACAAGAAAAACAAACATTCATGAATTGTGAAATGCAAAATTTCATGTTTAGTGTTATATATATATATAAATATATATGTAATAATCTTGCACAACAGTTGTGCATATCAGTGATACGACCTTTAGCTTATTGACTTTTTCATTTTTTGTATCTGTTCGTTTCCTTCGTCGTATATTATACATATACTTATAACAACAAAATCGAAATACCTTCTTAGTATGCATCTAAAGACGTCAATGTTAAAACTGCAAACGAGGAATTCCAGTCTTTCTCTATCTCACTATACTTTAATAAAAACGTGTTTAAAATGTAAGGTACTTCAACCAAATAATAAACCAAAGATGTAATACAAAGTATAAGAACGACAAACAAAGTTATTGGAACCAAATAAACAAACCAGTCGAACCAGTCGAACAAGTCCATAAAACGCACCACTACAGAGAAAAGGAAAACAAATATCGTAGAATACACCTAAAAAAAAATCAGTGATGGACTAAACTGCTTCGAAGGAAGCCATTCCTGCTCCACCTATGACGCTCGTCGTGTAAGTAATAGTCAGTGATGCACTAAGCTGCTTCAAGGGATACAATTTCTGCTCCACCTGTTACGCTAGTCGTGTAAGTAATAGTCAGTGATGGACTAAGCTACTAAGCGATGGCTTTGTAAATGTGTAAATTTCTGTATTCGAACCCATAAAAGAGAAATCAATTTGATGGTCCAGAAGAAAAAGAGATCCAGGAGTTGTACCCTTTTTATCTTTCTTTTAAATTAATAAAAATCATGAATCATCATTCATCCCCCCATCCCGTATTGGGGAATACTTACGGAAAAAAAGGATTCTAGAATGTCCTATTCGACAACCCTTTCGGTTTTATGTGAAAACTTTCGTTTCCTCGAAGAAAGATAGGAACGAAAACAAAAAACAAATCCATACAACAACGAACCACAACAAACCTAAATGTAATAAGATTGGACAAAAAACCCAAAATATATAAAACAACGCAACTTCACGTTCTGAGATGAACATTTATTTTTCGGATTTATGTAAATATATTCGTTTCCTATGTAAGTAAATTGTAAATGGACGAACACAAAATGATTACAAATTAACATCATTGCTAAACACCAACGCACCACAATATACATAGAGAAAACAAGGATGCACCAAAAAAGAAATTGAAACAAAAACGCACCACAACCTCCTTAGATGAACATTGACTTGGTCTAAGATTAACAAAACTGGTTATTATCCTCAACATTATAAATTGCTATATGTGATCTTCGTAAGATGACAACAGATAACTTGGAAAATGAACATAACAATCCAATTCACATGCCTGCGATTACTCGAATGTCTTCTAGTGACTATCAAATTACACAGGCATATGTTGTTCACGTTAATTTTACGTGACATCCACATGAACTCTGATTCAAGTGAATTATTGTGAAAATTCCATGTAAAATTCATGTTATAATATAATTTTTTTCAAGTTAGCTATCAGTTGTAAAAACCCACGAAGGGAGCTGAAATGATGAGACGACCAATTTTGGCCTGTATACCATATACCTGAAAAACCTTCAACAACATTAGGACTATAACAATTTTCGTGACTTGATCTCGGGTGATAATGCCCGAAACGTTTAAAAAGTCAAATAAATACATAATATCCAGTTCTTTGCTGATATTCTGTTTTTAAATCATACATACATATAGCTGTAACGACATACATATATAATACCCGTATAAATTGGATAAAAGTGGTAGGTGAACATTTGTCAAATGACAATGTGACTGACACGTAAAACAAACATGCAAACAGCCCAATACCACCAATGGGTTTTCGCTGCGTTGAAGACCTATTGGTGGCCTTGGGCTGTTCTTTGGTCGGGTTGTTGTACCTTTGACACATTCCCCGTTTCCATTCTCTGCAAAATATGCCTGTTAAAAACAAATCATCCTCCGATTTTCATATTAGGAGGATATAATGCAATTATCTTACTTCCCAGGCCCTCGTATCACTGTTTTTAGACGTGAACAGACGTCACATCACAACGTGTTAGGAGGAGTTATCAGCAACGTCGCTATATGAAAGCAAAACTTATCAAACTGAGATTTCTGTGTACATATTTTGTAAAATTTCAACTGCTCCACACTGTGGAAACCTTTTCGTTCGTTCGTTGCATTCACTCGTCAAAAAGGTTCAAATTGTGGCCCGCGATTGAAACTTAACGATATAAAACTACAAAAAACTAGATGATCTATACTTAACTGGGTTCATTAATCATTGCACAACGCAACTCCATTATGTTTAATTTGTTGATCAGGTTAAGAACTACTAATTCGGGCACGGTCAGAAGAAACACACAATAAAGCAGTACATATGTAAACAAAATAGTTCCTACGCATACATGTAACTGTGTCTATAAGTAAAATATTTGGGTAATTTTGGTATCAAATGGAAGCTTAAGGACCTGGGATTACTATACCTTGTTGAAAGTTTTTTTGAGTAAAGGTATATGGAATTTTTCAGCACAAGCCAATATAAGGTATAGTCTTGACATGAAATGACCGCCTCTTTATTTGAATTTAAGACAAAATAGATAAGAATGCTTGAAATTTAACATAGAAAGCAATGGTGGCTATGCATTAGTGGTTTTATTCCATAAATGAAAATCAAAAGAAAAGAATAATTTGGTTACTTCTGTTCATTGAATAAAAGACTCATGCGAATGCGATGTTACTATATCGTCAATTAACATTGACAGAGTTAACAAATTTGATCAAATGTCATTTAAATTTGTCATTTTACACACAACAAAACAAGAATCTTACTTACATCATCACGCCAATGAAACAGCAACCCTACTGCATAAAACAACAAAGACAAATAAAACTCAAAATATGGTCGTCAGTAATTAGAGGAGTGTCTTTAATATAACAAGATATAAATCTTTCTAAAAAGATAGTCTTGAAAAATTATGAAACGATTTACAAAATTTTCTATAAACTGATAAAAAGCCCACCAAAACATGACAAAACACATCAATCTACTAAAAGGACACCTGAATTAAGTATGACACAATGATTAACGTGCGGTAACTTTTATATATTTCTTTTATATCTCAACCATTCCCTTTAAATCTCCAAAGTTTATGTTAATAAAACTACAAGGAACAATAAAAAAATAACTAAATACAATAAAGAAATAAAGAAAAAAGAAAAAGAAAAAGAAAACCAACAACAATTACACGAAGAAATCATACTCCATAAAACGATATAAACTAAAACGAATGAATATTAATTCTAGACAAACCGTTTCAAATAACATAAAAAAACTGACGAACAAACAAAAACTTAACTATAACTGAAGGAGAGACATCCAATCCAACCTGCCTAAAAAATCCACCATAAAGAAATAAGATAAGAAGAAAAAGAAAAAAAAACATAAATGTATAAAAAGAATTCTTAAATCATTTAGAAAAGAAGTTGATTGTCAGCTCATTCAAAAAATATATATATATATATACAGAATAAAATATATTTGTGTTCATTTAAGCCTTATACATACCACAAATATCGTTTCTGTTCTGTAAAATTGATCAAAAGAAACTCCAATTGCAAATTGATGAAATAGCTTGATGTCGTAACTAAATGTACATGAAATATGGCAGAAATTGAAAATGTTAACAGCACTAATTTTGGTGCCACGCCTTGGTTGCATTAACTTTTGCAGAATAAACACAATATGCACATGTAATTACAGGGATGTACCGATCCTATCATAAAACTCTAGACAACATGTGTCGTGTTATAGACGGAAGAATATAGTTACGTCAATAATAATCATTTAAATACCAATATTTTACTAAATTGAATTGAATGAAGTATTCTAAAGATCACAATACTTTTGATTTTTTTTTGTGTAACAGATGGATGTTTTTTTACCTGCCAAAATCAAGAAAAGGGATGAGGAAAAAATAAAACAAAAATTAAGGAAAATAGATACATCCTCTTTTTATGGAAAAACTTACTCTAAAGTTTCTCTGAAAAGGTTTTAGAAAAGACGAACATACGTTAGTGTATCTATATTACAAGTGTTATCTTTTAAAACTGACATTGTAAGGCCCTCAGAACATAATTTGCATCCGTCATTTTCCCAAGACATCAACTTATAGTTGATCATAGTTATGGCCTCTTTGCTGATCAGTCATAATATCATGCCTTTTAAAAATATTATAAAAAGGATTGTCTCAGAGCTTTTTCTTAGCTAAAGATTGTGCAAAATTGTCAGTTTTGTAATGCAATGTGTTGAAAAATCAGTTTTGTGTGAATAGAGAGAAAACTAAAAGATTGCAATTTAGACTAATTAGATCTGAAATAGATATTTAAGATAGCTTTTATATAATGTGCCTTCAGAAAATAAAGTTGTGGCCAACGTACTTGGTTTTTTTTTCAAGCTACAAAACAATATGGGAGATTTACTGTAGATTTCTTTATTAAATTGAATTATCTTGGATATTTTCACTTATGCATTTGGTTGTGTTGAAAACATGCATCAAATTAAAATATTCTCTCTTAGTAAATCTATTTTGATGATACAATCCAATACAAAAAAAAGCAACAAACCCAAAAATAATCGCAATCTCCACAAGGAGCGATACCCTCTGTGTCAACAGGATAAACGTGCGTAATATCAGTTACATAGTGTGCTTTTTCATCATCAATTTCTTCGTCTGTTGAAACCTTTCAGATTTGTCCTCAACACCGTGTTGTTTTTACAAAGGGACGTAACTCCACTACTAACCTGGTATTGAAATTTACCACACCTACTAACCCAATATGAAATATACACGGTCTCCACGTGGTTGCTTTCAATCAATCGTATTTCTAGAAATGTAAAGGAGGTAAGATAATAAACTATATTGTTATGCATGCATCGACCGACCGGCCAATCCATACTCAGTCAAAATTTTTCCAACTTGGAACAAAATTGGAATATTTACTCAAGCAACCATCTTGCCGTCGGATTTATAATTTGCATAATACTAGTCAAACAGTTTGCTAGTGACCTAATGCGATATATATGGGGTCAGTAAATTCCATATGTACTGACCCAATATATATCGTATTAGGTCACTAGCACATTGTGTAACTTATTTATCTTACCGACTATCTTAACATGTGGCATTTAGACTAGTGTCTACAGAAGCCGGTTAGTGTCAGGGTGTAGTTTTATTTTTTAGTCGTTATAACGACTTAGCTATATCGTTATAACGACTTCGCTAAATTGTTATATAAGTGTCCTATCAAAGTGATCAAAGTCTTCAATATAGAGAACCTGCTTCCATTGGTCTGTACAAAAACAAATGCCAACAGTAACAACTTGTTAGCTTTTAATGTGTTTTCTGCATTTAGTGTAATCGTTCATCATCAGTCTCTTCATCTGTTGTCCGGGCGAAACGTTTCATATTTTTCCTGAACGCTGTGTTGTTTTTATAAAGGGACGTAACACCACTACTAACCGTTTCTTGCGTTCTATGCACAGAAATACAAATATTTGAGGTGCAAAAAGTAAATTATCATTCAATCCCAAGCTTATATCATTCCCTCTGAATGTTTCTTTCAGTACAGTTAAATGAAAAATTAAGGCAAATGTGAGATAAGGGTCACGACGGTTGTCATTTTGTCGTGCATTTTTACCTCTTTCTACATTAATATAGAACTGTTGATGAAAATGTTACATCTCACAATCGACACTAGTAATATGTGCATTTATATTCTACAATTTCATACGATTTAGAAATGAGCAAACACTAATCCAACCTTTAGGTGGCCCGTCCCGTACTGGAAATTAAATAATATCGAGTCGAAACATTTTTTGCCGAGAAAGTTTTAACAGTTTATACCTTGTCAAAATGATGGTTTATTGAGAGTAAAGATATATGTTATTGAGGAATGACAAGTCGAACTATTAGTTATTGTTCATTAATGATATCCCGCTATTAGAATTTGTTACTCTGGGTAATTTGGTTCATGAGTGGATGATCACACGGTATAGCATGCACACACGAAGGTTGATGAGTGATTGACGTAAAAACTCATCACACGGTACAGCATGCACACATGAAGGTTGATTATAAATTTCAGAAAGCTCTGATTTGTAGATACACCGGATTTATTATTATATATTGAAGTTAAACACTAGAACTTTAACGATCGCAATACTTGACCGCCGTTACTTATTCCTTCACGATTAATTTTCTCAATTCGTGGTATATCAAATGTAGAACACATCCGACACCTTTTGAAAGCGAGCGTTTACGAAACAGATTTTAAATAGCAAAGATGTAGCCAGCAGTCCTCGTTTTCTCTCTCTATTTTTTTAAATACTAATATATTTCATAATAAACTGTTTATAACACTTTAGAATCACACACTTTTTAAATTGTTTTTATCCCAGTATGACCTTAAATATGCTATGTGATCGTTTGGACGTCCATTATCGGTGATACCTTCTCTAAGGTAAATAAAGGCAACAGTAGTATACCGGTGTTCAAAAGTCATAAATCGATTGAGAGAAAACAAATCCGGGTTACAAATTTAAACCAAAACCGAGGGAAACACATCAACTATAAGAGGAAAACAAGGGAACAACAGGAACACCGAAATGCAACAAAAAACAAACGCCAACACTCATAGAAACGAACTATTTGATAACAACTGCCATATTCCTGACTTGGTACAGGACATTTTAAGACAAAATGGTGGGTTGAACCTGGTTTCATGACATGCCAAACCTCCCGCTTTATGACAATGTTAAAAAATATCGCTAAAACACCAAGTGACAGAAATACAGCACAAACAAATAATATAATAGTCGACACAACATGCAAACCACAGATCAACAACGAACATATTCTATCAACGTAAAACACCACAAAAACAGTGACCCGCTTACGTAACTAACAAGCAATCTCGAACTTTATACAATTATTTTCAAAATATTCGTCCAAACAATTTTCATAACAATGATGGTATGGAAAGGCAATATTTTAATTATTTGGACTACAAACGATAAGACATAACAGATTATCCAACCGTAACCATAACAGAAACATCAAAATAAATCCATTAATGTTGGATGTACAAAACACCGATACACGCCGCACAGCAATGCAAATTCACAGTCTTCATAACAGTCATATTCGGGAATATGACAATGATGGTATTGAAAGGCAATTTTATAATTATTTGGACAACAAACGATACGACATAACACATTACTCAACCGAAACCATAACGAAAACTTCAAAAATAAATACATGAATGTTGGATGTAGAAAATACCGCGACACGTCGTATAGCAATGTAAATTCACTCTCGGTATAACAGTTATATTCGGGAATAGGTCACGTTCGGTACTTAGCAGACAGACGACATAGATGTTAAACCACAATCTAAGACGTGGTAAACATGTCATTAGTTAGTTTTGACACAGACACATCGTATAGATCAACCAATTCGTGATGGTGTCCATAAAATTTACAGTGTCATTTTTTATCTTTCCTCCTCATAACTCTGTTGGAGCAGTTTCTGCGTAAGGAGCACACTCCTGTATATGAAGTCAGTATAGTGTGAACATGGAAGAGCATAACGTATCAATTGAGATGTGTACACACCATACGACGAAGAAGAGGGTATGTTACTGCAGAGAACTGGAAAATTGATAATTGGGAAGTTGAAATCATCCCGGAGAGGGTAATTTTTTAATACAAGTGCTGTCTTTATTTCTAAATCGAAGGGATTTTATATAAATTCAAAGTAAACCGAAAGCATATCTACCGATAACAAGTAAAAGTTATATTGGAATTTTGTTTTTCTGTCGTTTTTCATTTTTTTGCCATGATGTAAGCGGGTTGTCGTCGACTTACGAAATTTGATTGTCCCTTTGATAGTTTCCGGGCCTTTTTTTAATACTTTAAAAAAAGGAAATCATTTAAAAATAAAATAAAAGAAGAAACACATTTAAACATAGTACCGACTATATAGTACAGGAAAATAAAACAAAGTAAAAAGATTAGATAGTAATACAACTCACCGCCTTCCCACAAAAAAAGAACAACACCCCCTTCCCCCGAAAACAAACACAATGTTATTTATTAACATTCCCCTGTCTTGTTTATTTCTATCTTTTTGAAGAATGGTTTTGTAATCATAATAAAAAAACAAGTTTAAAAAAGATCAGATTCAAATAAAGGACGAGACAATATAAAAATAAGAAGTTGTGGTATGATTACCAATGAGACAACTATCCACAAGAGACCAAATGACATATACATCAAATTAACCTTTTTGATAGGACATTTGCGGTTTTTAATGGATATTTGGGTTTTTCTAAATTTGGAAATTTGCGCTTTTCAAAATAGTACATTTGCGCTGTTTTAATTGGACCTTTGCGCTTTATCAACATAACATATGAGTTATCATGATAAAAGGTTTACGAAAATCATTTAATAAAAAAAAAAAACATTCATATATTTATATACAGCTAAAAGAATCAACCTTTCCCCATCATGCTTATATCAGATAAAAACGATAACACTTCAAGATTTTAAAATTCCTTATAACAACCATGACTCTTTCTAAATAAAAAGTCAACATGTACAGCAGGTCGTTTTAAAATCAAATTTCGGTCTTCATAAATTTAAACAAGCTTGGATAAACTATTAAGGTACAGTTCCCCTGGACTATTCATGCAACAGAAAGAACACAAGAGGAATATAGTTTCCAATTTCAAATCAACGAATTATAAAGCTAATTGAAAAAGTCAGGGCAAAATTTCAATGTTCCATTTATAAAAGTTTCGTTTTCTCAATCGTTTACCCAGAAATATATATTATATTTTTTTTATTATATAGATATAGGAAGATGTGGTATGAGTGCCAATGAGACAACTCTCCATCCAAGTAACAATTTATAAAAGTAAACCATTATAGGTCAAGGTACGGCCTTCAACACGGAGCATTGGCTCACACCGAACAGCTAGCTATAAAGGGCCCCAAAACTTACTAGTGTAAAACCATTCAAATGGGTAAACCAACGGTCTAATCTATATAAAAACGAGAAACGAGAAACACGTATTAACTACATAAACAGACGAAAACTACTGTACATCAAAGTCCTGACTTAGGACAGGTGCAAACATTTGCAGCGGGATTAAACGTTTTAATGGTACCAAACCTTCTCCCTTTTCTGAAACAATAGTATAACATCACAACATAGAAAGACACACTATGAATTATCAGTTGGAAGGCTTAACTCAATCAAAAAACATAAATTAACACACAATGAACGAATAAATTTGATCTGTGATACCTGAA
Source organism: Mytilus californianus (assembly GCF_021869535.1). Classification (NCBI taxonomy): domain Eukaryota; kingdom Metazoa; phylum Mollusca; class Bivalvia; order Mytilida; family Mytilidae; genus Mytilus; species Mytilus californianus. The sequence continues at coordinate 1,669,932 of NW_026262690.1, read as the reverse complement.
TGCAAATACATAGTTAATAAAAATTATAAGGGATAAATAATTAAGGTCAAAAGTAAATAAACAGGTTTAAACAAAGTTAAAGTATGATACCATTGTGAAATGTTAAACAATTTATATGTCTGGTTTACCCGAATAACTTGTTTCTTAATTTATCGATTGTTTATAGTTAAAAAGCGCAAATGTCCTGTCTATTTTGTTTAGGTATATCAAAGTTAAAAGTGCAAATGTCCATATTGTTTGGAGAGCAAATGTCCTTTCGTGTTACAGGTAAAAAAGCGCAAACGTCCTGCGCCCAAATTATCAACTATAGGTCACCGTACGGCCTTCTATAATGAGGACACCCCCTTAAAAGTATGTTTACATTTAATTTGTGATGATACACATAGGTTAATCACAAACCGTTGTGTTTTTTGTATTAATTAGCGGTTTTTTGCTGCCATTGATGTAACGTAATCTGGCTTGGTAGTTGTACCTTGGCTATGGTTTTTCCACCGACTAGGTTTCTTCGTGGAACTACTACACTGCGAAACGTTCTATGGTTTGCTGAAATAAATATTACTGGATATAACGAAAAAACAACTACGTGTATCTAAATAGGTATTTATGCATGACTGTGCGATTTACAAACGAGAAAATAGTAAATCATAAGATATTGAAATGTGAATCTTTATATATGTAAAGAAACCATTACTGGAATTCCTAACAATTATGAAACAAAAAAGGATACGAGCTGAACAATAAATCTAATCAGGAATATCAAACAGTTGATGAAATCCTTTGCCTCAAAGACGACAGTGTATTTTATCGATTAAATAACGACTGGCTTTAATGATTTCATAGCTTGTCAAATAAGTGTATGGTGTAGTTGTTGTTTAAAAAAAAGACTACAGCAGATGTAGTAACACATACATTTGTTGTTTTCCAAAAATACTATCGTCTTTGTTTGGTAAGATTATTTGAAGAGTAGTATTGGGATTTCAAAAAAAAAAACTTTGAGACAAATTGAAACTCAAACAAAAGGAATATAGCCCAGCAACGAGTTTGAAGGGAATGTTTACACGAAGGAAATACTTGATAATATTATACGATTTATCACGATATTTGTGACGGGTGTACGAGCACTAGTCTGAAGAACAAAACTGTTTGAAGTGTAAATAAGGAAGCAAATAAGAGTAGGAACATAGTTTAGCCGTTGACTACCTTGTCTATACTGTTTTTTCTACAGTAAATGTAGTAAATATAAACTTACCATAATCTGATGCACTATATGTCATCTCAGTTTTGAATATCTTAGTATAGTACTACTGACCATAGCTGCATGCTTTGTAAGATGGTACAAACACAAAAGCATCCCTACAGTAGTGGTTTAGGTTAAACAATGTTGTAAAGAGTTTGTTACGCTTGAAATGTTTAAAACGATACTCAACATGCATTCTTTGACAAAAGAATCTTATTAATAAGTCTCGTTATCAGCGTTTTCTTTCCTACATCAAATATTGTAGTAAGAAGAGAGTTCATAATGATATTTCGACATTCTTTCCTGTCAATATTAGATACTGTAAGGAAAGATATATGCATATGTTCATGTCATGCTCATACAAAGTTAGCTTTCAACAATTTTCATCATTTCTTCCTCATCACTGGAACTAAATCTCTGTGTTCATTGTCGAGTGTTTCTTTTGTTGTTGCATAATAATAGATTTAACTGAAATCACTATTTGTTTTGCCCAATGTTGCATGTCGACTAAATTTTGTTTAAGCTAATTGATCATTAGCTTTATAGAAGGTAATCTATTTTGAACATATTCTGACAGTTTCTGCATTTTTCACTGCATAATAATTGTCGTCATCCGGGGGATAGCTATTACATGTTATCGAAGTATTTTTTGTTCATTTTTATTAATTTTTTTCTGTTGTTTTAAGAATGCATTGCTTCGTTACTGTATGAGGTTTTCTTAAGCTCATCGTTCGAGAACAACAACTTTACCTTGCTTAGATAATCTTAATTTTTTTAATTTTTGGAATTTCTCTCTTGTTACTTGTTACTCAAAGACTACACAACTTGATAAATACTATTTAGTTAATACGGCATGGGCTCATAGTTATATTTAGCTATCTTCCAAAACAGTTTGGTTTTTTAGAAACCTCAAATGTATATGATCATTCTATATTTTACTGTCATTTCCGTTCTAACTCAGATATGTTTTAAATTAGAAAAAAAAAAGATATAAAAGATTTTAAGTAAAGATGACTTGGGTTGAATAATCATAAATAACTAATTCACATACAATGTCTTATAATATGAGTTACTGTGTTTTGAACAACGCACAAGCTATTAAAAATTTTGAAAAATACACATAAAACTTACATTTAACAGCAATTTACTTTCGTTAAATGACTTTACACTGGCATTGCACATTTGCGCACATAACGACTCTATTGACGACAAAAAAATTACCATTTCAAGTTTTCATTCGGTTATTATTTGAATTATAATTTAATTTCAAATTAAGGAGATCTGGCATGATTGCCAATGAGACAACTATCCACTAAAGTTCAAATGAAGTGTATGTAAGCAATTATAGGCAACTGCACGGACTTCAGCAATGAGAAAACCCAATACCGTATATTCGGCTATAAAAGGCCCCGACATGAAAATATTAACCAAGATCGATTTGTTTCAATTCTACAATACCAATTGATAAATAAATAAGCATAAACTCATGTTGTAAATATTTATAAATCACTTTTTTGAAATTATTTTTTATATAGCATTTTGAATTGTACATACCGTGTACAATAAATCTCAAAAATTAAATTGTAATTGTCAGTTTTAAAAGTCCCATTGTACCAATTGTCGTGATGACCGACCATGCTTAAGAAACTGTTGTTTAAAAAATAGTGCCGTTTTACAAACACTGATTTTCATAAATGTAAAATGAGAAGTTTCTTTATTATTCAAATTTAGAGCACTCGCATGTAAAAAAAATATTCTTTTTTTTTTTCAAAAAGCCGCTTCTGTTTTCCTTTTTAAAGAAAAAAGTTCGGTATGTCTTTCCAAGGGATGGAAGTGTGTTAAAAAACGAAAATTTGGAGTAAATGTCTTAAATTTTGACCCATTTATCTCTAAGAGTTGCACATAAAGATATATGTTTTGTTCCATATTGAATTGTGGGATCAAAACTGTCTCATTTGCCCTATAAACAATTTTTTCAAAGATATGACAAAATGACCCATGTTTCATCGAAAGAATTGTTCATTCATCCAGAAAGATATCTTAGCTTTAAATACCAAAAAGTCAATGCATCGTTCAATAACAAAAGAAAAAATCGTTTCACTGTCACAATAGGTGTATATTCAAAAAATGTTGACCAAAATAACTAATATTGACAACATAGCTCTAATATCTATGACAAAAATACCCAAGTGTTACTCAGTTCGATAATTCAAACTGAACATTGATGTTTTTGATCAAAATGTAAAAGAAACAATAAAAAAACCTAAAGGATAAAATAAGATTCGCTTGCTCTAACAAGAAATACTTAAATATTCCACACATTTTGTTTAAAATCTTTGTCAAACGGTGAAAAAAGTATTCTAACTCAAGTCGAAATAAACTGACAATGGCCATGGCAACAAATGAAAAACAATCAAAAGACAAACAAGTTTAAAAAAAAAACCAACATAGACAACTAGACTTAGCAACACATAACCCAACAAAAAAACAGCGGGTAATCTCGGGTAAGCAGTCTTTTTTCATATAATTAAAACTACTCCAAAAATAGTCAGTCAGAAGCAAATGAATTCATATATTAGATAAAGAAAAGATCAAAACCAAAGCGTCAGTGCAAAAGAACAGAAATGCAGAGACAAACCAGGTGACAATACCAAACAGTGAATAAAAAGAAACAATGGCAAAAAAGGTACAATTTAACTCTAATAACTAAAGACCGGAATTAGACTTACAAGGCTTAGTGATAACACATTCTACTTCAACAGATACGATCACATACTTGCACAAGGATTTAACTTTTGTTGCAAATATCAAAGATATCTCCCAGAAATTGCGGGTTTTTGTTGTTGCTTTTTTATATATAAAAACTCAGACGGAGGAATCATGCCGGCGAAAGAGACATTTTGTCTCTGCAATTCCCTTCTATTGCAATGCTTTTTGTTGTAAATAGTTATTCTAGTCTGAAGTTAGTCACAAACTGTTTTATCGGTGTTGTAATATGTAATCATTGCTGACACAATGCAGGAGAACTAGCGCACGAAATGATACTCCAACATTTTTTTTTCAACTTGTGCAAGATAGTTGTTGAGAGGAAAAATCCCGATGCTTACGAATGTATAGAATTGTCATGATTAAGATCAATGAAACAGTTCCGATTACGATCATTTCGACATTTTATACCAAATGATCTACTAATCTATTGTCAATTATCAATTAAAAATGTAAGTACAGAAAGCGCACAATTTCATTATTCTGTTTATCATTTATTTCTGTAATCAATTTTTTTTTTACCTTATTCTGTTTTTTTACACAATTATTCTTTACATTTTAGCCCCCATTATTCTCTCTTCTTTATTATTTTTTTTGTCCACTTTTCTTTTGTTATTTGATAAGACTGACTTATTGTACTCAATGCCATGAGTACGACAGGCTATAGGAGCTTGATGAAAAACTGGTTTAAAATGTTGCTATGCGAATATATTCCTGGAGTGTCAACTTCAATTTATTTTCTACTGGCTGTATATATCTATATATGCAGCTAGATCAGATAAGTTCAGGGACAATTTTTTAAAGGAATCGATGATATGCAGCAAAGATTTACATTTAAAATTTATTTACTAAGCAAATTCAAATGGACCTTATCCCGATGTAAACATTGAATGTGAATAGATCGAGAAGACCGCAAATACTTTTCTTAAAATTGTATAAAAAATAGTTAAAAGATGACTACTTTATAAACATATTTAACTTTAATTTTTGAACCTGCACAGACACACTTTTTAATTGTTATATTCACGAAAGGACATACATGTAGTATAAAGAAGACGTTTATTATCAACGGTCACTTGGTAAGACAATACAAGTAAAAAGTAAAACAACAAAAATACCGAACTCCAAGGAAAATTCAAAACGGAAAGTCCCTTAACAATTGGCAAAATCAAAAGCTCAAACACATCAAACGAATGGAAAACAACTGTCATATTCCTGACTTGGTACAGGCATTTTCTTATGTAGAAAATGGTGGATTAAACCTGGTTTTAAAGCTAGCTTAACCTCTCACTTTGTTGTTTTACTTTTTATAAAGTCTGAGTAGCAGCTGCAAGCTCTTGAATATCGAATGAGTTGGGATATGTATATCCCATATGCAGGTGAGGTGGTATATTGCTACTAAGGAAGGGGAAATTGATAATCTCAAAATTAAAATCATCTCGTGTGTCATAGATTATGGTACTAATATGACCGCTTATGTCAAATTCGAAGTATAAGTCAAAAAATGAGGCGGAGGAAGCCATGTCTATTGTTTCTTTAATTTCTAGTTCTAGAAGATACATTAATGGAACCCAATCAGCAAAGTTTGGATTGTTAATGGAAAGAATATCATCAATATATCTGAATGTGAAATTAAATGATCTGGCTTCTTTGTTCTTCTTGTTATCTTGTGTTAAATGTTTATAGAACATTACATATTGAAATGCTTGATTACGCATATGATACTCTTTTTGTATTGTTTAATCAAAGATGTCCACTTATCAGCTGCACGAAGGGAATTTCTGTTGACGAAAGGATCTGGTTATAGTACATTTCATGTCTCAAAAAAGAAAATCTTGACGATTGCAAAGTATATTCCAGGTGATATTATCTTTCACTATGCACATAAAACATCCAGTTTAGTTCAAATTAAATTCATTTATGTCATGACAAAAAGACTTGGTGACAAGCATTTTGGTTTCACGGAATTCTATCTCTATTTTTATCTAGGCCACGCCTATTCATGTATCAGTGGCAAGGTAGTTGGGCAGCTGAAAATAGAAAATAACACGTGCTACTTATTGAACATAAAATGAGAATATCACACCAAAAAGAATATAAGCAGACAACTTTTTTTTGTTTAACACCACTTGTAGAATGTATTACATGTCTGCACAAGAAATATATAGTTCATTTATAGAATATATTAATTCCTGTACTAACATATTTATAATACAAATATTTTACATATATTTAAGTTTATTTAATACATGCATCTGTATTGTCATACAGGAAATTATTAACTTGAAGATGTTAACACGCCAGTATATAAACACATATAAACTTAAATAAGACGTCTTTTGGTCTCTTGTGGAGAGTTGTTTCATTGGCAATCATACCACAGCTTCTTATTTTTATATTGAATAAGAAAATTATAACAAAACAATACATATTTGTTCTTTAAATTGTCAAGGTCTTGGTGCAAAAGAAAAAAAACATAGATTATATATGGGGATGAAATATCAAAAATGTTACATCTTATTTGTACAGGAAAGTCATTTTACAGAAAAATTAAATATAAATTTAGAATATGAATTCAAAGGTCAACAATTTCATAGCTTTTGGACCTCACAATCAACAGGAGTCTCAATCTTCATAAATAATGAGATACATTGTAAATTTATAGATAAATTTCAAGATGAGAAAGGCAGGTTGATCCTTTTTAAATATATAAGTTGAGTATAGTATATATACTTTGGTAAATGTTTATGCACCAAATATACCAAAAAAAAAAGAAATATCCTTTTTTTTTAAAGTTAAAGATGTCATAACAGAAAACAGAATAGGGATGGTCATCATAGGAGGAGACATGAATGACACCTTAACTAATATAGATAATAAGCATACTATTTAAAAAAAAAAGTCCTTTAAACAGAGAAAATCTGTACCCAGTTTAGAATATTTAATAAAAATGCATAAGTTAAGGTATATATGGCGAGAAATACATGGGGAAAAATACAATTGACTTAGAGACGGAAAATAACATCCATGAAGCAATAAGAATTGATTTCTTTTTAACCTGAAAAACGAACTCAAATAAAATCAACGGACATAAGACCAGCCATTATAACCCATACAGATCATCAAGCAATACATCCTATGATAATATGTAGATCACAACAAAAAGGAAAGAGATACTTTAAGATAAATAATAGTATTTCAGAAAATAAAGAGTATCACAACATCATTAAGAAACTTATAAAACAGCATGAATGTAAAGTATTACTTACCAATGATATTGGGCTTCAATAGGGTCTTTTTAAAACAGAGGTGCAAGACTACACTATAGCATTCTGTAAAAGGAAATCACAAAATAATGTTAAAGACATGCACATTTTAGAAAATAAACTTTAAAAAATTTAATCAATGTATAATTATGAAATGCCAAGAAAACGTTATTATCAATTTTAATGAAGAAATCGGTAGATTAGAAAACAAACTTAGTAATGTTTATGAATAAAAACCTAAAGGGCACCAATTAGATCAAGAACTAAATTGAAATGAAGAAGGGGAAAAATACAAAATTATTTTTAGGATTGGAAAAGGCTAGGCAAACAAGAAAAAGAATAACAGCCCTTAAAGACAAAAATGGAGAGATACATAGCGATCCTACAAAAATTTTACAACTTGAAAGAGAATTTCAAGATGTATACAAAAGCTCAAACCATAACAAAACTTATATTAAAGATTACATTATAATGAATACCGAAACTGATCTTACAAACCTGTTCGTACATTTTTCATTGTTATTCAAAGCAAAATAATTATCTAAGATACCTGGGACGATCTTATTTCATAAAGGATCTCTTTTGTTTACTTATTGTACCTCGAACTTATTAACCCGGTGTAGGTCTTTAAGTTGAGGTTCTATTTACTAAAAGTTAATCGGGCATGACTAATTAGACGCGCCCTCTTAGAATCAGGGGGTCCAACATAGGATCGGAAAAAACATCCAGCGAAATACCATAATTTACAATTTCAGAGAATCAAAGTGCTTAATCAGACTGTATTTGAGTGGAAATACAAACCTGTCCGAAACCGGGAAATGTTGTTTGCAATAGGAATTTATTTACAAAATAAGACCATATGGAAAGAAAAGGGGGGGGGACCAAGTGTGAGCCATAAAAGTGTCCTGTGAAATAGCGTCCACCCGGACACTTTTTCACAGAAAAGGTATATTTAAATGTGTCCGATGCTGTGAAAAAGTGTCAATTCAATCGGACATAGTTTCATGATAAAATACTATTAAATTCTGTCCTGTAAAGGTTGATTTTCAATAAGAGGACGCTTTTTCACAGTAAAAAGTGTTTTTTAAAGGGAGATAATAAAAAATCACTAAAAAGTTTTAGCTATATTTAATTTTCTATTACAAAGACAAACCAATTAAGAACCAGTTATAATTTGATATAAACAAAAATGGAAGGTGTTGAATTCCAAAGCATTTCAATTATCTTAGCTATAAAGATGTCAACAAAAAGTATCTACCAATCTCAACTGGCAATGAGAAAAGCATCCAACTATAAAATAAAAAATGATTAAAAAACAAAAGAGAGAGTATTGTTTTATTGTATAATTTATGTTTAATTACACAGGGTGTTGCTCACATTTTGTATGAATTCAATACTCCAGTTTACATGCCATGTTTTAATAGAGACAAAACCCCCATGTTAATTTTAAAACTTCAAGTTAGATAAAGAACTGAAGCTATGTATACATTTTGTAGGTGTTGAGAGTGGTCACTTTTTCACGTGAAATACTGTCCTTTCTATGGAGGACACTTTTTCATTTGAAATATTGTCCTTTCTTTGAAGGACACTTTTTCACATCTGTGGACACGATTTCATAGGTAAATTTCGTTTTGTTTTTTGGCATTCGTCTACCGTGGAGAAAAAAAGAAAAGGGACTAATAGCTTAACTTACAATTTTGATCATTGTTCAACTTTTTTCTAGTACGGCATACGTTTAACCTCTAGTCAACTCTCTATCATATTAAGTGTCACACTAAGATTGTTTACATTTGCTTCAGGTCGATCCACTTTGCATCTCGTCGTTAATATGCATGACATATTTGTCTCTGGACATTAAGGGAGCAATCAATTAATCAGCTTTATTTAGTGATGTATAATCATTAGCCTTTAGTTGATAAAAGTTTCCCACTTCTTATATATTTGATTTTATATTTGATTTTTTAAGCGAGGGTTTCAGTAGAAATGACATATTTGAATTTGCATTTACATGAATAGGTTTGAAAACGTCTATAATAGGGGATCCTACATATAAAAAATACGTTGAATATATTTTTTTAAATCGATTCGGTTTTATCTGAAATAAAAGATTCATGGTGGTAACTAAACATTCAGCTGAATATTACATACAACTCAATAAACGGTAACTTTAGTTCGGATTTTCAATCATAATTAAATAGTGTATAGACATTTTTATGTTTTATGATTTTGATGATTTTATTTTAGATTTTTTTCACTAATATCAAGAAGATCTGCCATAAACGTAACTTTTAGCATTTCTTTCCTCACTTTTCTCTTTCCATTTAATTCTTTTAAACATTAACTAACGAAGTCCATATCAGGGTTTACCTTGTATCCTATCCAGCCAAACTAGGGGGAGTGGAGTCGAACAGAAAAAAATCTTCATTGAGTGGCAATAACTCATATATTGAAGCTTACGACGATGGCAGTCTCATCTAGGTGACACAATTTGCTGTTTCAAGTTTTTTTTTTTTTAAAATGGATAAAAAATGTTTTAAAGGGCAACAATTTATATAAGGATTAAACTTATGTTGGCCGTTTCATTTTTTTTTATATTGTCTTACTGACCGGTTTTGTTTTTCTTCCATCTACAATTGTCTTTGCAAAAGGCACAAACAATGTGTTAAAATCAGCCATGCGACTTATTTGAAGATTTAGCTGACCTTTGTTGTTGTTTCAATCATTTAACTTGTGCGTAGATCGTATTTCCCCCTCAAAGAGTTATTCAAATGATTCTTTAACGTATAGATAGCGTGAAACTCTCATTTCACGAGGCTTTGGATATACGACATTTCTATTTCGACCGGAAGTAGCTGCGTATTATACATCCGCACAGCCAAACGGACGAAACCCTTAATCAAGGATATACTGAAGGACGAGAGAAGTCCAGAGATGTCAATATTTCTATACCCGAGTCAATCCTTTGGTTTTGAATAAAAGGAGATAAAGGTATACATTAATGCAACAACAACCAAACGACACAGACACATCAAATCATTAAGAGTCAATATTCAGTCTTTTGTAATAAAAAGATGCCTATACAGAATAATAAGCTCAAAACCGCCCTATGACTTTGAAACGGAGTTATTTTAATAATATTTACCGTCACAGATATCCCAACAGGCACATTTAATTTAATAGTATTTACCGTCAAAGATATCCCAACAGACACATGTGTGTGGTTGAAAAATATCACCTTCCACTTTCGATCAGTGGAAATCAAGGAAAGTGTAAAATAAACCAGTAGAAAAAAAAACTTCACTATATAGTAACGGTAAAATAAATGATGATAATGGATGGTTGCTTACCGTAATGCATATTCAGGACGTCAACATGTCAATATAATAGTTTAGTTTAGTTTAGTTTAGTTTAGTTCACAAGGTAAAAGTTCGCAGGAAGAAAAGTCACCCTAACAGGGACACATTTCTGACTCCGAGCCGACCAGTCTTTGCCCTTACTCTTACATGTCGCGTGTTTAGCATTTACCTTTGTAACAGCAAATACCAATTTTAACGTTTCTGTTTGACCCGATCGGGGTTCAAATTAACGACCTCCCGCTCTCGAGGCGAATATGCTCCCACGAGACCAACCAGGAGGTCGGTAGTATAGAATGTCATACTAAAAACTCAATAAACAATAGTTTCACAGAATTTTCACAGTTACCCAAGCGAGCTAAATTAAATACGTTGAATGATATTGGAAACAACACGTAAATATCAATGGCCAACTTCAGAGTATATTTTATATATCAACGCTCTCTGCAAATTAAAAACTCTTGCACCAATTATTTGAGGTGTCTGGATATGGCCAGTTGTTGCAAGCCTAAATTTCTGTCCTTATCTAATATACCCTCACATTCCAGTGGTATTCCAAGTTTCACGTCCATTTTAACTGTCGACCTCCTTATTTTGCAAGACCTATCTATTGTATTTAAAATTCATGTGTTCTCGTCATGAACATTCATGAAATATTTGCCACTGGATGTAAAGCAAACAACAATCAATCAACTTGATTAATTATTCCATGTACAAAGTACACGAAGACAAGATATCGTACAATGTTATAATGTAAAATTTCCATTTAAATCACTCAATAACAATTGATGTTTTTTTTAAGTTATTTTTTGTAATTTACTACATGACTAAAGACATATATTTTTTTTTAAATATTTTTTTACTATGGTTCTTATCTTCTGTTTTATAACGATTAATAATTTATGATTATGTCAGGCAATTATAAAACTAAGAAAGGTAAACGGTTTTTTTTCAAGGGGTTTATGCTTCATTTAGACGTGTAAAGGGAATGACGGGCGACTAAAATAAAAGTGTTTGTTTTCATATAATACATTGTATTTCAATTTAAGAATAATGATCAACCATGTGAAAATATCTCATCTATACACGTTTTGATCGAGCCACTCAAACCTACATAACTTGATTCTAAAGATGTTACATTTAGGCTATTTAAATACGATTTTATTATATTGAAGTTTACAGGCATATTTTTTTATTAATAAAAAAAAAAACCAATAAGAACAAAATTTGTTAAGTAATTGGACTGAACAGACAACACTAATTATTTTGCATTTACATTTTACATAGTGTAGGGAAATAACAGAATCAAAACCAAAATGAACATTTACCTGAATATTGTAAAGGACCTTATGCATCTAGGTCTGTTCGATTAGTTGTGAAACAAGCTGTTAAAACAGGGGAATATAAGTAAGGGGAGGGAAACCAATGATAATATACGTGGAAGATCTTATTCGAACCTTTTTGAACTTTACCATATCAAACGACTAAATATCAGAGATTATCGAAATTTTATCTTGCCATTGGTTTAAAAACCTTTTTTGTCAATATGACAATAAGTTATAACATGAATATTGATATATTTGAACTCTATTATTCTAAAATAAAAGGTCAATACACAGTTTTGTTTATATTTATTGTCTATTAATACACGGATGCATAATTTAGTTATTTACAACAAAAGCGGCTTGTTATTATGTGCTTATGACAGCACCATGGAAAACAGGATATTTTAATCCAGTTTTCTATGTTTTCTATGTATTGTGTGCAATTTTGTCCCATGTACATTTACTCCATATCCTTTCATTTTCTAATCAATATTTTTAGGATTACGTACTGTATTTGTCAATTTGAAATCATATAATATTTATATAAATAAACATTATTGTGTCTTTTTCGTTTCTTTTCATGTTATCAATAAAATATTTGAACTTGAATCTATTAAAGAGTTTATAATATTTGTTTCTCCTTGCATTTATTTATTTATTCAATAAACAGGCTAGCACCCTTTAACCAGAGACATTTATACTCGTGTTGGATAGAAAGGGGCATACAATTTTTTATATGCACGTAGACAATTAACGGGCTATATATCTGACCTGTAGTCAAGTCCCTATGTTTATTTCCTGTCATTTGTTATTTACTTTTGTGTTACAAGAACAGAATTCAAACCCTCAAAACAACCCGCTAACTACTTTTTCATGAGCAAGTACACTACCCATGTTGTAAAGCATATCTACAATGCTAAATATGAGGTTCTCCGGGATAATAAGCGATGTTTTCTCTGTCCACTCTGACATCTGTCCAGATACTCATGCTAAAATTCCAATAGTAAGAAACCAGGACGGGTTCCTTACCTCTGTATCCCTACCCCCTTCAAAGGAGAACCACACAAGTTTTGTGTGTTGAACAGGTGCTTCGGGTGGCGGTGCTCATTATTTACAATGGTGCTGTGACTGTGGATCCCATCACCACAATTTATCCATGAATTTTAGATTATCCTTCCACCATTATGTACATTATTTACATATATGAATATCGTTAAAGATAGTATTTCAATCCGCAACGACACCTCCTGACATTTTAAAAGTTATATATGTTATATAGTTCATTGCGATTTTTATCAAAGCTAAAACAAGTCTTTCCACACGTGATTTTGCGTTAATATATAAAAGCGACGCCTTATTAATCGTTTAAAATCTAAAATGCCCTCACTATCACATACGGAATATATATAGAGCGGCTTTGCCTGGTTAAAACGTATTTAAAGTTCAATGTTCTAAAGATATTTGCTCTTTAAAATCTAAAAGTTCAGTGTTCACACGGGATTACTATATTGTGATTAAAGTATATGTACGGTAAAGTCTAAAAGTATGTTCACTAGGAATCTGTAGGCAAGCCGGTGCTTATAGAAACTCATATGGAAACTTTTGAAAGCATAGAAAACTGTGCACCTTATGTGTGATAATAGTTAGTAAACTATTCCCAGGTTCTATTATTTAATTAACTGTTGACACAGGGATACGTCTCGTTTGTAAGCAATTTAAATGATAAAATGGATAGGTTGAAAAAATGGCTAAAATTTTTACAGAACTTAACTATGAAAAAATATTCAGTCATTCAATGCCAATGACCGAAGGCGCATGGCTAAATAATCTCCATGGAAATGAGATATGCTAAGGTGCGGATCCAGAATTTAAAAAAAAAAGAGGGGGGTGATACTTGTTAAAAGTCTATGCCGTATTATACATGAGTGGGTGGGTCCCTTGACCCTCTAAATCCACCGCTGATGCTGAAAATGCCAATACGTGCACTATCACTGATTTTATCACCCGATTCTCCTTAACATGACCTAACCACAACATGAACATGTATAATCTTTGCTATTGTTAATCAATAAAACATGAAAATGGCGAAGGGGGGCATATAATCGCAATGGGAATGATATGCTACTGCTTATACAACTGTATTACACCTGTCATTGACCTAGCTACAGTTATTGGTCCACTTCAGTTCAACTGAACCAATCGCTAACTTTAACATGTAAACTAGGCAAAAGTTTCAATTTCAATTTCAATGGACCATGACTAAGCGGAAAGGGCAAATAATCTCTATGGAAGAAATCACGAACTTACCATATGTTTGCTCAGAAACTGAATTAATCAGAAACTTCAACATTTAAACTATGCAAAATCCATAAATACGAGATACGCCAATATATGCATGCCAAATATGATCGATTTGTCCCAAGGTTTTTTTTAAGGAACCTAATCACAAACTTTGTCAAGCAGCGACACCAACGCCGTAAAGAGCACACACAAGTTTCGCATTATTGAATTCTTTCAGGCAAAACAAAAAGTAAGAAGAATGTTCATTACAACTAGGTTTTTGTTGGCATCCATGCACCTCTTTCTTCAACATTTCATGAAACCATAAGGAAAATCAGATTTATATTTTTATATTGTGGAACACATGAAGGATAATCACTCTGGAATGTTATTTAGAAAATATCTTAACAATATGTTTTCACTGTATTACCTAACAGAAAGCCCAATGTGGTCGCAAGAGCTAAATGGTATCGGATTGGTCTTAGCTTCAAAGAGCCGATAAACCAATACAATCAAACCTGTCAGATATCAGTGTTTGCGTTTGAAGTTACCCATAAGTATTTTATTTTGGTTCCAATCGGAGAACCACCATGGACTCATGGTCACCATAGGCGGTCAAACGTTCATGCTTAAACTAAACGAGAACTTTTTCATTTAAAAACCGCAATTTTTATACGTGTGCATGCAAAACAAATTTCTTTCTAGAGGGGTCTAAATACAGCACAAACAACATTTTCCAAAAGACCAAAAAAGTGAAAAAGTATATTTTAACAAAACGCATTTGACTAGCAGGTCGAACAACGGATGTTCTTAAACCCTGCTGACTGCCATGGCGATTGCCAAATAAACGGATCACAGATGTAACACAATGGATCTTAATTATATTAATTTAATACCAAACAGAAAACAATAAACTTGCGGAAAAGATGGTATATCGCAAACATGAGGTGCAAAAATTTGTACACCATATCCGGATTTCGACAATTAATGTCTCTTCAGTGATGTTAGGAATCGAAACGGTATTTGGAAGGCCATATAATTTACCTCAATTTGGGATTGACTCTTGAATTTTGAAGAGTCGAAATAGGATGAACGGATCATATAAACCCGAAGGCAAATATAATACAAGCCCAAACGAAAAAATATAAACAGGTCTAAATTGAAAACAACGTTCAAACCTATGATTGCGTTGGATAAAAACCGCAATTTTTATACGTGTGCATGCAAAACAAATTTCTTTCTAGAGGGGTCTAAATACAGCACAAACAACATTTTCCAAAAGACCAAAAAAGTGAAAAAGTATATTTTAACAAAACGCATTTGACTAGCATGTCGAACAACGGATGTTCTTAAACCCTGCTGACTGCCATGGCGATTGCCAAATAAACGGATCACAGATGTAACGCAATGGATCTTAATTATATTAATTTAATACCAAACAGAAAACAATAAACTTGCGGAAAAGATGGTATATCGCAAACATGAGGTGCAAAAATTTGTACACCATATCCGGATTTCGACAATTAATGTCTCTTCAGTGATGTTAGGAATCGAAACGGTATTTGGAAGGCCATATAGTTTACCTCAATTTGGGATTGACTCTTGAATTTTGAAGAGTCGAAATAGGATGAACGGATAATATAAACCCGAAGGCAAATATAATACAAGCCCAAACGAAAAAATATAAACAGGTCTAAATTGAAAACAACGTTCAAACCTATGATTGCGTTGGATAAAAACCGCAATTTTTATACGTGTGCATGCAAAACAAATTTCTTTCTAGAAGGGTCTAAATACAGCACAAACAACATTTTCCAAAAGACCAAAAAAGTGAAAAAGTATATTTTAACAAAACGCATTTGACTAGCAGGTCGAACAACGGATGTTCTTAAACCCTGCTGACTGCCATGGCGATTGCCAAATAAACGGATCACAGATGTAACACAATGGGTCTTAATTATATTAATTTAATACCAAACAGAAAACAATAAACTTGCGGAAAAGATGGTATATCGCAAACATGAGGTGCAAAAATTTGTACACCATATCCGGATTTCGACAATTAATGTCTCTTCAGTGATGTTAGGAATCGAAACGGTATTTGGAAGGCCATATAATTTACCTCAATTTGGGATTGACTCTTGAATTTTGAAGAGTCGAAATAGGATGAACGGATATATATATATGTCTCTGAACACGTATACTGAAATGAAATCAAACCATGAAGGAATATTCTATAGGTGATATTTACTAAGGGTTGTTATTTGATCATGAATCGATGAAATTTGCTATTGTAGAATGTAGTAAAAATTGTATACATGTATGTTAATTTTCACCTTCCGAAAATATTATTTCACCCGCTGATCAGATTTTCTGTATCTGTTATGGTTTTTTAGTGATTACCTAATTTTACTATTATGTTCATTTGCGGCCATAGTGGGACTGGTGGTCACATTGACATATAAAAAAAACAACCTATATTCTACACACCCTGAGAAAGTATAAGGACGACAGAGTATAACACCATACGATGACTCATTTGGTCCATCAGGAGGCAGAATGAGCCAAGAAAAAAGTTTGAATTTGTTGATTAATATTTGTACATGTTGCATTTGTATGCTGGATACATATATTTGTTTCTGTATTCATTTGAGCGTTTTCTTGATCCAAAACATACTTTATCTAAAGTTTTTGACAGTTATGTCAGGTCAACATTGGTATCATTTTGATGAAACATTTAAAATACGAAGTCACAGATAACACTTTATATATACCTCAATGTCCAAATTGTTACTAGCAGGTTAAATCTTTGCAATGTTGCAAAGCACAAAACAGATTTTTAAAAGTGTTGGACAGACTGAATATTCCTGCATCATTTGATTCCATTTCATTTGTTCTTGAAAACTGGGACCATTTGTTTTAAGCGTAGGTGAAAATAAGACAAAAGTCGATATCTTATCGGGTTCTCATGTTTATTTTCATTGCCTTTGGTGACTATTTTGAATTCTCTGTTGATCCAAAAAAGTACCTATTGCGAATATGTATGATTCATAATGTCTTTTGGAATTCTTTTTTGTTTAATGTCAGAAAATAGCTATGATGCTATTCACAAGGAAGGATTTTTCACTACAACAACTCCAATTGACAATGACAAAGTTTCTGGAAACCTGAAGTTAGGGGTTAAAGCCTTTAATTTAAAAAAATGTCTGCTTTGTTCAATAAATTATATAGATTAAGCTTCCATAAAGGTGTTGAATAAAGGGACATTACTTGAGTGACTACAAAATGTTAAGAAGTAAGAAATAACTTCTTTGAAACATTAGACAAACGTAAGAATCATGTAAATAACAACATGGATAAAACTGACAAAAACTGTAGCAACAGTATAAGGTGTCCATATTAGTGGGGCATCTAGGTCTGTTACTAAGAATGCACTTTGAGGATGCAACTTGTCCTTAGTCAATGTTTATATGTATAGTAACATATGTTCATGAAACTGTAAGAATCTCTAGGTTTTAATAGGAAGATGCATATATTATATTGGGTATAATTGGACACCCTGGTCTGTTAAATTGACATATCCCAGAGGTAGTAGTCCTGCTCTTTAAACATTTCTAGTTTCAAATTAAGGTTCTGTCCTAAATATGCCAAAAAACCAAGGATTTTTTAATTTTATCATACGGTTGAAAAGTCGGAAAATAATTCATTGTGTCATTCTGATATGTACGATCCGCTAAATCAACCTTTTTGTAAACACAAAACTTGATCTTCCCCGCATAGACGCTATGTTTGCATTAGAGTAATGAGTTGTTTCCCCTTACTGTTTAAAATAACTAATTGTTGGAAGAGTTTACTTACTGTTTTCATATGGTCTGGTCTTTACGAATCTATTTCATGATCACTGGCAGATTAAAAACATCAAATGTATATAACAAGAAGTTCTTGTGCAGAACATTTATTGATCATTGATAAATGAGGTCTGTATAGGGTCTTGATTTACTCATTTATAAAATAAAATATCGTTATTTTGAAAAGTTGGGAATTCAAAAACATATATATACCCCTTAATTTTATAAAACTATCCTATGATGTTTTTTCAATGCTAAAAAAATTATAATACTTAAATAACTAAATGATTTACTACCATTTAATCGGTCCGTTTTCAATGCAATTAGGTAACTGTTATTTGTATATATTAGTCTGAGTACTGTTTACCTATCATTTAAGTTGAATATATTTAGACTCATCCATCCATTTCATTAGGTTTCTGCAAGTGTTCTTTTGCGTACTTTTCTTATGTTTTTGACACAGGCGCTTGGGTATATGATACAGATATGTTTTTGGATTGTTCTTTTTTTGTTGATTAAAATATTCAATTTCTATATTTATACTACATATCTATCACTACTGCGCATGTCTCACCTAGTTTCGAGTGATTTTATCAACTCTGAGACAACCCCCATTTTAATATCCACACTAAGAAACAAAAAGGCAACTAACTCGACGCCATCTTGCGTGCTATAAATAAATAATAAAATTGACCTACCTGGATTCCCCATCGATTTTTATGGAAAACGTGCCTTTCTCGCAGTCCGATCGCAGACGTCGTTTCTGTTTATCAAATTGGTATTGTTCGTAACATTTTTAGTCCATCTCAAGAATATAACAAAAAGATTTTTACTATTTTCACAATTTACACATTTACGAGCCCGGAAGTTTACTGTTTTAATATTCAGAGGAAGTTACTTTTTCCCGAACTTTTGTTAAGGGGAAGTAATTTTTTCCCGGATATTTTCGGAACATCTCTGCAAGTACACATGAAACAAATAAAGTGATACGATGATTTCCGAACTATTACTGAATGTAAACAAACAGATATAATGGACGAAGAACAAGATCAAGCCTTTAATTTTATTGAAAGTGGTCATAATGCACCCCCCCCCCCAAAAAAAAATATTAGATCAAATGGCTTACTTTTTTAATTCTTTTCATAAGACAATTTTGTGTGAACATTTGTATATTCATAAATTACCATGAAAATATGTTTTCCTTCGTAATTTCTTCCTTTGGGTGACTTGCCATTATTTCTAAAATAGATCTTTTTCTTTTTTCAGCAATGGAAAAGTAGCGCCTTTTTGATAATATTTCCCCTTTTTTTAACATTTATTACATTCTTCTTTCACTTCTCAGCAAGCTAAAAAAGATGTATTTTTCTAGACTCAGAAAGATCGTTGATCATTGTAAGGCACATACAATTATAGAAAAACCATTTATCTATTAGTGTATATAGGTACAGATGGCTGAAAAATGTATAAAATCAGCGAAAATAGAGCGCAAACAAATTGTATGCGAATCTCCTATTTTGGATGGACACTGCTTTCTGTCTCTATATTGCAAAAAAAAAAAGAAAGAAGTAAATAGCGAAATCAATAAAAAGCAAATGTAAATTAAGAAATATATGCATTATAGGGACAGAAGAATTCGGTCTAGAGTATTAGGAATGAGTTTAATAGGAATGAGCATTATATTTATTTTAAGAATATATATTACGAATTACAAATTTCAAGAAATGAGATTTTTTTTTAAGTTAAAAGGGATTTCTGTAGATATAACCATTTTCAGCGAAATTAACAAAGTGTACCAACAATTTTGAAAAAAGAGGGGGAAATAATTGTATGCCCTTTCTCAGTTCAATTTCAAATATCTTCGATCCTGCGTAACTGAGATCTTGACTGTAATACTACCTCGAATGATGGTGTGGATGAACAAAGGTTATCATTTCAGTCAGATATTGTTACATTTATCCGTTAAAATACATGTAAAAATACCGCTCACAACACGTGCGTTCGACAAATAAATTGTTTAGGTTAAAATGATAGGAAAAGTTGCGATCACGATCTTTGTAAACAAATGAGTAATATATATTCCTTATGTAAGTATTGTTCATATTGAAATATGACGAAGTCCTACTTTAAAAACCTAGCTTTAGGACAACTTGATTTAATTTGTTCAAATACTAAATCAATCTGAAGGGTTAAGTTGTGCCGTAAAGAAACAAAGTAATCACTGGAATTGTCCGGTTTCAACAGTAGAACCCTTTCTTACAAGTTTGGGATGTATATATTAAAAGCAGCCACGTCATGTCGGAGTAGGGACTTTCAATCTAACCAGGCATCCTGATCCAATCTAATACTTCCTCGAGCAGTTAGCAAGGATCCCAGGCTACTTTAAATGCAGTACTTCGCGTATTCAGGATGAATGTTACGATCTCTGATGTTAAATAACACTTGCGACAACTCTTTGATGGGATGTGCATAATATATTTGCCACTAAACGTTGAGCTAGCAACACATGATAAATCATTTTTTTAAATCCGCATGATCTACAGATGTCTTCGGTCTTGTGAGTATAAAACAGCAAAAAAAAAAAAGACTATTGCGCGTTGCAACACTGACAATAACTGGCAATATGAAACAACCGCAATAAGTCGGCTCACTTTATTTACAACATACTGATAATTAATCAAACGCTCAAGGAGACTAATTAACAGCTATCTTTTCGATGATAATATTTTTACCCATGATTCCATAGTTATAAAACGAGATTTGAGGGGACCACCAATGGCGCTTTCCACTGATTAAGGGGACATCGCGATCGCCTTAATATATAGCACAGGTTGCACACTTTTTTTAGTAATGGACTTCTGTGATTAGTAATAAATGCATAAAAAGATAACAGAAATTACTTCAAATATTGGACAGTTCAAAAGAGCCGTCAACGTAACCAATAAACCATTACCCCCCAAACCCCCCCCCCCCCCCCCCCCCCGAAATGTATGTACTTACTGTGATTATAAACTGAATAAATTAGAATATGGTCATGTAAATATCACACCAATATGACGTTCTGGTAAAATGAGAATAGAGGAACCAAAGGCGGATTTAGGGAAGGGGGGCTTATTGACTCTACATTTATGATAAATGAATAGACTTTATAAAAGAATCACTCCGAATGTCGGCTTGCCAGCCACCTCTCTTTTTGAAAACAAACCGGACATCTAATTAGTTTCAACAGTTACTTGGTTCAATCAGCAACCTTCTTTTTTTTACCAAGGCTAGGATATTTTGAAAATCTTGCTACCCAGTACCCCTTCCCGAATGTCCCAATAATATTTTTTTTAAATCCTTGATGAGTTGATTAAGGTAAAATCCTTTGATAAAGTAATGGTAGAAATATATAATACATGACGTATGTATATATACATTAATTATTAAACGTCTCTGGTAATGGTAATTGATTTGCTGATAATTTTTGAGTGACCGTTAATTTTTGTAACTTGTTCCGTTTCAAATTATCACTTACTGAACAGATATAATATTGTTTTCGTATTTTACTTTCCTCTGCCTATAAAAACTTATAGGTAGAGGCTATGTTTCGCTCCCCTGTATCAATGTATCCCTGCATTGGAAAAAAAACCAAGATCCAAGTTGGAATGCTGTTATGCTTCCTACATCAAACAGTGAAACTTCCTTTGTTCTGAGTTTATAATTATAATACATATTGTTAAAATGGTAATTAACCCAGTTGTTTAATCATAGGGTAAGGACTGGGCGTGGGGGCAATTGGTACAATAAAACAGTACAAAACATGTTTAACCCCGCCGCATTTTTGCGCCTGTCCCAAGTCAGGAGCCTCTGGCCTTTGTTAGTCTTGCATGTTTTTTCAATTTTAGTTCATTTATATGTTTTGGAGTTTAGTGTGACGTCCATTTTCACTGTACTAGTACACAATTTATTTAGGGGCCAGCTGAGGACCACCTCCGGGTGCGGGATTTTCTCGCTGCGTTGAAGACCCATTGGTGGCCTTCGGCTGTCTGTAGGTCTCTTTGACATATTCCCCATTTCCATTCTCAATTTTATTTTTTGAGTAATATATAACTATGAATGTGTTTTGTAACAAGTAGTAGAAAATATCTTGACTCATAATGGTTCAGTAGTAGCATCTCACCTTAAGTGGAAAAGATTCTTCCCAAACAAAAAAATCTAATTTAAAGGATATAATAGTATCAGAGACATATACATTGCAATGCAATTGTACATTATACATGTGTGTCTCTGTAAGTATACCTTTTACATGTAAGTAAAATGAAATTAATCTTGAGAAACAAGAATAGTTTGAAAAGATACAATTTTTCAATTGTGGAATAAATATTGGTAATTATGTTTAAAATTTGTGGGAACTTTTTCTTGTAAAATGAATGTTTTACTATTTCACATTAATTTTTTTCATTTATATGTACTTTACCTGAAAATTTTCACATGCAGTTTTAAATTTCTTGATTCACATGTATGTAATGTGTAAAAGTCAAGTTTTAATAGTACATGCAATAGCCTTTTAAAGGAGGATGTTGTACTGAAAGGTTTACCATGAAAAGATAAACCTTTATGCAAATATTTATGTTTACAGCATGCTGTTGTTATTTTTTTTTTTATCAGCTTAGACACCATTTATAAATATGCTCTTTTAAAAATGAGAAACAGTTGAAAATAAATTCTGTGAAAAAAATAATCTGACCAATTTGACGTGAAATTCTCTTGAAGTTATATGTTTAATTGATGTTAAAAAAGTTTAATTTGGAAAAGAAAGGCTGCGTAACACAAACATATATAATGAAAACGCATGTAAAACACATTTACATGCGTTTTTAAAACATACGTTTTACGTATGTGATGTATTACGCCCGTTTTGGTACAGCCGTTAAACGCATGTTGGCTAAAATAATGCGTATTTCATACGTAAAACGTACGTTTTACAGGCGTTTTTTGAAACGTACGTAAAACATGCGTTGCACTTTTTGCTGTGTAACAATAATTATTTTTTGTTGTTACTTTTTGCGAGTAATTGTAGTCATGAGGGTGAACAATAGTTTATTTTGAATTATACTAATTACAATATATATTCACATTCACAAATAGGATTCATAAACAAGCAACAAGTGCTTATGTTAATCTGTCTCCTTGCTTAATTGGATACAGTATACTCAAATAAATCAAAACTAATCGTAGTCATTGCCTTGAACAGACACCAACCTGTGTCAAGTACTCTGAAGTTAAGAAGAAGAACGTATATCAAACTATTCCTTAGAAATGTGCCAACATTTTATTATATCCTTACGTGTCTTTAATGTTTGCCTTTTTTCGCGAAATTTAGGAGAGGGAGCAAATACTGGTCGAATTCTAAATATAAAGTCCATTTATAGATCCTTGTGGCACCCTTTAAACATTGATTCACAATAACGGGAAAGAGAACATACTTCAACACACCTTTTTCTATTATAACTTATATAGTAAACACAAATAAAGCTGTGTTTTGAATACTGTTTGTATTTTGGTCTTTTTCTATGTCTTTTTTTTGTCATGGCGTTGTCAGTCTATTTTCAACTTACGATTTTGAATGTCCTTTTGGGATCTTTCGCCTTTAAATAACTTTAATAAAGATAAGAGAGGAGGTGGAGAGAACTAAATGTTTATCCAGAGGTTATTGGGTAGGCAATAGAAAGCCTATTAATATCTAATATGTTGATACAAGGTCTTTTTTCCTGTCTTCTACTTTTTTTTATAAACTGATGATCGTCATATGTATCATGTTCGAATCACTGACAGAAAAGTGTGAAACATGTCACCCTTTTATTAGTCGAGAATGGCTTGAGTGTTAACTGAAAATATTTGCTGTTTAGTCCTGCACATCTCTCCAGGAAATAATTTCTGATTGATTTCTTTTTTTCCCGTACCTTAACTCTAATTCGCAGATATGTTTTCGTATGCAGTGACTTTAAATACGAGACTTATCGTTATCACTTCGGCTACCACACAGTGCAAGTGCGGATGAAAGAATGTAAACAATCGTGCACTTTTGAGTTAAGCCAATTGCAACTGATTTTTTTAGTTTGTTCTTTTGTTGCGCTGTAATACCATTGTCAAATAGAATAAGTTTAAAATCTAAATACCACTGTCCATGGTTCGGGGAAGATTGAGAGCTCACAAACATGTTTAATCACGCCTAGTTCTTTATGTGCCTGTCTAAATTCAGAAACCTTTAGTTTAGTAAGTGTCGTTGGTTCACTTCTGTCATATTTGTTTTTCGTAAAAGTTTTCCTTGTACAGTGGGTGTTGTTAACTTTCAAAGAAGTGGCTGCACGGCAGATGTAACAAATGCTTACACGCTTCAACTTAACATTATCAAGCTGCAGATCACTCCGTTTCATAGAAACGAAGGAAAGTTTGACGAAAATCTCCTTATAAAATTATTGTTGTAAAATGTCAAACTATTGGCAACTGGAATTTGCTGCACGGCTGATGTAAAAAAATTCAACAGGCAACAACTTAATATCATAAAACTTCAGACTAAATATAAAGTCATTCTTTTCCACTGAAGCCAAGAAAAGTTTGATGAAAGATTTTTACCCAAGGTCTATCGGACGGACGGAGTGGAGCGGTTATTAGACCACCTGCATTCGCCTTTTGCGACGCAGGTACAAACATAAAAAAAAAATACAGAATGACTTGATACTAATTAAAGATTATCGTTTTTTGTCCTATCTATTAGAGTAAAGTATCTCTTTTATGAAATACTTTCGAAATTTTACTTTCACTCCTGTATACATAATTTCTATATTCTACAAATGTGGTGTAACTATTCCCTTTTCTACAATTATGGTGTAAACTATTCTCTCTTCTAAAAATGTGCTGTAAACTATTCCATTTTCTAAAAATGTGGTTTGAACTATTCCCTTTTCTACAAATAAGGTGTTAACTTTTCCCTTTTCTACAAAAGTGGTGTAAACTATTCCATTTTCTACAAAAAAGGTCTTAACTATTCCATTTCCTAAAAATGTGGTGTAAATTATTCCCTTTTCTACAAATGAAGTGTAAACTATTCATTTTTCTACAACTGTGCTGTAAACTATTCACTTTTTTACAAATGTGGTGTTAACAATTCCATTTTCTACAAAAAGGGTGTTAACTATTCCATTTTCTACAAATGTGGTGTAAGCTATTCCCTTTTCTACAAATGTGGTGTAAACTATTTCCCTATTCTACAAATGTGGTGTAAACTATTCCCCTTTTATACATATATGGTGTGAACTTTTCCCTTTTCTACAAATGAGGTATAAACTATTCCCATTTTCTACAAATGTGGTGTAAACTATTCCCCTTTTCTACAAATGTGGTGTAAACTATTCCCCTTTTCTACAAATGAGGTGTTAACTATATGATTGTTACAATAAATTTTACATAGTCTACGAATGAGTAAGATCAAACTATCGTTATTATTTTTATGTTTATTGAAATAAAGACATTAAGACACAAATGTTAAAACATAGAAATATTTTCAGGTTCATTCTTAAAAACACCAAATACATACAAGAGAAACAAAACAATCACCTTTTAATCGACTTCTTCAAATAAAATACAGTATTTATATAAAGCAAAAAAAAATCATAAAAGTTAGGAATTCCTCTGGAAAGCAAGTGTTGTCAAATCATCGCTTCTGAAAACAAAATTTTGAACAAAATCATTATAATCAACGATAAAATTTAGTTCAAATGATTTTTGAAATTAATTCATAATAAAAATAAGAAGATCACTGAAGATGATATAATCAAAATGCTGGACTTTTTAATCGACAAAATATTTGTTGAGTTTGGAAGATTGATATTTCAACAGACAGTCGGTATTCCAATGGGTACTAATTGTGCACCCCTTCTGGCCGATTTGTTTTTGTACTCGTATGAAGCAGAATTCATTCAGAACCTTCTAAAAGACAAAAAGAAAAAGCACCTTGCGAAATTCTTTAATTTTACTTTCAGATATATTGATGATGTCCTATCACTGAATAATCCATATTTCAGTCAGTACTTGCATCTCATATATCCCAGTGAACTTGAAATTAAGGATACTACTGAAACTAGAAGGACTGCTTCATACCTTGATCTTTTCCTCAATATTGACACAGATGGATGACTTCACACTAAAATCTATGACAAACGGGATGATTTCAACTTCCAAATTATCAATTTCCCATTTTCAGCAGTAACATACCCTCTGCTTTGTCGTATGGTGTTTACATATCTTAATTGATACGTTAAGCTCGTGAATGTTTACACTATACGAATTTCATATACAGGAGTGTGCTCCTTACGCAGAAACTGCTCCAACAGAGTTATGAAGAGGAAAGATTAAAAATGACACTCCGTAAATTGCATGGACACCATCACATATTGGTTGATCTATGCGATGTGTCTGTGTCTAAACTAACTAACGACATTTTTACCACGTCTTAGATTGTGGTTTACCATATACGTCGTCTGTCTGCTGAGTAACCTATTCCCGAATTTGACTGTTTTGTCGAGTGTGATTTCGTTTTACTATACGACGTGTCTCGGTATTTATACATCCACATTCATGTATTTAGTTATGATGTTTCTTTTGTAAGTTCGTTTGGATATTGTGTTATGTCTTATCGTTTGTGGTTTAATTCTGTATTTTTGGTACACATATGTCTTATTTGTCGGTATAGTCGAGTTAATTTCTATTTCCCATGGATAAAGTATTTTGTTAGTCCAAATAATTATGACGTCGTCACAACATTAATTTAGAATAGCCTTTCAAGACCGTCATAATCATCATAATTATTTGGACAAGTATTGTGAAAATAATTTGGAATTTTTGGATCGCATTCCATATATTGTATGAATTTCAAGATTACATATACGTCACAAAAATACGTCACTGTTTGTGTTGTCCTGTGCTGTCGTTAATGGGGAATGTCCGTCGTTATTCTGCGGTTTACATGTTGTAATGTAATATTATATTATTTATTTATGCATTTCTCTGTGCTGAGTGTTCTTGCGTTTGTTTGTACTGTATTGCTGTCACGTAGTGTTGTCATTTTAACGATATTTTTTAACATTGCCATATAAGCTGGGAGGTTTTGCTAGCCATAAAACAAGGTTCAAGCCACCATTTTTTCTTAAAATGTCCTATACCAAGTCAGAAATATGGCAGTTGTTATCAAATAGTCCGTTTCAATGTATGTTGGCGTTTGTTTTTGTCGCAGTTCAGCGTTTCTGTTGTTCCGTTGTTTTCCTCTTATAGTTTATGTGTTTCCCTCGGTTTAAGTTTGTAACCCGGATTTGTTTTCTCTTAATCGATTTATGACTTTTGAACAGCGGTATACTACTGTTGCTTTTTTTTTTAGTATGATTGCCAGTCAGCAATGTCGGCTAAAACGCTAGAGAGCTTATGTTCTGTAGGTTATAACTATACAGAATCTAGATAAAGCCTTCGTATTCGTATGAAATAACTATCCACCAAATGACCTAGAAGTTAATAACTAAAGGTCACCGTATATATTCAAACACATGAATAAATCGCAGAAAGCTAGAACTGAATACAACTACAATATCTTTTCCATTCAGCTGAAAAGTAGATTTTCTCTTTTTAAGTTTGGTGTTTTATATTTTCTTTCTTTCTTGAGTTAAGAAATTCATACTTATTGTTTTCATTTATTATTGATATTTGTTACCTTGACTTCTACACAATTGCCAGGACCACATACTTCTATGATGGTGGCGGAAGACAGGGCTTTTGATTGGTAAGTCTTTATGACCTCATTACCTAAATGTAAATTTATGATGAATTATGTTCATATTTATAGTTCAGATTCTTCCTTTTCAAAATACACGTTCATTGAATCGTCCGTGGCACGAAATAATTGCCGTTTGACGCTGAGCAAGCAATGTTAATCAGTGATACATCATCTAAACTTTCTGAGATTGTTGAAATATATGTCATCCCTCGCGTTTTTCTTAACCTTATACATTTTTCTTACAAACATGTGCTCCTCTAGCACCAATCTCTCAAACATATATCAGCAGGTTAAATACTATGAGCATGCGTGAAGTATTTGCAAGCATGTTTCCAAGACGCAGCATTGCTTACTTTTGGTTTGTTTGAACGTTTGTTCATCATATATAATATGCTGGTTTTAAAGCAATACATATAAATTTTAACACTGCATCGAAGTGTGATGCGACATCTCTTCTCTTAAGATAGTTAACTTAATGTATAATTTAAAACTCGAGACTTGACGAGTATTCAAAGTGTTCGAAATTAACTGT
The DNA here is from genome assembly GCF_021869535.1 of Mytilus californianus. Lineage (NCBI taxonomy): Eukaryota > Metazoa > Mollusca > Bivalvia > Mytilida > Mytilidae > Mytilus > Mytilus californianus. Next base: position 1,641,523 of record NW_026262690.1, on the reverse strand, counting down.
TGAAATTGAGAAATATTTGATTGCATTTAATTAGGTTGGTGGAATATGTATCTAACTAGTTTTTAGACGATATGTACACACTTGATCTTTTTTTATTTGTCAATGATCTGTAAAACGTTGTGTTAATTATATGAATGTCATCAATCGTGGTGGTCTTTTACTCAGTTTCATCCGTGACGTCGAAATCAGACAAGAAAATTAGACGTCATCATTGAATTAAGAGCAAGCAAATTACATGCACGCTTAATGATAATATTAACCAAATCTTCGAGCAAAGTAATAAGCGACTTAAAATAATAGAAATACTTTCAAGTGCTGATTTTAATGTACTGTGGTAAATGCACCTTTTTATAATGGATTTATATTAAAATGGTAAGAGTTGAGGTTAAAAATCCTAGGATTACTCCTTATTCAATCTTTGGATTTACATGTTTTTTGGGTTGGAGCGTGCAGCAAAATCAAGAAAAGCTCTTTGTACGTCGCTTTATAGCGTTATTTTGATATATTTTTCCTCACCACATGCACTTAAGATCTAGAGTAGTTGGAACAGATAAACTTTTGAGAGATATAAGTACTAGTATTTGAGAACGTCGGAAATCAATAGTAATGCTAGCATTTTGGAAATTGAGATTGATAGGCACTATGCTGTTAGATACTATTCATGTTTGATAATTCGCTTTAACTTACTTGGTTCATTATGCTCTCTCAGCTTGATAGGTACAGGTTTGTGTCGAGCTACTAAGGCAACTCTCCTTATATCTACTTCAATACACATTTGTGTGGACAAAATCTGTCAAAATGAATTTAATATATGTTTTTACAGTATGAAGTGTACCTAGTAAAACGAATAGGTCAATAGTGCATACAACTCATAACTCAGACGGGCGTACACTGTAAGGAGCAAGAAATGTAAATTAAAAAAACATAACATCGCACACAACGCGTGCACCAAGACATGTAAATCAAAACAACATAACACAGACGGACATAACACGCGTGCACCAAGAAAATGTAAATCAAAACAACATAACACAGACGGACATAACACGCGTGCACCAAGACATGTTAATCAAACCAACACACGCAGACGGGCATAACATGCATGCACCTAGACATGTAAATGATATCACCATAACACAGACGGGCATACAACGTGTGTACCAAAACATGTAAATCAAAACAACATAACACAGACGGGCATAACACGTGTGCACCAAGACACGTAAATCAAATCACAATAACACAGACTGACATAACACGCGTGCACCAAGACTTGTAAATCAAAACAACATAACATGGACAGGCATATCACGCGTGCAACAAGACATTTAAATCAAATCACCATAACATATACAGGCATAACACGCGTGCACCAAGACATGTAAATCAAAACAACATAATACAGACGGACATAACACGCGTGCACCAAGAAATGTAAATCAAAACAACATAACACGGACAGGCATAACACGCGTGCAACTAGACATGTAAATCAAAACAACATAACACAGACTGGCGTAAAACGTGTGCACCAAGACATGTAAATAAAAACAACATAACACAGACTGTCATACAACGTGTGCACCAAGACATGTCAATCAAAACAACATAACACAGACGGAAATAACACGCGTGCACCAAGAAATGTAAATCAAAACAACATAACACAGACTGGCGTACAACGTGTGCACCAAGACATGTAAATCAAAACAATATAACACAGACAAAGAAGCTGAAGAATATGACGATCCTGAAGGTATAGAAATTGTTTTTGGTAACTGAAGTATATGAAGACCCTGAAGGTGGAGAAATTGTTTTAGCAACTGAAGTATACGACAATCCTGAAGGTGGAAAAATTGGTTTTGCAACTGAAGTATATGACGATCCTGAAGGTAGAGAAATTATTTTGGTAACTGAAATAAATGAAGATCCTGAAGGTAGATAAATTATTTTGGTAACTGAAGTAAATGACGATCCTGAAGGTAGAGAAATTATTTTGGTAACTGAAATAAATGAAGATCCTGAAGGTAGATAAATTATTTTGGTAACTGAAGTAAATGAATATCCTAAAGGTAGAGAAATTATTTTGGTAACTGAAGTATATGAAGATCCTGAAATGGAGAAATTGTTTTGGCAACTGAAGTATATGACTATCCTGAAGGCGGAGAAATTGTTTTCGCATTATTTCTAATAAAGCTCTGTTCACCTTCTTCGCAACTAATGTGGAGGATGATTATCAGATAGTTATTGTTAGAAAACGCTTTTATTTGACAATTGTTATTATAAAAGCTAAAAAAAAAACCGTTTAAATTCTTTGTTACATTGTTTTGTCCTAATGTTGAATAGAAGAGAAAATTGGTTTACACAGAAAAGTATTTTGGGCAAATTTTAAAACTTGTCTGTAAAAATTAGCGGTTTCCATAACAATAAGAATGATGTTAATATATATATTTTGGACTATTATATATATTTGAAGAAATAATTGGATAAATTTTGCAGACTGTAGCAAAGGTAATGAATTGTAGAAACAAGAACAGATGGTAATTTACAAATGACTGGTAAACAGTTTGTAATATAAAGATTGAAACGACAGCTTTTCATTAATAAAGACTAATTACCGTGTCAAAGTATAAAATAATTGAACGGAAGCCCTTTTCTACTTTTTTATATTGTCCTCCAGTATTGGTAGTATCGATTGAATCTAAGTCAGCTTCCGTCCCAGATGGTACATATACTTCAAGTATTCCCATGGTACTCTGTCCTGCCTTCAACCACCTGTGAACATTGATAATTTTCTATGTTAGCAATATAAAAGTAGTCAGCACTTCTGTGTTGCATGATTTGTCATTGACATGGTCAGATTTATAAATTAACTGTTTACAAAACTTTGAGTTTTTCGAAGTACTAAGGATTTTCTACCCCAGGAATAGATTACATCAGCAAAATTTGGAAAAACCTTTCGGAAATTTAGGTACTCAATGCTCTTCAACTTCATACTTTATTTGGCCTTTTTATCTTTTTTTATTCGGGCGTCACTGATGAATCTGTTGAAAACGTAACACACGTCTGGTGTACATCATTTTAATCATGATATCTGTGATGAATCTGTTGAAGACGTAACACACGTCTGGTGTACATCATTTTTATTCGGGCGTCACTGATGAGTCTGTTCAAGACGTAACACACGTCTGGTGTACATCATTTTAATCATGACATCTGTGATGAATCTGTTGAAGACGTAACACACGTCTGCTGTACATCATTTTTATGCGGGCGTCACTGATGAGTCTGTTCAAGACATAACACACGTCTGGTGTACATCATTTTAATCATGATATCTGTGATGAATCTGTTGAAGACGTAACGCACGTCTGGTGTACATCAATTTAATCATGATATCTGTGATGAATCTGTTGAAGACGTTATACACCTCTGGTGTACATCATTCTAATCATGATATTTGTGATGAATCTGTTGAAGACGTAACACACGTCTGGTGTACATCATTTTTGTTTCGGGCGTCACTGATGAGTCTGTTCAAGACGTAACACACGTCTGGTGTATATCATTTTAATCATGATATCTGTGATGAATCTGTTCAAGACGTAACACACGTCTGGTGTACATCATTCCATTCATCATATCTGTGATGAGTTTATTTATGTACAGTAAAATGTGATGTTTCACTCATATTGGTTAGAATTTTAAAATTTTATATTATAATAGAATTTTTCACTTGTGTTGGTAGGGATAAGACTTTCATCTGCAGAGAAATGATAAATACATTACCTGAAGCAAACTTTGAGTCTAAATCCTTTTGTTGAATCCTTTAGTATCGTTGGTGTCAAGGCAAACGCAGGCTCTCTTAATTGCTTATTCACATTGAACACAACAACAGCCTGCAGATAAGACAGAACATTTTGTTGGTTGCATTGAAAAATAATTATGGTTAGATTTTGATGATTTAGTTCTAAACATCTACGAGTGAAAATAAAAGTTAGTTACAATCTAATAACAAGCAGATATTAAGACGAAAACACCATAACAAATTGGCCATAAAACAAGTAAAATAACAAAAATACCGAACTCCGAGGAAAATTCTAATTGGAAAGTTCCTTATAAAGTGGCAAAATTAAAAGCTTAAACACATCAAACGAATGGAAAACAACTGTCATATTCCTGAATTGGTGTTGGCATTTCGTTATGTAGAAAATGGTGGATTAAACCTGGTTTTATATATATAAATCATACAAAAATAAATGATACAAATAAAAACCAAAACAAAGAATGAAATGTACTGACATACTTACCTACATCATCCACAATCATCTACCATTAACATTAACTGACACACTTACCTCCATCATACAGAATCATCTACCATTAACATTAACTGACACACTTACCTCCATCATACAGAATCCTCTACCATTAACATTTACTGACACACTTACCTCCATCATACAGAATCCTCTACCACTAACATTTACTGACACACTTACCTACATCATCCATAATCATCTACCATTAACAGTAACTGACACACTTACCTCCATCATACAGAATCATCTACCATTAACATTAACTGACACACTTACCTCCATCATACAGAATTATCTACCATTAACATTAACTGACACACTTACCTCCATCATACAGAATCATCTACCATTAACATTAACTGACACACTTACCTTCATCATACAGAATCCTCTACCATTAACATTTACTGACACACTTACCTCCATCATACAGAATCCTCTACCATTAACATTTACTGACACACTTACCTACATCATCCATAATCATCTACCATTAACATTAACTGACACACTTACCTTCATCATACAGAATCCTCTACCATTAACATTTACTGACAAACTTTCCTCCATCATACACAATCCTCTTTCATTTACATTTACTGACACACTTACCTCTATCATACATAATCCTCTACTATTAACATTTTCTGATATAATTACCTTCATCCTACACAATCCTCTACCATCAACATTGACTGACATATTTACCTCTATCATCCACAATCCTCTACTATTAACATTTACTGACATACTTACCTACATCATCCTAAATCATCTACTATTAACATTGACTGACATTCCTACTTCCATCCTACACAATCCTCTATCATCAACATTGACTGACATACTTACCTACATCATCCACAATCATCTACTATTAACATTTACTGACATACTTACCTACATCATCCACAATCATCTACTATTAACATTGACTGACATTCCTACTTCCATCCTACACAATCCTCTATCATCAACATTGACTGACATACTTACCTACATCATCCACAATCATCTACTATTAACATTTACTGACATACTTACCTACATCATCCACAATCATCTACCATTAACATTAACTGACACACTTACCTCCATCATACAGAATTATCTACCATTAACATTAACTGACACACTTACCTCCATCATACAGAATCATCTACCATTAACATTAACTGACACACTTACCTTCATCATACAGAATCCTCTACCATTAACATTTACTGACACACTTACCTCCATCATACAGAATCCTCTACCATTAACATTTACTGACACACTTACCTACATCATCCATAATCATCTACCATTAACATTAACTGACACACTTACCTTCATCATACAGAATCCTCTACCATTAACATTTACTGACAAACTTTCCTCCATCATACACAATCCTCTTTCATTTACATTTACTGACACACTTACCTCTATCATACATAATCCTCTACTATTAACATTTTCTGACATAATTACCTTCATCCTACACAATCCTCTACCATCAACATTGACTGACATATTTACCTCTATCATCCACAATCCTCTACTATTAACATTTACTGACATACTTACCTACATCATCCTAAATCATCTACTATTAACATTGACTGACATTCCTACTTCCATCCTACACAATCCTCTATCATCAACATTGACTGACATACTTACCTACATCATCCACAATCATCTACTATTAACATTTACTGACATACTTACCTACATCATCCACAATCATCTACTATTAACATTTACTGACATACTTACCTACATCATCCACAATCATCTACTATTAACATTGACTGACATTCCTACTTCCATCCTACACAATCCTCTATCATCAACATTGACTGACATACTTACCTACATCATCCACAATCATCTACTATTAACATTTACTGACATACTTACCTACATCATCCACAATCATCTACTATTAACATTTACTGACATACTTACCTACATCATCCACAATCATCTACTATTAACATTGACTGCCATTCTTACCTCCATGATACACAATTCTCTACCATCAACATTGACTGACATACTTATCTCCATCATACATAATCCTCTACCATCAGCATTGAATGGCACACTTACCTGCATCATTCACAATCCTCTACCATCAACATTGACTGCCATATTTACCTCCATCATCCACAATCCTCTACCATCAGCATTGACTGACACACTTACCTTCATCATATACAATTTTTCAACCATTAACATTGACTGACATATTTACCTCCATCATACACCATCCTTTACCATTAACATTGACTGACATACTTACCTCCATCATCCACAATCCCCTACCATCAACATTGACTGACACACTTACCTCCATCATTCACAATCCTCTACCATTAACATTGACTGACACAGTTACCTCCATCATACACAGTCCTCTACTATTAACATTGACTGACATACTTACCTCCTTCATACACAATCCTCTACCATCAACATTGACTGGCACACTTACCTGCATCATTCACAATCCTCTACCATCAACATTGACTGACATATTTACCTCCATCATCCACAATCCTCTACCATCAGCATTGACTGACACACTTAGCTTCATCATACACAATTCTCTACCATCAACATTGACTGACATATTTACCTCCATCATACACCATCCTCTACCATTAACATTGACTGACATACTTATCTCCATCATCCACAATCCTCTACCATCAACATCGACTGACACAGTTAACTCCATCATACACAATCCTCTACTATTAACATTGACTGACACATTTACCTCTATGATACTCAATCCTCTACTATCAACATTGACTGACATACTTACTTTCATCATCCACAATCCTCTACCATCAAAATTGACTGACATACTTACCTCCATCATCCACAATCCTCTACCATTAACATTTACTGACATAATTACCTCAATCATACACAATCGTCTACCATTATTATTTCTGACAAACTTACCTCCAACACCCACAATCCTCTACCATTAACATTTACTGACACACTTACCTTCATCACAAACACATCGTACACAACTTAACTAACACACTTACCTCCACCAAACACCATCCACTACCACTAGAATTTACTGATACACTTTTCACAGTGTTTGGAATCTTAAATAGAAAAAAGAAGTGTAAAAACAATTGTCTAACAAACCAGAGAATAACAGTTGTTGGCAGCTGAAATACAATTGACCAGAAAAGGAGGGTTAGCCTTTTTTCGATATGACTAATACCACTGCTGGTTGCTTCTTGTACACTAGGTCTATCTAGTCTGATCTTCCGTTACTTTATATTGATATTTGAAAAATTCTCAGTTGAAAAATTCAAAATGTAAAGTCTAAAATTTCTATGTTGTGTTAAATGTACTGTTGTTTGTCATTTCGTTGTTTTGTTTTTGCCATGGCATTGTCAGTTTGTTTTCGACCTATGAATTTGAATTTTCCTTTGGTATCTTTCGCCTCTCGTTTATGCTCTCAAATAATATAATGATTTTGCTCTCCAGCCGTTTTCGTTCGAGCTCAAATGATGATTGATATTCCGGAAACACTCGTCGTTCAATCGGAAATCAGTTTCACAATGGTTGTTTTTACAGAAACAATTGTTAAGTGAATAGACAAAGATTTCCTTTACTTTTGATCCATCGGTTCCTCATCTGACGTCCAATAAGTTCCGTTTTGTTTACCCTTGTATTTATATTTTACTTAATTTGTACTTAATCGAGAAAGTGTATACTATATACTATATGTACTATTAACATTTTTGGTGTCGTCTTTGTCAGATTTAGAATCAACTGCAATATCTGTTTTGTTGGTGTTTTTCTTGTTAGATTTATTTGTATGTTTGTTTGAATTTTGAAGGCAGATGTGTTGTATATCTGTGCTGTATGTTTACACAGTTTTGGCTGCTGAATCCCAATTATTGTCATATTAACCTATTATGTCTGTTTCGATTGCTCGCCAAATTTTGTCAATTTAACGGAATTTTAAACAAATGTTATACAAGTGGGAGGTTTAGTCAGCTATAAAACCAGGTTTAACCCACCATTTTCGTCAGAAAATGCCTGTTCCGAGTCAGGAATATGACAGTTGTTTTTCATTCGTTCCGTTGATTGATAAAGTGAAAAGTTTGAGTTTTTATAGACTTCCTCTTTTTGGAATTAACGTTGGAGTTCAGCATTAAAGTTAATACTTTTTTCATTTGGGCAAAATGCTCAGAACAGGGTTAGGTCTTAGAATTTTTTTATATTTTTTATGTAATTTTTAATTTATGATTCTTTTAATGTATTCACTTCAAATCTAATTCAAGCAAAAATGATCCTTGACAGTTTTGTCTGTTGTCTTTACGCCCTCTGTTTTTTTCACGCTCTTAAACGTTACAGAAATTTGGCTTTTGACACGGTTTGGTTTCGAGTATACAAGATGAAAGTTGTTAGGGAAACACAAGTAATGCTTAAGGAAATAATTTAGCCACTTCTTACATATGTAAACATTTGTACATACGAAATAATTCTTAAAACCATTGCGTTTATAACTTACGTCTTTGCTCTGTAGGACCAAAGCATTTTGATTGTTGACCTTGAAAGTTTCACCTACGGGCCATGTATCACCTTTAGTATTTACAATTATTTGAAAATTGGGGGCGTAAATCTTTCCTCCAAGTCCTGCCAATGCCTGGACGGCTATCACTGTATCCTGTAAAATATACAGATTTATAATAATACAACAGATTGAAACCAATGTTATACACAATTGTTTTGTTGACTGTTGCTTGTCTTCTCGTCGTTTTTTGTCTTTTGCCATACTGATGTCAGTTTGTTTTCGACATACGAGTTTGAATATTCCTTTGATGTTTTCTGTCTCTCGTTTATACATTGACTCGACATTGCAATGAAAGTGAGGTTTTAGGACTAAATGTGTAGTTGAATATTGACAAAGGAAAACTATAAAAGGTTACATAAATAAAATGAAATATATCACTTCAACAAATCTATGGATTTTAGTGTATTTCTTAGATTTGTTAGTGACCATCGTGTTACAAAAATGAAAAAAAATGAAAAAATAACCGCTACAATACCTTTTGCATTTATAGGTTATATATTATCATAGTATTATATCACCGTTGTTTACCTGTGTAGAAATAAATCCACCGCTAGGATTTCTTTGTCTAGCTAACCATTTTAAAACACGAATGCCATTAGTTGTATCATCCCTCAAATTGTAACCTAAAAGTACGTATGACGTCATTTCTACATCTAATGCTCTAACGTCATTACGTGGTGACCTCCATGATATCCAAGGTTGTATTTTATCTGATTCAGTGTCCGGTAAAACCCAATATTTTTCACCACCTTTAAAATGATGTATACATGTATATATAATTTAGTACTTCCTTTATATTTATATGAAATAATAAAAAAATGGTACAGACATACTCCAAATACCTGAAGAACATGATACCCACCCTTCACCGTCTAAATTTACTTGTTTTGTCGCATCTTTTCAGCAATAAGAAATGTTTTGTTCAACCGCTTTTGGTTTGATATTGGCCATGTTAATGTTTGACGCCCAACCGGAATTGCGGCCATCCACAACCTGTACATCCAATGGCTGAGGATTTGGTAGTTAGTCTATGTAGGTTGTGTATAAAAAAGCTGTCGAATACAATTTGAATTGGGATGATACATCTGATGCTAGGTTCCATGTACAAACAATCGATGAAAACTTTGAAACATCCCTAAGAAGGAACCACTGATGACCTTTTGTTAACCGCAAACGTTCTGTGTCTATCCAAATGTGTGGCTTTTCACAAAGTTGACCGACTTTTTAGAACCTATATATATTCATTTGATTTTAATTTGTTTTCGTTCTGAATTGGATTGAAATATTTACCAATTGACTTTAATCAAACAGCAATCAACACAATCAAACATATTTGTATTTAGGAGTTCCAAGTCTAAAAAGTTATTTAAATTTTTCTTAAAATTATTTCCATTATCAGAATAAGATACGGAGTTGTGGTGTTGCTAATGAGACGAATATCAAGCATAGCCCAAATGATGTGACTTTAAGCAACTATAGGTCACCTTACGGACTTTACAAATGTGTATAAAACCATATCATTTGTCAGTCAGCTATTAAAGACCATATACGACAAAATATAAAACACTTCAAACAAACAAAAAACAAAAGGTCTAATTTATGACAAAACAAGAATTTAGGAACAAACATAAAAAAAACACCAAACAACGACAACCACTAAATTACAGAAGATCATATATTTAGTATACAGAAATATGCATTTAGAATGTAAAGTCACTTAAGCAATGAAAAAGTATAAACATTGCCTAAATAACATACAGATAGAGGGGATGGAGAATTAATCTAGTATATGCAAATCAAAATCTACATGTAAATATTTATAAAAATGTAAATAATTTTTTAAAACACATTAGCAAATTTCAATGAATTACAATTTCATAAAACTGGATAGTATATTAATCATTACCAGTGATGTTTGCTTTCTTCTCAAGTTTTCCTAAAATGGCATCAGTTGAAGAATGCTTAACCAATGATAATGCGTAAAATGATATAGCAAGTTCGTACAAGTTAGCCATTGAAACAGGTCCTCCCTTTGCAGTGTAATCTGTTGCTTTCTTGATAGCAGTAGTAACTTGTTGCTTAATCTGAAATGACAATGAAGGATAAATCATATGAATACTTTTTTCTTCTTTTTTGGTTATTTTCTTCTCTAACAACTTGAATATGCCTTCAAGGTTTGATTCAAAGAAAATTTCAAAGGACAGTAGAAACCAATCAGTATCCTTTGGTTTAAAAAAAATCAAAAACTAATTTTTTTAAACAGACAGATGGTCAGAGAGGTAATGGTTCCGATAATCAGATTCCTTGCCTTTTTAACCAACTCATCTGAAACCACTCATCATATTTCATGAAACTTTGTAGATGATTAGGGCATACTATGTAAATGTGCATACCGACTGGAAATAATGCTTCTTCTAGGAGTTATGTCCCTTTGAAATTAGAAATTAAGCTTTAATATACTACTGCAATAGTTAGTCAGCGCAATTTCTCTGAAACCACACAACACAATTTCATGAAATGTTGTAGTTATTTAGAAAATAATATATAGATATGCATATCCACAGAAATTTTTTATCAGTTCACTTTTTATGACAAGACATATGACGTCATACTGGTATGTGCAAAAAACTAGATCAATGATTCGCGAAATTTTTAATTCAACACAATGAGAGTGTTGACCATATGAGATATAGGTTTAACAACTGCTTGATATCAACTCTCGTTTTTTAATCTAAATAGTAATAATGAACTCCATGGCTCGTTTACTATTATATTGAAATTAAATAACTCGAGTTGATATTAAGCGACATCCAACTCTCACTCGTTCTGAAACCGTTAATAGTGAATAACAGGTAATGGCTACACATTTTTGGTAATCTCTATTGTACAAAACAATACAATAACAAATACTGGCTACACATGCCTGGTAATCTCTATTGTACAAAACAATACAATAACAGATACTGGCTACACATGTCTGTTGATCTCTATTGTACGAAACAATACAATAACAGATACTGGCTACACATGCCTGGTAATCTCCATTGTACAAATCAATACAATAACAGATACTGGCTACACATGCCTGGTAATCTCTATTGTACAAAACAATACAATAACAGATACTGGCTACATATGCCTGGTAATCTCTATTGTACAAAACAATACAATAATAGATATTGGCTACACATGCCTGGTAATCTCTATTGTACAAAACAATACAATAACAGATACTGGCTACACATGTCTGGTAATCTCTATTGTACAAAACAATACAATAACAGATACTGGCTACACATGCCTGGTAATCTCTATTGTACAAAACAATACAATAACAGATACTGGCTACACATGCCTGATAATCTGAATTGTACAAAAACAGTACAAACATTAAGACAACCACGGAGAACATCATTATTTACACCAAGATGTCGTTAAATGAAATTGGATACCCTGCATTTATCATGCTTTTCAATATCTAATCATCAAATAGCTGAAAGACCCAATCCTAAATGATTGAAAATTATCATTCTGCATTGACAATGTATTTTGATGTAAATTAGATACACCCATTTGGGCTAACGCCCTCAAGGTGTATCTAATACAAGTTATTAGTATCTACGTTAGACATTTTATTTATGAAACATTATTCGACTTGTTCTATTTATGGGTATTTTATGGTGGCTGCTTAAGGCCATTTCGCGTTTTCCCGATTTCGCCTTTTCGCCTTTCATATTTTGTACGGCGAAAACGCGAAAACGCGAAATCGCGAAATGGTTTCACTTCTTGATATCGCGTTTTCGACTTTACGATTTCGTGTTTTCGAGTTTGTCAATTACTGCCCCTTTCTGTCAATCATTTCGTATCTTTTATCTGATTGGATTATGATTCACAATTTCAAGATAACCTGACCGGATTATATTATTTTCAAGTGCTATTAATTTTTACAACGAGTACTAAGTAATAAGAATAATAGAAATATATTTGTTTAAAGAGATTTACTCGTTAGGATTAGACCAATTTTCAGTAAGGCTCTCTGCATACAATATTAATTATCTATATAAATCATATTTGTTTTTCATAAATTGTTTTGTTATAAATTAGGCCGTTAGTTTTCTCAATTGAAATGTTTATAATTCTTCATTTATGGTCCTTTTATAGGGAGCAGTAATTGACAAACTCGAAAACGAGAAATCGAGAAAACGCGAAAACCCAAACTCGAAAACGGAAATTCGCGAAGTCTAAAACGCGAAACCAAGAGGTGAAACCATTTCGCGTTTTCACAATTTCGACTTAGCGTTTTCGTGTTTTCGACTTCGAGTTTCCGACTTCGCATTTTCGCCCTTAAGGCGAAAACGCGAAATGGCCTTAACCGGCCACCATAGTATTTAACTTTTTATATGTTTGAGTTTTGAATATAGAAATCAGAAACTTTTATTTAGGTAAAACAGGTATTAAGAAAAATCAATCCATGTATGTAATTTGGTAATAATGAGAAGTATTATTTAACTTACCTTTGGAGATACTTGATCATTAGCTCTTGCTTCGTGGAGTGCGATGAGAACAAATGCTGTAAGACTTCTTTTGCTTGAAACAGAACCTCCCTGTAATATGACCATTTGAATCAATACTGATATACAGATAAGATTGAAATCATATAATATAGTATATTTCAAAGGTAAGATATCTATTAAAATTAGATTATTTGATCACAGATACCTCGCCATACCAATGGTGGCGAATCTTCCAAACTACCTCACATCTTATCAAATAAGTTTTACATACATGAGCAACACGACGTCTGCCACATATGGAGCAGAAACTGCTTACCCTTCCACAGCACCTGAGATCACCCACGGGTTTTATTGGGGTTCGTGTTTCCCAGTCTTTAGTTTTCTATGTTGTGTTTTGTATACTGTTGCTTGTCGTTTGGTCTTTTTTTCGTTTTTTGAAATGGAATTGGCAGTTTATTTTCCACTTATGAGTTTGCATTTCCGTTTGGCATCTTTCGTCTCTCTTTTACATCTTCTCAATGGTAGAACACATTATAATTAATTTCTTTTTCTAAAATGCTGTTGATAACGTCGTCTTGATCGGATAATGCAACACTCACTCCAAATGTTATGCAATCTTAAAGTGCAGATAATATTTCTTTTCTTTAATTTAAGCATTGTAATCAGTTTAATATTCTTCCCATGATATACTTAGTATTCGATAATGAAAAAGTTAAAACATGATACTGACCTGCATTTCCTTATAAATTACAATCCCCGGTTCATTGAATGCCCCTGATGGATCCTGCTGCCTAATAAGCCATTGGATAGCTTTTGTCATTACGTTAATGTCAATGAATGTTAAGTCTGCGGCTTGGGAAAAGGATTTAACTACAAATGCGGTTAACCTGACAAAAAAGACAGACATAAATTGTATAACAATAATAAGCTGTAAACTTAACCGATCTGTTTGAAACTTTGTTGCGTTTAACATGTGGAAAAGTAACTTAAACCAACACGGCATAAGTTTTACGACAACCATCACGAATTGGTTAAATGTGTTTCAACTAACTAGCGATACGTTTTCGCGGTCTTAGATCTTAAGATGCATGACTAGCATTTAGACTGAACTTGAAAACTGATGATAGATGCATAACAAAAGACGTTCCCAGTCTCACTCCTTTTGAAGTTCATATTTTGTGAGCTACCTTTATTTGTCTCTTCTTTCAATTCCTATCATGATAACTTTGTTAGAGGTTTGCTGTTTTCAAGGAGGCTTTTATACCATGAGTTTCATGTGGTGAAGTTAAAATCATCCCTTCTTAAATTATACGAACGCCATTACGAGTTAGTCGACCGTTATCGAGTATCTCTTTAACAGATGACTACAGATATGTTCCAATTGTCGTAACCACAATCCCATCCTCTTTTCCTCGAATGTAACCTACCTAATTAGACTTATCACCTGGTTTATAATGACATGAGCAACACGACGGATACCACTTGTGGATCAGCTTACTCTTCTGGAGCACATTTGGTTTTGGTGGGGTTCGTGTTACTCTTTTTATATTTAGTTTTGTTTTTATATGCTGTGTTTTGTATTCTGTTTGTCTTTCGGTCTTTTTTGGTTTTTTTCCGTAGCGTTGTCACTATATTTTCGACTTACGAGTTTGAATGTCCCTTTGTTATCTTTCGCCGTTCTTTAACATTACCTTTTACCTTGTAAACAAATAAAAATAATATTTTTCTATTTCTTGGTTGATTGATATTTTCGAAATAAGTTATTGATTTCATTTTACAATCAATTTGGGGTGTGCATTTTTAATTTATTCGTTCTTTTTATTTTTTCCATTCGTTTTTAATGACAAAAAGACCACAAATTTCCAAACTTTTCTCTGGTATTGATATAACAGAGAATATGAACGGTTCGGAGAAGCTTCTGTTTTAAAACAGTTTTGACTATTATTAATTTGAGAATTATAGTTCAGCCGATGCTGTAGCAGTATTTATATTGACAGAGGTTGTCTGTGACGCAGGATAAGGTCAACCCATAATAAAACCAGAGGATATCAAGGAGTTATCTAAAGAGTTCGATATGGCCAATTATAAGACCAGCAGATATCGAGGAGTTATCTAAAACGTTCAATATGACCAATTATAAGACCAGCAGATATCTAAAAATTTTCTAAAACGTTGGATATAGCCAATTATAAGACCAGCAGATATCGAGGAGTTATCTAAAACGTTCGATATGGCCAATTTTAAGACCAGCAGATATCGAGGAGTTTTCCTAGTCGTCCGAAAATGCAAACCCATAATGAAACCAAAAGATAAAATTAAACCTTACCAGGTAGTTCCACTTTTATCGTTACTTCCAAACGCACTAAAAGAACCATCACTATGTACAAATGAAAGTTCCCTTTGATAACCTGAAAAAAAAACGTTACTTATATTCAATTTATATCATTAATTATTAAATGAAATCAAAGGTTGATTCAAAGAAGCTTTAACATATGAAATATTATTTGATTTGACCTATCATATTTTTTTATATAAAACGTTGTATAGAAACAAAACTTTATTATTCGAAATTTCTAACAATCTGGCTGCAAAACATAGTTTGAAAATTAATTTAATCGTACTTAAGGATGTACTTAGGTGATCTAAGGTAAAATTGAATAAATCAAGAATTCAAAATTGATACTTTAAGCTGGAAGAGTATTAGTTAAGGATCAAAATAAGCTAAAAATATTGATAGGTCATGGAGCTCCTTTTCGAGATATTTGATTTATAAAATATGGCGGTAAAAGGCTGACTCGGAATTTTACCTTATATTTGCATTGGTATTATTTTGGTCTCAAATCAAAAGAAAGAAAATCAAGAATCTGCTTAAATTTTGTCAAATGACCATTTATGAGCTATTAAGTCTTATGTTAAAAGATAAATAGGTGTTATGGGGCAAAATATTTTACCTTGTATCGTATGGAAAAACACTGAGGAGTCCGAACATTTGACACTTATTCCAAAACCTCACCTAAGTACATCATTAACACCAGTATTACAAACTAAAAAAAAGACGTAGTGAAAAAAATTGGTTCAACTTATCATCATAAAAAAGATTGGCTAACTTAGATAAAAATATCTTGTTTAATCAGATTAAATCATTTTTTTTTTAACAACAAAAATATATTCTTTATTCTTTAGATTGCCTGTTGCATTTATACTTCACTGTCCAAGCGCCACTGGAGTATTCCTGTGAATATTTCTGAATGGCCAGGAACTTATTCAGAATATAATTTAAAAACATTACATAAACTATGACAATGTATATTAATTATTCTATTATATCAATTTCTTTAAATTTATGAAAAATACATTTTGAGAAATCATTTTGCTTTCATTCATAACCCTTCGTAATTCCTTTCAAAACAATTTGTACACATCTAAGCATTTCAATTTTTGCTCTGAAACATAGTATGACTTGTAAATGCAAAAACCTAAAACTGTCAAATAATAGCAAAACCATAATATCCCTGATCTGATATTTTGTATCCAAATACTATATGTTTTAATGATATCTTGTTTTTAAAATTGAGTTTTGTTAGGAGATGTTCCACTTTTTTAAAAATGAACATGTAAAAAAGAAATGTAAGTAATCTTCCTCTTCTGCTTTACAAAAATTACATTTACTATTGTTAGAAATTTTCCATTTAAATAGCAACTGCTTTGTGGGAATAATATAATGTAGCAGTTATTATCTAAACATTTTCATCTTGTTCTCTCTTAATAATTTAAATATAAAATCGTTTACGAATGACATATGTGGCCTGTAATCTAACTTTAAATATCTTGTCCAGATGTTAATACCAATTGGCTGTGTATATTTTTGATCTACTAAACTATTATATAACATTTTATTATAGATATCTTTTATTTGTATTTGTTAATTTCCCCATCTCAATTTATCCTTACAAATAGTGATTTTACTCTTTATAAGGTTTTCTTTACTCAGAACTTGCTGCCATTCCTTCCGGATGAAGGATTTAAATATCTTAAACTCTGCAATCCAATTTGACTTATTGCTTAATTTTTCTAACATAAAAATCTCTGATAACTTTCCATAACGATCCAGTATGTCGTTTATATATATCAATCCACTTGTTACCCAGTTTTGAAAGAACAAGCTTTTGTTGCAATGTTTAATGTGTCTATTTCCCCAAATAATCTGTTTTCTGATATTTGAAAAATGATCTTTACATTTTGTTAAACCTCCCCCTGTTTTCACCCAACTTGAAATTATTAGCAAAAAAAAGTCCTGTATTTTTTAAAATTCTTTTAGTGATTTCACATATCTAAATTCATGTTAAAGACAAGAAAATGTTTACCCAGATTGTTGAGATATTTGGTAGGAACAATCTTCCAGGTTGGCTGAGTGGTTGTAGTTAATTTGGAAACCCATTAAGCTCTCAATGATGTGAAAAAGCTATCAAAATCAACCATTTTTAACCCCCTTTTTGATATTCCCCGATAATTGTATTTCTTTACGTTGTCATTTTTACCTTTCCAAATATATTTAAAACAACAGCTTTCAATTTCTTTAATAAATTTGTCTGGAACAACACATGAAATAGCCAAAAATGTAAATTTTGGTAGTATCAATATTTTTCCAACCATAGTCAGTTTTCTTTTCTTCTATGCCATAAGTAAGGATTTCATTTTGTCTATTTTAGGTTCCCAGTTTAACTTAAATTAGGTTAAATCATATTACGTAAACACACCGCTGTGATTCAAATTAAATATTTTCTGAAACAGACCTTACCAAGATGCTTGATTGCTTGCTTGACAACATACAACATACTTGTTACGTTTGGCGGACGTGTTTTTTAACAAAACAATATCGGCATTTCAATGGGCAATAATTGTGCTCCTCTTCTAACCGACTTGTTCTTTTACTGATATAAGTCAAACTTCATATAGGAGATTTTTATGAGAATGATAAGAAGCTAGTATTATCCTTTAACTTCACGTTCTGCTAAATAGATGATGTATGATTCAAAGTTTGGTGACTATGGTGAATGCATTTATACTATCGAACTTAAAATAAAGGTTACCACATACACAGTTAAGTCCGCCCTGATCTTGACTTACATGTAGAAATTGGCAATGGCGGTCGGTTGAGAACAAAGTTTTACGACACAAATTGTGATGTCAGCTTCACAAAGGTCAACTCTACATTCTTAACTAACCACATTCCACCAGCATCTTCATATGGCGTATACACTTCCCAGTAAAAAAGTAGTTTAAGAGCGTTTTCTATAATTATATACTTGATTGAGGGTATCTACATACAAGGAGGCTATTAAACCAAGAGTTCCAAGAGGTCAAGTGGTTTTGGATTTTTAAATATTTATTCTCGAGCATCACTACAGAGACATTAATTGTCAAAATGCGTATCTGGTGCAGTAAAATTGGTACCGTTAATATTCTTTAAGTCATCCCTTCGAAACCTTCACAGACGCCTTAACGAGTAAGTTGATCGTTGTAGAATATCTGTTTATCTGTTTCTTGCGTTTATTTGTATTGTTTTCCTGTCACGTAATGTTGTTATTTAAAGCGGTATTTTTAACATTGCCATATATGCGGGAGGTGTGGCTAGATTTAAAACCAGGTTCAACCCACCATTTTTTCTTAAAATGTCCTGTACCAAGTCCGGAATATGGCAGTTGTTATCAAATAGTCCGTTTCTATGTATGTTGGTTTTTGATTTTGTTGCATTTCAGTGTTTCTGTTGTTCCGTTGTTTTCCTCTTATAGTTGACGTGTTTTCCTCGGTTTTGGTTTGTGACCCGGATTTGTTTTCGCGAAATCGATTTATGTATACTACTGTTGCCTTTATTTACAGATATCGACGGATATATCAATATTGTCGTAATCATAATCCTATCCCTTTTCTTATATCTGACATTACCTTATCAGACTTATCACCGAATTTGTACTTACATCATCAACACGATGGATGTTACGTGTAGATAAATTCTCTTAACTTTTCAGGAGCATATGAGACCAACCTCCGGTTATTGGAGAGGGTTCGTGTAGATCAGTCTTATGTTTTCTATGTTGTTCTTTGTAGACTATTTTCTGCCGTTTTGTAGTTTTTGTTTTTTGTTATCGCGTTGTCAGTTTGTCTTCGACTTATGAGTTTGAATATTCCTTTGGTTTCTTTCGCCTGTCTTTTAGATATCTATATATCATCATATGTTTTATCAAATTAACACAATAACCGATGATTAGAAACGTTATATTACCTCCCTCTAGAAATTTGGCTGTCTTCTTTTTAATTTCTTCTGTTAGTTGGTTAGTTACTTTCAGATAAGCACTAACGTAAACATTAGGGGTGAAATCAACCATATTTTGTTCTCCACTTCCTGTGGAAATCTTTAGAAGATCTCCCAATCCTGCTAATGTTGCACCTAGTAAGTCTCCTGATAAAGCAATAGTATATGTCGTTATCATACATAATTTAGTAATGGAACAGTTTATAAGCAAAAAGTTCAGTCATAATAGAAATAATCGGAGTTCCCTGTTTTTACGGCGATCAATAAAGAAATGCTGACTACATTTTGTATTGCCAACATGTCATATGGTGGCTTGTAGCTGTTAACATCTTCGTCCTATAGTATTTATGAATAGTTTCTCATTAGCAATAAATCTTCTCATTGTCTATAGAGTAAAGTAAATTTTGAAAGATAAATAGAAAATAAATTTTCGTTTCCTTATATATTTAAAATGCCGCTTTCTCAATGCCGAACTTTGCTGTCGGTAGACAACTTTATTAGTGTGTGCTTATATACAATATCAATATATATATATATATATATATATATATAAAACGTCTGAATAATAGTCAACGATTTTTCCCACGAGGGCGCTGGATCGTTACGAGTAACGATACACGTACACAATAAATAAATTATATAAACGCCTAAAAAGTGTACACAACAACACCAATAACAAAAAAAGGAACTATAAATGTAATTATTTATAAATATTTCGGATAACAGATATCCTTCATCAGTAAATATGATTGTGATGTTGAATGAATCATATATCAGTCTATTTAGATTAAACTATACCAATCTTGAAATTTATACAATAAAAATGTCAAACCGAACATCAGGTAAGACGCTTCGAAATTCTAAATATGTGTTAAACACCACATAGGTTATATGACTAATTACAACAGAGAATTCAAATATATGCTTTAAATAAAAATGATAATGTGCGATATGAACTAGCACAATTCTAAAGCTTTAACGGTGACGACAGTTATGATGTTACAAGAACGATTGCGTCAATAAGAATTCCAAATAAACAGCACTGAACGATCTAAATTTGTAAATATTTCAAATTTGACAACGGTAGAGTAGTTGCAACAGAGTCTGCGTATTTAAACATCGCAAACAAACGGCCGTTAAAATATAATAATAAATTTTGACTAAGGTTAACTAGTTGAACGTGGCTTGGTACTTTTACATCCCTCAAAAAAATTAAGCAATTTAAATTGGTATACAGATTTATTTTACAGATGAGTAAGGTAAAGAAATAGAAACAGAGACTATAATAAAAAGTAATATAACCCAAATGTGAAGCACTGCATGGAGTCGAACTACATCTTTTCATTTATCCCATTTGGTGCCAAAGTTGTTAATTTTCTTATCCAAAATCTTTCCCGAGTGAGTCTATCCTCCCTAGACCAAGCAGAGTTGTGGTCAATGATTGTAATGGTCAGTCGATTGAGATCTGCCTTAGTGTGGCCAGGGGATCTTAAATGTCGACTGAGAGGGAGGTCTGGCTTGCATTGGTAGTCGCTACGATGACCGTTCATTCGTTTGTGAAACGGCTGTTCTGACTCGCCAACATACTGTTTACCACATTTACACTGTAGGAGATACACAACATTTGTAGTCTTGCAATTAACATTGCAAAATATGGTGTATTCTGTACCAGTGGAGTGACTGTTAAAAGTCTGGGTAACCAGTATTTGTTTGCAAGTCAGACATCGTTTGTTTCCGCAACCCTTGCAAGAGCCCACAGACGAAGAGCCTGCTTGAGAGGATAAATCAGCTCTCACCAGCAAGTCTTTAAGGCTTTTGGGCCTACGGAAAGCCAGTACAGGTGGCTCGGGAAAGATCTTGGATAGTTTAGGATGTTTTTCGATTTCTTTCCAATTTTCGCGGATTAGGTGAGATAAGTTGTCAAATTTTGGATGGTAAGTCAACACAAAAGGCACCCTCCTGTTGACCTTTTTGACTTTATATTGTAAAAGTTCATCTCGGCTGATGTTGTTAGCACGAGAAAAACCTTTATCAATGTCTTTTCTTTTGTAGCCCCGATGTTTTAGGTGACCGCGAAGTTCTTGTAGTCTTTTTTTTGCAATATCGTTGGTGGAGCAAATCCTTTTTATTCGTATGGCCTGGCTGTAGGGAATGCTCTTAGTGCAATGTTTAGGGTGACAACTCAAAGGAGATAGATATTGATGTTTGTCTGTGGGCTTGCAATACAGATCTGTAAATATGTTTCCATCCCTCACTTGCGTTGTAGTGTCAAGAAATGTGATCTTAGAGTCAGAGATTTCATATGTAAATTTTATTGAGGGATGGGCATCGTTGGCATGTTGAATGAACAAGTTTAGTTCTTGTTCAGTATTATCCCACTTCATGTCAATATCATCGATAAATCGGAACCAAGAGAGGGGTTGATAAAGAGAAGAATTGAGAATTCTCTGTTCTAATTTCCCCATAAAAATATTGGCATAAGACGGGGCCATCTTTGTTCCCATTGCTGTTCCATTAACTTGGAGAAAGTGTTCACCATTGAATGTGAAGTTATTGCATTGTAATACCAAAGTTAGAAGCTGGATGAGACATTCAGTCGGTGGATGTAAGGTGTTACGAGAGTTCCAGACTTCCCTACAGGCTTCAATACCACCGTCATGGGGGATGTTAGTATAGAGGGAGGTAACATCAAGCGAGACAAGGATCGTTTCAGGTGGGAGAGGGTTCAAAGATTCCATTTTCTTAAGATAATGTGTTGTGTCTTGTATATAGGATGGTAAATTTTCCACATGTGGTCTCAGATGAAAGTCAATAAATTCTGATATTTTCTCTGTAGGGTGGTCATTGGCGGAAACAATTGGTCTACCTGGATTATTGACTTTATGTATTTTGGGCAGAAGATAGAAACGCCCCGGCTTTGATTTTTCAGGTTTTAGATATTCAAATGTGTTTTCATCAGAAGTCCCTCTTCACACATGTTTTTCAGGTTTGTGGTGATCTCTTTGTTGAATTGAGGGGTGGGGTCAGAGTCTAATTTCTTATAAAATCTCTCATCAGAGAGTTGACGTTCTGCCTCTTGAATGTAGTCACATTTGTCCATGACGACAACAGCGCTACCTTTATCTGCTGGTTTTATTATAATGTCGTCTCTGTTTTTAAGTAGCCGCACAGCTTCATTTTCTTCAGACGATAAATTGTTGAATGTTTGGGAAGTGGCAGTGGACAGATGTGTTACGTCGGATTTAATTTTGTCAATAATATGTTCTAAAGTAGCACATTTACTGGGTTTAGGAATCCATGAACTTTTTTTCCTGAATCTGGGAATATCGACATCCTCTTGGTCGTCATCTGAGTCGAGATCACTTGTGTCACTATCAGTGGTACTTTTTGTGGTGTCCTTAGAAAAATATTCCTTGATTCTGAGGGATCTTGCTAAATTGTCTAGGTCATCCTCCAAAAGTATAGAATCTATTTTGCCCGGCGTGGGACAAAAATTAAGACCTTTTGACAGTACCTTAGTCTCGGTCTCCGACAAAGCAACTGAAGACAAATTGACTACAGTGTTTGTAGAGTTCATGCAACTTTGTTTTTTTCTCCTGAATCGGCGATTCCGGGATTTTTTTCCGGTTATGATGGTACGATTGAGAGTTAAAGTGGTCTGCTCTCTTACAACAGTGTCTAAAAGTACGCCGTCTCGTTTAAATTTATTAATTTGTTTTTTGTGTAATTTCCGGGATTCAATGCGCAAGATGTCATGGAGGCGCTCGTTGATGGTGAACAATTCAGGACTGGAAAGTTCTTGGCATGATTTGTTGTAAAGATGGTTATAACTAGTTTGTAAATTTAAATGTTTATGAGACGCTTCAGCGTGTAATAGAACCATCAATTTCACGGAACTACTGTGGAGAATATTATTCCATCTATCCATAAATCTGATAGATTTTTCACCGGTGGTAAGGGGTGAAGCTTTCAAAATAAGCCCCATCGGAACAATACCCTGAGACAGATAAGTTTTTAAATTTGATACATGATGTTCGGTTTTAACTATTTTAAGACTCAAAGCTCTAAGCTTTTTAAAAAAAGACATAGTTTGCCTGGTGGTAAGGCTGTAAGAAAAATCGGATCGCGTGATAAATCACTCGATACAGACTAAGAATAAAAATATATATAAAACGTCTGAATAATAGTCAACGATTTTTCCCACGAGGGCGCTGGATCGTTACGAGTAACGATACACGTACACAATAAATAAATTATATAAACGCCTAAAAAGTGTACACAACAACACCAATAACAAAAAAAGGAACTATAAATGTAATTATTTATAAATATTTCGGATAACAGATATCCTTCATCAGTAAATATGATTGTGATGTTGAATGAATCATATATCAGTCCATATATATAGATTTTACCACTGCATCGAGTGTGATACGATATGTAACCACTCGAGACAGTTAAATTTATAAATTTAAAACCTGAGGCTCGCCGAGCGTTTTAAATATTTAAAATGTAACTGTCGAGAGTTGATAAATATTGTATTGCACGAGATGTGGTGGTGGAATCTGTTTCTCTGATGATTTTTAGACGACATACAGACAATATTATTCATTTGTTTCGATTGATCAACAAAAAGATGTTCATTCCATGTGCCGTCATCAGGCATGATCGCCTTTTTCATGACGTCACAATAGAAAATTCAGAGGGAAGCAAGATCATTTGACGTCAAAATCATATTTTGACCAATGACGAACTGAGATCAAACGAGCCACACGTTGATTAAAAAAATCAAAAATAAAATAATCAACAGGTCAGGAAAAGGATAAATCGGCTAAGAGCTAGAGGAATATATATATATATATATATAAATTGCCTAACAATGTAATTATAACACACAATTGAGTATGTAAATATTAGAATGTTTAAAATATTTATAACGCAATAAATAATAAACGCAATATTTCGCTAGACAAACTAGCCTCATCAAGCGTGCATCTATCCAGGTGAAATCGGATGTAGATAAGAAACTTTTGCAGCTAATTGTACATTTATTAAGCTGTCTTGTAAAGAATTCAAATTTGGATGATGTTCAAGATTATTAACAAAATTGGTGGTTGAAGTTTGCAACGTCCATTGGCCAATATCACAGGATAAAAAGGACGATGCTGTGTACTAAATTATTCTTTATCTTTCCTGTATCTTTTCTCGTCTTTTCCATTAAGACCATCAGGTTCTAAAGTGTGGAGCTGGTGGATCCAAAAGTTTTCTCTTCTCCTTCTCGCCGTGGTGTCCCACTCGGTGTTGACTTCTTTGAATTTGAAAGTAACTTCATCAAAAGGATGTTTCTTTGAGCGAAGATGTCTTGTGAGAGGACAGTTTTTGTTGGTTTTATACCATGAACGATGGTTATTAAGCCGAATATTGAATTTATCCATTGTTTCTCCCACATACTGAATGCCACAAGTGTTACATGTTATACATAAATTGAGTTCTCCGTTTTACAGTTGGAATTTGAGTAGATGGTATAACTTTGTTTTGTAAAGGAGCTGATGAAAGAACTGCTTGTATTGGCAGCTTTACAACATCAGCAATTCCTTCTGCCACATTGTTTGTAGCAACCGGGAAGTGGAGTAGGTTGCTTTGTTAATAAAGCTGTCACTAATTTGTCACGGCTGTTTTTAGGTCTTCTGAAGGCCATGACTGGTGGTGAGAAAAATACTTTTTTTTAAATTTGGTCATTTTCTACAATTTTCCAATGCTTTTGAACAATGGATGACACATTTTTAAAATCAGGATGATGAGTGAGTACAAGAGGTGTTCTGTTGACTCCTTTATTTTTATCCTTGTACTGCAGAAGTTCATGGCGACTAGTGTTGATTGCTCTTTTGAAAGCTGTATCAATGATGTTGTTATTGTATACTCGAACAACTAGATGTTTACGTAGTTGTCCAAGTCTAACATTTTGCTTATTTTCGGTTGAGCATATTCTCTTGATTCGCAATGCCTGACTGAATGGGATACCCCGGATGCAGTGTTTAGGATGGCAACTTTTAGGAGAAAGACATTGATGTTTGTCCGTTTTTTGCGTATGAAGGTCCGTTATAATGGTTCTTTTTGGATGTATCTCGTAGTATCAAGGAAGTTTATTTTCTCCATAGAGGTTTCTTGTGTAAATTTAATTGAATGCTGGAAAGAGTTACAGTGTTGTAGAAATTCATTCAGATGGTCTTGTGAATCTGTCCATTTAAAATCAATATCGTCAATAAAACGAAACCATGATTCCATTTGGAACTTTTGGATCCACCAGCTCTACACTTTAGAACCTGAAAAAGACGAGAAAAGATACAGGAAAGATAAAGAATAATTTAGTACACAGCATCGTCCCTTTTATCCTGTGATATTGGCCAATGGACGTTGCAAACTTCACCCACCAATTTTGTTAATAATCTTGAACTTCATTCAAATTTTGAATTCTTTACAAGACAGCTAAATTTATGTACAATGAGCTGCAAAAGTTTCTTATCTACATCCGATTTCACCTGGATAGATGCACGCTTGATGAAGCTAGTTTGTCTAGCGAAATATTGCGTTTATTATTTATCGCGTTGTAAATATTTTAAACATTCTAATAATTACATACTCAATAGTGTGTTAAAATAACATTGTTAGGCAATTTATAATTTCATTTGTGTAATTGAATTAATCTTTGTACTGATTAATCCACACTCAAATAGATTCGTATGATATGTGTTGCTATTTATAGGCACTTATATATATATAATTTGTCTAAACAACAGCCCAACATTGTTAGATCTGTAAATTTGCGGAAGCAAATTTTTTGTTCTTCCCTGGCCGGGATTCGAACTTATGCTACTAAGATATCGTGGCACCAAATCGCCTTTCACTATGCCCGACGCGCTAGACCACTCGACCAATAAGGCACTTTAATAATAAAGCTTTCGGTGGCCGGATTTTACATTTCCTCGTCAGTTTGTATCTATCGTCGTAACACAGTACATGCTATATAAGGCATGAAGATAGAATTGTTACAGATCAGCTGAATTATCTATTGTAAAGGATCATACAAATTAATGTAAGATGCAGTCACAGAAATAGTTATAAGTACGTCTGAACCAGTGACGACTCTACAACAGATTTTATCCATCGGATCACCAGCAGTGATGGTGATACAAGGCTGAAAATACATTCTGTATATATAATTCGTCTAGAAAATCAACCTTACAATGTTAGAGTAGATTTGATTGTATTTTATGTATATATATATATATTGAAGAAACTAATAGAACACTGAGAAGAATTCGTACTTATATATATATATATATATTTATTTTGTATATTACTATTAGCTACCATAACTGTGCTAACTTAAATCTGTTATTTAGACACATTTATTACAGATTAACCTTTTTATCTATTAAATATTGCTTTCTCTGTGTTATACAAAATTCGACATTGGTTTTACCCCTTTCGCGAAAAGACACCAATATCAATAGTGAGATAAACAATATCTGAAATACAATTATCGCCGCATAGTACAATGGAACGATTTTTCATTAGTATGTAACTTTGTGAAATTAAATGGCTCATTACATGATATGGCTTTCGTCTTTTCGCCTTTTATGGGGTTAAATTTTGTAATTGCCGTATTGACATTATTGTATCGAATCAACAGTTTTTGTCAAAAAAAAACTTTAAATCACGGCGAACAATTTGGTATAGATAGAATAAACTATGCACAACACATTAATCATGGCGAACAATGTGGTATAGAATGATTTAACTATGCACAAAAGTTAAATCAAGGCGAGCAATATGGTATAGATAGAATAAACTATGCATAAGAAAGAAAGGAAGTGTACACACATAACGTTTGAAACTCACCGATAACTTGTATCTTAATAAACTCTGAATCTTTCACAAGATTTGGAGGAAATGACAAATGTATAATATCTGTAGAGCTTCTTTGTTGTCGAAGGTCAATGATTAATGGTACGTTATAGCTTTGTTTTATACCTTCTGCCTACAATATAGTTGAAAGAAAAATTTTCATTCACATGTCCTGTTCAGTAAATTCACATCACTGATTCATGATTGTTAAAATACTCACATTGAAGCTTCAGAGAAAACCAAAAAATAATGAAATATGCAAGTACAATACCGCATATAGAAGGAAAGATGGGTTGAAATTTACTGGTTATTATTGGTAAGAAATGTACGTTAGCTTGGAGAATAATAAATGTTGTACTGCTATTCATCAACACATAGTTCCAGAGGAAAGTTTTTTCCCTAGTATATTTGTATTTGTAAATAATATTGTCTTAACAAAGAAAAGGACGAAGATACAAAGAGGCAATCAAAAATCATTTGTGACAAAAAGATAAATTTAATTAAAATTAAAACAACGAAGGTGCAGTACCATTAACGTTATTATAATATGTATAAAGGAGATGTGGTATGTGCAAATGAGACAATTATCCATCAAAGTTCAAATGAAGTGAATGTAAGTAATTAAACGGCATTCAACAATGCGAAAAACCCATACCATATAGTCGTCTATAAAAGACCCTGAAAAATGTGAAGCAATTCAAACCTATTCAAGCCTTATCTATAACAAATCAAATAAAACATTTATGACAGACAAAAACCAACGAAAACCACTGAACTACAAGCTCCTGACTTATGACAGGCATATAAAGAATGTGGCGGAGTTGAACATGTTTGTGAGCGCTAACCCCTCTCCCTAACCAGAGAATGGTGTAACAACAAACTCTAAAAATCAGTAGCATTAGTCTTCACTCAAAAGATCGGTAAGAGACACTAACACAACTAACACAACTAACATAAAAATAATAGAAACGAAGCACCGAAATAAGAGTGCTCGGAGTTATTGAAAGCTTGTTTAAAGCCAACTACAACTAATTAATCATGTTCTCCCAGACTAAAGTATCAATCAGCACACATCCAACCTATTTAGTGTAAATACGCCATAAAAGATCTGAGAAACGAATGACCTTATACAAGTCATATTGTAGTGATAAAGTGGTACCTAATGGCTATCAATATCACCTACCAAACGGGTATTCATTGAAGTTTATTGGTTAACTTCACCGAAATTAAATTTGTGTCATTGTTTATCATCGGTGTCATATAACAAAATACTTGTCAGCATATGAGACTACCAATACAATTTAATTTCATTATTATTTAAACTGAGAAACGAAATGTTATGTTTCAAAATATTTGGTAAGTTTTCTTTTCAATTTGACTATCTGTAGTTTTCCTAGATCATGTGTAAAGTCAAAAGGTGCACATTTAGCTCTTCTTTTTTTTTTTTGCTTTATAAACAAAACCGTCTACTGCTTAAAAAGGAAGATGGCGTGCAAGTATGCGACGTCACAATTAAAAAGTTCAATTGATTTTTTTTAACAAAGTCGAAGACCAAAACTGACCTTTCTCTTGGTGTTGCTCGCTATGAAATTAATAAAACCATTCATATAGTAATTTACATGTTTCAATTCATTTTTAAATCTTGAAACAGAGGGCTTTCTAGAACGTTTGTGCTTCATCAAATGAAAACGGATGTCTTTCGAACTCGTCTTTATAAGTCCGATTCGAAGAAAGTTGTGAATTTTCCTAACGCTCAGTATAAAAAGGTTGACAAATAGTATGCCTATCCCATGAAAAAAATGAGTATAGAGAATGGCACGAAAAAGTTATTTCTTATTATAATACATAGTTCTTCAGTACAATCAAACCGGCATAGGGAAAATCAATTGTACACAGTACGACAAAAAGGGCTTACCGGGTAAACTTACTTCTATGTGAAATTCTCGTTCAATAGCATCTGCACCTTGAGTAGATCTAGCTGTTCCCTTCAGTAATATTTTACCAAGTGCAGTTGGTTTGATAGGGAAATACACAGCATTAATACTGTCTTTCTTCACAAGCACAGACTGACGTAAAAACAAACAAATCATATTTTCAAAATAGACGTCCAAACTTCAGCATACTAGTAATTGTATTTCTTAAATTACATGGCATAACATCATATTTGCTGGGAGAAATATAATAGATATGTAATAGTGAATGACAATATCTGTTTTTAATATTTTTTATCGTTAAAGATAGGAATTGAATCAGGTGGATATAGTATGAATATGAAACTTGTTTAATAAGTTTATTGATTGATATTTGCTTCACTTTCTATATAGATATGTAATACAAACTTAAGACACCAAATTTCAAGTTTTGTCGGCCGTCTTCTGCTTTTCAATATCCAATTTAACTTTGTTTCCCGCATATAGACAATTAAAATTTTAAATAAATAGCTGCTATCTTCTGTCCTGTCACTCTTATTACGTTGATCAGTCCCATTATCATATTTGTGGATTAGAAAGAACTGCCCAATATTTAGTTGTATATGTATTGTTTAGTAGACTAATTTTTGCGTGTTCCTTTTTACCGTTTTCAATGGTGTTGTTGGTATTTCCAAGACTATCGTCTTTTTCTGTTATCTTTGTAAGGAATGACTGTAATATTTTTTCTGTCTATTCGAAATAAAATCAAAAATGTGGCGCACACTGAATAACGCGCGTAACGGGTTATTTAAAAGTGTGCAACATATTTGTGAGGTTATTTCGAATAGACAGACAAAATATTACAGTCATTCCTTATAAAACAACAATAATAATAATGCCTAAAGATAAATACAATGTTAATTTCAAAATTTGAAATGAATTGGCGTACAGCATTTTGGAAGGTTAACTTTGTATATAATTTTCTCACAAGAAATACCAAATTGTTCAATATTGCAAGGTTCTACAAGAGTAAAAACGATTTAAAATAAAACGTCGATATATGTCGAGGAAGACATGTACGATGGTCTAGTACCTGTGATGAGGTTTTTCAACAAAAGGGTCGATTCTCCTGTTGGGGACATTTCTGCACGAGGATATCAACAGCCTAGTACAGACCATTAATACAAAACACTCATGTTTTTCTACCCTAAGCATAGATGACCTCCGTCAAATTTGGGTCAACATTTTAACTGTTTTTTTAATTTACTTATACATTCTTAACTGATTTGGTCTTGCAAATTATTTTATGCATTTTGTGTAGATGAAATGCGCGTCTGGTGTACTAAATCATAAGCCTGAGATCTTTGATGCGCTTTTTAAAAGAAAATTTAAAAAAGACATATCATCGATTTTACCCTATGTTATTAGTTCTTCATTAATTGTCCAGCTATAAAGCAAAAAAAAAAAAGAAACAAAGTGGAGTTTTTGAAGGACACATTCTGTAACATAAGTGTAAACCAGATGTGTTCCATGCAACTATTGTAGACAGTTCTATAACGGATGATGTAGTTTACAAAACTGAAAGGGCGCAAAAGCTTTGTTTTTTTTATTTAAATGTTAAGTTTAAAATAGTATTTGTTTGTTTGTTGTTGACAAAATTATTTTCAACTCCTGCAACGCTTTTTGTAATTCTTTTAAATGCAGTGTTTTATTTGAAGTATATTTACCTTTGTCCAACCATCACCACCTGTATTTAAACTGTTTCCATTTCCATTTACAAAACTGAAGTCAGCTTTGTTTGACAACTTCACAGATACCTATGGAACAAAGTTGTCTGATCTTATTAAATACAGAAATGAAACATGGTAAATGTTTTATGAAAGCAATAAGCCTAGATCAACTGATGGTGATTTTCATCGCAAGATAATTTTTTATAATAGTCTTATCTCACGTTTGTACTTTAACTTAGGTTTCAATTTTCTCAAGATAATTAAGTTTGTCGTAACGTTTATGACTTTTTTTAATTTCATTAATTAAACTAACAAACATTTCATCTTGAGTTACTTTTCTATTATTGTACAATGTTTTTTTAGAAAAAAAAACAATATTGTTTCACAATGTATGAAAAATAATGTTTTAAAAAATTGTTCCCATAACGTTGAATATAAAATTTGGGAGATATTATATAATTGGTAACGAGATAACTATCCACAAAAGACCAACTGACATGGATGTAAACAACTTGTTGGTCACTGTACGGGGTGACAGCACAACTTTAGAACAAAAAGTGAGTTAAAAAGGGCTAGAATCATCAACTCGGTACTCAAAACAAATGACGAAATACTGATAGTAGTGACAAATGTACACACTGTTGTGTCTAAAAACCTATTATTAACCACTGTTTTCCAGACTGTTTACGATTTAGATCAAATAGAGTTTGTACTAAGTAAGGATAATGTAATTCAGTCGTTGTCGTTGTTTGCTGTCTGTCATATTTGTTCTTTATTTGTTTTGTTTTATGAAATAAATCAGGATGTTTGGTTTTTGTTTGTTTGTACTGTTTGATATTTTGTAATATCTGTGCGTGTCATAGCTTGCAGAATAGGTTTTGTCAAATGTTATTGTTTCAAAGGTAAAACTATATTAACAGAGTTAAAACAAACAATTTTGGCTATCCTTTCTCTTTCTTTTTTGATTTTTTGTTTTATATTGTGCTACTCGTTTGGTCATGAACTTCCCTGATCAGGGTTTTCCTTAAAAAATATATCATGTGCATTGCAATTGGTATCATACATTTATATAAACTTGTTTTAAAAGCTTTCCCAACAAATGTAATTGTTATTTCATGCAATGTTTACTGTAATTGTAAGTCATCCGAAGACGTGTGCTGTCCAACAAAGCGTTCATAGTTATTGCACTTTCCTTTCATGAAAAACGCGTATCCCATATTTTAAGACTAGTAAACACGACAGAATTTGGTCAATTTCTATCACCTATTTTTTTTATAACTTGGTTTGTTGATGAAAGTTAAATGATGAATAAAAAAAAACGTTATAAATTCTGATATTAATGAATTAATTGGAAATATTGAACAGTTTTTGATAAAAAAAACTATTTCATTTGATTTTCAAGATGAAGACCATAATTAAAAGAAATGATACTAACTTTCAATTTTGTTGCATGCATTTTTACAAAAATTACTATTTCATGAAAGCCATTTTACCTGTTGATCTTGGTCTAAGTAATTAAAGACAGTGGCTTGAACTATAATAATTTCCCCTCTAATTGCAGAATACGGAAGTTCAAATCTCATGAAAAATTTCTGAAATGTCGTCAACTAAAACGAAAAACTATTACATATAATTTGTCATATGTTATATTAACAGTAATTCTTACAAAAGAATATTGAATAAGTATTGTTTTTGGTGTTGATACACAAGATGTCAAAAAAAATAACACAATTTGTTTTCAACATAGGTAACACAATTGAACAATTTATAATATAAATAGATAAATAAATTGATATTTACAGTTGCCATTTCTGCAGCCACACCAAGACCAGAAACAGGATTTACGGCAAACGCTGATGCCACCCATTCTGTAATGGTATCTGGTGCTGTCGTTTTGATAGTAGCTGTTCCATTAGCGCTAAAATTTCAGAACCAACTCAAAGGTTAATATGTAACTATTTCATTAAACTCTACGGCTTCCCTATAATGTATAGTACAGGTTTTTATATTGCTACAAAAACGAATTATTTTCACGGTTTGGTTTTTGAATATAGTACATGTAATGTACCTTTGATTTTATTTAGGAATGGAAACCAGAAATAAAAAGAGTTCTCATTTTCTTTCCTAAGCATGTAAGCACACAAGTGTAAATTCATTAACCAATTTCTTTTAATATTTATTTCATGAGAAAGTAGTCTGGCTTACTTAATTGCATTTTTTATTGAATATGAGTCAAATATCGTCTTTGAAAGGAAAAAAGAAGTCATTAAAAAGAAATGGAAAAGATACAGCATGTTTACTTACTAAACAAACTTAAATAATTCCCGGAGCATGTCTTACATTTTTATGTTGTAAATAAGATTGTAGGGAGAAACAACAATAACGGTACCTATTACGTTGCTGAAGAGATTTTAATTTGGTTGGACAATAATGTTGCTGTTCCCGCAGATAAAGCCCCAAACAACATCGTTTTTGTGTGTAAATCACAATACATAAACTGCTTGATAAATGTATTAGGTATTGACAATTCACATTTAAACTTAACATATACCCCTCAAGACACTTACCAAAAAGGAAACCCGGCATAAACATCGGTCTGTTCTATGTTTGGACTTTCAACAAAAGATGAAGAAGTGGATCTTCCATCACTGTATTGGATACCTAAATATCATAAGTGTTCTTACTTATATTGCTGGGCCTTTCAATTGCTCCACGAAACCTCTTTCTAAATTATTAACATCAATTCAATTAGCAATCAAAGCCGGGCTTCTTGATTAAGATTATATTACAATAGTGACTGCTGTATCCTAATTTTAGACGGTTTACCTATTATGTCTGTTTGTTTTGCTCACACATTGTTGTCAATATGATGGAATTCAATTCGACTGTCATACAAGTGAGAGGTTTAGCTAACTATAAAACCAGGTTTAATCCGCCATTTTCGACATAAGGAATCATAGATTTATTCTTACGAGGAAGCTCAAAGCATGCTCGAAGGATGCTCGGAGCTTTTTAAGTAGGCTATTCTCAGCAGTTAATGTGACAATAATTATCATGATCCATTAAGATGTCAATCAAACCTACACTATTTCTATGATAAGGAAAGTAGAGCATTATAGAAGAAGCTCCATAAACACCTGAGTGTGTAAACATCTGGTCTATTCAAATACATTTTGCATGAAATTTTACAAAACTATAAAATAGATTAGAAATTCTTCAACAGTGCTGTGTAATGCTTGGAAAGAAATCTCAAGTCTCCACAAAAAGTAAAAGTCGTTTAAATATATTCTTATTATATTTAATAATCATTCCTTTTTTTATAATTAATTTTTTTTATAATTAGATGATATGATTTAAAAATAGTTTATATTATATAATATGATAAAAGTTATCAAGACACAAACAACAGTCAGGTGGCGATACCAAACAAGTAATTTTTTTAATCCCTTTTATAAGTATTTTTTGTTTTTAAAAATTATTTAATAACTCAATAGTTATTTTAAATGTCAAATAAAGCATGGTCTAAATGTAGTTTTTAAGACTTTTTATATCATTTCATTAAATAAAAATAAGTATTTATCCAATTTTAGATGAGCATAGAGAGGTTACTTTAAAAAATAATGACAAAAATATTACTTTAATAAATTATTTTATACAACTTCAAAAAACTTAGTACTTACAATTATTTAAGGAATATATGTAATTGCTTTTGATTAAGATTCAAATTATAAATAACTTCAAGTCTAAATTAAAGGTTCCATTTCTATTTATAACTGTCTATCTCTAAGATTTTAAGGGGAAATGATATTTTAATAGCCCCACGAGGCCAATCTTTGATCAAGAAGTTTGGCATCAGAAAAGCAATAAGTGCTTGTTGAGGATTTGAATAGTTTTACCAATATATTTCATGGGGAAAATAACCAGATGTCTGTGAAAATTTGTTAAAGCTAGTAAAACCTGTATGAATGGACACCTATAAAAATAATATTAACAGAAGTTACTTATTCATGATATAGAAGTAATATTTGAAACAGCCTCGTTTTCAACATGTATAGGTAATTTTGAAATCTACTTGTATAAGTAATGCCCCTAACTAAACAATGGTAATATGTTTTTTTTTTTAAATAGCAAACTAAGTTCTTTTATAGAAAATTATGGCTACTTTAAAAAAAAGTTGTAATTCATTAGTGGAAGCCTGGTTTGAGGGGGTAATACCACCATTGTTTTCCCTCTAGTACGTCTCTCTTTACTTGGCTTTTTTTTTAATTGTGCAGATTTAGCTTTGTTTTAAATAAAGAAATACTTGGCATGAGTAAAATTATTTACCCCCTTATAAGTCTTTGTTTAATTGTCATGATTGTTATATTTCAAAAAAATGTGCAGAATTTATCTATGTTTTAAATCAAGAAATACTTGACATTATATAAATAACACATAGCTGAGAGGGTGATAGAGCAAATTGTTACCCCGAGAAAACATTGTCAACCGCGGCGAAGCCAAGGTTGACAATGCTTTTTCGAGGAGTACCAATCTGCTCTATCACCCTCTCAGCTATGTGTTATTTAATCTATTATACTTAATGTCCTATTATTATTGTTTTTTTATAGATGAATTTTATTTAAAATAACATAACAACGTTACGGGGGTATGAGAAAAATCAACAGAAGTGAAGCAAGATGTTTTAGCCAAATAATAAAATCTGAGCCAAAACGAAGAACTTCAGCATTGTCTTTAATTACGTTGTGTAAATTCAATTCATTGTCATTTAAATTATAGATTTTTTGATTGGTCTGGACGAGAGGGTGACATTCAAAAAAATTGTCTATCGCTCAGCCATGGGATAGAGTAAATTGTCTCCCTCGTATTAGCCAATCAAAATCTTGCATTTTAACGTGAAGTATTATTAAAATTAATGTCCTGTACAGTGAAAATATAGCATAACTGTTCAGTGCATATAAGAAAGTAAACATCACCAGAAGTTAACCAATCAAATTTTCTCCCCCTTTTTTCCCTGTAGAATATAGTATATTTGTATTGCTTTGAAACACCCAAGAAACATGTTTACTACTAAAAAAAACTTTTCTGGAATGAAATGGAGGGTTAATTTCAAACAACTGTCAAATTAAATGGAATGTAAAAAAAGATCAACCCTTTTTCGCATGAAACTGAATGTACTATGCTTTGGTAGTATGGTTATAAATCAATAACCATAGTTTGTGTCTTTGATGACTTTTATATTATATATAATTATTATTTATATAGTATCAATTTAAAATATATTTATATTTCAAATATAAAATTTGAGTGTTTTTTTTTTGTATCATGTGTATTAAAAAAGAATGATAATTATTAAGAAAATGTTTTAAAATCATTTTCTTTCTGTGAAGACTTGATACCAAGCATTGTACAGTAATATTGAAGAATTTCTCATCTATTTTATAGTTTTGTAAAATTAATGCAAGATTTGTTTGAATATACCAGATGTTCATTTTTATAAATTTCCTATTATAAAACTTTGAATTTTTCGAAAAACTAAGGATTTTCTTATCCCAGGAATAGATTACCATAGCCGTATTTGGCACAACGTTTTGGAAATTTGGGTCCTCAATGCTCTTTAACTTTGTACTTGTTTGGCTTTATAACTATTTTGATCTGAGCATCACTGATGAGTCTTATGTAGACGAAACGCGCGTCTGGAGTATTAAATTATAATCCTGGTACCGTTGATAACTAATAATGGAGCTTCCTCTATAATGCTCTACATTCCGTATTATAAAAGTGCTATAGATTTGATTAACATCTTAATGGATCATGATAATTATTGTCACATAAATTGCTGAGAAGAGCCTACTTAAAAAGCTCCGAGCATCCTCCGAGCATGCTCGGAGCTTCCTCGTAAGAATTAATCTATGATCCCTAAGGAAATGCCTGTACCAAGTTAGGAATATGACAGTTGTTTTCCATTCGTTATATGTGATTGAGCTTTTGATTTTGCCATTTTATAAAGAACTTTCCGTTTTGAATATTCCTTGGAGTTCGGTATTTTTGTTATTATACTTTTTCAAAGTTATTGTGAAACTACCTATTCTAGAGGTGGCGTGAATCAGATGTGGATACTAAAAAAACTCCAAAAATCTCTTAGAGTACATACAATGTAAGACTCTTTCATCTTGCAATAGTATTAAAAAATTTGACCTTTCTGCACTTTAAGTATTTCCCATTCCAAACTAAAAGAAAAATTGAAAGAGTTGGTCCAGGTTTGTTTCATAAGAAATAATGGCTAACGTAGATACAAGTATCTTGTCTTAGGGAGGGATACATCCTACTTTGTAAAGAATTCAAACAAAAAATTCTCTGAAATTGACATTATCAAGATGCTTGATTTCTTGATTGACAACATATGTGTTACGTTTGGAGGACGTGTTTTTCAACAAACAATCGGCATTCCCATGGGAACCGACAAACAGTTGTATTTTGTTGGAAACAGTATATTTTGACGCATTTTTGGTGCTTCTTTGTGTTGCTGAATTATGAATGTACAACCAATATGTCCTTTGTTCCTATTAACGGTTTCAAATATAAACAAGTGTAAAATAGTTTTTTTTTAAAACTTGCAGACGTTCTCAAAAATTTGCAACAGGGAAAACGTTTACGTAAACAATATCACTTTCATGTTACGTAATATCATGAACTAACTGTTCTATTTGTTAAGTAGGTTTACAATAGTTTGAGAAATAAGTAATAAGTTATATTATACCAGCTCCTCTCATCTACTCTGCATTGATCCCATGATCAAGAATTCCAAAATTTCATAACACACAATAATCAGGCAATATATAATTGAAAAGTAAAATATCACCCTGTTGTTCTGTCAACCCAAAGCCATGTCTCGGGAAAATGTTTTCTTGTTCGTGTGGGAGACATTAGACTACCCCCACCACCATTACCGCTAACACCCATTCTTGATACAGTCACTCCCGACATCGTCCTTCTCTTACGAAAAGTGCCTAAAAATATTTGAATCAAATGAATCTAATATTATTTTAATTTTTTCTGTATTGTAAATAACAAGCACATGCAATACACATGATGTAAGTTTTGTGAGGCCGAAGTTCTATATTATGTATTAACCTTCATCAGAAACGCTCAAACCGAAACAATTGAAAGCCATTGATGCGTAAAAACATTGCAATTTAGTCGCTATATGACACCCCCCCCCCCCCAAAAAAAAACCCCGAAAAACCCCCAACCTGAAAAAAAAAACCAAAAAAACAGAATACCTTAATTCATCTAAGGTCGACTATGCTTCAGGAAATTGGAATCTTAGTTTCCAAGTAATTAATAAATTTGCGAACGGTGAATTTTCAATTAGTGTATGTTATAAATCGTGTCATTACTGAAGTACTGATTACTAAGCTGATGATACCATGGGAGATCGATCGATCAACAAGAAGCGGTATTGATCCAGTGCTATTAAATGAAATAAACACTTTGCAATGTTTGTGCGTCCGAAGCGCTTTTCTGGATTTAGCTTCATCAGAACTGTGAGCTATAACTCAATAATGATATCCCGCTTTTAGTATCCGGTAAACAGGAAGATTAAGAGCATTGGATATGATGATTCATTACACGATATAACGTGTTCACATGAAGGCGTATTACACATTTTAAGAAGCTCTTTTCTTAAGTTCCCTAAAGAATGTGACGAAAATTGCATAGATTATTTTAAGAAAATATAAGTATTCGTTAAACAAGAAGCTAAGGAGCGATGAATCTGAAAATTCATGCTCACTTAAAGCGCAATAACAACTTTCAGGACGCTTTTATTTGTAGATCTTGAAAAATGAGATGAAAAGAAAAAACCCACAAAAACCCATCTTAGATTAACAAAAATCAATAACGGAAAAGTAAAATATGATTGAGTAATGAAATATTCAAAAGGAAATTAATATCCTTTTGGATATCTTCACTGGATATCAAAAGTTTGAAAAGCCAAACAAAACAATCTTTTGAACTCCATAAAAGATTAATCTTTCAAATATTTTAATTAACATTTTTTTATTTTATCTTACAAACAGTCAAGGTTTCAAATTGCTTGCAAAACTGCAAAAACCGTAAAAGCACTCTCATATTATTTAACATTTAGAAATAAGAAACAGCATTAACAACAACTCTTTACTACCATTCCTGATAAAAAGATGACAAGGTTGAAGCTGCTACTTATATTAAATTGTTTGAAACGCCATTACAAGTCAAATACTGTAAATTCAGAAATTATTGCGTGCATTTATTATTGCGATTTTGTCATTTTAGATTAAAATGCGATTTATTTTTTTGCGATATTTAGAAATATTCTGTTCATTTCATATAAAAAAATTCAAAATGCGAGTTTAAATTATTGCGATAATATTCTTGTCGCATTTTCGCAAAAATAAAAACATCGCAATAATTTCGGAATTTACAGTATCTCGATATTGAGATTGTTTTCGATATATCAAATGACATTTGCACAACGAAGTGACCGATCTATGGCATGACATTAATCTATCTATAAAATATATTTATTTTATAGCGATTACAACAAATATAAGTGTAACAATTCTAGGTACTTAGTCACGGCTTTTATCTTGTCTTTTACAGAAAATGGTTTTATCGTTTAAATCGTGTGAAACTGTGAGGCTACTTGATGAATATTATTAACAAGAACTAACTAATAGTCCACCATAAGCGGGAAGGACCCAGTAGTAGCAAACATGTATACATTTAACCATAGGGTAATATGTCAGAGTCGATAAGGGTCACACAATGTAAAAGAAAGTGAAGCAGTTATAAAACTGTGCCTACGATTAATCGTGGATAAATAAACAATGAACGATTTTTTTTGTTTGTCCAATCGTTTGTGCTGACTGAAATACGATGTTTTTCGTTGCGATTATCGTATATTATAAATTCAAATGCATGTGACAGTTTTATCATACATTTTCTCGAGAATTGTATATTAAAAATTGTAAATCAATGTTGATTTTTCTTTTATATAATATGTATTTTTTATACAAACATTTCAGTATTATGATTCCCATGTTGACATTATCGTTCGATATAAAATCTGATATTGTGTAAAACAAAGAAAATGAGATATACACACGTTTTTTTCGGAAAGGTTTTAAAATAAAATGAACTTGTTAACATATATTGGAATAATGAAAATAAGCTATGCAGAAATACCGATATACATACAATTACTTACCCGGAGGTGTATATTGAAACAATACTGCATCAGTCAATACATAAACACCTGCTCCCTATAAAATATCAGTCAAATTTCAATACAAAGGTATTACAGATCTGAAGCAACTTTTAAAGGAAAAGGAGCCTGTAATTCAGTGGTTGTTATGCGTTGCTTTACTTCATATTTTTATCTCGTGTGTTGTTATAACGTAAATCAGTCCGTTGGGTTTATCCTTTTGATCGTTTGCAATAACAGGACCTTTTATAGTTTTGCTCATTGTTGAAAGCCGACGTTGACCTTTGATTACTTAAACTACGTCATTTAAGCCCTGTTGGATAGTTGTCCTCTTGACAATCAAACCACATTTACTTATTCAAATATATCAAAGGAATCATCCCCTCATATTCACAACACTAGGACATTTTAAAACACGTGTTAGTAAGTTAAAACTTAAACCCGGTTGTAGCCTGAAAGATTTATAATATT
The DNA here is from genome assembly GCF_021869535.1 of Mytilus californianus. NCBI lineage: Eukaryota > Metazoa > Mollusca > Bivalvia > Mytilida > Mytilidae > Mytilus > Mytilus californianus. Next base: position 1,600,505 of record NW_026262690.1, on the reverse strand, counting down.
ATAGCATTCAGGCCTCTTACTGTTCCTCTGCATGAAAATACATTTAATGAATAATTTCATAAGGTGAAAGTTGTGGTAATGTGCAAATAAGAGTTTCTTCACTATTATATAGTTTTTTTGTGTTATATGACCCTCTTTTCTTTTCATTCTTCATTAATGGTAACAAAGTAAGAAACCAGCAGTGTAAATTTATAGACAAAAATGGAAAATAACATTTTCTAAATTAAATGCGCTTTTCTGGATTAACTTTCGTCGGAAACATTCATAGCCAAAAATGTAAAAGTCATTGATGCGTAAGTACCGAAAGAAGTGTAAATATAAAACTTAATAAGGAGACGTAAAGTATGTCTCTAAACATATGTCTGTACACGTGGTAACTAAAGCAACAATTAAATAAATAAAACGAAAGATAGAACTTGATTTAAACATAATTATTTCATAAACCACAATTGAATTAAAGGAAGATAGTTAAGGTGCATGGTTGGTTGTGTGCGAGTCAGTACGACGAATTGTAAAACGACATATATTCCATCCTGAAATTATTAGGTAGCAAACCTCTACATTGGACTCAACTTATGTTTAATACTACCTATGGAGTAAAACAAAATATTACAAAAAACGCCATGGCAGATTCATAAGTATATTACCAGAGGTTATTTAGTAACGATATACAACTGGCAACCAGTCGTATAATATGCAAAACAATCTTGTAACTATTTATTAAATCCGCTTCAGATGAATGTGTACGAAGTTGTTTTTAATTTCATAAAGTGCAAACTCACCTGGAAAACGGAGAATGCATCCCTGTCGCTTACAGGAGTAGGTATCCAGGAGTCCCTTCCACCAAGTCTTGGGAAGTTACCAAAGTTGCTATATCTTAGGAGCTCATTCAAAACCTTTCAAGGTGTTAAAACAAGGATTACATATGTGTATTTATCATACAATATATAACTCATAAAATTTTTGGTCTTAAAAAAACAATAAATGAACGAGAAATATAAAAACACTTATATAAAAACAAAACCAATTTAAAAAACTACATGCATCATTTTGATTGAAGCTGCATTTAACTTACATCTTGTGTTGTGATGTCGTTTCCTGATTTTAGTAAAAGAACTCTCTTATCAACAGCCAGAACGTTCACTAGTGAGCTTTTATCAGCCGTCAATTGAAGGCTTAATTCTTCTCCGGGTTTTGCTGTTTTCTTGTTAAATTTCAAAGACACCTAAAACATCAAGTTAAAAGTGAGATTCTAAAAAGAAAATCAACATGGATTTTTGTATTTCTTTATGGATACTTCTTCTTGATATTTATATAAGAATATCATCTACAACATCATTGAAAATCCTTTTGCCCTAAAATACGAAAATTTGTAAATGAAAATAACAGGCATATAACAATTAATTGTGAAAATAATACAGAAATACTTCGAAAATCTTAAAAACCAAATATAGGGATGAATGATTTGTAAATATTTTTCGATTTGGAATCGTAATCTGATAGAATCGTTTTCTCCACAAAATTAAAATGGATTATAGCTGTAATATAAAAATTGGGGCATCAGACCACCCTATTTAGGTGACTTTTGAATACATTCGTATTAAACTTTCGAAGTGCCACCATTCCATACAAATGTTAACATCACTATGTATTTTAGTTACATATGATGTTGGTACTGGAGTAGATGGAATGACAGACATTAGCATAGATATTACAAGTGATTTGAGAATTACAATTTATTTACTACCAAGGAATGGTTTTTGACCTCCACACTTAAATGAATTATTCAATTTTGTATATAGATGTATCTATGTAGGAACACATTATTTCTTCTGAGGCATTAAATTTTAAACCTAACGTTTAAAAGCTAATAGTCCATTGAATGGAAAAGGAATTTTATGCGTTGAATTTTTTTCATCCAATCTATGTTGCTTCATAGAAATTCAATTAAACATCTTTTAGAAAACAACTGGTATCATCAGCAAACTATGTTATTTTTATTTCAATGTCACCAATTTAGCTTTTACCAAATGTCTGATTATTCTTACAAATACTTATTGCAAGCAGTTCAATGGTACAAAATAATTAAAAAAAGAAGACAAAGGACATCTTTTTCTAACACCTCTCTCAATTTTGAATGAACTAAAAATGCATTCATTATAAACTACAACACTAGATATGTTTGAGAACAAAAGTAAGATCCATTAAAACAACCAACACTTTTTGAAAAATTTTCATTCTAGAAAAAAGTTAAATCACAAAAATACTGAACTCCGAGGAAAATTCAAAGCGGAAAGTCCCTAATCAAATGCCAAAATCAAAAGCACAAACACATCAAACGAATGGACAACAACTGTCATATTCCTGACTTGGTACAGGCATTTTCTTATGTAGAAAATGGTGAATTGAACATGGTTTTATAGCACTAAACCTCTCACTTGTATGACAGTCGCATCAAATTCTATTATATTGACAACGATGCGTGAATAAAACAAACAGACATAATAAGTAAAAATGACAAAATAGGGGTACAGCAGTCAACACCGTGTCACAATCTTAATCACAACAAAAACAAACAAATATTCAACAAAGAAACACAAAAAAGCATATATCACATTTAACAACCTCGTTCATTGCTTACTTATTTTTGTATTTTATGTATGTATGCCAAATCAACCCATAAAGGATCGAGGGATTTTAAGCACTGGGACCGAATCGTAATTTTAACATTAACTCTGGCGTAGAATCGCGTGTTTGACGTCAGAATGTAAACGTCAGACAGGTAGAGATATAAAATAATTTTGTCGTTCAAAGTATGCAAAAATTATAATAGAACAATAACACAATGGTGGGATGTTTAAAGTACAGAAACACGTCATATGTATCAAAGAAACATAAAACGTCACACGAACAAAGCACACAAGTTTAAATTAAAAATAAAACAAACCACACAATGACGGGATGCAGAGCCACGTCAAATGTATATCACCAAAAACAGACCAAACAGTAATAGTAATATTAATAAAGACAAATAAAAGAACACTTTAACACATTATTAAGATGATAAACAGTGTCAGGACGCAGAATCTATACTTCAAGACCATCATGTATTATTTGTGAAGTTGATACGGAATATTTATCAACAAGGTCTTGGTACCTTCCGATGAACTTTTTTAGAAAAAAGGACGAGACGTTCTTTGACATACCCCTTGTTCATCGACTTTTTGCTCAGACACTGGTGACGTTTTACAAAGTCTGAGTAGGAGCTGCAAGCTCTTGCATACCGAATAACTTGGGAAATGTATATCCCATATGCAGATGAAGTTGGTATATTGCTACTAAGGTGGGGTAAATTGATAATTTCAAAATTAAAATCGTCTCGTTTGTCATAGATTCTGGTACTGAGATGACTGTGTATGTCAAATTCGAAGTATAAGTCTAAAAATGAGGCGGAGGAAGCCGTGTCTGTTGTTTCTTTAATTTCTAGTTCTGGGGGACATATTAATGGAACCCAATCAGAAAAGTTCGGATTGTTAATGGAAAGAACATCATCAATATATCTGAAAATGAAATTTAATAATCTGGCTTCTTTGATCTTCTTGTTTTTGACAAATGTCTGAAGGAACTCCGATTCATATGAAAATAAGAAGAGGTCGGCAAGGAGAGGCGCACAGTTCGTTCCCATAGGAATGCCGACAATTTGTTGAAAAAGTCTACCTTGAAATTCAACAAAAATGTTGTCGACAAGAAACTCCAGCATACCAGAGTATCGAACGCTTTTTGAAAACAAAAACACTAGTTAAAAAGACCTGGATAATTCTGTTATGTAATCACCAATATGATATCAGCAATAAGTCGTAAATTTTCACAAATGTATGTACCAGTCACATACCCTGTCTGATCCGGATAATTGAGTTTTGGAAGAAACAGTTTTTATTCTTTCCGCAATCACTGCGGCTTATAGTTTGTAATTCAAATCTTATAGTTAAAGGGAAAATTCGCGATTTTTTACTTATCATCTTATTATGTTCATAATACCATTAAAAACATATTCACCAAGTTTTATCTGGATATGAACACTAATAAAGAAGAAAATTGGGAATTAATAATTCTATTTATTCCAACTTCCTGACTTATGTGACGTAGTTTAAGTCTTTTTGCATGCCGGGAGTGAATAAATCTCATTGTAAGTCTTGTTCGTTAATCATCTAATAACGCGATTTAAAGCGCATCGACGACTTTTAGCGTAGCTATTAACCAACTAACAATTTAGAAAGAAAAGTGATCAGCCGTGCATTTTTTTAAATTAAAATTTACGATTTATATTTTAAGGATTTCTGATATGATTATAGTAATAAAAGCAAATCATACAATAGAATATTTTTATGATTTTTTTTTTCGACGGATATTTTGAACAACATATATAACTGATAGTATATAGAAATTCACGTTTGTATTCTCCCCTATTACTTCAGTCGAGGATTTGTCTTACTATACAAATCCTTGCTTCAGTCTAGTACTGTGTAAATACAATGCATGTGTATTATGCTGACACCACCTGGTAAAGGCGTGGTTAAATTCACGGTAATTAAAAGATTAGCATTATGTAATTTTAATCTTTTGATCTTCACTAGAGTGGTGTTTGTCCTCAAGGGTTCACCGTTGCAGGTATGAGACAGATTTTTTTTAATTATTAAGGGAGGAATATGGTGGCAAAATACCTTAATCGCCGTTATATATATATTTTTTTAACATTTTGCATTTGCTCAGTTTTTAAATAAATAGGTGAGTATTTTGTTGTAACATCGAAATTCTGAATCACTTTTAATAAAATAATTATATAAATATTATAAATGGCCCACGAAAACGAGCGTATAAATTAAAACAGTACTATTTTAAATTATCATCGGTAACCTTGAATATTTAAATGTGCAGAGAAAATTATCAGTTACAAAAATATAGTTTTGTCGTCCAAAGCGATCTTCATTTACCTAATCAGGAATGACAACGTATTTATATAATTCTTAAGCTATTTGACCAACGATGTTTAAAAAAATTAGCAGAATCAATCTAACGTCAACTTTCCTTTTTTAAATGGAGACAGAACGTCGAAATCAATTTTCACTGTGCTTGATATCTTGTACCTTTGTAAGACTTATCATTCATTCATAAACCCACTCTAAACCAGAGACATATATACGTCTGTTTAAACTGACAAGAAAACTCCTAAAGCGGACAAGCAGTATATTCTGTAAATTTCTGAGATTTAATACAAAGAAATAAAAAAAATCCCGAAATGAATTTGATCCTGGAAAATATTCACATCCTCATTCGGTCTGAAAAAAAGATACGAATTTGGTATACAGAACATGCAGAAGTGTGAATGTTATAAAACCCTAATTGTTATATCAGAAACCATTATAAATATATGTGTATATTCCTGCAAAAATAAAAATAAAATGAGAAAAAAGAAAAATAAAAATAAAATGAGAAAAAAGAAAGAGATGAACTGTAAGTCACATCAGATTCAGATATTTATATAGTTGCTTGTCGTTAAATAGAGATCTAGTGTATACATGTCTCTGCGTTAACTTATAAAAATAACAGGAAATAATAAACTTGAAATAGATTTATGATGAATACTTTGCAACTGCGACACCCCTTTTTATCACAGCGTACATGCATGCATTTAAATGACTGTCCGTTATGCGATTTAGAATGACAATCGTACGTACAATCCTATAGTTCATGGTGAGTCCTTTTCTATCTGATATGCGACTTTTCGTATTTATATTTTCTCTTATATTACCGGTACTGTCATTTAATATCTAATGCATAAGTGCAATATTAAGAGTGGTTAAATCCCCTACAAGCTAACTAAATAAATAAATCAACCCTCTAGCTGACCAGACGTTAATACAACTACCATCAGTCTATCCGGAGTGAAGTTTCTTTATTTCTTCAAATAGGCTTTTGGTGATCATTAGTGCACGTCCAGTGGCATATATATATAACATGCATGTCGGACCAGGAAAATGTGATGATGACGAATTTCTTAAACTGTTCGAAATAATCTTATTGAAATATAAATCTGTGATTTTACTATGCCTATAGTTTCGATGAACCAAAGCAAGTTAGATATCGACCTGTATTTAAATCAGATTGGTTCTGGATGTTTCTCTCGTATATTCAATATACTTGTATGATATTAGTTCTATATTGCGACTATCCATAGTTCCGTATTAAACCTTCCATCTAGGCGTATAAACCAATGATCGACAAGTGCCGCACATTTTGATAAATCAATATTTGTATGTTTCAAAATGTCCATAATTATTGACGAGTATATACTTACATTTTCCCCAATTTACCCTTGGAAAATGTGTAAATAGATTTTTATTTCATCAAATCTTTTTTTTTTTTAATTATTTAAATTTTCATAAATATCATTCTTTACACCAAAAATGTTATTTATTAACAAGCGTATGAGTTTAGCAATGACTAGTATATCACTATCGGATACGCTATACAAAGTTGTATATTACACCTGATAGATTCAAAATGGAAGTTACATGTTATCGGCCGTGTACACTGATCAATACCCCCCAGAAAAGAAGTGATGCACGAACTTGTTTTATGTAATTGTGTAATAACAGTTTTAAAGCCCGACAGGAAATCGCTTGAATACCTGTACGTGTCACCTCACAATACCTCTGGGAACAATTCCTTTAGCCATTCTGGTGATCATATAAGGAAAGGTCCGAATTTATTTTAAACAATTATGAACAAACTAGATTTTCAAAAACAATTTTACACGGAACACTTATTTATAACTTTGACTTTTTAACTAATTTCAATTTCTTGTTTTAAATACTTCGTAAACAAAACAGTTTCAAAACGACAGACCATACTATTAGTACTAGTTATTTAAAAAATAATATATATAAAATTACATTTTCCGTATCAAGTTAGTTATGAAAGGTTGCACAACCATGTCTATCATAATCTTTTTTGTGACCCGGGAAACTGTTTATGCTTTCCTTGTCGGATAAAACAACCGTACGCTTGACAAGATATCGACACTCAATTACGGCTACGTTAGGTTACTGCTTGTTTTGGTCCTTTGTGGTTTATAGATATATCGCGGTCAATATTCGGGGAGGATGTCAAAATGGCCGCATGCGAGAATTGATACTCTAAATTTAAAATCGATGTTGATCTCTTAACTTGCAGAATAAAACTTTAATATCTATGAATTTGTGCTTTTTTATACATAATGAACAGAATATGAATTTTTAATTTTTTTGCGAAGTTTCCCTTTAAAGAGGACGCCAGATTGACGTGAGAGTTCTGTCAGTATGAATAAGAATGATAATGTCTAGTCTTTCATCGATTGAGGGATACTATATTATCATAAAACTGCACTAGCTTAAAATGCATATATCTTTCCAAAAAAACTGAGGCGTTTCAACATAAACCGTATTGTATCAAATTATATTTTATCGCAAATCGCAATGCCGAAATTTATCAATTGTGTGATATGAAATAAATGAGCAACATAAAATTTCTTCTAGTATCAATGAAAAAACGCAATTTTATGTTGGTAGACTTCATATATAAAATTGGACAAAAAAAGGCAGAAAAATCTCCTTACGGGTTTTTTTAGCAGAGAAATATTCGTAACTCAAAATCTTCACTCGAAAAGATATCAAGAAGAGCGATCAACATACATTATCACTCAACAAAAACTAGTTTTACGGTTATTATCATGAATTGATTGTAATAATGTTTCTTTATTTAGCGTGTTAACTCATACAGTGATCCTATATGTCCACTTTTGTCTATCAGGATAAGAATAGGTTAAGTTATGTTTTAGTTACTGTCGCTTGCTCCCGAATTACAAGTCGGTTTCGCATGAAGGACGACGTCTGCATATCAGAAAAGGATCGGCGCCCATAATAACTTAGTATAGTTTCCCTATATTCAGCTTCTGTTCTAATGTGATTTTATTTTAGAGAATCTGTCCATGTTTGAAAACAAATTTTTGAATTCCAGATGTCTTGTCTACCACATTTTGTATGAATCGGAGACGGCAAAGACGTTGAAAATAGCAAATTCCACGATTGCCAACTTCTATGTTTCATATAAAAATGCGTATGTGATATAACTGACAACTATCTGATTATCCAAAAAAGACCAAAATACCAAAATGAATATCAATCATTCCCTTCGGCTTTCAATAAGGGTCAATCCATTTATTTCCTATAACTTTCTTGTTTGTAGTATCTTGAAGAACAGTTTTAAAATTTAAGTCATTATCAAGGGCGTATGATAAAAGGAACAGAAAAATCTATGCACATGGAAAAAACATTGCAATTATATTACAGGGGTCTAAAGGTAGACAGTGGAAAACAATCGTAATGCATTTATTTTGTTCGGTCAATAAAAAATAAAACATCATACAGTAAGTTTTAAAGCATAAACCATTATATTTCTAGATTTCCCAAGAATATTAAACTCTGTTAAACAAAAAAATAAACTGTTCATACTCAATGATAATTTACAGAAAGATTGCATCAACTTTGACAAAAAAAAACACGATTATATCAATCATAACTTTAAAATTACCCACTGCATTGTCAAATATATCTTCAATTGGTATGTTGATAGCATCCGCCACAATTTCACCGTCTTGTCGTCTAGTATAATATACCAATAACTTGGCTTGAGGAACCATTCCATATGTTATCATGAGTCTTTGGTTTCGCTGTGTTTCTTGTCTCATTGGAAATCTACCCTGCGCTACAAGGGATCCTTTCGAAAACACCTGTCAACAAAAATAAAAATTGTTCTTATTTTTATGTATTAAGATTTTTAATTGTTTTTTTTTTAAACTACAGTAAAAGTGTCCAATAAGGTTTATTATGTTCCCTCCTATAATTATAGATAACATATTCAACTCCAAATATTAAGTGAGGAAAATATGACAAATTATCACTTCATATTCGATCAATTGAAATCTGACAGTGTGTAAATATAAAAATGAGAAGATGTGGTATCATTCCCAACAATAAAACTATCAATTACAGACCAAAGAGAACGGTGTAAGTATCTTTAGTCCACATTTGGACTTTAAACAAACCCATATAGTAAAGTATTTTACAAGAGACCCAGAAATGACAAGAAGTGGATCAATTCAAACGAAAAAATCAAACGGTCGGATTTATGTACAAAAAAATATATGAAATATAGCGACCAAAGAAAGACACTGAATTACAGGCTAATCACTTGGGACAGGCACATGAAGCATGTTGAAGGTTTAAACAAAAATATTAATCCATTAATAAGACATGTTTGATATCGTATCATTAAAAGATCTTAAATTTTAAAGATTGTTTGAACAAGTTATTGCGAACCTCAGTTTTCGGTCTTTTCCTTGATTTGTATCTTCCTAATGGATTTATATCGATTATCAATAAACTACTCTTGTTTGTAGTTTATTTAAAAGTTGTTGATAAGTATACACACGTTGATTGAGAGTTGAATGCTTTATCAAGTTCTGTTTTATTTCTTAAAATGTAATTGTATTGCTCATGTAATACTTACTTTATAACTACAGTAACGAATTGGTTCTGTGACTTTCACATGTAGTGGTAAATATTCCCCAGGCTAAAAAAAAATCATATGTGTAATCACAGACAACTTTCCGTGATAGCATGATTACAATGAATTTCTCGTTTTCAAAATTCTGCGCAAAAAAATCGCAATACTTTTGATCTTACCAAATTTATGACATTAAGTGTATTGGTTAATTCATGTTAAAGTGATATCACAATTTCTCTGAAATGTGATATCATAATTTGCTCAATCTGTATAATTCAAGTGTTTTTTAGGAATAAATTGTAATATGTCAGATTTAACTGGTCATTAATTTTTTTCACTCACAGCTCCGTTCTTGAATGTACACATATAGCGTGTTTGACATAGTTCAAAAGCGTGGTTGCGTGCACTTGTAATTATGTGCTTTTGTCTTATCCATGTTGAAACTCCTACTGTGACATTGACTTTGATATAAAAAAAACATCAATAAACGCGTTGGTTTATTAATTTGCATTTGTTTTGTTTTAATGAGCGAGTAGTGATTTTTGCGTCATTGTTATATGCATTCTAAATAAATTAAACAAAGTTCACGATATGATTGATGAATTCATCACTTAAATCTGAAATGTCTTACCACTCTTATCAATACCTTAATTTATAATAAAATTCGTAAGGGTTCCGCGGAACACAGTGTCTCGCCTACTTTTGCTGTTAATCGCTGGCTCAACAAAAATGAGGAAAAAAATTAATAAAAATATTCCTCTCTATACCATCTTTTGATTGTAAGTAGCTTCTGTCCAAGTTTGGTAAAAATCCAGGATAGTTTATGAATCTAATAAATGTTTTAAAAACTTAAACTGCAGACTGTATGTAATGTTAACCTGAAGAAAAACAAAGTCCATTTATAAGTAAAATACGGAAAAAATCGAAAACATTTTAACAAAATTTCCTTCTAGATACTAGCTTTTAATCATAAACAAGCTTCTGTCGAAGTTTGGTACAAATCCAGGATAGTTTAAGAAAGTTGTTAAAATTTTAAAAACTTTAACCACAGAGTGAATGTAATGTTAACTGGCAGAAAAACTAAGTCCATTTATAAGTAAAATACGAGAAAAAATGGATTTTTTCTTTTACAAAATTTACTTCTGGATACTATCTTATGATCATAAACAAGCTTCTTTCCAAGTTTGGTAGAAATCCATGATAGTTTAAGAAAGTTATTAAAATTTCAAAAACTTTAACCACAGAGTGAATGTAATGTTTCTTGGCAGAAAAACTAAGTCCATTTATAAGTAAAATACGGAAAAAATGGAATTTTTTTTTTACAAAATTTACTTTTGAATATTATCTTATGATCATAAACAAGCTTCTGTCCAAGTAAGGTAGAAATCTAGGATAGTTTAAGAAAGTTATTAAAATTTCAAAAACTTTAACCACAGAGTGAATATTTGTGGACGCCGCCGACGACGACGACGACGCCGCCGACGACGACGCCGACGGAATGTAGGATCGCTATGTCTCGCCCTTTCGACAAAAGTCGAAGGCTCGACAAAAATTACAAATAACAAAGTAAAACTTTATTTCAAGTGGAAAGTAGCTGGTCTATATTAAAAGCTTTATGGAAGAATGAATCTTATGTCTATCACATATTTCATTCACGGATATTTTGAAAAAAGTTGAAATGTGTCTATCAGTATTATTTAGAGTAAGATAAGAAATAATATGTTTCATCTTGAAGAGAATATTTGTAAAATTGAATACACACCTTTGCAGCTTTGTTGTTCCTAACAGAAACCTGTATGTAATTTCTGCTAGGGGATTCCGCTCGATTAATATATTTATATGCATTGGCTTTACGATAGAACGCCTGTAAGTAATGATTTAAACTATATATAAAAATAGGTGACTGCTGTTAAACAAATTAGAAATTCCGTAATACAAAGTTTACACCAAAGTTTACATCAGAAGACGCTGAAATCACAAATTTGTTTTGCACATGTTTGAAGTTTCTTACTTAATTACAAATTTTCCAACTTATTTACCTAGATCTGTCGATGGATGATATGATGTTCTAATGTGCAGTATAATAAACATAACAAAAATTACTTCGTATAAACAAGGAAGTAGTTTTATTTTTAAAAATATTTAGTAATCAATTTTTATCAAACATTTGTAGTAAATAATTGATATCTACTTTTTGAGAATGCAAACTTTTATATAGGGACATGCGTGTTCAACTGTGTTTATGTATATTCATAATTTAAATCTTATATCGCAGTCGTTAAGTTGTCAATTTTTTAGACGGATATGATAACCTAATATCAATATGACTGCAGAGTAAACATATTAGCCCTTTTGTATAACAGCCAAAGATGAAGCTGAGACATTAATCGACGAAGAAAAACTTAGTTAACCAAGACAGTGCGAGCAGCATGATGTCACAAATTAAAGCAAAGGTTCAAATTACGCTGTTATTGTTAAGTTAACATGATGTTCTCATCATTTTGTTATTGTACAATAAAAAGGTAACATGATACACAAGAATTTTGGCGAATAACCTTTTTCGTAGAATATCCAGAATTGCCAACTCGTGCATTATACATGTAACTGTCTTCTCTAGATGATATTCATTTATATTTGCAGTTAATCTCTAATATTTATAAAATTACCTGTATATTTCCAGTTTTGGCCGCTCGCGGAAAGTTTGCTGATAAAACAATTATTCCTGATTCAGGTATTTGTACCACCCTTGTCCATAATACTTTTCGTTCACTGCGAGTTTCCGGTTGAGGCATGTGTCTCTTTGGCATGACTTGACCACCACTACCAGATGATTCAGGACTAACGATAACGGTTACAAAATATGTCACTGTGATGTTCACTACACCTAAAGGTGGTTTTATTGGACTGTCATCATGTTGTGTTGCCCGCAACTAAAATCACATTCATAACATAACATGTAATATGAACAAATTTGATAATTTTAATTAAAGAAGATGATATAACTACGTCAACTCGAAAGTCATCGAAAAACAAAAAGGATACAATAAATCGAAAAAACATCTAGACTTCAACATTCGGGGTTTTCTCTATAAATACAATAAAAAAAAAAGCTGTAAGCCGCCCAGAGATTATATTTCTAACTTAATTTCTCCCCGTGAAAATTTAAATTTAAAGACAAGAACAATGTTGCATTTGCAATATACAACTCTTAATTAGCTTAACACATAAAAAACTTATTTCGTACAATAAGAAATAAATTTCAACGACATTGACGATGCATACTTTTTTTTATATCTATTACATATGATTATTACTTGTCAAACGTTTATGTTATGCACACAATGGATATGCGCCTACCCTATTGCAGTCTATTGGTATTTGAATTCAGAAATATGCGGATAAGATAAAGCACCATGACTTTAACTGTTATAAGGAAAATACCAACATAAGAATTGCCTGAATCCGTTGTAGTTATAGTTTACTGACCTGTAATAAATCACATTAGAAGTTAATCTAGAACCATCACAACGGAAAATATTTTCAAGGAATGTCAGGGCTGTGCTTCAATAATATTTAAATAAAAAATGTTTTAAAACATATGTTGGATCTAACTTTTTCAAAAATTATAACATTTCGATAACAATAAAATACTTACAATTATGGCATATTTCATACTCGGTTTGAAAACAGAAGGCATTCTAGGAGAGAAATTGAGTTTTTCCGGTGTATTATAAATTCGAACAGAGCCTTTGTCCTCTGCCGAAACACCAGTAATGGATTCAGTAACTTTAGCTATGACTTCTATGTAAGTTCCAAGTGTAGGAACCACTTCACTCATCAAAACCCGGACTGTTGCCTTTCCTTTTATCTATAAAGTAACAATTATATTACAATTATTTCTGAAAGATTGGTGTTATCTACAAAGTAACACTTATTTTACAATTATTGCTGAATGATTGGTGTGAAAATGATTGATGTTAATTGAAAAAAAACTTTATATATTTTGTTAGTCCGGAGCTCTTTTCTGGTTTTATATTCATTATATATGCCCCAACCCTAAAAATGAAAGACAAGAATGTACATTAAGTAGTTTGAATTTGAAGCGTGAAGAGCTGAATTTATAAGAGCAGCAAAATTAAATAATCTGATTGTAAAATTTCATAAAACGTTGAAAGATTTTGAGCTCAAACATCACCGATCAAAACACTGATATGTATCTTTTTTGACTGTAGTGATCAGTTAATTGAAATATTTACTTTTGCTACAGTATTTTTGTCCATAATTACATCAACAATGTATTTCTGTTTAATCATTCTGACCTATACATGTCTCTTTTGTTTGCTGTGATGTTCAAATGCACTTTCTGTTGCGTATTTCCTAAAAGACCCTAAATGTTAGCTCATTTCATAAGCTAATGTTTAGGTTTAAGAGTATAAAGATAAATTTAACGTTGTTTAGAAATAAAATTGTTTGCAACAAATAAACCTTAAATTTCTTCACAATCTGTTTTTCAGTCGTCCATCTTCGTTTCATTGTCACTTCTGCGTCCCCTTGTACTGGCTTTCCAAACGTATACCTAAACATTATTTAAAAATGAACCATTGTTAGTATTTACAAACATTTATCTCCAGATTTTTTTTAAATTGAACGACCCTTATAACCTTTATGCAAGTTTTTATGATGTTGTGTTACATTTCCTGTCCTATACCACAGAAGCGTGTGTATTCTATATGAAGGTAGTCAGGTCTGAATGGTTACATTATATGGCAGCTAGGTCTTAGTATTATGAAACGCTTTAAACTTGCTTAAGATAATGTGAGCATTTTTTGTTTTCTTTTTTATTTTGATATACGTAAAAGGTCAAATAGCTAAAATAATCTTACTTGCTTTAAACATGATCTTAACTTTTTCATTTGTACAAGGACAGCATTCGTAAATATAAATCAACGTGAAGACACCTTCAGGTATTTCACATTCAATCTTTAATGGTTATACTATATACAAAGCACAAAAATGTCGCCATTCACCGCAAAAGCAAAACATTATTTTAAGCAGACTTATTCACAAGAGATATACTATTATACTAGACTACGGTCTTTGCGTCGGAAATGAAGACATTCATTCTCAAACCAGTTATTGTAATGATATGGGTTATGTTCTTTTCGTATAATTTATGATGGCATGATACTAAACCCTTAACCGGAGGGTTTTTGGCTAAATGTCATATGATGAAGACATAATCTTTCGATAGTTTAGTTGATGTCTCGAGCTTGCATGTTAGTAACTGCTAGTCGTCCTCTGTAAATTTATGTTGATCATTGTCATTTTGCTGAGTTTCTTTTGTTACCTAATCTAACATTGGACTCGGGCTTCTTTTAAACTAAGTGTTTCTGTGCGTATTGCTGTGTGTGTGTTTACATAACATTGACCATAAGTATAGAGGGAGGGTTTGGGATCTCACAAAACATGGTTCCAAGTCAGGAACCTCTAGTGTTTGTTAATCTGTGTGTTTTCTTTTTAAATGTTTGCTCATTTACTTATGGTTCAGCTGAAGCCCGCCTCCGTGAGCGGGATTTTGTCGCTGTGTTAAAGACCCATAGGTGGCCTCGTGTTGTTTTTTGCTCTTTGATTGGGTTGTTGTCTCTTTGACACATTCTCCGTTTCCTTTTCGACTATAACAGGCTCTAGCAATATCAATAATATTGATATACACATGTAGTTTTAGATATAAACTTCACATGTTTATTTCACGCTTAATGTAACGTTAATGTTATTGATGCAATCTCAATCAAGCTTAAGGATGTTTGCTTCTCTGTTTCAAAATAACAAGCTTTTTAAAAGACTGTTACAAATTGATAGTATATAAATAATGGAACTTAGAAAGAAGAAAAAAATGACAGGACTGTGTCTTTGTTTTTGAGGTGTAATCAATGGAAAAATTGGCGGGAAATGATTCTCTCTAGATTTTTCATACATTTAACAATGGCACCTTTTTTCTTTCAAAAATTATGAAAAAATAGCAAGGATTTTACAAGATTTTCAAAAACTATATGTAATAAAATTATGAAAAGAAAAGCAGGGTTTGCGGGCAAAGTTTTTAATGGCGCTACATGGTTAAAACCAGAGGATTTCGAACATCTGGCAAAAAATCAAAAACAAGAGTTGCGAACATCCTTAAGTGAATTGACCATTCCAACTGCTGGAGATTTGCCAGTGAATATCAACGTGACAATCATCAACAGTCAATAATTGTATATTACAAAGTCGTGTCGTTTGTTATTCGCATTTAATGTACTCTTTGTATTAATTGGAACTCGTTTGTTATTCCCATTGTATGTAATCATTGTATCAATTGTAATTCATTTGTTTTTTTCATTTAATGTACTCACTGTATTAATTGTAACTCGTTTGTTATTTACATTCAAACTGTATTAATTGTAACACGTTTAGTTTGTTATTTACATTAAATGTACTCACTCTATTAATTGTAAATCGTTTGTTATTTATATTAAATCTACTTAATGTATTAATTGTACCTCGTTGGTTAGTTACATTAAATATACTCACTGTATTAATTGTAACTCGTTTGTTATTTCCATTAAATATACTCACATTGTATTAATTTCAACTGTGAAGAATCTATCAGTTTTCAGTTTAAATGACGGCAATACAACATTTACTTCAAATTTAGGTAAAACTAAAATATCAAGAATAACATGCTTTTTGATCTTCGGCAAATTATTAATGCAAAAGGTATACACCATGGTTGTGCGTGTTTAATAAGACTTGTTTCCGTTGAAATGTATCATTTTGAAAAAGGAGTAACATTGTGTCCAAAAATCATTTTACACATTAAAGTATTTTTTATAAAATGTTTGTATTAAGTCTTGTTACTAACAATGATTAGATTCAAAGAGACGTTTATTTCATAATACTTATTTCTATAAATATACAAAAACCACACATTGTTTCAAAATATGAAGTTTATTTGTACAAGAATCAGAAACAGGTAGAATGCGCTGCCCTATCAACTTGATATATCAAAATATACGAGCGCCAAACGGTTTACTATTGGTTAAATATCATGTTCAGAACTAGCCCTTTATTACAAGTGTGTTCACCAATTTGGACTAGGTTAAAATCATTTATTTTGCTTATATTACCAATCACGAAGAGCGCACAGTGCAAATAATTATATGGAAGGAAGGATATATATATATCACATTCATTCATGGACAGTTGTATTGTACGCAACACAGAATTACTATAATTATAAATTTATCTAACAATTTAAATGTACTTTACAGGGCTTGTATTTCCTTGCATGATTTCCTTGTTAGTAGGTTACTGCTCACCAAGAAGCTATTAAACCAAGAGTTCCAAGTGGTGAAGTTGAACTCACTCCTTCGTAAATTCTACGGACACCATCACGAGTTAGTTGACCGTTATGGAATATCTGTTTCACAGATGACAACGGTTATATTCCAATTGTCGTAACTACAATCCCGTCCCCTTTTCCCCGAATGTGAACTACCGCATAAGACTTATCACCAGGTTCGAGCATGAGCAACACGACGGGTGCCACATGTGGAGCAGGATCTGTTTACCCTTCCGGAGCACCTGAGATCACCCCAGTTTTTGATTAGGTTCGTGTTGCTCTGTCTTTAGTTTTCTATGTTGTGTTCTTTGTACTGTTGTTTGTATGTTTGTTTTTTTCTTTTTTTATCGATGGCGTTGGCAATTTATTTTCGACTTATTAATCCAATAAAACGAAAGTGCTGTGATACTACTTTAAAGTTTTTGGTTGACCGTTATGGAATAACCGTTTCACAGATGATTTCGGATATGTTCCTTATGTCGTAACTACAATACCCTTCCCTTTTCACGAATGTGACTTACCGAATTAGACTATTTACCGGATTTGTAATAACATAAGCAACTCGACGGGTGCCACATGTGGAGCAGGATCTGCTTACCCTTCAGGAGCACCTGAGATCACCCCCAGTTTTTGGTGGGGTTCGTGTTGCTTAGTCTTTAGTTTTCTATGTTGTGTCATCTGTACTATTATTTGTCTGTTTGTCTTTTTATTTTTGGCCATGACGTTGTCAGTTTGTTTTCGATCTATGAGTTTGACTGTCCCTCTGGTATCTTTCGTCCCTCTTTTAAAGGGAAATATTGTTTTTCACTTCAGAATAACAAATTATATACTCACCAAGTCTTTTTACGTCAAAGCTTTTTGAAGTTTTTTCGGTCTGAAATCATACAATATACAATATAATGATTTCATTTCAACGAATCGTGTATCTTCCTAGGAAAAAATCTACGGAATACAAAATCTAGAACATGCAAACGCCAATGTACTACACTATTTCTAGGTAAAAGTAATTGGCAAATAACAGTCAAATGTTTAGAGAAAAGAAACAGTAATTTTAGAACTTTATTGACGTAATTGATTCCGTTTCATTAGTTGAAAATAAAATAATAACTTTTTGCTTCAAATGAATGTACTGATAGTGAATCATTGGTGTATATTTCCTCAGATATAATTTTCTTATACTTCGCCAGAAGATAGATTGTACATGCCTTAAAAGAAAACATAACAAAAGTATGGGTCACTGTGCCATTTTTCAAGCTAAAAAATTTGCATAGATTGTTCACTTTTTTTTTTGTGAATAAAAAGAAATCTATGAGATAGAATTTTGAAAAAAAAATATGAGAAGATAATTTTTAAAATATGCTTTAAGAAAACCAAAAGAAAAATGACGTCACCGACTTTGTTTTCTTGCTACAAGTAAACATTTAAAACTTCTTTATCATTCTTTTATAACAAAATTACAATTTGAGTTATATCCCCTTAAATGGCTCAGTTGACAATTTGATTCGAATAAACACAAATATTTGGTATTTGATAAATAAAGGCAACAGTAGTATACCGCTGTTCAAAAGTCATAAATCGATTGAGAGAAAACAAATCCGTGTTACAAACTAAAACCGAGGGAAACACATCAACTATAAGAGGAAAACAAAGAAACAGCAGAAACACTGAGGTGCAACAAAAACAAACGCCAACATACATAGAAAGGAACTATTTGATAACAACTGCCATATTTCTGACTTGGTACAGGACATTTTAAGAAAAAATGGTGGGTTGAACCTGGTTGTATGGCTAGCCAAACCTCCCGCTTATATGGCAATGTTAAAAAATATCGCTAAAATGACAACACTACGTGACAGAATTACAGCACAAACACACGCAAGAACACTCATCACAGAGATAAATAATATAATAGTCGATACAACATGTAAACCGCAGAATAACAACAAACACCTTCCATTAATGACAGACAGCATAGAACATCACAAACAGTGGCGTTTTTTTGTAACGAATATATAATCTTGAAATTCATACAATTATTTTTACTAGTCCAAACAATTATCATAATAATTGCGGTATTGAAAGGCAATTTTATAATTACTTGGACTACAAACGATAAGACACAACACATTATCTATAATCAGTCTAGTTGTCTCATTGTCACTTATACCACATCTTCATATTTATAACCCATTAATTGCCCATATGTCTCAAAATTTGCAGGATAAAGCAACAAACCAGACATTTAGAACTGCTATCTCACAATCCAAGATGGCGGTATACAGTTAATCTACCTTATATAATTAGTTTCACCAGGATCGCTAAAACCAAACTACCTCAATAAATGTATAAATACATAAAGTAGACACAGCGTTAGTTAGTTAAAAAGAAACTTCGACTCCCGAGGGTGATTGGTATCTTTTTTAAGATTCAATGCTTATATATTGTGTCTTTTATTTAAGCTATTGTTGTAATGTCATTCCAAAGTTAAAGTTCTTTCATGAATTGAATTTTTTAATCATTGAGTTCAAATAACCTCCAAATTGTACTGAATGGTGCACTGTCATTAGATTTATACGAAATTTCCATTGAATGATAAGGAATCTGAAAGGTATCTTTAATTTACAAAATAAAGCATATTTGAACTGATAAGAAAAATATATAAATGCATGTATGTTACTGAACCTATAGGAAAAAACTTAGTCAGGGCCACATAGTAGCAATTTGAGAATATGCATTTGTAAAAATGTGTATTAAATCAGTGGAAATCACCCTCAATATATATATAAAAAAAAAATAATGAACAAATTAATGTACACATTTTCTACTACATGCGTTAATTATATATAAAAAATGACAAAAATGAAAATCTTTACTTCCAACGTTAACTCGACAACTCATCTAAACCTCGCGCCTACTAACTTACAGTAAACGAATTTCGCAAATTTCAAGAAATTTATATGTGACGTCACATTGTGCGTCGATCTCTTCGGCTAACATATAATACGTTGTTCGGCTGTGCCTTTTTTATGTGCTGATTTAGGTTGTTTTACGTATTCGATTTTATTCTGTAGTTAGTCACCACTTCGGTGTTAACATGTATATCTATTATATAGTCATTTTTATAAATTTACTGTTTGCAAAAGTATGAATCATTCTAAATACTAAGGATTTTCTTATCCCAGGCCATTTTTATGTTATAGTTCGTTTCTGTGTGTGTTACATTTTAATGTTGTGTTTCTGTTGTGTCGTAGTTCTCCTCTTATATTTGATGTGTTTCCCTCAGTTTTAGTTTGTAACCCGGATTTGTTTTTTTCTCAATCGATTTATGAATTTCGAACAGCGGTATACTACTGTTGCCTTTATATATAACCTTAGCCGTATTTGGCACAACTTTTTGGAACTTTTGGTCCTCAATGCTCTTCAACTTTCTACTTGTTTTGGCTTTCGAACTTTTTTGATCTGAGCGTCACTGATGGGTCTTATGTAGACGAAACGCGCGTCTGGCGTATTAAATTATAAGCCTGGTACCTTTTGATAGCTATTATTTGTGTGTGTCTCTGTGCTGTATGTTCTCTCATTTATTTGTATTGTAGTCCTGTCATGTAATCTTGTCATGTTAATGTTATATTTAACATTGCCATATAAGCGGGAGGTTTGGCTAGCCACAAAATCAGGTTCAACCCACCATTTTTTCTTAAAACGTCCTGTACCAAGTCAGAAAAATGGCCATTGTTATATTATAGTTCGTTTCTGTGTGTGTTGCATTTTAGTGTTGTGTTTCTGTTGTGTCGTTGTTCTCCTCTTATATTTGATGTGTTTCCCTCAGTTTTAGTTTGTAACCAGGATTTGTTTTTTTCTCAATCGATTTATGAATTCCGAATAGCGGTATACTACTGTTGCCTTTATTAAGGACGCTATCACGAGTTGGATGACCATTATGGAATATCTGTTTCACAGATGACGACGGATATGTTCCAATTGTCGTTACTAAAAACCCGTCACTTTTAACCGGAATATGACCTATCAAATTAGACATATCACCGGGTTTGTACTAAAATGAGCAACACGACGGGTGCCACATATGGAGCAGCATCTGCTTACCATTCCGAAGCACCTGAGATCACATCCAGTTTTTGGAGGGGTTCGTGTTGCTCAGACTTTAGTTTTCTATATTGTGTTTTGTGAACTGTTGTTTGCCTGTTGGTCTTTTTCTTTTTTAGCGTTTTAGTGTTTGACCTATTAGTTTGAATGTCCCTTTGATATCTTTTGCCTCTATTTTGTTATATGTACAAGCTTTTTTGCGTTCATTTTAGCAGCGTTTATCATAATTTAGTATTTATTTCTGTATATTACAAGTTATGACTGACGAATCAATCGGAATTAATCCTTAAACATACCTGTCAACCTCTGCAAATGAAAATGCAGGTTATGACCTACCTTGAGGAAGAAAAGGTCAGGTCATAACGCGTACGAACGATTCTTAGTTGATTTCTGATAAAGAACTTAACGTCATCTACTTTATTCAAAATGAGTTTACTATTACAAACTAATAAGATCATATTTTTTTTTATTGTAGAAGAACATTTGACAAAACTTTCTTCTTTTGATTTAAACATGAGGGTTGACATTTGATTTAAACATGAGGGTTGACATTTGATTTAAACATGAGGGTTGAGTTTTTATTTAAACATGAGGGTTGACATTTGATTTACACATGAGGGTTGACATTTGATTTAAACATGAGGGTTGAGTTTTTATTGAAACATGAGGGTTGACATTTGATTTAAACATGAGGGTTGAGTTTTTAATTAAACATGAGGGTTGAGTTTTTAATTAAACATGAGGGTTGACATTTGATTTAAACATGAGGGTTGACATTTGATTTAAACATGAGGGTTGAGTTTTTATTTAAAGATGAGGATTGACATTTGATTTAAAAATGAGGGTTGACATTTGATTTAAACATGAGGGTTGAGTTTTTATTTAAACATGAGGGTTGACATTTGATTTAAACATGATGGTTGACTTTGTATTTAAACATGAGGGTTGACTTTTGATTTAAACATGAGGTTTAACTTTTGAGTTAAACATGAGAGTTGACTTTTGATTAAAACATGAGTGTTGACTTTTGAGTTAAACATGAGGGTTGACCTATGATTTAAACATGAGGGTTTACATTTGATTTAAACATGAGGGTTTACTTTTGATTTAAACATGAGGGTTGAACATGAGGGTTGACATTTGATTTAAACATGAGGGTTTACTTTTGATTTAAACATGAGGGTTGACATTTTATTTAAACATGAAGGTTGCCATTTGATTCAAACATGAGGATTGACTTCGGTTGAAGTTACTCAAATTACTAGTAAGAGTTTCAATCGAATGCTACTGGTAACTCTGCAACGTCATCATTTCGACTTTTAACCAACCCAACCCTGGCTGCATTTCGACAATCAATGTCCCTTCAGTGATGCTCGAGACCAAAATATTTGAAAATCCAAAACTTAGTTCAAACGTCCAAGAGCTTATTAAACCAAATAAATGATTAAAACAAATCTGGAAAAGGCAGTGCTTTAAATGAGAGAGACATATTCTTTCATTTAAAATGATATCAAAATTTTATAGCAGCAAACTTTAATCAAACAATATCTGTATTTTCATTATATGACCCAAGTTTTGGCTACTGGGCCAGTTATGAAAATATTTGATTTTATTTTTGGTTTGAAATGTATATATATTAAAATACTAGCCTATTGGCAAATGTAAAAGCTGATTTGCTTAAAGGTCATCATATACATACACAAGTTTGGACATTATCATTTTGCATTAACAGCTTATTCAAAAGTCAAGGCTAACCTTATGAAGTATTAAATATTCAGACAAAGGAACTGTCCTGACAATTTTCTATTCTTTTATATTTTACAAATTATACTTCAACAAACAAACATGCTTATACAATGTCTAACAAAAGTCTTTGAAGTTTTGTCATTTTCTATGAGCAATTGACGTATTGATAAATCCATCAATAACATACAGAAATACTTCATTTTGTTTTGTTTGCTTTATTTTTTAACATTGGCAAATAATTTTTAGGCAAATGAAATATAAATCGAACCCATAAAGTTGGTGGACCTGAATGGGGGTGATAATTCATACTTTTAACTTATAATGTTGTTCACCATACTTTTTACTTATAATGTTGTACAGCATACCTTTTACTTATAATGTTGTACAGCATACCTTCACTTATAATGTTGTTCAACATACCTTTTACTTATAATGTTGTACAGCATACTTTTTATTTATAATGCTGTTCACCATACCTTTTACTTATAATGTTGTTCACCATACCTTTTACTTATAATGTTGTACAGCATACCTTCACTTATAATGTTGTTCACCATACCTTTTACCTATAATGTTTTTCACCATCCTTATAATGTTGTTCAGCATACCTTTTACTTATAATGTTGTACAGCATACCTTCACTAATAATGTTGTTCACCATACCTTTTACTTATAATGTTTTTCACCATCCTTATAATGTTGTTCACCATACCTTTTACTTATAATGTTGTACACCATACCTTTTACTTATAATGTTGTTCACCATACCTTTTACTTATAATGTTGTACAGCATACCTTCACTTATAATGTTGTTCACCATACCTTTTACTTATAATGTTTTTCACCATCCTTATAATGTTGTTCAGCATACCTTTTACTTATAATGTTGTACAGCATACCTTCACTAATAATGTTGTTCACCATACCTTTTACTTATAATGTTTTTCACCATCCTTATAATGTTGTTCACCATACCTTTTACTTATAATGTTGTACACCATACCTTTTACTTATAATGTTGTTCACCATACCTTGTATTTATAATGTTGGACAGCATACCTTCACTTATAATGTTGTTCACCATACCTTTTACTTATAATGGTGTACACCATACCTTTTATTTTAAATGTTGTTCACCATACCTTTTGCTTATAATGTTGTACACCATACCTTTAACTTATCATGTTGTTCACCATACTTTTTACTAATAATGTTGTTTACCATACCTTTTACTTATAATGTTGTACAGCATACCTTCATTTATAATGTTGTTCGCCATACCTTTCACTTATAATGTTTTACACCATATCGTTTACTTATAATGTTGTTCACCATATCTTTTTCTTATAATGTTGCACAGAATACTTTTTACTTATAATGTTGTTTACCATATCTTTTACTTATAATGTTGTTCACCATACCTTTTACCTATAATGTTGTTCACCATACCTTTTACTTATAATTGTGTTCTCCATACCTTTTACTTATAATGTTGTACAGCATATCTTTTACTTATAATGTTGTTCAAAATACCTTTTACTTATAATGTTGTTCAAAATACTTTTTACTTATAATGTTGTTCACCATAGCTTTTTCTTATAATATTGTACATAATACCTTTTACTTATAATGTTGTACAGCATACCTTTTATTTATAATTTTGTTCACCATACCTTTTACTTATAATATTGTTCAACATACTTTTTACTTATAATGTTGTTCACCATACCTTTTTCTTATAATATTGTACACCATACCTTTAACTTTTATTTATAATTTGTTCACCATACCTTTTACTTATAATGTTGTTTACCATGCCTTTTACTTATAATGTTGTTTACCATACCTTTTATATATAAGGTTGTGCAGCATACCTTTTACTTAAATTTTGTACAAGATAGCTTTTGCTTATAAATTGTGAAAAATACATGTTACTGAAAGTGTTGTACACCATACTTTTGATTTATAAAATGTACAACATAACTTTTACTGATGATGTAAAACATACCTTTTGTTCTGTTCTGATCGTCCATGTTCCTAAATTTGTTAAAGTTGAAAGTTGAAATGATCCAGCAAAAACACCAAATGCAGGCTTTACTTTAAGATACTGCTTTACTCTGTTATTTTTGGGATCCTGAAATGAAAGCATGCCTCGTTGATACTTCAATATATCTATGAATGCCGGGACATTTTTACCCCTTCCATCTTTCTTTCATCGATAAAATTTAACACAACTGCCAAAATTATGAAAGTAACGTTCAATTATTAAGATATTCTGAAAAAAATTATTTAATAATATATATAAGAAGATTTATGGTATGAGTGCCAATGAGACAACTCTCCATCCAAGTCACAATTTGTTAAAGTAAACCATTATAGGTCAAAGTACGGCCTGATACTTCCTGCCTTCGTATCATTTAGCTTGATAGAGTCGGGAAACAAAAGGACTCACAAGGAAAACTTAAAGTTTGTCTTACCTGAATGAACATATCCAAAGATTCATTTCGGACTATTAAACTAGGATCAGTACCGAATACTCTAAACTGAACTGTTGTAAAAAATGAATGTAGAACAATGATAATTATAGAGAAAAAAAAAGGATAAAAGTAGTTGTTACGATAGAAAAGAACAAATACAAATATCATGTATATAACATTCAATGAAACAGCAACCCAGCAAAACAAAATATTTTAAAAGAAATATATAGGTCAACATATAATATTTGTGAAATATCTATTTTTCCTTTAAAAATACAATTATAAAAATATGTTCTTTTTCTTATGTTTCTTTCAACTTAAATATAAAGTTATTTAAAAAAATCATGCATCCTTGTAAAATGTTGAAAGAAAAAAATTATTGGCAATTTAACATTTTTTTTCTGATTGGTGATCTCATTCATTTAATCAACTAGCATATCCATACTAAACGGACAGCAGATACTTTCTAGTGTGTTTTATATACGAAAATAAAAAGCGTTGTAGTTATGGTTATGATAGTCCGGTTTAAGATATGATACTGTATAGTCATTTAAAAAAATGTCAGGAAATCCTGTCAGGTACATGTAATACTTAGTTTATCAATGAAACACAATTCAATTCCAATATTGAGAAATGTACCTAAGTCTCCAGGCTTATAAATAGCTTTATCAGTTTGAATAAAGATAGAGGTCGCTTTTGTAGTTGCTTGTATTCTTGTTACTGTTTTATCAAACGAGAGTCCTCCAGAAACTTTGACTTTCATCTTGTAATCCTGTCCAGCAGGAATAGTATCGGGTACCTTCATTAAAGAAAAAAAAACACTCAAATCAGTTAATATATTCTTTATATAAACTATTAACTATCTCAATACACTAATCAAATAGTGCTTATCTATTGTGATTTGTTAGCATATGCCAATGTATCATTTGATTTGTAATCATATGCCAATGTGTCCTTTGATTTGTAATCATATGCCAATGTAACCTTTGATTTGTAATCATATGCCAATGTAACCTTTGATTTGTAATCATATGCCAATGTAACCTTTGATTTGTAAGCATATGCCAATGTATCCTTTGATTTGTAATCATATGCCAATGTAACCTTTGATTTGTAATCATATGCCAATGAAACCTTTGATTTGTAATCATATGCCAATGTATCCTTTGATTTGTAATCATATGCCAATGTATCCTTTGACTTGTAATCATATGCCAATGTATCTTTTGATTTGTTATCATATGCCAATGTAACCTTTGATTTGTAAACATATGCCAATGTATCATATTGATTTGTAATCATATGCCAATGTATCCTTTGAACATTTGAAGTCACAAGAATTTTTTAGCGTATTTCTTGTCATAAATATTTAAAAATGCCATTTGCTATGAGTCGCACCAATTTGAAGGACGACCACTGACGTCATTTATTTCGTTGAATAATGAATAAAAGGAAATTTAGACCATTTTTAAGTTTTTATAAGGAGAATGTCATTTGTTGCCACACGTAAAAAATAGAACACTAGCTTTTTCTTATCTCGGTAGGGTAAATATTGAGAAAAGATTCCAGGGATGCAATCAAAAACTATAGAAAAGATTCCAGGGATGCAATCAAAAACTATAGAAAAGATTCCAAGGATGCAACCAAAAACTATAGAAAAGATTCCAAGGATGCAATCAAAAACTATACAAAAGATTCCAGGGATGCAATCAAAAACTATACAAAAGATTCCAGGGATACAATTAAAAACTATACAAAAGATTCCAGGGATGCAATCAAAAACTATACAAAAGATTCCAGGGATGCAATCAAAAACTATACAAAAGATTCCAGGGATGCAATCAAAAACTATACAAAAGATTCCAGGGATGCAATCAAAAACTATTGGTGATACCTCTGATGTGTTGATATTATACTGAAATAATCAAAGATGATATCAAGCAATATTTAATTCTCACTTGTTACGAAAGCTATCATCGACATATAAAAATTGCTGTACATAAAATTGAACTTACGTTTATTTTGACCACTGCAGGTCGTCCTGAAATTTAAGTCACAAGACCTTGATCAGAAATTCAGTATTCAACTAGTGTTAATCAAAACAATATGCATTTATGAACAACGCTACAGCTAGTCAATAATTATGGTATTGGCATCTTTAAACATGCACAAATTAAGCAAGAATGATGGACTTCTTATGTGAATCACCAAAAGAAGATACAGCAAACGAGTTGTCAATTATTCGATGTAAATATTAATTTCATTTAAAATGACTTAAAATAATAAATGTAGTCGTTATATATAAGACACCACTATCCCATGTTAAGGGAGGGTTGAGCGCTCACAATCATGTTTCATCCCGCTACATTCTATATTTCCCTGTCTCAGGTCGGGAGCCTGAAATTCAGTGGCTGTCGTTTGTTGTTGTATATCATATTTGTGTTTCGTAAAATGTGTTGTTATTAATGAGGCCGTTAGTTTTCTCGTTTATATTGTTTCACATTCTTCATGTCGGGCCTGATTATACGGTATGGGTTTTTTCTCATTGTTGAAGGCCATAAGTTGGCCTACCATTGCCTATAATTGCCTACCACTTCATTTTATCCGTGGTGAATAGTTTTCTCATTGGCAATCATACCACATCTCTACGTTTTTGTAAAAGCGTAACACAAGAATCCAATTTGTTTTTCCACAAAATTTGAATTACCCAAAATCTAAAGAGAGTTCACTAGCAGCACATCAAGCATACAACCCTAAATGATGACAAAGCTAACTGAAATATAGTTTTGAATTCAAAAACCATATATACCTAACAAAATGTCATTCGAAGAAGTATTAATGCATTTTCATCTAATTATTGATTAAGTATTTCTAATTCAAGTTCGGTGGCAAATATCTTACTTTATTTAGAATAATTAGCGTCGTATTTTGACTGACGCGGGGGAAATGAAAATGGTTGGTTTGAATCAACCAATTACAGCCATTTGCAGTATTTATTCTTTTCCGATGAATTTAAATGTGCTGAAATCGGATCACTTCACCCTATACAATGGACAGACATGAATGAGCTGTTGGACATTGCCACCATTTTCAGTTTTGTTGTCATAATAGTTCAAGGTGCATTAATATGATTCATTTACACTTTTATAGTAAAAGTAAATGTAAGAATGTACTCACGATTACTATTCTTTTTAAATGAAAAAGGGAAATGCATAACTTAAAGAAAAGTAAAATTAAGAACATATAATGTAAGGGAACATGAGGCAACAATTTAGATAATTAAGTTTTGGAAAATGCCTATACTAAGTCAGGAATAAGACAGTAGTCTTCCATTCATTCCGTTGGTCGATAAAGTCTTACGTTTGATTTTTTAACGCGTGCTTGCATCTCATATATGGCAATGACATTTCCATCTCTAGGAAGAAACATACTCTCTGCCCCATTGTAAGGCTTTCACACCTCTGATTTCATGGGCTACGGTGCATCATCACAACCACTGGAATACAGACTCTGATTTAAGAAAGCTCATACAGAATGTTGCGGGATTTAACATGTTTGTGTACGCCCAACCCTCCCTCAACATGGTATTTACTTTCATCCGGAACGCTCAAACTTAACATTTAAACGCAAAGGAAAACTAAATGATCAAGCACTAAAACTAAAGCACTGAATAATTGTTCCTTTCGATTATTTTTTTTCTCTTAAGCCGTTTAGTGTTGATGCTTATTTCATTTGTTTTCTTTTAATGTCTACTCACGCATTGAAACTATTGACTCCCTTTTAGTTGCTAATTTGGTATTGTCTTTGTCCAAAAGTGTAACCACTACATTAGCCCCTCGTTCAATTGGATTAATAGGTGCTATATAGATATCAGCCGTTGAACCAGCTCGTATTTGACGTGGTACCGTCACAATATATGTACTTGAAGTTGAACACAGAAAGAATATCATAATGGTTGTAATGCTATGAGACTTTTAAAATGACACTGCTTGCTTTCAGTCACTTCAAATAAAAACGGTATTGAATATCTATGGGTTTTTACGAACATTCATTTCTGTTTAAGGTTTTGATTTTTTGTTTTGTTTCGTTTATTTAATTGCATTGCATTACAATATTTTGTTTTTATTTTTTTGCTCTGTTTTATTTATTTTCATTTTGTTTTGTTTTTCGTTTTCGCTTTTTGTTTGCTTTGCTTTGGTTGTCTATGTTATGCCGTGTTTTTTTTTTATATCTTTTGACTTATATCTTAAACTTCTTTCTGTTTATTTGATCGACGGTCGGCTTTGTGTCTATTTGGTCGACGGTTGGCTTCGTGTCTATTTGGTCGGCAGTTGGCTTTGTGTCTATTTGGTCGACGGATGAAATTCAAATATCTTATTGTATTTTGAATCAGATCAGAATTGTGCCTCATATAAATAATAAGTCTTGACCACTAACAACATGTATGGTATAGTGCAATTACTTACTTTTTCGCCCAGGCAGGACCAATGACACATAACAGTAGACCGATTATTAGTCTCGTCATGTCCTGAATTAATGTATTATTATCTGCAAATAAGCATGTAAATCATATTTATATAACATATTTATATTTGAGAATACAAAATGTCCCATGTCACATTATGGAACATACGTACCTTATTAAGGTTATACCTGGTAAACGGTAAAAAGATAAAGCTCTAAACTATAATTTTCATAATGTTTAGTCATCCATTACAAATGTATATACATTGAATTTAATGTTACTTCGAACTATCCTATTAAGCATGGGAAATGGTTGAGTTGTAAAGCAGGTGATGCATATTTTAAAGATCAAACATAGAAAGGAGGATGACAAAAACTGAGGAAAGTTCTAATTCAAAAGACTAAGTACGAGTGGTTTCCATGTACTTATCAAATAGGACCATTGTAATAGTCTAGTAAGCAATTATTTCAATTATTAGAATCGCCTGCACATCGTCAATCAAAACCATTGTTGGTGCATTTTGCTTTAATGAATTAAGATTCGAATGAAACTCACTCTCGCGCTCCCATAATAAAGCTATTTTTCCTGTGTTTGAAAAAGGAAGCCTACTTATTTAAATGGCATTTTATTTCACAAAACTTTGATGAATTAGTTTTTATTTTTTAAGTATTTCTTTTTTCAAAGAATTAAACATGCATTTTAAGATAGTTATTTATTTCAATATTATTCAAGTATGAAATTAATGAGAACATTGTTTGCCTTTCTAAAATGAATTAATTCCCAGTGCTTGATATGTATGCTCTTCTGTATTTTTAAAGTTCTGGTGTATTTATTCTTGAGATAACTTATCTTATGTGCCACGTCATTCTCTCAACTTGAGGGGTATGTAGGTGACCTGTTGCAAGGCAAAAGTTCTGTCCCTGTCCATTATGCCCTCATTTTCCAGTGGTAGTCCAAATTTCCTCGACCTTCATTCCGGACGGCCTCTATTACAGGACTTACCTATTGTAGTTATTGTTAATTTGTTCTCGGTCTGAGCATGAATGAAATATTTGGAACTGGACAATTAACAACCAAAAATCAATCAATCAATCAAACAATCATTCTCCATTTCTCCTTGTATTCCTTTTAAACAAAAGAATTGTGTCTTGACCATATAAAAGGCTCTTTATTGCCTTTATTCCCAACAACATTTGAACAAAAAGACACATGAATTGTCATATATGTCATTTGGTCAACTTCTGTGTCTTTGAGTCTCTGGTGAAGAGAAAGCTAACGCTTAGCACTTATGATGTTCTTAGGGTATGCACATTGATTTAAGAAAAAGCGAAAATATAATTTGAGTATTTTACCCTCGTCCCCCTTTGTTATTTTTTTTTTTTATCTCTATCACGTTAAAGAGACAGAAAACAAAACTATTCAATATAATTGTTTAAGAGAAAAAAAACTGTATTGTCAATATCAAAATTACAATTCAAAGTATACTTGCACTTATTGAAAGAAGACCCAAAGTATTTGATAAAGTGATATGGAAATCATGCCTTGTTATACATGTACACAAATATTTTTCCAGGATGCGAAAAAAAACTCTATTGTTTGTGTTAGCTAAGAGAGGGGGTATAAAAATTAAATAAATACATTGTCTTAAAAAAGTTTTTTTTTAATACTACTAACCTCATAAAAGCAGAAAGATTTTCTAGTTGCCAATTGCAAAAAACAAAACTTACAAAAAGGGGTGTTTTTCATCTGTTTTTTGTTTTCAGTAAAGTTTTTTTTAATTGATGACGGGTTACTGCTGAACCAGCAAACATGGGCAATGTTGCCACAAGAACTAAATTTTGTATCTATTTTTACTTGTTCTATCTGTTAAGGAAACACAATTACACAAATAATTTGATTTTCACTTGTTTACATTTACAACTCTCGGGAAACCATATAGATTAGAAAAGGTGATTCTTTTACATCATAAACATTTTTATTTACATACATTAGCATATGCTGTAATAAAAAATATCGCTATTTTGCAAAATTTTCCTTTGATCTTACTGACTGATAATTTCCTTCTCAGCACAGTAGAGTGATATGAAAAATTATCGCTAGAAACTAAGGGCGCATGTGCCGTTGTCTATGTAAACATCAACGTCGTCATAGGCAAAATAGCGATAAACAGATTATGATTGGTCATCTCAACTCGATTACTTTTCTCAATTTCGCCGTACCGGCTCAAGCGAGAAAAATCAATCTCGTTGAGATGACCAACGATAATCTATAATTCCCTTTTGAAGACCATAAAATAAAAACATCTAAACAGTTTTATCACGGATATACAAAGTTATTGCTCGCATATGTTTTAATAGACACATAAACCAGAATGATAGATTCCCAGGTTTTGACAGTTGTGAATACTGGCTTATCCTAAACGCCAAACTATATTTATTGTGCAATTTTATCACAAAAATGTGATGGTTTAGGGGAAAACATTACAAAACTAATACTTTTCTTTTTCTGTTCAGTGTTTTTGAGAATTCCTTTAGGAAAACATAAATTTCGGCCTTAACTGTCCCGATTTTGGAAGAATAAAACTATATTAATCCGATTATCAATTCATGTGTTTTGTGGGTTGAATGAAGTGTAAGAAAATTGTCCTCCAGTTTTCAACCCGGACCCCTTGAAACTTAAGCTAAAAAGATTGCAAGCATATGGAATGTATACACCTGCTATTATTGAAATCCTTGAGGATTTATTTCCTTTTTCCAGTCATTGGAAATTAGTCATCATAGTTTTCGGTTAAATAACACTATTAGTTTTGTGTAACCATCTCTTCCTCCATATGCAGTTTTCAACCCAGATTGTTACTTCAAAGAAAGATCGCACACATAATTAAGTTGCACACTTGCTTTTATAGAATTACTATTGTTTGAGGAAGCTTCTTCGTATTTTCCAACCTTAGACCCAGGTGCTTGAAGAATGGACCCACTTTTTCTATTTTTTTTTTGTTTTTGTGTGTTTTGGTAAATATTATAACATTTTAACTTTTTTCATGTATATAATGTGTCCTGCTTTTTTCTTTTGTTTACAATAGTTATAAATTTTGACATCCTTTTATCATAATAGTGTTTTAGAATTAAATAGCAGGACACATTAGATAAATGCTAAGTGCAAATAAGTTGAAAATGTAATGTAGAATATTTAATAAAAAAAAACAAAATTATATTTAAGACAAAAATGAGGGGGTTCATTCCCCAAGCGACTGTAAACTTAAAAACTGTTTCGTATTTTTAATAAATAGTAATTTGTCAGTGAAAATTTTAAAAGATTTAACAATTTTTTAACTCAGAGATCTTTAAGATTTCACAGAGAGTTTGCAAACCTATTGAGGTTGTACTCCTTTCATTTTAAGATTGTTTGAGTATTTTTTGTCATTTTGCCATTCTATATTTCCATGTATTTTTTAAAATGTTCATCACAGACTTTTCCATTGTTAAAGAAACAATCAGTGCAACCCAGCTGACAATTGCCAAAAGCAGAAACGCATTTTCCATTCTTTGCAAGATTCACCTATAGCTACACACTGATATGATAGACATTTTCAATCAGAAATTAAAAGTGAAGGTTGTCTTTTTGAAATGTATATAAACTCACTCTTACTAAATCCAAAGATAAACGACCTTTTTAGACATTGACAATGACACTTATTAAGGTAATTTATATATCGAAGTTAATGATAAACCGAATGTTTTCTCCTTCTCTATTGTTAACTATAGGTTTACTTTACGGTTTTGTACAGTTTGCTCCTTCCCATCGGGTTTGTTTTCCGTAATGATCAGCTTCTTTGATATAGACATTTGACAATGACGTCTTAGATGTCAATACACGAAACATTTAAAGTACTTCTTCACCGTTGATAGCACAGATATAGATGTCATATAGGTAAAACTGTTCTCAACTCTTCGCATATTTAGATATTGTACCTTCAGAACGGTAATGATAAGTATATTTCATCCAATAGAATACTGTAATGTGACTTATAAGGGTATACAAGTATAGATTTTATTTTTGTTTAGTTCTTTTTTGACTCATTGATAAAATAATATGTATACATTAGTTATTCAATCATTGCGATTGTTATCATTAGCTAACTTAGAACAAACTTACGAGCTATTGTATTTTTTTCTTGAAACCAATATGCCAATCAGGACAAGCTTGGAAACAATGATCTTGACCGTTTTTCATTTAAAAATTGTGTCTTATATGAACGCTGAGCAAAACAAATCATTAATGCTCTAGCGAACACAAAAAACAAGGTTAAATAAAGTTCGTGGCTAATATGTTGAAAGATATTACAGATATAGAAAAAAACAATAACATCAACACCATTTGCATATGATCTGACATTCTTAATGTTGGTCCAAAGTCTTCAATCAACTCTTTTATATAGAGGTTTTCGCCAATAATATTAGTTATCTTACCTCATATACATTTCTAGGAATATGATTGGTTAAAACCGACCGCGTGGAAATTCTGTATATTTCATATTGGGTTAGTAGGCGTTATTTGTTTTAAAACACGATTAGTAGTGGTTTTACCTCCCTTTATATAATCAACACGGCGTTGGGGGGAAATCTGAAACGTTTCACCCGGACAACCGATGAAAAAATTGATGATGAACAATTGAAATAAATTCATAAATCTCAGTAAAAGCTAACAATTAATAGCTAATACGATATATATGGGGTCAGAAGCTCGTACCCTATATGGAATTTTTTAGGTCACTAGCACACTGGGTAACGAATTTATCTTGCCGACTATCTTCACATGTGGCATTTAGACTATATAGCTAGTGACCTATCAAAGAAATCAAGTCTTCAATACAAGGAACCTACTAACATTGGTCTATACAAAAATATATGCCAACAATAAACACTTGTTAGCTTTTAATGTGTATTCTGAATTCTTTCAATCGTTCATCACCAATTTTTCTCGTCTGTAATCCGGGCGAAACGTTTCAGATTTGCCCTCAACGTCGTGTTGTTTTTATAAAGGGACGTGATTAACAGTTTTAGAACGTCTTGCCAATGTTACAGTTATCGTAAGGACTAATACAGAATATCGAAAGCGAAACTTGGCGATTTTTTTTCTGTGGAAAATAGAAGAGTTAAGGAAAAATTTAACAACGGAAATCAAACAAAATCCAGAATATCATTCACAATCCAATAAAGCTTACCTTTTTATCTTTGTTGTTAAAATGCCGTCTAATGTAGAGGAGAAACAGTTTTGTTTAATCAAAGAACTGTGTGAAACAAATATCTATACATACATTATATTTAAAGGCCTTTGACAATGATTGCATATGTTAAGCCTTAACTTCAATATAAGGTCTTCTGAAGCGTTAGTAAATATTATTTATTAAACAAACTTTAAAAAATGATTATATTAGCAACACATTGTATTTTATATATCTTTTCACCTAATTTTATATTCAGTAATTATAATGTCTTTCGTAACATGTTTTCTATATGTATGGAAATAACGCTTTTTTTCAGGACAAAAATAATCATTTATAAAAGCAAAAAAGTCCCGTAAAATGAGCAATGCCGGAAATACATCATTGTATACGAGACTAAAGTGCATCCTGTAATGCGATTAAGTTGTAATAGTATTTATGGTAAGAATGCAATTCTGTGGTGCATTGATGTATAACTTATCTCTTTGTGCTTGTATTCACAAGCTATATAATCCTAATATAACAATCTCATTCGGACATTATTGTTTTTATTATGGTAATAATAGAGCTTTATTAAAGGAAACTATGATTTGGTGGTTTAAAAAGATTTTCCAGAAAACGAATGCATTTATATGATTCACACAGAAAATTTTTGTTCATAAATGTCTATTTGTAAAATCCGTATCAGATAATAAAGACATAATCCTTCGATCAGTTTAATTGAGGTATGGAGCTGGCATATCAGTGACAGCTTGTAGTTCTTTGTTGATTTATGTTATCATTGTCATTTTCTTAGTTTCTTATGTTACCTATTCTAACATCTGACTTGGACTTTTTTTAACTGAGTTTTACTGTGCATATTGCTGTGTGTTTAAAACCCTGCCTTATGTTTGCGCCTGTCTTAAGACATGAACCTCTGGCCTTTGTTAGTCTAGTATGATTTTTAATTTTGATCCATTTATATGTTTCGGAGTTTAGTGTGACGCTTATTTTCGCTGAACTAGTATACATAAAGGCAACAGTAGTATACCACTGTTCAAAAGTCATAAATCGATTAAGAGAAAACAAATCCGGGTTACAAACTAAAACCGAGGGAAACACATCAACTATAAGAGGGAAACAACAGAAACACTGAATTGTAACAAAAACAAACGCCAACATACATAGAAACGGTCTGTTTGATAACAACTGCCATATTCCTAACTTGGTACAGGACATTTTAAGAACAAATGGTGGGTTGAACCTGGTTTTATGGCTAGGCAAACCTCCCGCTTATATGGCAAAATTATGATATTATTACGTGAGTATTTCTGTATTGGCCTTGTTATTGGTCCGAGGCTTGCTGTATTGGCCTGAGGCGAAGCCGAAAGCTAATACAGCTGGCCGAGGACCAATAACAAGGCCAATACAGAAATACACGTAATAGTATCTTTATTAATTAACTACAGTGTTACAATATTTTTTTTATTTCATTTCACAAGAGATAAACATTTTTACCTTGAAGTGGAACTATCCAAATCTCAGTTTCTTTTTATAAGATGCTCTATCTAATGATCTGGTGTCGTTTCCAGGTGTCTTCAGCATTTTCTACCCTTTCCAGTCACTATAAAGTGTTACAATTTAAATTTAGACACAACACATAAATAGTAATTGGAAAGGTATTGCCATTGCATGTGTTATGCAGAAACAAACTGAAAAAATAATGTAGGAGTTGAAAATGATACAACTATCCATAAGCCAACTGACCAAAGAACGAAGATTTGCACAATTACAGGTCACCCTTCCAGAATGCATATGCCTGGTTCGGGTTTAAAAATAAATGACAGTTTACAAAACATAAGAAGCGAAAGTAAACAGTAAATCGATTTGTACCATCGTGAAATTATGAGGTCGACAAGAAATGAACTTTGTGATAATCTACTCGTTTTCCAAACCTGAAATAATTCCATCGTCTGCTTTCAAAATGCTTTTTAAATGAATGTGACCGTCTTAAGCCTGAAATATATGCCATACTGAACGTTTCAGCATGTTTATGGTGAGTAAATGAAAACTGCGTCTTCCAAACAACTGTTTACTTTCAGTTTGTGTTTATCGTGACTTTCGATCTAAAAACTAGAGACGTTCCGAAATCCTGTATTGGCCGGATCAGAACTCGGCCAATACAGAAAAAAAATCTATATTGGCCGAGTTATTCTGTATTGGCCGAGTTGACACCTTTATATTGCATAGGCAGTTTTCATCATATTAAGTCCAATAACAGTGTAGTTAATAAATAATAAAAAAATATCGCTAAAATGACAACACTACCTGACGGGAATTATGTACAAAAAACGCAAAAACGCAAGAACATTATTGTTTAGGGGACAGATGAAGCCCGCCTCCGGGTGAGGAGTTTGGTAATAGTTAGAACAAATTCATTTTGAACGAAATTTCGGCACAAGATTGGATAAAATGAATTTACAAAATATTACCCCCTCCCCCCACCAAAAACAAAACCCCGAAAAAAACATATCAACGTTTATAAAATAAGGAAGTGGATTCTAGACCATCCAAGCCGCTTTTTTAATATAGTTTGAATTCTTCTTTGACAAAAATATTGGCTTATTATGGCCAAATTACATTTCAAGTATAGGTTGCAGCATAGACTTTTACGAAAGACCACATGACATATTATTCATTCCAACTTTGGTATTTGATATTAGAGTTTTAATATTTGAAGTCAAAACTAAATAGAGGACAGTTTTTACATTAAGATCCTCTTACCGTTTGCTATAGTTGTTAAGTTTAACGTCATTTTGAATTTAATGGGAACTTGTCTTATTGTCTTATATTTCAAATATTTGGCTTTGAGGCTTCCTGCTAAATCTTCGGCGCCTAAAATTTGTTTCAAACAATGACAAATACATAGACAGTCGGTCGCACGAAAGAACACGTTCACGTACACACGCACGGGATACATATGAAAAAACAGTTTATCAGTTGCGTTTCTTTGTATGCAAACATGGATACAAGCGTTTTTTTTTTTCTCACAAAGACTGTAATTGAAGAATTAAGAACAAATTCCTCCTCAAATATCAAAAACTAAAAATTTAGGTCAAAATTATTTTGTGATTTCAAGGTTTTGGAAACGGATATATGAACTGATTGTTTTGCTATGTGTTTCTGTATTCTACATTGGCTAGAGGTATAGGGGGAGTGTTGAGATCTCACAAAACATGTTTAAACCCCGCCGCATTTTTGCGCCTGTCAAAAGTCAGGAGCCTCTGGTCTTTTTTTGTCTTGTATGTTTTTTTAATTTTAGTTCCTTTATATGTTTTGGAATTAAATGTGACGTCCATTTTATACTGAACCAGTACACAATATTATTTTAACGGAGTTGAGAAATACATCTTGTAGCAAAAATATCTGTCAAGGATCAGCCCTTAGCTCACATCTAAATACGAATGACAAATTCTCAAAACGAGGCTGTTGTGGTAGTGTCTGCGGTGTTTGCAGTTTTGCACCAAATGCAAGAAGTTTGAAACCGTAACTCAAAATATATTAGACAAAATTCAAAAACGTAGATACTGATGTCTAAAAGACTATTGTTTCAAGAAAGTCTGAAGAATGTTACTTGATAGATTGGAAATAATTTTTGATTTTCAAATTGAAATATCATATTGCAGAAATGGAATTTGTTACGTGTTAACCCGTGTTTCGAATGATCCTTTCATGCCTCCATACATTTTTAGACAAGTCCTATTTGTAACGTTCGATACAATATTTTTTCGGCCTAATAAAACGTAAACATGATTAAAATGTTTATTGAAAATGATTGCAGTAACTGGAAATCTGTCAGTGATAAAAAGCATATATGTTTTACTGTTCAGAACTATTTAGGTAAATTCTACTTTACGTATACTTTTGCAGAATACTTTTGTATGTATATAAACATATGGTACATTCTTATCTGCACTTTTGTATTTGTATTCTATTTATCGATTTACATTAAAAATTAAGATATGATTGTATCAGAGAATTAACATAATGTAACATTTTAAGATGTTTATTTAAATCATTCATGTGCACCAATCTTTTACTGATAATCAGAATACAATGAATCTGCAAATTCATAATTTAATGCGCATGCATGAAGCATATTTCTGTGACAAACTTCAATCACGGTTAAAATTAACAATTCCTACATTATTAAAAAGGGACCCTTCAAAAACTGTAAAATTCTAAGGACTTCATACATTCGTGTTGCTTAGTCTTTAGCTTTCTATGTTGTGTCATCTGTACTATTATTTGTCTGTTTGTCTTTTTACTTTTGGCCATGGCGTTGTCAGTTCGTTTTCGATCTATGAGTTTGACTGTCCCTCTGGTATCTTTCGTCCCTCTTTGGGAAAGATGAATTTAAGATTTTTTTAACCATCATATCTATGAAAATTACTTCAAGGTAATATTATTCATATCACCATAACAACTAAAAGTATGATTAGCTAGAAGCGATTTACATATTCAGGGCGAAATTTCAAAGCATATTATTCCAAATATGACTTATTACCAATAAAACAATCAATTAAAATTAACCACTAAAAAAAGAACAAAGAACAAAAGACAAAAAATTCTAAACTAAGCAGTTACTGAAAGTAAGATCAAAATGAAAATAACAAGTTATGGTATGATGGCCAATGATACAGCTTTCCACACGAGACAAAATGGCGTGCATGTTAGCGACCAAAGCTCACAGTACGGACTTGAAAATAAAAAATACCAGTACCGTATGCCATCCTATAAAGGCCCCATATTTTAGTAATGTGCACCAACAAAATGTTATGGTAATTGTAGAAAATATGTGAACATTTGCCAATGTTCCCTTCCGATGCACAGATCTGCAGGGGCAATACATACAAATTAGTGTTTGGACTTTAAAACTTCATAAGTATTCCTTTAGAAATGTAGGCATGATATCTCTTATAAAGTTACACATAACTTCTACTTCTAAGCTAGGGCCCCTATCCCTATCTAAGACCTTGCTGCTATAGATCTTTCATCTAAATTTCATACATAGCTGACAACAAATGTTTGATTGAAGGCGATGCAAAAACAGTTTCGTACGAATTTACATTTCCAGGGACATAAATTCAGTAAAACAAATTGATCCACACCAGTTTAATATTTGGGCTTTAGGAACGACTCCTGTTAATGTAAATGAAGCTCCTGGAATTATATCCTGATAATCAAAGTGTTGTGGTACTTTTTAACGGATTTAAATATGGTATTAAAATTCATTATGAAGGTTCTAGACGTTCATTTGAATATATGAATTTGCTGTCTGTTTTACAAAACCCTATAGAAGCAAAAACAAATGAACAATGAGATATCATTAAGTCGAATGGCAGGCCTATTCAAACATAACCCTATTTCAAATCTCCAGTGCTCACCTATTGGTTTAGTTCATGAGAAAACCGATTCACTTCGATTGATAACTCATTTATCTTACCCTCCGAATGAAAGCATCAATGATTTCATTCATACTCAGTTTACCAACGTGTCTTATTCATTAACAAAATTGTTAAAACGAAATCAGCTTTAATAGAAAAAACTGGATATAAAATCAGCATTTCCCTTACTAAAATGTTACCCGGGTGATTTTGATTTACCTGGCATCAAGCTGAATGGCATTACTATATTAAAAAATCAATGCCCATTGGATGTTCTATTATTTGTGCTACGTTTGAGAAATGTTTTACCTTTTTGCATTGGTCAGTTAAATATAAAGCGCATTTTGAAAATTAGATCATTATCTTTATGATTTTCTATTTGTTGGAAAAGCTCATAAAGATGACTGTCTCTTTGTTTTAGACTGCATATTTAAATGTTTGATCACGCTTGGAAGTTCCTATAGCAAATGCAAAAAACAGAGGGTCTTTGCACAAAACTTGAATATTTAGGTTTAATAGTTGATGGAGTATTGGAAAAACGAAAAGTTACTCTTAAAGAAATGCAATATTTAACAGGTTCATTGGCTTTTTGTGCAAGGGTTCTTCTTTCCGGTAGGGCATTTATGAGGCGTCTATATGGCTCTTTTGAATATGATAAAAAAAACCTCACCATTTATAAGATTGACCAAAGGTATTCGAGATGATCTGCAAATGTGGCAGTATTTTTTTTGATGAATTTAACGGCTATACATATATGCAAGATGTAGACTGGGTTTCAAATTCTGATTTACACCGTGTCTCGGTGTTTTGTACATTCAACATTAATGGATTTATTTTGTTGTTTCTGTTATTGTTTAGGTTGGATAATCTGTTATGTCTTATCGTTTGTAGTCAAAATAATTATAAAATTGCCTTTCAATACCATTATTGTCATGAAAATTGTTTGGACCAATATTGTGAAAATAATTGTATAAAGTTCCAGATTGCATGTTAGTTACGTAACGTAAACGCGTCACTGTTGATATCCTGTGGTGTTTTTCGTTGATGGAAAATATGTTCGTTGTTTTTCTGTGGTTTGTATGTTGTGTCGACTATTATATTATTTGTTTGTGCGTTTCTCTGTTATGAATGTTCTTGCGTGTGTTTGTGCTGTATTTCTGTCACGTAGTGTTTTAGCGATATTTTTTAACATTGTCATAAAGTGGGAGGTTTGGCATGCCATGAAACCAGGTTCAACCCACCATTTTTTCTTAAAATGTCCTGTACCATGTCAGAAATATGGCAGTTGTTATCAAATAGTTCGTTACTATGTGTATTGGCGTTTGTTTTTGTCGCACTTCGGTGTTCCTGTTGTTCCTTTGTTTTCCTCTTATACTTGATGTTTTTCCCTCGATTTTGATTTGTAACCCGGATTTGTTTTCTCCAAATCGATTTATGACTTTTGAACACCGGTATACTACTGTTGCCTTTATTTACATTTATATACTGACAGTGCATGTGGTCATTCATTGAGTTGTGCAGCTGATTTAAATGAATCATGGGCAATTTTACAATGGCCATATACTTGAGACAAAGTTTTATTAAGTGGCATTAATTATTTGGAAATAATACCTACTGCTTTGGCTATTTATCCATGGAAAGAAAAATTTACAAATAAGAAGATAATTTTTTTCATTGTGACAATATGGCTGTTGTTAAAATTCTAAATACAAAATCTTCCAAAAATTACAGGGTTGTGTTTTTGTTGAAAAAAGTAGTTCTGAGACGTTAATTTTCAGTTGAAAGCATTGCATCTTTTTTTTAAAGACAATTTTATTGCTGATGCTTTATCTCGTAGACAGATGAAGAAAGTAAGAGAAGTAACAAGCAATGCCGATCCGAAGCAAGAGACTATTCCACAACAATTATTTGATCTTTTGATGTAAAAGCTTCAAAATTGTTTAATTATTCAATTTCTCAAAGTACGAAGAACGTTCACGAAATGGCAGTGCATTCGTTCAGGATGGATTATTTTATTCCCTTTATTTGGCCACCAAGTAGCAGACTCATTATTCGATATTTTGTTATTTTGTCACTTAATTATTATTCAACAGTTAGATCATATATATCTGGGATAAGCTTCAAGTTAAAAATTCAAGGGAATGAAGATTTAACGAAATCTTTCATCATTCATAATCATTTGGGTGGTTGTGATAGACTTAACAAATCTTAAGATCTCAGGGAACTAAATACTATTAATATTTTAATCAGACTAAAAGCGGCTTTGAAGCACGTGTGCTCTTCCCGATATGAAACTATAACGTTTCAAACATCATTTAACTTAGCTTTTGCTGCATTTTTACATGTAGGTGAACTTGCCATTACATCAAATGTTATACACGAGCATGTTTACATAGGCGAGATGTTTATATTAATCATGTAAAAAATCAGCT
This sequence comes from Mytilus californianus, assembly GCF_021869535.1. Classification (NCBI taxonomy): domain Eukaryota; kingdom Metazoa; phylum Mollusca; class Bivalvia; order Mytilida; family Mytilidae; genus Mytilus; species Mytilus californianus. Next base: position 1,557,652 of record NW_026262690.1, on the reverse strand, counting down.
GTTTGTGACTATAACATTTTCAAAAACTGATCAAAAATGGAGATCCACAACTTTAGTTGTAGACCAAAATTTGTCCTCTACATAGTTTGAAAGCTTTTTTTACAAATTAGATCTGGAAATGATTGTCCCTTTTTTTTGCAATATTATTGGGAAACCATTTACAAGATATCATTTTCAGACTGTTTTTAACAAGGGACTCCAGTTTTTGAGTATCATACGCATTCGTTTCGAATAGGAGCAGTGACATCAGCCTTTATGTCTGATAAATCTGAAATTCAGATAAAAACCATTGGTCGCTGGTTGTCGTCCTCATTCAAGCGGTACATTGGAATTCCTCATATTTACTTTTAGTTTCAGCAAAAACTGATGTTTGGATTATTGGTTCATCTTTCGAAAATAAAAGGCATCTGAACACACATAAACTATAGCAACTATTGATCTTGGTCTGGATAAACTTGGAGACGCTATTGTTTCGATAAGTCATTCAGGAATGTTATGGCATGTGGTTCCTTCAATTATATCCGCATTATTGGAGTAGACAACCTTCAATAATTCTTATTCATTTCGATGGTAATGATTTATGTAACATACAAAATGGCGAACTTTTATTCAATATAAAGGACACTTTACAATATTTAATTCCAACGTAACCAAATACAATATTTATTTGGTTCTACATTGGACAAAGGCTAGTTTGGAGGAATGCAATGAATAAAAGGCAATAGAACGTTTTAGAACTCGTTTGAATACGGGGGTTAGATTTTACATACACAAAATTGGGGGCAAGGCAATCCAGCATGTTGATTTTGATGATATGCATCCGACTTTTTTCGCCGACGATGGCAATCACCTGTCATAAATTTATTCAGTCAGCATTAGATCTGTTTATTAAATTTAATATTCAAATGAACATTTATTTGAGTTGTAAGCAATCATGTTTTAGCTCATGAAATTGTAATCATTAGTTGTAATGTTAGTTTTTTTTGTAATTTGTTTATTTTTGATATAAAGACAGAAAACAATCAAGCAGGATTACACACATGTACAGTTTTAAATAAGGTCTTAAAGATATTATCATATTACAACTCTAAATAGCAAGACATAAAACAAAATATAACTCTAATTTTCGTTCTAGTTATGAGATATTTAAATCACCTAGGACAGATTGTAATGGCAACCATTTTTTATCTATAAATTCTTTTTGTGTAGGCGATAAGAAATTTATCGTATGTTGTTCCTTTCTTATACAGCATTTCAAATATGTAATACTACCTTTCACAGTAGGCTTTTCTCCTGAATTTTTACAGCTATAAATATAAAATTTTAAAATCAACATTATATGTTGTACTACATTATATGGGTCAAAAGTTTCCCTAATACCAAAAAAAAAAACATCTTTTGCCTCTATATGTTTAAGGCTAAAACCACATTTTAATAATAGATTTTGAAGTGTTATCCAAATAAAGATATGCAATAAGCTTTCTTTGGTTTCAGTGCAAAAAGTGCACAATTCTGTTTCTGTTAAACCACATTTATAAAGAAAAGAGTTTGTGTATACAATTCTATGTAATAACTTGAACTGAAAATTTAGAAGTTTGGTGTTTTTTGTTGCTTGAAATGCCATCGAGTAAATGTTCCCCCAATCATCAATTTTAACACATAAATCCTCAGACCATTTGTTTTGTGATCCTGATGGATTTTCTTTAATATTTTCTATAAATAGTTGATAAAAATATTTACATGGTTTTTTTTATCATTTTTAAGTTTTTCTACAATATCAGAAATATCTAATCTACCGTGATCTGAAATAGTTTTCTTCCAGATACCTGGGATTGCACTAACAAGACCATAATATTCAACAAAATTGGTTTTAACTGCATACTGAGTTTTAAGCTGTTCAAATGTCAGTACTGTTTTCATCTGAGATTAGATCATTTATAAAAAATATACCATCATTACAATAATTTTCATAAATAAATGGCTTTCCACATCTTTTAATGTTACTATTAAGGCAAATGGGTTGACTCAGGATATTTATGGGATTGTTTTCATTGTTCACCTTTTCTGGCTTCAATTTAGCAAGATTAAGAAAAATGTCCCTCCAAAAAGGATTTAACTTTTTTGCAATTTTTTCCATACCCTCTTCTGTCAGGTACAATATTTTATCCCCTCCATATTTTTCTATATAACTCAATAATAAAATTTTCCAGGGGGAAACATTCAAGGGATCTAGCAATTTAAGGGACATACAAAAACTTTCTATATGGGGGAATTTTAAACCTCCCTCATCATAATTATTTATAATAACCTTCCTTTCTATTTTGTCTGGCTTTCCATCCCATAAAAATTAAAGAAAATTCCTTGTATTTCTTGCATAACCTGAACTGGTGGATTTGGAAGTACTGTCAGAACCTGTACCAAAAGTGGGAGAGCCAAAGTTTTTATAACAATGGTTTTGCCAATATATGTCAAGTTTCTGTATGACCATAAATTGAGAAGACGTTTTATGCTTTTGATTTTTTCTGTATAGTTTTCTGAAGTTTTATCCTCATTTAAGAGATTGAAATGAATTCCCAACAGTTTAAACTTTCCTGATGTATTCCAAGATAATTTCTAATTTGGTAATAGTTTTTCATTATTGCCCAATCTTGAGCCAACCCATATAGCTTCAGTTTTATCTACATTTACCCTCAAACCAGCACAAGCAGCAAAGCTATCAAAAATGTGCCAAGCTTGTTTAAGAGATTCCTCATTATCATCCAGAATCAGAGAGGAGTCATCTGCATATTGACTTAGTAAAAACTCTGAGTCGTTTACTGTGACACCGGATACCTTTGGGTCATATTTTAAAGCTGCACTAAGTAGTTCCAACACAAGAATGAAGAGATAAGGGGATAAAGTATCCCCTTGCCTAACCCCCCTAGCCAAAGTAAAAAATTCTGATAAATGTCCATTATATGGAACTGCGCTGGTAATGTCTGTATAAAAACATTTTATCCATCTACAAAGTGTGGGACCAGACCCATAAAAATCTAAAGTTTTTTTTCAATAAAGGACCATTCGACCGTGTCGAAGGCTTTTTCAAAGTCAACCAGTGATAATAATCCTGGCATATCTTCTTCTTCTAATTTATCTATCAAATCTGCAATAATTCTAATACATTCACCAATGTATCTTCCACTTAAAAATCATTTTTGTGTCTGACTAATAATATTTTGCAGTAGAGGTTTAAATCTATTTGCTATGCAAGCAGATGCTAATTTATAGTCAACACATAGTAAAGTAATTGGACGCCAATTTTTGATGAAGTGTTTTTCATTTCCCTCCTTTGGTAGACATACTATTAACCCTTGTCGCTGACTTACTGAGAATTTTACCTTTTCAAGGCTCTCATTCAGGCAATTGACAAGTGGAAATTTTATGTCATTCCAGAAAAAATTATAGAATTCTGCAGTAAAACCATCTATGCCTGGTGACTTTAAATTTTTCATATTTTAAAGGGCAATACTGCATTCCTTTAAGGTAATTTGACCCTCACAGGAATTAATCTCTTCTCTGCCAGGTTTATTTAAGAAGGGATTATTTTCATTCATGAATGTGGCATTCTCCTCATCCCTTGGGTTAGAACTTCTGTACAAAGTTTCATAAAATAATTTTTGTTCTCTAAGTATAGCGTTTGGATCTTGAATAACTTGATTACTTTCCAAATGTAATTGTGATATAATTTTTTTCTGTATAATGTTTTTTTTTTCAAGATTACAAAAGAAACGTGTATTTTTCTCCCCTTCAACTTGCCATTTTACCTTTGCTCTTATTATAATTCCATTAATTTTTTCTTCTCTTAAAATTTTAAGTTCTGTTTCAGCCTTTTCAATATCAAGTCTAATTTCATCTGAATTATTTAAAACAAATAGGTTGTTTAATTTTTCTATTTTTTCAAAAAGCATATTCTCCATCTTGTCTTTTTCTTTTTTCTTAAATGAAGAGCAAGAAATGGCTGTGTCCTTATTTTCATTTTCTAGTTGGTTATCAATTTTGTATGCCTTATCAAGGTTTTCAAGATCTTCATTTGGATTGCATTCATTTTCAGATATAACCTCTGTAATATCATGCTTGACTTTTTTAATAAAATCAATATCCTTCAATAAACTATTGTTAAATTTCCAAGTCCCTTTTCCCCTGATCTGATTAATAAATTTGAGCTCAATCCTCACTGGTGAGTGGTCAGATCTATAGCTAATCCCAATATCTGATATCACAACAAACGGCTCTAAGTCGGAAGAAATACAAAAATAATCAAGACGACCTTGTTTTTTGTTAGGGCCCCTCCAAGAATATCTTTTAACTGTAGGATTTTGTGTCCTCCAAATATCTAGTAAGTCTAAATTATTCATCATTTCATGAATCTTAACTTGAGCTCTGGGATTATTCTCAGTCTGATAGTTTAGAGTATCAAGACTATAATTTTTTACTACATTCCAGTCTCCAACAACTATAACTGAAGAATTTTCAAAAAGACAAATTTTGCTTTCCAATGAATGAAAAAAATCAGGACAGTCCTCATTTGGGCCATACAATGCTACAAGTGTTAACCTATAATCTTGAACAGTAATATCTAAAATAATGAAATTACCATTATTATCTACCATTTCATTATTTATTTTAAATTCAAAGGAATTCTTAAACAAGACTGCTACTCCTCTGCTTCTGTTTGAGTAACTACTAAATTTACCTGTATATCCCCATTCTTGAAGCCATTTATTTTTATTTTCTAAACAACAGTGAGTATCAACCAACACTGCAATATCATAACGTTTCTTACAAATTGACAAAATATCTAATCCTTTTACCTTATTTGCTAATCCCCTACAGTTTACAGAACCTACTACTATGGATGCCATAGATATGCATACAAATATTTTGACAATAAAATATTATCCACATATATTACACACTTATATCTGTTGCTATCTGTCCCAATTGATTTATATAACTTACATGTTTTGCATACTGTACACCAAGATTCATATCTTGTGTTGTACTTAATAATTTTGGTTGTGTGTGGGTACCCCCCTGATGAAGCCTTGTTATCAAAATGCATTCTGCCAATATGAAGTATCTGCTCTTTTAAAGTAAGATCTAAATTAAAGTACCAAAGAAAAATAGAAAATATGACAAGTTGGATTTCCAAATTATTCATAACATGTAAAGCATCAGCTATATACTAGCAGTGCATATTTCCCAACTGTAGTACTATTTATTTGTTTTATTATTTTTACATATTCAGTATCTAGAAGGAGAAAGGTACTAAACTTCCAGCAGCTTCTGCTTTTTATAAATTCGTTAGTTTGAAGAGTAAACATGATCACCAATGCTAACTTTACAAATGTCGTCTATAAGGCTTTCAGAAATCAAAACAAATCTAATCTAGATTGTTGAAAGGAGTTCTTCTTCTCTACGTGAATCGTCGAAGGTCACGGTATCTTTCTCTAAATGGGTCGAGAACATTCTTATATTCTTTCATTTCTAAACTTTTCTCTCTAGATTTTGGATTGTTTATATTTATATAGAAGAGAGGCAAAATATATCAAAGGGACATTCAAACTCATAAGTTGAAAATAAACTGACAACGCCATGGCAAAAAAAAAAATCAAAAGACAAACAACAGTACACAAAACACAACATAGATAAACAAAAGACTAAAGTATCTGTTTCACAGGTGATGATGAATATGTTCCAATTGTTATAACCAAATCCTGTCTTCTTTTCATCGAATGTGACCTACCGAAGTAGACTAATCACCGGGTTTGTACTTAAATGAGCAGCACGACGGGTGCCACAAGTGCAGCCGGATCTGCTTATCCTTCCGGAGCACATGATATCACTTAATTTTTTGTATTCCTCAGTCTTTAGTTTTCTATGTTGTGTTTTGTGTCCTGTTGTTCGTCTTTTCATCGTTTTTTGTTGATTCTATGGCATTGTCAGTTTGATTTCGACTTATGAGTTTGAATTCACTTTGGATTTTTCGCCTCTGTTTTATTAAAAAATACTGATTTCCAAAGAAATTTAATGTTTCTGTGAATTTGTCATAGAAGCAAGCAGGGAGTATTAACCTTTGTCCAATGAACATTAATCAGAGTAAATCTTTTGTCCAAATTATTGGCATCCAATCAAAACCAGATTGCCCACCCCATCTTTTCTTACCTTGTGTATTCTATAGTCAAACTATGTTTTAAACAGAATAACGTCTTCATGTTTATTGATATTTTTTTGTTATCTATTATTGCGTGGCATAAAGTACAGACACCAGTTGAACACTATGCTGACCTCTTCACTTCTTTTTTTAATGTTTTTTTCTAGTAATGGCTTATTGACCTATTTACATAACTCCATCTCTCCTTCTATTCATAGCTGTTGCTTTTCAGTATAGACTATCTTTGTCAATCACATTTTACTTATTCTCAGCAAAAACATGAACTGCTATATAGATGATATCCTCACACAAATTAATTCTACGATTTGTGATTATATTAATTTCATCAATCCAATTTGTCCTTTAACAAGATATAACACAAATATATTTGGGTCTGCTACATATATATACTTACAGCTAGAAACTTACATGGTGGTATAGGCAATAATAGATAATTTCAAGATTCCTCTTATGAACTTTCGGTTTTTCTGTAGGAACATACCAGCAATACCTCACATCTCCTTGTTGATATGACATTCCAGTGCAAGCACTTATTTTCAAGATGTCACGCAATCATGATTTAACGGACAGTTATTGAATACCTGTGTCATAGATTATCTCTGATACGTTCCCCTTGCTTTGAATTTAATTTTGCCACGATTTCCTTGTTAATGACATGGTCGAAGCAGATTTATCATCGACATTTGCTTGCATTGGGCAACACGGCAGGTATTATTGAAAACTGCTAACTGTTATGAAGCAAAGAAGTTCATCCCTTGTTTTTGATTGAATTCGTGTTCCTCAATCAAATTCAAAGTTTTTTGCGATATTTTTATTGTTAAGCAAATTGCCCTTCATTTCTCTGCGATTATTTTTCAGATTCCATTGAATGTATTTGTTTGATTATACCATAAAAGCTAATACTTATCTTGTTTTGTTTGGTCGACTAGTGCTTTGAATTTATGTGTATTGATTTGGGTCATTAATTAACTTCTATCGAATATAACTTGTTGAATTTTTTGGATGCTGACGTCCAACGTTTTTACCCGAAACTGTGAAACATTGCTTTGTAAACCTTTATAGTTAAATATGTAGTTGATACAAACTGTAAATTGTTTACTAAAACAAATGAGTTCTGTTTGTCTTTTTTGTAGTTCTTTCTATTTCTTTTAGTTTTGAAATGGGATGGAAAATATTAAGCAATGCATATATAGGTGTTTGTTTTCAAATGATCCATTTATTTTAAATGTAAAGAGATTTATAAACTAAAGGCACCAAGTGAGTATACATCAATAACAATTTAAAGACAGAAATACAACACCGTGATTACATTAAAACAAAGTATCGATATACTGTTTTCTAAGATTGTACAAAATTTTGAAGGCTGTCGAATAAATGTGAAAAACTTCCCTTGAGAGAAGTAGCTTGCAGTTGTTTTCTTTCATCCGATGTCAAATATCTCAGAAGTATCCGTACTATGAAGAGGAAAAAAAGACATTTTTTTATCAATCGTTTTTTGTTACCATACCAGAGATGTCGCGTGACCAAATGTTTGAATACAAGCCATCCTTGAATTATATTCAAAATATCTTGTATGATGGCTTAATTAGTTTTGATTTTTTGCATCTCAAACAGTCCAAAACGTCTGTCAGATTATATAACACTAGTAAACACATTTTGATCTGAACAGCTCTTAAAAAACGGAACAATAACTTAAAGGTATTACGTGATTTTCAGTTGTTCAGTCAATTTTCAAACTTATCCGCTGCGGTAAATTCAGAACTGTTCAGACGTTTCTCTTGCTGTCAATTAAAATCTAATCAGGCTATGTCCAGATTTTTCAGTAGCTGCTATTTACCTGTACACATAAACATCATACTTAAATGCTACTAGACAGTACTAAATTGACTGCAAGAGAACTGTGTGACCAGTACTGAATTAACTGTAGTCGATAAGACTGAAAACTGAATGAAAAGCTGAACATGACTGACTATGTATTGCTTAGAATTTTCAGATCCTGTTAAGGTCAAAATGATCGTTTCAGTCTGAAATCATTTAACTGTGTAAAAATTTCCATTAATTTGTTCAATGTTCGACCAGCAGTTATACTGATGTTGTAGATGGATGGATGTTTAAATATGTATAAATCGCAGCTGCATTCGTTAAGAGTTAACTCCAATACTTCGCAAAGGGAGAGTGAATGAACCAAATAAGAGACACCCTCTTGTTATTTCTCATGTAGTGTATAATCAATGGAGTAGTTGCATTTGCCACGGTATATCAAACTGAAAGTTTGTTTTTATTTATTTTAATCAATTATATAAACAAAGAAACTTTTTATATTTTAATTTTTAACAATGTGTAGCAACAATTGAAACAAACACAATTTAATCTGCTTTAAGATTTGTACAGTACAAGTTAAACTTTTATGTATGAAAATAATGCATGCCATAAGATATCTTGTTAAACTCAGTGCCTATTTGTATATGAAAAAGAATAGTTATTCATCTATAGAAAGTTTGGAAACCATTCCCTTTTCTCGTATTTCAGGATCACCGTCTCTGAAAAAAATGATATATATCATAAGAAACTTCCCTTTTTTATAATTTAAAATATTATGAACCATTATTGTAAAAATTCAGTAACAAAGCTACTTAAAATATCAATACATTAAATATATTTTAGTACAAGACATAATTGACTACTTGTTTTAAAATCATTCATTTTAAAAACAGAAATAAATAGCTTGTTTAATACATGTGATTACGAATATCAAACTTTTTTCTTCTTAGTCTTATGTCAGAAAACCTTGGGTTTTTTGTGTTTTTTTGTTTGTCATTTCCATTTAACGATTAAAAGTAAAGACTCAATTGCAGGACGACAACAACAACGAACACACATAAACGAAAACCAAGACTTAATGACACCTTACTAACCTTTACTTCTTCACAATTGTTCGGACCACATACTTCTATAATGGTAGCATTGGCAAGAGCTTTCGATTGGTAAAACTTAACTACTTCATTACCTAATAATAAAAATACAGCGATGACTTATTGTTTCACAACTGATCTAGCGGGCAAATTATCTTTTTATCTCGTGGTTTACGCAATTTACTTTCGCTAAAGGTCATATCAAATTTTAAATCTGCCTTTTTCTTAAAGTTGGAAATATTGATATATCTAGCCTTATCTTTTGCGTATACAGCCAGATAATACATCTTCAAATTTAGAATGAATATTAAAGAGGTGCGTACATTATAAACGTTTGAATCTGAAGTTGCTTAGTGTGTAAAAGATAGGCGAAAGATACTAGAGGGACATTCAGACTCATAAGTGTAACCCGCCTGGAGTTTCTTTACCCAAAGAGAGGCGAAAGATACCAGAGGGACATTCCAACTCATAAGTGTAATCCACCTGGAGTTTGTTTACCCAAAGAGAGGCGAAAGATACCAGAGGGACATTCAAACTCATAAGTGTAACCCGCCTGGTGTTTGTTTACCCAAAGTGTTGTTATGTTCTATGGTACTATATAACTTACTTGGTTCATAGTACTCCCTCAATTTGACCCATACAGGTTTATGTCGAGCAACCAGGGCTACTCTATTTATGTCTACTTCAATACACATTTCCTTTGACAGAATCTATAGAAAATACATTTGACTTCTCTTAACAAACAATATAATAAGCCTATCAAAATACCGACTGAAAATGGTTTACGATACTATCGATCGTCGACTCTTAATGATCGAAGAGTACAAAAGTTTAATTCAATACGGTGAACTATACACTGACAATGATTTGTGTTACACGGTAAAGCCTACCAAAATGAAGCTAGGTACAATATATCAACTACCTCTTAACTATTTATTCGTTTAGAAAAATGTAATAAAATATGTGTGACAGACGGAAAGACAGAAAAGGGAGAGTTATTATAGTGAATATCCCCCTTATAGATAGGGATATTCTATATCTTCTTTCAAAATACTAAGCAACAAGACAAGTAAATAACAGAAAAAAATAATGTCCGATGCACTTTTTGTTTTGTTGCCTGTATATGAAGTTAACCACAATCGAATGCTTTTGTTTTCAAACAGACACATTAGAAACTGAATGTGTAAAACTGGAAAATGTAATTGGAATGCAATTGAGTGGTATTCAGACGACTTGTCAAAATCTATATGTACTGACAGTTTAGTTTTGTAGCTCTTTAATTTTGGAGACAAATTAAAGAAACATATAATGACTTAATCGTTACCGCATCAAAATATAAATTAATTTGACGGAAAGCCTTCTCCACTTTTTTGTATTGCCCTCCAGTATTTGTTGTATCAATTGAGTCTAAGTCAGCTTCCATTCCAGATGGTAAAGATATTTCTAGTATTCCCATTGTGCTCTGTCCTCCCCTTAACCAACTGTAATATAATGAATAGTATTGTATAACGTATAAATAACATATACAAAGTATTGCGCATCAGTTTACTTATATGTTTGAGATGGCGCATTAAATTGGTATGTTCCTGTGTACAACTGCTTTATAAATGGATGTCAAAATCTTATTGAACCTATACATTTAATAACATACTTGAGATTCATGCCTTTAGTTATAAACAACATGTAAAACTGACAACATTTTATTAAACATTTACTTACTTTAATAAGAAAGGTTGCATCAGACATTTAAAATCCGCCAATTGTATGCAATGATATTTGTTTTCTGTTGAATTTTTCTAAATATGAAGGTTTTTCTACCTGTAGATATAGAGTGACTAATTCCTATTTGTCACATCGTTTTGAAATTTTCGGTTTTAGATGTTCTTGGACTTTTTGGCCTTTTCAACTGTTTTGATTCGAAAGTCACTGTTTAGTTTTATGTAGACGAAACGCTCGTCTAGGTTCCACAATTATAAGATAGCTTTTTATATCCATGTATATGTTTTGATAAAAAAAAATAGTTCAGAGAGAAGTTAATCAATGCCAGCAGATTCTTATGTACATTTCGATTGAGTTGTTTTTGTCGTGTTTGGTAGTATCATCTCTTCGATACAGCTGATATGTTTAGGTGGTCGAAAAGACTCTGGTTCAGTTAATGTAACTGTCTAACAGACTGAGATATATATTAAAAGATAAATGCAATAAGCGCAATTTTCTCATTTCATCTCATTTAATAGTAGTAAATGCTAAATAGCTACAACGATATTAATAATTGTAAGCAAGTCCGAAAATATTTCTCATTTTACTTTTCTGCCTATATTTTGACCTTTTTCTCTGGTGGTAAAGTTTTTTTAAAAAAAGAAAATCTACCTATCCATTTTCCTTTTCTACTCTAATGTCTTAAGTTTGTACTCTTTGATCGTTTCGAATTATTGTATGGACACTTGTCTATTATCTAAGAATGCATGTCGACAAACGATGTCTTTCATTTTTGCGTTTGTTGATGCTTTGCATGTATAGTTTATGTCCATCCACTTGTTCTTCTGTTTAAGTTCTATAAGAAATAAATTAACATATTTTATAAGTAGGTCATTTTTTATCTGATAGACTCTTCAAAATTAATATAAAAATTAGGTTTCAACACCCTCAGGCACAGTTTACCCTTGATGGACTTAGCTATTATTTTTAGGTCTTTTAAAAATTGGTTATATAGCCCTCAACCTGCTTCGGTTCTTATACATCCTTGGCTTTCAAATATTTGGCTTTGAGCGTTCCTGATGAAGATAATTTCAGAAAAGCGATTCGGATGCATAACTTTTATAAAGAGTTATTGTCAATTTTCGTTTCGATTTTTGTTTTTTTATTTTTCAGAGTTTTATCCTAGTCGAAGACCAAGAAGAGGGGAGGATTGTTTTCGAATATCCTACTTAAATCAAATAAGGTGTTAAGAAAACGGGGTCGCTGTAATTTATGATAAATAAATATGTATGGCAAATATTGTACGAAGTTTTATATCATTAATTGGAAGTTGGTAACTATCATGTCAATTGATTAAAGCTCTCACCGATTTTATAGACCAAATATTGTTTAGGTTAAAAAGTTTCACATATGAGAATTGTTATATATCTTTTTAAGGTTTTTTTATTTATAGCTTCTAAATGTGCACATGTTCCCTAAAACAAAGAAAGACATCGTCTTTCTCGTTTAATGTATATCAAACTAGTATGTTCTTTTCTTTTTTGGTAGATTTTGCTTGTAATAGCTTATGTAATACGAATTTAATCAGGGGCTATCTTGAGGTTCTAGGGTAATTCACTTGCATTCCTTCTTATTTAAGATCGAAGTCTTTGTCGAACAATAATGTTGCTGTACATGTAACTTATTTCAACCAAGCGGTATCTATAATGCTACCAAGACCGTTTTTCCTTTTTTCTTCACAGTTATTCAAAAACAGGTTGAAGCTAATGATTATTCATTCATTTTACTGAATAATGATCCAAATAAGCGACGAGTAGTAAATTTTACTCTCCTGCGTCCTACAGAGGACTTTGATTTTGAGCCTCATCTACATAATTTGCAAGTGTTAATCAACGTGGTCCTAGAAGCGATACGCTGCCTACCAAATTTGTTGGTGTCCTAACAAAATATCACTGGTCGCCAAATTGCATGTTGTGTTTAACGGGACATACATCTTACAATACATCGCAATATTTCACTAAATCCACTATCAGGCGGTCATATACTGTAACTTGATTTTAACATATTTTTTACCATTCCGTCAATAATGACAAAATTCACGGTAACTGAAAAAATATAACTTCAGATATATTATTGATGTTCGTGGATAACAGTTTTAAAATTACTTAGTTCTAGAAGAAAGTAAAATAACAAATATACAAAGCTCCAAGGAAAATTCAAATCGGAAAGTTCCTTATCAAATGGCAAAATTAAAAGTCCAAACCCATCAAACGAATGGAAAACAACTGTCTTAATCCTGACTTGGTACAGGCATTTACTCGTGTAGAAAATGTTGGATTAAACCTGGTTTAATAGCTAGCTAAACCTCTCACTTGTATGAAACTATAAAAACAAACAAATATGAAAACTTCATCCTTTCATAAATGTGTTACAAATGAATTTGGTGTTTCTGCATTTACCCTGGTATTTATTGGCTATTAGCTGAGCTATATAACTTACCGAGATATACCAAATTCAATCAAGTCCGAGCTTGTATTTTTTTTTTCTGAAGCAGCTTGTATTTATTAACCTGGAGCAGCTTGTATTTGTTTACTTGAAGCATCTTGTATGTTTTAACTGGAGCAGCTTGTATTTATTTACCTGAAGCAGCTTGTATTTAATTACCTGGAGCAGGTTGTATCTATTTACCTCGAGCAGCTTGTATTTATTAACCTGAAACAGCTTGTATTTATCTACCTGTAGCAGCTTGTATTTATTAACCTGAAGCAGCTTGTAGTTATTTGCCTGGAGCAGCTTCTATTTATTCACCTGAATCAGCTTTATTGATTTACCTGGAGCAGCGTGTATTTATTTGTATTTATTTACCTGACGCAGTTGTATTGATTTACCTCGAACATCTTCTATTGATTTTCCATGAGCAGCTTGTATTGATTTACCTGAAGCAGCATGTATTTATTTACCTGAAGCAGCTTGTATTTATTTACACGAAGCGGCTTGTATTTATTTACCTGAATCAGTGTATTTTTATTTACCTGAAGCAAACTCTTAGTCTGAATCCTTTAGTTGAATCATTGAGTACTGAAGTTGTCAGAGCAAATGCTGGCTCTCGTAAGTCATTATTGACATTGAAATAAACTGCAACCTGCATATGATATATCTGTGTTAATCTAATGTCTATTCCTCAGTGGTATACGAATAAAATAAAAGTATAAGCTTATACGTTATACATTAAAAACAAATTAATTAAGTGACATTTCTTTCCTGTTGATTTCATGCAAACATTTTGTAATTTAACATGCAATGTGTAAATATCTCAGATGTATGAAGATTATCATGGTTCTAAATATTAATTTAAGAAATGAAATAAATTTTAAGTTCAATAGAAACAATGTAAAGTCACATTATTTAAACAATATTATGTTTTTTTTTTATATAACAAAATGTTTTATTACCTCCATCAAACAAAGCCCTCTTCCATTAGCATTCACCGATACACTTCGTACTGTATTTGGAATCTTAATGACACCAACAAAAACATTATTAGATATATTTTTATATATACAAGTCTAAATTGTAAACAACGTTCAAACCTATGATTGCGTTGGATAAAAACCGCAATTTTTATACGTGTGCATGCAAAACAAATTTCTTGTTAGAGGGGTCTAAATACAGCACAAACAACATTTTCCAAAAGACCAAAAAAGTGAAAAAGTATATTTTAACAAAACGCATTTGACTAACAGGTCGAACAACAAATGTTCTTAAACCCTGCTGACTGCCATTGGCGATTGCCAAATAAACGGATCACCGATGTAATAAATGGATCTTAATTTTAAATGTAATACTAAACAGAAAACAATAAACTTGCGGAAAAGATGATATACCGCAAACAAAAGGTTCAAAGGTTTTTGTACACCATATCCGGATTTCGACAATTAATGTCTCTTCAGTGATGTTAGGAATCGAAACAGTATTTGGAAAGCCATACAATTTATATATACATGTATATATATATATATATATATATATATATGCGGGTGTGTTTTACGTAATGAATTAAATTTGAGGATATTTAAATACTGTTATATTCAAGATTTAACCGATAAAAAATTAAATAGTTGCCTTCGATATATCTGTCGCAGAAAGAATAACTCATATTTTGACGACACACGATTGAATATATATTTTTGCAACAACATTTTAGTGAAATGATAAATAATCATTAGTGGAATACAAAATTGAATATAAATTAAACGTCAATAGACAGTAATTAAACAAAAACTAGTGAGAGAGACAACAAAACTCATCAATAGATTCAAAGAAACTACAAAGGAGGTCAAAATACATAACTCAAGTGAAAACAGACAACACCATTGAATAAGAGAAAACAAAATATGACTTTCCACAATTATTACATATTGAGTAATACGAATTTCCCTTAAAGCCAATTGTGAACCATGAACATAAGTTTTTTTTCAACAATTGCAATGTATTAACGATTGATAGATGATATGCCAACCACTGAATCGTATTAAGTCTTGAAGAGTCAGTGGTTGTCTTTAATTATGTTTCTTAGGGTAATAAGACAACGGGATTGAACGAAAATTGCTGAACGTTATTGGACCCCTAAGACCACCCTGGCTTTACATCAGGTTTTGCTGCTAAGGTTTTATTTTCTGGTCGAATGGTTTTTGCAATGGCCTATCATCCGTGTTGCAGCGATTACTTTGAATCTTTGTCCGTTATTTAGCTATTACTTGACCTAATGGTATTTTTCTTTCTTTTTCCTCTCAACTATTTTAAAGAGAGTACTAACATCTCACTTATTTCAATGAACTAGAAATCGAGGATACCTAAGAGACATGGAGGTCCGTTTTTTATGAAAGTACATTTTAAAAGTTATGCTGATGAAGAACTTTTTTTGAAATGCCATTATCTAATTTTGTTTCTTTTAATGGAGCAGGGAAACAATGATAAACAACTGAAACTTACACAAGATTTTTGGTTGTTATCATTAATTGTTAGATATTGATCCAAAGGACTTAGTGACCTTCTAACTATGCCATAGTCAAAGATGTACTTATTCCAATCAAATGTATTAACAATTTTATCATGTTCAACGCTTTCTAATTTTCACAGGAATATGAATTTGTAATCCACAGCATGATATACTCACCCTGACAACTGTGCCCTTTTTCTATTTTGTCTTTTTAGAAATAAATCTTAAGATACTAACTGAACATTGGTATCCCTTTTTTATATTTGGTCTTTTATTATGGTTTTAAATGCGAAACAAATGATCATTCTTTAATTTGTTAAAAAAATGTAATTAAACACTGACTTATTTATATAGCTTGTAAATATTTAACAGGAAACGAAGGATGAGGATTGTCATATTTTGATCCTTATATACCCTTTTGTGTGTGTAAAATGAAGTATACAATATTCCATAAATGTTTTAAGTTAACGATATATTTGTATCTACGACATGATGTTCTATATATCTCATGTAGTTGCATCAATCAGAAAACAAATCGGGCAAAGAACCAAAGGTAAACAGTTCTCATCGCACAAAAGCAATACATGTTTCACCAAAGTTATATAAAAACAAGAAAATGACTTTTTCGGATCATAAATAAGTAATGACATAATTTTTTCGGATCATCGTTTTCTCTACCATCTTTGTTATGGATAATTTTTTTAACTTACATCTTCTATTTGTAGTACAAGAGCATTCCTGTTGTTCACGTTGAACGTTTTTCCTTGAGGCCATGTGTCACCAACAGTTTTTACAGTCATTTGAAAATTTCGTACGTAAATTTCTACCAACCCTGAGAGAGCTTGAATTGCTATTACTGTGTCCTGAATAAATCATGTTTATATCTTATTAGTTGATCGACATAAAGTGCATGTGGAATACATAATGTTGCTTTTCTCATGTTGATTTTTAATTAAGAACGGTTAGAAAGAATTCCAATGATAGCACTTTTAGAAGGTAATGCAATGAGGAAAAAAAAATTCAACATAACATTCATCATTTCTTGCAGTTATGTTTAATCAAATAAAGTAACAATTCATCAGGATCGCCAACAGCCAAATGTTGAAAAATGGAGAAATACAAAAGTAATTTAATTTTGAATGTGTAATCAACCTTCCTAACAGAAGGTTCATAGTAAGCTGTATTCAATTGATCAGCTGAGATAGTTGTATAATGAATGAGGGGCCTCGGTTCCTGGTGTAAGTAGTCGAAATACTATAACAATAGCCTGTCACTACTGAGGTTGTGAGTTCGAATTCCACACGTGGCAGGCGCGCTTGAGAGGATTAGCTAGCTATAACACCAGGTTTAATCCCCCTTTTTATTACATGAGGAAATGCCTGTACCAAGTTTGGAATATGACTGTTGTTTTTCATTCGTTTGATGTAGTTGAGATTTTCGTTTTGTCATTTGATAAAGGAATTTCCGTTTTGATTTTCCTTGGAGTTCGGTATTTTTGCTATTTTAATTTTGACTCCAATCTTAAAAGAGAGGCAAAAGATACCAAAGGGACATTCAAACTCATAAGTCGAAAATAAACTGATAATACCATGGCTAAAAAAGAAAAATTCCAACAGACAAATAATAGTACACAAAACACAACATAGAAAACTAAAGACTGAGCAACAGGAACACCGCCAAAAACTGGAGGTAATCTCATGTGCTCCGGAAAGGTAAGCAGATGACTAGGATTGTCTGTTTTCCTACCGAAGGTCAATGCTTCTGTCCGCGCACTCCGGCCTCCACCACAAATAAAACTGATTGTCACAAAATAGCAACATAGTGCTTAAAGTGGCATTAAACACCAATCATTCAATCTAAAATGTATGCAATAAATTATGGTCTGTTTTTGTAACATTAAATTCTATGACCAATTCCGAATTATAACAAAATGTATTGAGAGAAATCAACATTTTCTATAAAAAGGTTATACTTTCTAAAATTAGTGTATAAGGTAAATTCCGTAGTAAGGGTATAATACCTGTGTAGAAATGAATCCCCCTCGTGGATTTCTCTGTCTACTTAACCATTTCATTATCCGAATGCCGTTGACTGTATCGTCTTTGAGATTGTATCCTAACAGTATATAAGATGTCATTTCGACATCTATAGCTCTGACTTTAGTTTGCGGTGGTCTCCAGGATTTCCAAGGTTTTAGTTTGTCTGCTTCAGTTTCGGGTAATGTCCAATATTTTTCACGGCCTTAAACGTTTAAAGATTATTTTTTTTAAATATTATATCATATCATCATTCTTAGTTTATATAATTAGTTGTATTTTCACCCCTCATATAAAAGTTGTTTTCATCCTTTAAATACTAATATTACTTGAAGAATTGATTTGAACACAAAATACTTTTTATCTTTTTAAAAATCTAAGTGAAAATATAGAAACCTGCACAGATTTGTTCTGATTCTGCTTTGCACGAAATAAAACACTGACATGGCGATTTCCAATACGGAATTAAACAGCACTAATTGAAAACCAAATACATGTATAAACAAATAGTTAGGCCAAATACGACTTAGCCTTCATATCTTAAGATAGAAAAAGCGAAGAGTTTTCAATAATTTAATATTCAATAAACAGTCATTTTAAGAAATTGACCATATGAATGATATTTCACGTGCGAACTATTAGGCTGGTGATTCCCTCGAATCAAATCGTCAACCGGCAGTTGCATTGACCAAGCAGTTGTAAAAACTAATCAAAGATAGCAGGCTTATAATATGGTACATCAGCTAAAACTAAGACTGGTTAAAGACACTCTAGTCAAAAAAGTTGGACGGCCAAATCAAATACGAAGTTGCCGAGCCAAATCATAAAAGCCAAAAATTCCAAGAGAATTGAAACTTACAAATAAATGTGTTTGGCAATGTAATGATCAACACAGGCTGTTGAAAATTTAGTGTTCTGATAAATTTGAATCCTTCTATAGTAAAACACCTAACTGTTGTTTATTTGTTATATTTTGATGAAGAACGTTAATTTCTAGCAACAGCAAAAATTATTTAAAAATTGCGATAAATACCACTGACTTTTGCCTTTTTCTCAAGTTCAGCCAAAATTGCACCTGTCAACGGATGTGTTGCCAACGACAATGCATAGAATGATATAGCAAGTTCATATAAATTAGTAATTGACGCAGGTGCACCATTTGCTACAAACTCTACTGCATTCTTTATAGCTTTGGTTACATTCACCTGTACCTGAAAGATAGATATTAATCATTTGTTTGTAATATATTCTTCGTAATCTAAATTGTATAGATAGTATGCATACTTCATTATTAATAGCAAGGTTAAACATTCTATACATTTCTTTGCTCTAAGACTTCATTAATAATAGCAAGATTAAATATTCTATACATTTATTTGCTCTAAGACTTCCTTGATAATAGCAAGGTTAAACATTCTATACATTTCTTTGCTCTAAGACTTCATTGATAAAAGCAGCAAGGTTAAACATTCTATACATTTCTTTGCTCTAAGACTTCATTGCTAATAGCAAGATTAAAAATTCTATACATTTCTTTGCTCTAAGACTTCATTGATAATAGCAAGGTTAAACATTCTATACATTTCTTTGCTCTAAGACTTCATTAATAATAGCAAGATTAAACATTCTATACATTTCTTTGCTCTAAGACTTCATTGATAATAGCAAGGTTAAACATTCTATACATTTCTTTGCTCTAAGACTTCATTAATAATAGCAAGATTAAACATTCTATACATTTCTTTGCTCTAAGACTTCATTGATAATAGCAAGGTTAAACATTCTGTACATTTCTTTGCTCTTAGACTTCATTAATAATAGCAAGATTAAACATTCTATACATTTCTTTGCTCTAAGACTTCATTGATAATAGCAAGGTTAAACATTCTATACATTTCTTTGCTCTAAGACTTCATTGATAATAGCAAGGTTAAACATTCTATACATTTCTTTGCTCTAAGACTTCATTGATAATAGCAAGGTTAAACATTCTATACATTTATTTGCTCTAAGGCTTCATTGATAAAAGCAAGGTTAAACATTCTATACATTTCTTTGCTCTAAGACTTCATTGATAATAGCAAGGTTAAACACTCGTTATAACTACAATACCCTTCCCTTTTCACGAATGTGACTTACCGAATTAGACTATTTACCGGATTTGTAATAACATAAGCAACACGACGGGTGCCATATGTGGAGCAGGATCTGCTTACCCTTCCGGAGCACCTGAGATCACCCCCAGTTTTTGGTGGGGTTCGTGTTGCTTAGTCTTTAGTTTTCTATGTTGTTTCATCTGTACTATTATTTGTCTGTTTGTCTTTTTATTTTTGGCCATGGCGTTGTCAGTTTGTTTTCGATCTATAAGTTTGACTGTCACTTTGGTATCTTTCGTCCCTCTTTTATATTTCTTTGCTCTAAGGTTTAAATATACGATAACCTATAGTTACTTACGTGTACGTCATTTGCACTCGGGTGGATAGTTGTCTCATTGGCAAACATACAATCTCCATATTTTGTATTATAAAAGTTCTGTTTGGTTTTTTTTTGTGATTTTTTTCTTTTTTTTGTTTTTGTTTGCTGTTTGACAATTTGGATAGTTGGTTATAACGACAGAAATGAAATTCTAGTAAACGATTAATTAATCAGTTTTATCATTTTGAATTACAATCGATTCAGCAATTGACAGTGGATATATTTTTTTTGCAGTGTATCAAAAATTAAAAAAAAGATTTTTTTTTTTTGATAACTAAAAATGAAAAAACAACCGATCGATGCACCCACCTAGTGCAAACCTAGTTTGAGGAGGGAGATTAGCTTGAATCACAAAACATTATCTTTAAGATTACTTGCCTCTTTGGACACTTGTTTATTATCTCGGGCTTCAAGAAGTGCAATGAGTACAAATGCTGTCAGACTCCTTTTACTAGACACAGATCCTCCCTTACAAAGGAAAATTGTAATCATTATAAACTGTATATTATTGTTAAACTGTCATGTCATAACTACAAAAACTTGTAAATCAATCACATTTTATTATATCCTATGTGCAAACAGGTCATTTTTGCTAAGATTTGTCTATTTCAACATGTATATTTTTCACAGTGACATCACAAGTAACCTTTCAGCAAAAATTTAAAAAAAAAGCAGAAAACAAAGACTGATGACAAGATTTCAAATAAAAGGTCTTTCTCCCTGATTGATTAAGAAAATTATGCATAGGTTTCTACGATGTTCGTATTCAAGTACTTCATGAGTTGTACTTATTAGATTAATTGTAATTAACTTTGTCGTTAGTGAATTCAAATGAACTATGGGTTAAAACCTAACCCGGTCCAATTTGTAAAGACCGAACAAACGTTGTTCATGTTGACTCTAAGGAGTATATCATAGTTATTCTATAAGTTTTATGACTATCATTTCAGATAGGACAAAGAGAGATAATGACTTTCTTGATTGTTTTGTTGAAGATATGAATGATGAATCCAGATGTCCAATATGCATGCAATAATATAGAACTGATAAAGAACAGTTGGTATTTTATTTGAAATGCAGGATAAGTATCAGTTAGGACATATTACCACAGCCAAGTTTACTAATTCTTAACATTTGGGTTACATCTATCAAAGGAATTGTCCTGAAATGACTGTATGTGTAATTTAGGTAAAAGTAATATTTTAGCTTAAACTGTATAAAACAACATAAATGTGTTGTTGTTTTTGACATAGAAAGACCTTTAACATTTTAACAATATGACTTTTACCATTCCAGGTCAAATCTGCTGATCTCATAGCTTGGATATAAGAGGATGGAAGGTATAAAACACAATAACTCTATTTCTAGAAGACAAATAGCTAATAGCATGTAGTTATGCACAAATGTCCTTATCGGTTTAGATGCAATTGTCATGCGAATTGAATGTGTTTTTCAAAAGGCACACGATGACTATCAATACATTTAAAAACAAAAAAATAATAGTTAAAACAGCCTTTTAAATATAGCAGGTTTTTGGCGTAATATAATAGTAATTAATGTGGTATTACATTATTTCAACTACACGTGCAAGTAATGCATAAAGGGTAAATAAGGATACCTATAGTGTTGTAATTACTACTCAATTACCATGACAGTGAAAGTGTAGTAAATAATAAATATAGACTGCCATAAATAGTTTAACCAACACATTTTATTGTACCTGCATTTCCTTATGGAGAACAATTCCTGGTTCATTAAAAGCCCCGGATGTTTCTTGTTGCTCTATAATCCATTGCACAGCCTTTGTTATGACGTTGATGTCAATATAGGTAAAACTTACAGCTTGTGAAAATGATTTGATCACAAAAGCAGTCAACCTATGAAATCGAAAGTTTTATTTTTAAACATTAATACTGGTTCTCTGTAACAATTTAAACTCTTATATAGGGAGTGTGGCACGCATGGTCATGGATTTTCTTCAAACTTCACACACTTACTAGTCTTGATGAAACAAACAAAAAATGGCAAAATTTTGGTTGCTAAGCATATCGGTTGCCATAGCAACCAATGACCAGTTTTACCTCTTCTGAATATCTATGATTTTAAGCTGAAAAAGGCTATTTTCAACATAATTTTTCATAATAAATAATTAAGAGAATGAATATTGTTTTATGATTTTATTAAATATATGCATTTTATTAATGTAATTTAATAACTGATATTTTCATTTTAATAATAATCACATATACCCCCCTTTTTATGTGGTTTGCATTAGGTAAAAAATACCCTTTTGAGGTCATTTTTGAATGCTCACCATAATTGTTTGCGGACACCTGAGTTGAAGTCAACCATGAATTCATAAATATCATAGTCTTATCTTATCAATGATGCGAAAAAGTAATGGGGAAGTATGTCTCAATATTTTGGTTACCATGGATACAAAATGCTTAGTTTTCATTTTTTCAGAAAAATTTATTTTTTGAAAATTTTGAAAAAAAATGTTTAAAACTTAATTCTGCAGTCAGAAAAAAATAAATTAATATACAATATGTAGAAATTATTGTAATCATCAAAATTTTAAACATATTCATATATAACGGTATTATAGTTTAAACTGTGTTGCTATGGAAACAATTTCATTTTGATACACAAGTTTAAAACAATTTTGAAAAAAGTTTCAGTTAGTTTCTTAAATGTGCACAAAAGTAGGAAAACTAAAACACTTATTAAGTTTCACTGTATACACACATGTATATATATAACTGATTTTGCTAGTATAGTATTTCGATAATGGTGTTACCACCTGAAAGAAACAAACACAATTTCCCTATTCTGGATAAAAGTGCTGATTATAAAGAAATTTCAGTCTGTTTTCATGATCATGAAAAATATACAAGAAAAACAATTACTCAATCTAGAAAAAAACAAATAAAATCATGTAAAAAATTACATATTCAATTGTACAATATTTGCCATTGACTGTGTTGCCATGGAAACAAGTAGTTCATTTGCAAAAATACGGATAAGTACTCATTTTTACAAACGCGTTTTAATGAACTTCGATACATATAACAATGAATGTATACAGTTTTGCTTACATAAGCAGGTTTTCTTGTATTTAAGAAATATTAATAATATTCCAGGCATTATTAGTGATAGTGTTGCCATGGAAACAACAAATTACATGTATATGCATAAACTTGGAAAACGCTTGAAAATAGACTCAATCTCTCATACAAAAACTCTCTTCTGTAAGTTTTCAATTTAATGCAGTGTCAAAGAATGATGGCTTTTACAAGTCAGTCTTGTCAACTAGTATTCAAATGCTGTAGTGAAGATTAAAGATCAAAGTGCCACTTGGTGTTGACAGTTTGGAATTTTAGCTACTAGCTCCTAACTATTTATACATAATATTAAGAAGATACAATCAGAATATTGACAGTTCAAGAAAGGCCAAGCTTAAAATTGTTTGTGTGAGGCACAGAAATAAATACTTATCACAAATGAAAATAATCAATATCGTTAGGGGGGAGGGGGTGGGGGGGAGGGTAAGATTTTGTAAAAATGAAATGATCGATTAGTTATGGTTTGCTTTGTGTCCAGTGTCAAATATCTCATGCATATTTCATAAGAGAACAAAATCAATAAATTTAAAAGGAGCATTGTTGGTCCAGTGCTAGTCTACTGACCCAAAATTAATTAAAGGCAATAATTTGATACACTTCAACACAATAAAAAATAGAACAAGAAGAGTCAGACGTTGGTCCTCTAAGTAAATGATAATTGACCATCTAACCTTTCTTTCTATAAAGGAAAAAATACCTATATTATGAGCTGTTTATTCATTATTAAACTCAATGTTGAAATGGCAAAGCATGTATAGCTATACGTTTTGAATATTATTGTATTATTGGATGATGAGTATCTACATGTAGATCATTTTTTGAGGTGAAGGTGAAAAAAATAGACAATTTCTAAAAGGTCCGGATATATGGGTAGGCTGGGATGAAGGCGGACAATTTGAAATATCACTGGTAATCGGGATCAATTGGACAAGGACAGAAATTTCAATAAGTCAACTTGGGTGCCCCTAAAAGAATTAACACAAGGGTTCCTTAGCAAACAAAGGGCATAACCAACAAGGGCGGGTACTGTCGGCCGTTGACCCGATGGTCCCTGCTATCCATCCGACACATTTCTTGTTTGCCGTTCTGGCCGGGGAGGAATTTTCGAGATTTTCCAAAAATATTCGTTTCCCTACGAGGACCGACGGAAAATCTGTCAGATGGTGGCTGCGGGTCTTAAAACGAGCAGTGGGGGGAAATATACCATACGGACAATTTTCATATAACGGGTCCAATTGACTGCCTAAAGTGATGGCCCGCTACATTTATGCTTCAGTGATTCCATATGTAATCAACCAAATATTTCCAATAAATAAGGAGGGGACCGGCCCTCAGGGCCCCTGGATCCGCCTGTGGTAGCACTATCTTAACATTAGTATTAGGCATTGGATTATTGAAATTTGAGAAAATAACAATTATCTTAAGTTTATGGATTTTTAGCAGCAAATTAAAAAATATTGACCATAAATTATGCTAACTCTTTACCGTGAAAGGATAACTTTAAGAGAATTATATATTACATGTACATATAATTTGATTTTCACTGAACATGCTGAAAGCCCCTAACAGAAAGATGTTTCTCAAAATTAGTATATTGTCTTTCTTTTAACAAAAAAAAATAGATTTTACTTTGAAACAGGACTCAATGTTTATAACATATAAAACATGTGACTTTTTGTCCTTGACTTTTTGTTTGAGACTTTCTGTCCTATATTTTGACCGTTATCATGACAAGGAAAAATGACTTTATACCTATTTATATGTAATAGGCTTTGCATCAAATTTTTAGAAACACTTAGATTGAACCATTAATTTTATCAAATAAGAAAATATAAAATGCTTTTCAAAAATATTAGCAAACGATAAATGTATTGACTTTCGGGAACATTTGGCATACCTCAAGTTAAGTCGTTGAATATGTTTACTTATATTTTATTAAAATATTTTAAACTTCCAAGATATCGTGCATGCAGGGGCTCGGGCATACCTCAAGTAGTCCGCGAAATGTTTATTTTTTTTATGAAAATATTTAAAACTACCTAGATATCCTACACAAGGCTAGGGCATGCCTTAAGTTGTACGTGGAAATAATTATTTACTGTTATGAAAATATTAAAAAACAATTATATTGGATTTATCAACTTACATGTATTTTTGGCCTACTTCACACCTTTTGTGTGTTACTTTGTATTTGTGATCAAACGTGTCAAATTATAACCGGTAATATACAACATAATTTACAACACAGTAAAATACAATATACTACTCAATACCATAAAAAGTTTAAATAACCTGGTGCCCGTCACAGTACCCTAAACTGTTTTTCCCAGTTTTTATTATTATTTGATAAAGACTTTACCATTCAATCTTTATGGTTTTTTTTTATATAAATTTTAAGCAAATCCTATATGATATAAATAGGTATTAGGTAGTACAACGATCAGGACACAGTCAACGTTGGTCAGGTCAAGTTTTTTTTCACCCAAAAACATATATTTTCCCCCTTTTTTTAATGATATAAAATAACACAGTAATTTTCATCGGTTAGGTCATTGCTGTTGTTGGTCAGGTCAATGTCAACGTTAGAAGGGTCACGTTTTCGGAATTGTTCGGAATTTTTAAATATTTTTGTCTATTTTTTTCATATAGTTATATATTAAATGATCAAATTTTATTATATTTCAAATTTAACATAAATCCTTTAAGAAATAAAAAAAGTAATGAGCATTTTCATTTGGTCCTGTCATTGTCAGCGTTGGTCAGGTCACGTTTTATGAAGATTTAAAAGTTTTCTATATTTTTTCTTATATTTATGTATTAAATGGACTAAATTTATAGCAATTCAAATTTGACAAAATTTTTAAGAAATAAAAAAGTTATTAGCATTTTCGTTTTGGTCCAGTCATTAGTGTAACCCGTCAAAGGGAGATAATTCGTATTTTGAGGAATATTGCACAGTGACCATTTTTTGGAAATTAATTACAGATGTTTCTAAGTAGATTCTCCATAACTTTTTTTGATTTTTGATAAAAGCAAGGCTGAAATTAATTGTTTTTGTGTTTCTTATTAATATATGTAGCCGCATAATTTCACAACACTACACCAAATATTGTATTTTTCTCAAAATTCCCAACTTTCTCCGCTGTTACCATAGTAACCAACCAATATATATATATCAGATGGCATTATTTTTCTGACTAGGCTAATAGGATATACATTACAGCCAATTTTCAGAAAAATCGGTGACTATGTGTGCCGAAAAAGTTTAAGTGGTTACAGAGAATGAGTATTAAAAAATAACAATGTAAAAATAAGAAGAAGCGTGCTTGTCTAAAGTGAGGGAAGTTAATGTTTCAATTCCCGGTCGTGTCAACCTAACGACTTGAAAACTGGTATTTGCTGCTCCTTGCTAAGTACTCATCATTATGAGTAACACAAAAACAAACTGGACAGTTCAGAATCTTATTAAAAAATACACGCGTTACCGTACGTAACATAACCCATTCGTATTTCAAATTATCGGAAAAAAGGAAGTATGTTTCTGGCATATCCGAAAAGCGCACACACATTACGAATTATCACTAGTGAACTGATGACTAAACATAAAGTCATTCGGATAGTAGTTATTAAACAAGGTTTAACAAACTTTTTTTTTACGAACGGATCGACGTATGGCTGGACGTACATAGTTTTTGCAATACACCCCCTATTGTAAAGTGGGATATAGACTATTAATGTCGTGAACTCGCACGTTAATTAATCCCCTCAGCGTGTCAGTCTAGTCCAAAACATGGTTCGTATTTAAATTATCATCATCATCATCATCATCTATTGAATGCCAAAACTCTCTTATTATGCCCATTTTCATTATATGATGTGCATTTACCTTAATAAGATGTGTACTTGTCGTTATATGATGTGCAAATATCCTTATGTGATGTGCAAATATACTTATATGATGTGCAAATGTACCTATATGATGTGCAAAGATCCTTATATGATGTGCAAACATCTTTATATGATGTGGTTGTGTCATTATAGTATGTGCTTGTAACATTATATGATGTGGTTCAGTTTACTTAATTATATGATGTCAAAACGTCCTGATATGAAGTGCTTTCATCGTTGTTATGGTCAATAAACGTGATTACGATAAGAACGATTACTGTCAACGTCATAACTGATTCCGATCTGCTTCTCCGGAATTACTATAAACCCTTCTCAAATCTTTAGCTTTCTTTTGGAAAATGGTTGAGATTTTAAAAGAGAAAGATTGGCACGTTGGTATCTCGTTTTAAAGATGAGAAAATCACATCTTATATAATTGTTGGAAAATTGTCAAAATATGAATTGCAACGTTTAGGTTAAATCGACAATGAGCCTACAATAATGAACATACGGTTGAATTATGGATCCTCGACTGTGTATTGAATATCTGGAGTTTAGAGATTTGATTTACCAGAGGATATTCTGCATTTTGTTTTTGAATGCCAGTTTACTGCTTCTAATTATTTATTTGTTATTTATAGAAACAATGAAACAATGCAATGTAACAAAATTCAACGTTTCAAACATTTTGGAGGAAGCTTTAGATCCATTGAAATAGGAGCTAGATGAAGAATTTCCCTGCTGCTGCAAAAATATGATAAAAAAAAACTTTTATTGCAAAAGACACCTATTAAATCAAGTCAATTTTTAAAATTTATTGGTGTTTAACGCCACTTTCAACACTATCGTGCTATTTCAAGGCGGTCACTTTATATTGATGGAGGAAGCCGTAGTGCCCGGAGAGAACCATCGACCTTCGGTAGGAAAACTTCCAATTCTGGTCAATTAAAATTGGAGTCGAGCTTACGTGCTTTTTTGTTCTGGAATCGAACTGAAACCTAAGTGTTGACGGGCAAGTGATACAATAATTCGACTACTTAGACTATTCGGCCCCGGTATAGATGAAAGGAGATATGGAGGAGATATGGGATGAACTTCAACTCGGTGCATTACATTTGCGCAGAGCTTTTTATTACGTGTTCATGCATTTATTCTACATCTTCAACTAGACAGTAACCCGTAACATAAAAGGTTTCGTAGGAAGCCGCTCATACATACACCTCCACACTCAAGAATGAAATGTTTGATTCCAAATTTCTTGAAAAAGACATTATTTGGTTCAGAAGGGAAGCAAACATCATAGTTTGTTTCCATTTAAAGTATCTTCTATTTTATATGCAGTTTCTTCTATAAGAAGTAGATACATAAATTTCAAGTATGTTCATTTTTTGTAATTTTTGCCTTGCTGATCATTTTAGCTGTTCGACTTTCTCTTTATATATCACTTTTCTCAAGATATAAGTAAAACAAAGACACAAAATCGGACATTGGAAAGGTAATGACTCCTGTAAGGAACCGATCATGTGTAACCCCAAAAAGAGAGGATAGGAGGAAATTAAGGGGGGCGGGGGGAGGGGTGGTGAAATATTTTTTGGAATTGAAAGGTGGTATTTAAGTTTTTATATTTATAAATTTGCGGCCGTATAATGGTACTTCATTATAGTGTATGGATATCTATCAAATTGTACCACAAAATTACATACTACAAAAAGAAGTGTGGGATTGATTTTTTGGGTAAATGTCTTAACTGTTTAGGAATTTGGGACCAAAAAAGGGGCCAAATACAATTATTTTTCTTGTTTCAGGACAATCATTTGTGTATTAGTGTATGGATCTTTATGAAATTGTACCACAGGGTTCCATACCAAAAAAAAAGGAAGTTTGGGATTAATTTTGGGGGTTATAGCCTCAACCGTTAAGGAATTAGGGGCCGAAAACAATACTTTTCTAATACGGTATTAATTGCATATTTCTTGACCAATTTCAATGGGGTTTAATTCAAAGTCTTGGGGTCTTTAATATGCTGAATCTAACCGTGTAAACAGATTCTTGATTTTGAGCCCCGTTCTTAAATTGGTCCGAAATTGAGGTCAAACATTAAACATTGTTTGATTTCATCAAAAATAAATTGAATTATTTGGGTTCTTTGATATCCCGAATCTAATCGTGTATTTAGACTTTTTATTTTCAGTCCCGTTTTCAGATTAGTCCACATTAACATCCAAATTAAACTTTGTTTGATTTCAGCAAAAATTCTTGGGGTTCTTTGATTTTTTTTTTTATTTTAAACATATTTTATTCATAAAGATATGAAAAGGATTGAGCAACAGGCAAAGCCTATAAAAGTTCTCTCAATATTACATGTACAAAATATATTTCAAATATTAACAACTGTATTTAAAATAATAAGATATAGTGGAAAATGCATGCTACTTATGAGCACACACAAGCAAATATATATTTACAGTGTTAAATACTAAATGTAATTAGATATAAGAAGATGTGGTATGAGTGCCAATGAGACAACTTTCCATCCAAGTCAAAATTTATAAAAGTAAACCATAAAGTATATTTAAGTATGTAGGCAATCAATCATCATTTATTCAAGTACCTTGAGACATGTAAATATCTTGTATAAGTCATTAGAAATATATATATAAGGTTTAGAAGAGACACTAAGCTTACTTAGTCGAACAAATGAATTAATGTTGAAGGAAACAAAGAGGAAAGAAATGAGAAAATAAATAAATAAATAAATGAATAATTAAATAAATAAATAAATAAATAAATAAATAAATAAATAAATAAATAAATAAATAAATAAATAAATAAATTAAGACAATTTCAAACAAAACAGTGAGTGTCACTGATATATTTTTTAACAGATTTAAAAATAGCAATATTCATATCATATCAAAATTATCTGTTTCCAAAAAGTAATAAATCAATATTTATGTCAATATTATCAACAATAAAGTAAATAGAATCAAGTAAAATCTGTCTAGTATCATTGTACTTAGGGCAAATAAAAAAGAAATGCTGGTTATCCTCAACAGGGTGATTACAGTTTGCACAAATAATGTTTTCTGATAAGAACTGATTAAATAAATGAGATTTTAGGTTGCTAGCATTATTTCTGAGTTGACAATGACTTATATTATGTTTCCTTATCCTAGGGGTTCTTTGATATGCTGTATCTAACCGTGCATATATTTAGATTGTGGATATTGGACCATATAATAGGTAAATGTCCAGTTTGTAGGATCTTAGACCACATTCATTCTGTGTCAGAAACATATGCTGTGTCAAGTATTTAATCATAATCAAAATTTAGAGCTGTATCAAGCTTGAATAGTGTGTCCATAAATGCCACAACTGTTCAGGGTTCGACCCACACCCTTCACTTCCCCCTACAGTAAATAAAATAGTTTTGACTCGAAAGAAATCAATTGTTTACGCCTCGATCCGCTCGCCTCAATTGTTAAGACATAAATCCTAAGTTTCAACATGTTCTTCCAGCAGAGTATTTTTCATTTGAAGCTAAATTTGAATTAAGGTTTGTTTAAATATCAATGAGATCAAAATATCCAAATGAAGTTCCCTGAAGTCGCAAACAACTTTCACACTTTAAGTTCTAGATCCAGTACCGACGTAATATTTTATAATTATAATAGCAATAGAAATTTAATGTATTTTTTTATGTTATTACGAACAAAAGTATTGAGAAATGTGTGTGTGTGTGTGGAAGGGGGTGAAATGCTTATGTTTACGGAAAGAGGGTCTTGAATTTATTGTCTTTCTCCAAGGTTGGGACTTGAAAAAAATAAGAGAAATTCCAATGTGTCCTTCCACTTCCACCAATGAAAGAAAATGACCCTTAGTAGTTGATCTATAATTTCGGTCATGAATTATTATTTAATTGTAAATCTGTTCTTATCTATACCATTTTGCAAGGCAAGGTAACTCTATAAATAAGTTATCGAGATAGTAGGCAATGAAACAACAAAACTCATAAGAGTCCAAATTGCCCAAATGGGACCATTACTATAAAGCATATTCAGACTGTTTTCATTGCACTATTCTTTTTTTTTTTCTAAATCTATTGTAGTTTTTAAGATAAACGCAAAATATTAAAAGCCGCCGCCGCAAACTATATCTCCCCGAACTGAACTTTTATCGAAAAAAAAATTATTCAAGTTCACAATTCTAAAATGCTTGGAGGGACAAATATTTACAAACATTATTTTTTACTTGAACAAATGTGTTCAAATTAAGAATAAGATACTCGAGTCTACATCCAAAATCAATATGAAAGGTAAGGCAAACTATTTGGACATTACTCTAGATTGCGTATTGCTCACCATTACAACTGTTTACTGTTTCTAACCAAAAACCTTTATTTAAAGCCAAATTACCCCTACAAGGATTCATCGCCGGAATAGATTTGGTGAAAATAGAAAGTACATGTAGGAATAAATCTTGAAATTCTGCGCAATTTTTTTAATGAAAAAGTGGTTTAATAATACTATTTCCCGTTGTTTTTCAATGGAAGCTATGTGCCACTGTAACCAAGATCGGCAACCTATCAATAGTAAATGGTCATCGTTGAAAGGAGTCAACTCATCATTAATCATATAGAGTTTCCAAACATAAAGCTTTGCAGTTTCAGTGAAGAGGATTTTTAAAAATTGATCTGTCAAATTCAAAGATTGACTCTGGTGGTATTATTTTTCACCAATCGGAACTAAATGAAGGTCTTTTGTATAATACTTTCAATACATTATTCTTAAGCTTTATTAAGATTGGCGGAGGGGTTTCAGAGAAGAAGGTGAAAATGCGAAAGTTACCGGACAATGTATGCTTAATGACAAGAATAGCTCACATGGCCTTACATGCCTGTATGACAATATCAGTTACCGTTGGAAAACTGGACTTTATTTTAAAAAAAGACATTTTTAACATCCTCAATCTTCAAGCTTGAATAATTTCGGAGTCTTGTTGGTCTTGAGAGTAAAGTCCAGAGCCGGAGATGTAAAGGAAATTCATACCTACAGCGCTGGACATTATATCTACAACGCCTGACTTTCAATCTATAGCGCTTGATTTAACTTCTGCAGCGCCTCTCGTAAAAAAAAAACACAACTCTCTATCTGTATGAGACCAACAAGAAATTAAGAATCAAACATTTAAAAAAAAACATACCCCCAAAAAAAATGATGAATGGTCGGTACCTTAGCCCTGTTTACAGTTCGATTCATTGAGTCTGGAGGTGTATATATGGTAGCAGCAATAAGTGAAATTAGGCATTAAGCTTAAATCCTAAGCAATAAGCTAACGCCTAGGTATTAAGTTATTGCACGAAATTTCCAGGCATTAAGCTTATTTCCTGAAATCTATTGTTGATTATTCATCCTATTGCCAAACATAATTTCAGGCAATAAGTTAATTTTGGGATTTTTGTTTATCTTCCAAATACATGTTAATTCGGTGAAATATTCTTGATGAATAATATTTTAAAAATTATATTCCAAAAAATAATATGAAATGTTTTAAAAGATCTTCATCTTTTAGTATTTTTTCGTATTCAAAACAGAACTTACTCTTATTTCTTTGTGGTATTGCTTTTCAATGGTCGAGCCGGATTGAGTGGTAAAAAATAGACAACTGAAGATATGAAATTTTGCCACTGACATCATCTTTCCATCTGTTTTTTGTTTTGATATGTAAATTTTCTTAAAGAAGACTTTTTTGTTGAATAAACTGAATGTGACTTTTTTCCTTTGTAATACTGGTTATTTCAAGCATTCCTGTAAAGTTTTGTCATAACCAGTTCAATAGTTTGAGAAAAATCTAGTATAATGTAAGACGACATCTACAGCAATTCGAGCAAAATTTCTTCCAAAAATCCAAACCAAGCCGCATCATGATAGAATATGGTGTGGACCAATAAATGATCAAATATTTATCTCATCTGCCTACAAACAGTTGAATATGACACAAAAGATGACTTTAGGATGATAAATACCACTAAAGGACCTCTTTGTCTTCCTTATAAGGTATTTATTGGTCCATTTATACCTCTCATTACCTCAAAATTTCAACTTTTTAGGCCAATAAATAAAAAAATTGGGGTAACTTTCACTCATTTATGATAGAAATGTTTTAATAAATGATTAATTGAAGTATTCAAGCTGAATGAACTATCCGTATAAAAGTTTACTGTCTCCAAGGAGATTTCAATAAGTCCAAACGTAAAACTTAAATTTACGCCGCGTTCCAGAGAGGGACATAAAAAGCTTCTCTTTTAGTGAATAATTTGTTGTTACTGCTTTAAAAATAATTTCATTCACTTATAACTATATATTTATTAAAGTATTTCCTAGGAAAAATTTTCTATTATAGCAGAATATAAGAAATAAGGAGAAAAAGCTCCCCAAAACACTAAGTATGGCTTGTTCTGTCAACTAATATTCATGGTAGAGTCCTATTTCAAGGAAATTTTCTCATAAAATGTGTTTTGGATACTCAATCCACTCAGAATATTTCATTATTTGTAATATTTCACTTAAATAGCAAGAAATTTTAACACATGAGAGTACTCACAAGGTCAAATGTGCATGTACAGCTTCCCATATTAGGTGTAATACCACCATTGATTTTTCCCTATTAGTCTTTGTTAAATTTGCACTTTTCAAAAATTTGTGCAGAATTTATCTTTGTTTCAAATAAAAAAATACTTGGCATGAGTAAAGTTTTATCCTGTCCAGTACTATAAAAAAAAATTCACATACCATTTCATTGCATATAAGAAAATAACCATCACTGGAAGTTAACCAATCAAATTTTCCCCTTTTTTAACCTGTGTACAAGCTTTAGTAACCATGTAACCGCAAGTTTCCAAAATATTCTATAGAAACCCAAAATAAAAAAATAATGGTGCTTTGAAATACCCAAGATATATGATTATGACCCAGAAATGTTTTACTGCAATGAAATGTAGGATCAATTACCTACAACTGTCAAATTCAAGGGAATATTTTTTTTCGACCTATTTTCGTATGCAAACGGATGTGACGTACTATGATTTGGTGGTATTACACCTAAATACCTATCTTGTCTTTTCGTTTCTTAAACTGAATTATTAGCATTAAAGAAACAAACATTTTCTTAAATCTTTGCGGGAATATACATTTTAATCAGTGAAAACAAAGATCATATACACAAGGCAAAAGTACAATGAACATTTGACAATTTTTTACCATGGAAGGTTTTAAAGACTGGTAACTTAAGTAAAAGAGAATGCATGAGGGAAATTTCAAAGTTTATTTTTTTCTAGAGGAACTGTATGGTAATTTGGGGAGAAAAAAACATATTTTTCACAGCTTAGAGGGACGACAGATACCAGAGGGACAGTCAAACTCATAGATCGAAAACAAACTGACAACGCCATGGCCAAAAATAAACATATATTCAAAGAAATATGTCAAAGCGGCCTATTATTATTATAGACCATATAATTAAACAACTTAATAATGGCTTTGCAAACATTTCCCATGACTCCATTGTACTATTTCATAATAAAATGTGCATAGGGAAGAGGGAAATAGTAAAACCCGTATTATCCAAAGAGTTTTGCAGTAGAGGGCAAGTTCATTTAATCGATTTCCTATCAAAGTGAGATGGAAACTATGCTATCTTATGGTGTAACAGGATAGCCTGAACAAAAATTATATTTCTAGAGCTTTTACGTCAAAAAACGCTTCGAATGTGGTTTCTAATTTAGTTAATGTTTTCACAATATTTGGTGTGCCATATTTTATATTTATTACTGGGTATGAGTGGAATAGTACGTTTATTGTCCCCGAGGTGCAACGATTGCTCTGAGGCGTAGCCGAGGGCAATAGTTGTATCCGAGGGGACAATGAACTTACTATTTCACGAATATCCAGTCAGTAAGTGTTTAATTATACCGAAAGAGACAACAGACAATAAATGTCGGGGCTAAATCAACTATCGTAATATAAAAAAGCAGAAACATAAGCATACTGTTTAATGTTTATTTCATATACATGTATGTATCGAATGCTAAGGCTACGTCCTGTACAGACGTCAACCCTATAAACAATAGGTAAAACGCGACGTCGCAACTCCCACGGTATTCTCAACATCCTCCAACCCCGTAGCTGCATTTGAAATTCTGCGAAATATAATGACGCCTGCGGTCAAAAAGTTTCATCGAGGTCCAATAGTTTGAAACTATTGACTGGTCAAATAGTTCAACGCTTGCAATTTGAAAAATAGTCAAAATATTGTGTACTTATTTTATATAGAAAAGGATAACTGAGGTATAATAAAAACATCAAAGTCACAAAGGTCGTGCATTTGCTGCTGTTATAGCTAAATTAATACTAATGTGGCCAGAACTTGTTATCGTTCATGGGAAGCCAATTCATCTCCAATCACAGGGTTGTATTGAGTGGTCAAACCGAAATGTTCATGACATGCTTACTGCATGGATGAGAAACAACGAATTAAAAAAGAGGGACGACAGAAACCAGAGGGACAGTCAAACTCATAGATCGAATACAAACTGACAACACCATGGCCAAAAATAAACAGACAAACAGACAAAAAATAGTACAGATGAAACAACATAGAAAACTAAAGACTAAGCAACACGAACCCCACCAAAAACTGGGTGTGATCTCAGGTGATCCGGAAGGGTAAGCAGATCCTGCTCCACATGTGGCACCCGTCGTGTTGCTTATATTATTACAAATCCGGTAAATAGTCTTATAACAGTGGTTAATTGGAATCAAATTCGACTATATTCGAAATAATTCTGCTGTACACAAAGGTATTGGACGATCGCCAGGTAAAAATGATAGAAAAAATTAAAGCTGTGAAATAGTCTGTGCCATAGAATAAAATGTGTCACAAATAAAGTTCAATACAATTCTCTATCAATACAAAAATAAGGAGATGTAGTACGATTGCCAATGAGACAACTACCCAACAAGTTAAAATATATTTCAAAAGGTTTATTCAATGAGTTTTATCATCAATATTTTACTTATGATTTTATTTCATGTAATTGATATTTAAATTTCAGTTCTTATTATTTTGTTATGTACAAAATGTATTTTAACTTTGAACAAATTTCTTTTTATTTACTCTCAA
This sequence comes from Mytilus californianus, assembly GCF_021869535.1. Taxonomy (NCBI): domain Eukaryota; kingdom Metazoa; phylum Mollusca; class Bivalvia; order Mytilida; family Mytilidae; genus Mytilus; species Mytilus californianus. The sequence continues at coordinate 1,521,125 of NW_026262690.1, read as the reverse complement.
TATCATTTTTGGCATTAACATTAATGCCTGGGCATAATTTTCAGAATTTAAGCTTAAATCCTAGGATTTAAGAGTAATGCCTAACATTATTCAGGCAATAAACTTACTGCCTAGGCGTTAGCTTATTGCCTAGGATTTAAGCTTAATGCCTAATTTCACTTATATCCGCTAACATATATATGAGCGGACTCACAGGAAACCTCTTATATTGCAGGTTACTGTCTAGTTGAAGCCACCGCCTCTTTGGTTTCATGGTAGCATTTTTGCCTCGAGTGCGGGAGGTCGTATGTTCGAACCCCAGCCGGGTCACACCAAGGACTTTTAAATTAGTATTTGCTGTTTCCCCGCTAAGCACACGGCATTAAGGAGTAAAAGCAAAGACTGGTCGTCTCGGAATCAGAATAATGTGTCCTGGTAAGATGATAGGTCTTCATGTGGACTGTTACCTTGTGAACTAGCACGTGCAATATCCGGCTCAGCTTGTCGGTGTAATACAAAGCAGTGTAAATATTTATATTACATTAACATGTTCTCGTCCTGAATATGCATATTTACTTGTCTCTGGAAGTTAAGCATCTATCCATCGTCATCTAGTGGAAGCTGTAAAATAAATGCACGATATCGTAATAAAGAGCTGCGCGCGAATGTAATGCACCGAGTTGAATTTCATCCCATATCTCCTTATCAGTCGAACTACTGTATCACTAGCCTGTCAACACTTAGTTTGTGAGTTCGAATACCGCACGTTGCAGGTAAGCTCGACTACAATATTAATTGACTAGAATTGTCAGTTTTCCTACCGATGGTCGGTGGTTCTCCCCAGGCACTACAGCTTCCTCCACCAATATAAACTGACCTCCACGAAATTGAATGATTGTGTTAAAAGTGGCGTTTAACATCAATCAATACACCAATTAATCAATCAATTAATCATCCATACCGGTATAATTATGCATGAGCAGATCATTTTATAGCTATTGTTAAGAAATACTTTTAAACATGACTGGGATTTAATTGGTGACTTTTGCAATAGAAGTTGTTTTATCATATTTTCATCGCAGCCGGGAAATTCTTCAACTTGCTCCTGTTTCAATTGATCTAAATCTTCCTCCGAAATGTTTGAAACGTTGATTTTTGATTTTTGTTAAATTGCACTGTCTCATTGTTGCTATAAAATGCACTCTCGGAAGCTGATACGAGGCTGGAGCTGCTAGATCAGAAACAGTAAACAGGCATTAAAAAAAATTGCAGGATGTCCTCTGGAAGATCTAATATTTGTAGTCCAGGTACTCAATACAAAGTCAAGGAACCACAATGTGATAACTTTAACCTTATGTTCATTATTGTAGACCATCAATTAAACCTAAACTTTGGCAATTTTTCAACAATTATATAAGATGTGACTTTTTCATCTTTAAAACGAGGTGTCAACGTGCCAATGTTTCCCTTTTAAAAGCTCAACCATTTTCCAAAGGGAAGGTACAGATTTGAGCAGGGTTTATAGTAATTCCGGAGAAGCAGATCGGAATCAGTTATGACGTAGACAGTAATCGTTCTAATCGTAATCATGTTTATTGACCATAACAACGATGAAAGCACATCATATCAGGACGTTTTGACATCGTATAATGAAGTAAACCGAATCACATTATATAATGTTACAAGCACATAATATAAGACACAACCACATCGTAAAAAGATGTTTGCACGTCATATAAGGGAAAATGCACATCATATATGGATATTCGCACATCATATAAGTATAGTTGCATATCATATAAGGATCTTTGCACATCATATAAGTACATTTGCACATGAAACCATATAAGTATATTTACACATCATATAAGGATTTATGCACAACATATAAGTATATTTGCACATCAAATAAGTATATTTGCTCATCATATAAGGATGTTTGCACATCATATAATGATATGTGGACATCATATAAGGATACTTGCAGATCATATAAAGGTGTTTACACACCATTTAATGACAAGTGAACATCATATAAAGGTAAATGCACATCATATAATGAAACAAGACAGTTTTGGCGTTCCATGATCATCTTTCATTGTTGTTGCCTTGATCGTTTTCTTTTATTGGTGTGTGTTTCTCCATTAATACTAGTTCTAATATTAGTATACGATGTGTTAAAAGATTTCAAAACATACAGATAATGTACACATTGGTGGGATTTTCAGACATTATAATGAATAAATCTTACCACGTAGCTCCACTTTTATCATCATTTCCAAAAGCGCTGAAGGATCCATCGTTATGAACATATGAAAGTTCTCTTTGATAACCTATTTAAGAGAACAATGTTAATAAATTGTATGCATTTTTTAAAGAGATCCTTATAAGTAATAAAAGTGCAACTTGTTTATAGCTATTTAAGGTGTAGAACCACTAATTCCGCCCGGTCAAAAGAACATACAAGAAAGTAGTACATATTTTAAACAAAATAGTTCCTATGCATAGCCTTAACGTTGTCAATAAGTATAATATTTGGGTAATTCTAGTATCACCTGAAAGCTTAAGGACTTGGGATCACTTTAGAACCCTTGTTAAAAGTTTCTTTAGAATAATAAAAAAAGATATGAAATTAAGATAGGATGGCATATTTGCCTTGTTGCTCAGTACCTGTTTTTGTACTACCAAACTTCCGGGAACCAGTGATCTCTAATATGCAATTAAAGGTATGTTGATTTTATTAGCACAATTCAGGATAAGGCATAGTTTTGGCATGAAATGATTACCACTTTATTTAAACTTAAGACAAAATAGCTATGCATGCTTGAAGGTGCAGAATTTAACATAGAAAGAAAGGGGGCTATGAATTAGTGGTTTTATTCAACAGAACATTCAGATATTGATTGTTGTTGAAGCATATATGTCTTTAACATTCGTTCCTGGTTATATTTTTTATTCATAAACAATACTTTTAAAATGATAATGATATCGCAAACCGTTCACTGTCAAATGAACACAAGCATACTAGGTTAACGTTCTACTTGTTAGCCCTAATTTGGTATAAGTTTTAATTGATTATGAATTTATATCCAAGTGGCTGATTCAACAGGCGTAGGAGGCGTACATCCACCCACCCTTTTTGAAAGATGGAAGTATCCGTTTTTGGCATAAGTCGTAAAATGAAATTGCAGTAATTTTTTTCTCCATTTAGGCAAATAACGCCCTCCTATCCTTGTACGTTTGATCTTCTAGCTGTATTTATATATATATATATATGCATTACCTCCCTCTAAAATGTTTTTCACTCTATTTAATACATCATTTGTAAGTCTGTTTGTTGTTCTCAGGTAGGTGCTGACATAAACATTTGGAGCGAATCTAACCATGTTCTGTTCTCCACAACCGTATGAAATCTGAAGAAGATCCTCAAGTCCCGCTAGTGTTGCCCCTAAAAGGTCGCCTGTGAAAAATATGTTACACTTATGGCTAATGCTGTTCTTTAAGATTAATGTTATATTGATTTACAGATGATGATATGAGAAATGAACATAATGAAAATAACCCAAATTTGTGCAGTGTCAAGAGAACGGCAATGTTTTCGACTTTAAAAAGGGTTTAGACATTACTTACGCATGTAGTTGTAGGAGTAGAAAAGTGAATTTCTGAATTTGTCTGTGACAAAGCATTGTATGTAATGTCTTCTAGTAATTTTCAAGTAACACAATATTTCTACTATGTTTTTATCTTTTTCATTTTCTGACTTATTTCTCTTTTATTGGTTTATTTTTCACGATGTGCCTTGTATCTAGAAGATTGTATAAACACCAATAAAACAATCATTTGATTTTGTAAGGGGCCTCATTTTAACGTATACTAGTATTTTTCTTGTTCCTTTTTTATTGCATTATAGCATGACTTGTAATCATTTAAACTTAAACCAGTAGTTTTCTTGTTCCTTTTTTATTGCATTATAGCATGCATATGACTTGTTAAGAAAACCCGCTGTTAAATCTATAATTGAAACTGTCAATATAAGAAAATCAGAATACTGTTGTTAAAATAAGTACTTAGAGTTTAATATGATTATATTGCATACTCACCAATCACTTGAATTTTGATAAATTCTGAATCTTCAACAAGATTTGGCGGGAAAGACAAAGGAATGGTCTCTGTAAACCTTCTTCTTTGTCGGAGGTCAATAAGTAATGGAACGTTGTAGTTTTGTTTTATACCTTCGGCCTACAATTTTAATTACCCATATCCAATATAAGGCTTCATTTTACACTTACTCAATTTACTGTAGTTTTAACCGATTATGCTTTACTACATGGCAAGACGTTCTCTATCCGATTTGAAGAAAAGTTTATATTCAACACGAAAACAAGTAACAAATAATGGCAACAGTAGTATACTGCTGTTCAAAAGTCACAAATCGATCAAAAGAAAACAAATCCGGGCCACAAACCAAAACCGAGGGAAACACATGAACTACAAGAGGAAAAAAACGGAACAATAGAAACACCGAACAGCAACAATATAAAAAACGCCAACATACACAGAAACGGACCATTCGACAACAACTGCCATATTCCTGACTTGGTCCAGGACATTTTAAGAAACAAATGGTGGGTTGAACCTGGTTTTGTGGCTAGCCAAACCTCCCGCTTATATGGCAATGTTAAAAAATATACAACAACACTCAGCACAGATAAATGCATAACTAAATAATATAATAATACATTACAACATGTAAACCGCAGTATAACAACGGACATCTACCATGACTTTAAGACAGCACAGGACACCACAAAAAGTGACGTATATATAATCTTGAAATTCATACAGTTATATTGAGCGAGATCCAAAAATTCACAATTATTTTCACAATACTAGTCCAAATAACTATTAGATAATGACAGTCTTGAAAGGCTATATTAAATTAATGCTGTGACGACGTCATAATTATTTTGACAAATAAGACATATGTGAAATGTACCGACAATATAGAATTCAAACCACAAACGATAAGATATTACACAATATCTAACAGTACTTACAAAAGAAACATCATAACTAAATACATAAATGTTGGATGTATAAATACCGAGACACGTCGTATAGCAATGCGAATTCGCACTCGGAAAACAGTTTTTATCAAATAGTCCGTTTCTATGTATGCTGGCGTTTGTTTTTGTTGCAGTTTAGTGTTTCTGTTGTTTCGTTGTTTTCCTCTTATAGTTGATGTGTTTCTCTCGGTTTTAGTTTGTAACCCGGATTTGTTTTCTCTTAATCGATCTATGACTTTTGAACAGCGGTAAACTACTGTTGCCTTTATTTATGTCAATGCAATACCTTAACTGGTCTTGTGCTGAAAAATTCAACATACCTTTGATTGGATATAAGAGCGTACTAGTTCATGGAATATAGGAAGTACCAAAATAGGTACTTCAGATCTGAAAACCAGGCAAAATATACCCTTCTTTTAAAAGTTAAGCGGAGGACCTATTTTGTTATTAATTTGTACTACTTTCTGGTATATTCTTTCTGAAGGGGCCCGAATTATTGGTGTTTCACCTAAAGCAACAAATAGTGGTAAATTTAAATGATCGTTCTGCTTATATAAATGATTAAATTACCTCTATCAGGAATTCACGCTGAACAGCATCGGCACCTATAGTAGATCTTGCAGTTCCGTCCAAAAGTATTTTACCAAGAGCTGTTGGTTTAAGAGGAAAGTATACAGATTCAACACTGTTTTTCTTCACAAACACAGACTGCAATCATTTAAAAAACGACAATCAATTATTTGGATAAATAGGAAGACACATATTTACTCTGCCCGTGTCTGAAGGGACGTTTAAGATTTGAATGAATGTTATCTGTCTATAACTTGTACATTATTTAGTTATGGATTTCGTTACAAAATTACTTAAAACGTATACTAAATTTATCATAGATACACATATAATAAATTTTGGCGGTATCTGTAGAATCCTTATTAAAAACGGCCTATTACATATTATTTTAACGGTGATGTTCTTAAGAGAATCCGTAATTTTATATACGGTCCATATAAACGCAATGATCCTTTGAATGAACATAAGTTTGAATTTGGTTTTTTTTTTTAAGATTTAAATATAACTATATATAACGGCATTGCACAAGCGTTTCTCATGCTGTTTAGAACGTCTTAACATTAACTTTGTATGATGTGCACTAATTGATACAGGTTGTTTGGGAGGACATAACTTTTTAATAAGTCGTAAACAAATTCAAACAAGCTTTCAGTAAATGCAAAAACTGTCTGTTTTTTTATGTTGATTGTATTATTTTGTTCTTTGACCTGATCTTTCGAATTCAGCCATTACAACTGATTTTTACAATTTGTTCTTATGTTGTGCTGTAACACCACTGTTAGGGGGACGGGTGATTGGTCTCTAGTGGATAGTTGTCCCATTGGTAATCATACTACATCTTCCTCTCTGCATATATTATATACAAGGAGTGTATATTTAAAACGATAATAAAATATATCCAATGGTATGGAAATATGAATAAAAAACAATGAACAAACTAAATGAATACAAAGATACGGAAATATGGTATAATTTCCGATGAGACAACTATCTGCATCAGATAGAATGACAAAGATGTCAACAAATATGGGTCACTTACTGTACACAACAATAAGCAATGAGTATTTGGATGTTTTATAAATGATGATAATTAGTATACATATTCATTGATACTCTAATCATAATTAATGGGTTTTAAACTATCAAATGATTTATGCAACACCATGGGATTACTATCATAGCACAATTACCTTTCTCCAACCGTTTGGAGCTGGATTGAAGTCGTTTCCATTTGCATCAACAAAGGTAAAGTTTACATTATTAGCAAGCTTCACTGAAACCTGGAAGTAAACTTCATATTAAGTTTTTAAGAATATAGAAATAACTTTAAAGTTCATATAGCGTAACAATCTCCAAATGAAAAATACGCAAGTGTTATCATTTTGCACTTATTCAGACTTTGAAAAGGTAGCTGATTAGTGTATTACAACTCCGAGAAATAATGCAACAACATATTTTGAGGACGCCTAGTTATAACCACAAAGGTAAATATTTCTACCTATTTGTACTCTTTCGAGTATATGGATAAAGAAAATTTTACCGAGATTATCAATTATTCAAAATAAAGATATTATCGGAATTGAAATATGGTATATCTGCACTCAAGGTATGACCATCTCTCAATTTATATGATTTGTATGTATTTGACAATCGAGTATAGTTCCAAACTTAAATGATGAATAACGTTTGATGACATCTTCTGTCAGCTGGATTGTTGTCTCCGTGCATCCTTTTATTTTTTTTAAACCTAGACGACAGCAGCTATATATATTGATATATATCTATACGTATAACTTGAATGTTTGATTGATTGATTTATGAATTGATTGATTTGTTAATTAATTGCTGATTTCTTTACGTCCGTTGTGTTTACTTGACAAAGGGCAAGCATAAAATACCTTGTTTGCATTGGATACCTAAGCTTCACAAAATTCCGTACAAACAACGGTACATTGCCGGCTCATCTGCATGTTCTACGAAGGAATTGTCCATCAGATTGAATAAAATTCTGTCCGCATTGAAAGAGGGTCTTCAGAAATACTGAGAAACTGTTTACTCGCGTAGTGGTATTAACCATATGTGGATTCTAATAACCTCTAAAGAACTTCTGGATAAATTTAAATCTCGATCTTTCTCTGAAATTAATTATATCAAAACTTTTGATTTTTCAACCCTGTATACCACCATTCCCATTGTGAAATTGACAAATCGTCTAAACGAAATAATCCACAATGCTTTTCCATATAAAAATGGTAGCATACGCTGTAAATTTATTACTTAGGGATACCATACGGCATATTTTGTTAAAAGTGAACAAAAAGGTAAAACATGCTACACAGAGGAACAAGTGATCAGTATGCTGGAGTTCTTTTTTGACAACATATTTGTTAAATTTGGATGTAGACTTTTTCAACAAATTGTCGGCATTCCTAAGGGAACGAACTGTGCGCCTCTCCTTGCCGACCTCTCATTTTCATATGAGTCGGAGTTCCTTCAGACACTTGTCAAAAACAAGAAAATCAAAGAAGCCAGATCCTTTAATTTCACATTCAGATATATTGATGATGTTCTTTCCATTAACAATCCAAACTTTTCTGATTGGGTTCAATTAATATATCCTCCAGAATGTGAAACTATACAAACAACAGACACGGCTTCCTTTGTCCCATTTTTTGGCTTTTACCTCGAATTTGACATAAGCTGTCATCTCAGTACCAGAATCTATGACAAATGAGACGATTTTAATTTTGAAATTATCAATTTACCCCACCTCAGTAGCAATATATTAACTTCACCTGCATATGGGATATACATTTCCCAACTCATTCGGTATTCAAGAGCTTGAAGCTGCTATCTAGACTTTATAAAACGTCACCAGTGTCTAAGCAGAAAGTTGATGAACAAGGGTTATGTAAAAAAACGTCTCGTCCTTTTTCTAAAAAGGTTCATCGGAAGATACCAAGACCTTGTTGATAAATATTCCGTATCAACTTCACAAATAATACACGATGGTCTTGAAGTATAGATTCTAGGTACTGATGCTGTTCATCATAATTTCGTGTTATAGTGTTCTTTTATTTGTCTTTTTAAATTATTTACTTTACTGTTTAGGTTATTATTGGTGATATCCTTTGGCATGGCTTGGTACTTATACATCCCGCCATTGTGTTATTGGGCTATCGTCATTTTTTGTATTCTTGTTTTTCATTTTTGCTTATGTGCTTTGTCTATATGCCATTTTGTTTTTCTTTGTTGACATATTTGTTTGTTTTTATTATTTAGATTATATCACAATCTTGATTGCACATACCCTTATTTTTGACATTTTTGACAGTTTTGTTCACACATTGTTGTCAATATAATGGAATTTTATGCGACTGTCATACAAATGAGAGGTTTAGCTAGCTATAAAACCAGGTTTAATTCACAGTGCAAGCGGTGTTGTCACAATAACCCAATAGCATAAGTTCGAATCCAGGCGAGGGAAGAACAAAAATTGGCTCCGCAAATTTGCAGATTTAACATTGTTGTGCTGATAATTATATATATATATATATATATATATATATATATATGTATGTGTGTTTGTGTGTGTGTGTGTGTTTATATACAACGTAATCCATATAGATTACAGTAATTAACAAGTGCAATTATGATATTAAAATATTAGTCGCATCTAAATTGTCGGGGAACCTTTAAAAATCAACGGTTATATATACTTTTATATAAGCTTATAAAATTGATATTTTACAGCAAAGCTAATGAAATTTTACCTGTTGATCTTTTTTTAGGTAATTGAAAACTGTGACTTGGACTATAATAATTTCACCTCGTATGGCAGAAAATGGAAGTTCAAAACGCATGAAAAACCTTTGAAAAGTTGTTAACTGAAATAGAAAGTATTAGCTTTACTAGTTGTATGTCTGTTAAACGTATTGCTCTTGAAATTATAAAAATGAAAACTTCCAACAATTATTTTTGCATAATGTAAAATGATTGTGCTGCTTCAAATATGATAAGATGACATAACATAAGATGTTAAAAATTAATGTAAATTGCATTAGAAAGTTTTTCTTCTACGATTTGAGTAATCATATTTTTTCCTATACGTAAATTTCTCTGTTACTAAAAATACAAATGTTCTGAATTCTGAGTTTGTGCAAAATGTATACAAGATCTACATGACATCCAGACAATTACAACGATTCATAAACAGACCTTTGTCTTTAAAATTAGAATTTAATTTAATTGTAAACTCGTCTTCGGCATACTATTAAACATATATTGATTACATTTGCAGTAGTTGCCGCAACTCCGAGACCCGAGCTGGGATTAACAGCAAATGCTGATGCAATCCATTCTGTTATAGTGTCAGGAGCTGTCGTTCTTATTGTTGCGGTTCCATCCGAACTAAAATTAAATTATTATTATTACTTTGATATATTGGAATAGATTCCATATAATAGCGTGATTCCAACAGACATAAGTAGTTATAAATGTAACTACATAGAGACTTTGTTAAATCCTTTTTTTTTTTTTTTTTTTTTTTAGCATTACGATTAGAGCTATTATCAATTGTACTCCCAATTAACAATCTTTTGTATATTTAAGCGTAGATTGTATATCTGTAGTCACTAAGAAACAGTCCAATATTCTTCGGTTTTCTTCCTGTATCTTCTGTCCATACATTTTTCGACAATATATATGTATTATACATACATTCTGCACAAATAAACGGAGAACTTGGGACTATGTTCATGCTATTTTCTGATATCTGTCTAACTCGGAGCATTAAGTCTCTGAATAAGTCGAAAAAACACTTTAATTGACCGAAAATCATATTGTTGATGAACAATGAAGTTCATTATTGATAATGACTGACTAAAATAGACACGTACATACAAGTAAGAAGATGTGGTATGATTGCAAAGAGACAACTACCCACCGTAGACCAACTCACGTTTATGTAAGCAACTTTAGGCCACCGTAATGACTCCCAGAACGAACAAAGTAAATACCGTATAGTCAGCTAAAAAAAAACACACATTTCGTAAAAGGAGAACAATTCAAACGGGAAAACCAACGGCCTGATCTATTTAACAAAAACCAATAAAAGAAAAACTAATATGACAGACAACAACGAACGACAATCACTTAGTTACAGACCCCTGACCTGGGACCGAGGAGAATCACATTCCAAAACAGAAAAAAACAATATTGAAAGAAATGTCGTCTTTTAGTTGATACGAGTTCTTTTCTATCATTGTTAATATATTATAAATTCGTTTTTTGGAAATCCGTCAATGAAGGGTGTGTTATGTAGAATAATTCCAAGTCAGATTTTATTCAATTCTTGTTGAAATTCTTAAAAACACCGCTTTTGAGAATATTTGCGCTTTTCCTAATTTGCTAGTCTATTTACATGTAAGGTTAAATCAAAACTTAAAATTTTGTAAATATATAAATTGTACCTGTGACTGGTATTAAAATATATAAGTAATTATTATCTAATCAAGTCACCTTCATAACTTAGACATGATTGAATATGCTATTCGAATTATTCTTTCATTCGAAACGATTATTCGTAAAACACTTTAATTTTTCTATCTTTCTATCAGCTGCAATTTGTATTAACTACTACACGACATTGCTTCTGATTTGTGGCCTACAATTTAAATGGTTGATTGAAGAAATGTAAAGGTAATCCAATAATTGTTGTCGAAAATATTACGTGATTGTTTTATTTTCATTTTTACAATTCTGTTTTGTCCTTTGCATACATAAAGGACTTTAGTACATGTATTCTGAATAGTTATTGATCACGAGTGCAAAACTGACAGGTAAAGACAATTTGTTATGCCCAGTCTTTAGTTTTTTGTATGCTATTATTGTCTTATGATCGTTTTTCGTTTTTTTTTTTTTGCCATGGCATTAGCCAGTACTTATGTACTGTCACGGATATTGTGTTATTTTGAATGAAGTATACATCTCCCTCCTCATGCAAAGCTCTGATTCCTTGCCCGGCTTTGGCTATACGTTTTGCTCATTTTGTTTTTTCATTAGCTCTTTATTTTTAAATAAGGTTTGGATTTTAAAATATTTTGGACTCGAGCATCACTGAATATACATCTTTTGTCGAAATTTGTCGACAAGTAAGATAAGACGACTCTACTGTATCTAAAAAACTACGACCGCAAAAAACTATATACAGATTGAGATGCATTCTTAGTTTTAATTGGCTTTAAACTAGCTTTCAGTAATTATGAGTAGGATCAGATCTGTACTTTTCTTTGAGTTAGTTGTTTCTGTGCTTGTATTGATTTGATGAGTTACGTGCTTTTCAGCTGATTTTGATAGTAATTTTTTGTTGTTGTACTGGACACATAACTTTCCAGGTAAGAGTATGTGCCTGCAAACATGTTATACCCCACCACTTTCTGTGTGGGCCGGTAGTTCAGTGGTTGTCCTTTTATGCTGTATATCAAGTTTGTTTTTTGTTTATTGTTTTTACCATATATCAGGTCGTTAGTTTTCTCGTTTGAATTGATTTATATTAGTCAATTCGTAGCCTGATGTAGCGTGATATTTCGTATTGGTTTTGCTCATTGGAAAGACCGTATAGTGACCTTTCCTACAGTTGCAAAATGTTACGTCATTTGGTCTCAGGTGGAGAGTTGTTTCATTGACAATCATATCGCATCTTTTATTTATTTTTAGTCATAGATATTTTATAAAATTCAGGTATCCAATATAAAGATGGGATATTTTCGTCGTTTTTTTTTTATGTTAATACTAAGGAGAGAAGGACGGATTGGTGATTTTTTAAAATATTCTCGTCGATGAATGATGTAGGGGTAATTTTTGGGGTTTTTCATGAAATGGTCAGAAACACGTCTACTCATTTACACCGCATATTTTGAAAATGCTTTTGAATGCATGATCGAACAAAATCAATCCATTCAGATAAATGTATAGGGCTTGGTTCATATGGCCTTCGATTTATCCATTTTCTGTAATTTTCCTGCAACTGATCCATCATTCAGCTGAAGTTTTCCCTCCAGTTGTATGAGTGGCAGTAAACATATACTTTAATACCTCGATCATTCTCTAAATCACATGTAGGCTATGGCTTGTTAGTAGTATTTTATCTGCTTTAATCGTATAAGTTTAGAAGGTAGCTGATCACCACAATTTTAACAATGTAGCTCTTGCACTCTACAATACGTTATTTATAAACTGACAATGTATCAAAGTGATACTTCGCTTTAAATCACACTTATCGTATCGAACTATATGCAATCCGGCCATCAAAACTTAATTGCCTTTAAGACAAATACTTGAAAATGTAAATCAAAGCTATATTACTATGAACAGTAAACAGATTCAAGATTTAAGTACTCAACCATTTCCCCCTTTTTTTGTTTAACTCAATCATTTGAATAACAGAACATTTAAAACAAATCAGAAATGAACCTTCATCTATTATACTGAAATGATTGACATTAAACAACAGCTAAGCATAAAACAATATCATTTACAATAAAACACCAAATAATAAATGCAGTTGCTAAAACCAAGCTTAGAGAACATTGCACAGTGATACAGAAATAACGCCATCGTACTCCATCATATCGGCAACTGAGATGCGAGATTTCACACTGCAACTTCATTGTGTACATTGCAGAAGGTTACTATTGTATGCATTCCAATGGGTTTTTTTTCATTATAATGAATTTCTTTTTTTTTGCACATGAACATAATAATTATACACATTTTATTCATAATATTTCAATTCTTGTAACGAATGATAAAATACATAAAAAGGAGGCAAAAGGTATACAACGATTTAATAGAAAACCATAGATTTCCTTGATAGAGGATTGCTGCTCACAAGGAAGCTATTAAACCAAGAGTTCCAAATGGTGAAGTTGAAGTCATCCCTTCGTAAATTTTACGGACGCCATCACGAGTTGGTTGACCGTTATGGAATAACCGCTTCACAGATGATATCGGATATGTTCCTTATGTCGTAACTACAATACCCTCCCTTTTCACGAATGTGACTTACCGAATTAGACTATTTACCGGATTTGTAATAACATAAGCAACACGACGGGTGCCACATGTGGAGCAGGATCTGCTTACGCTTCTGGAGCACCTGAGATCACCCCCAGTTTTTGATGGGGTTCGTGTTGTTTAGTCTTTGGTTTTCTATGTTGTGTCATCTGTACTATTATTTGTCTGTTTGTCTGTTTATTTTTGGCTATGGCGTTGTCAGTTTGTTTTCGATCTGTGAGTTTGACTGTCCCTCTGGTATCTTTCGTCCCTCTTTTTTGATTAATAATTAAAAACGTATTTGTACAGAACTCATGAAGTACTCAACGAAAGGAAAATACATTGTAGACGTCTTTTAAATTATAAATAGTTATGCAAATTTAAAATAATCGCACAAATACCTTGATGTAACATACTACTATTATAAAAATTATAATCTAAAAGATCAAAATGAATATAAAAGAGAGGCGAAAGATACCAAAGGGACATTCAAATTCATAAGTCGAAAATAAACTGACAACGCCATGGCTAAAAAAGAAAAAGACAAACAGACAAACAATAGTACACAAAACACAACATAAAAAACTATAGGCTGAGCAACCTCAGGTGCTTCGGAGGGTTAAGCAGAGCTACATATGTGGCACCCGTCGTGTTGCTCCTCTTAGTACAGACCCACAATTAATTCTAATTCGGTTGGTAAAAATCGGGTTTAAAAAAGATTATAGAAATTCAGATTCAAAATGTTTCATAATATCAAGTGATTTATGAACAGGATATTTTTATTTAAATTTCATCATCATTTATTTTAAGTTGTATCTCTTATTCAAACCGTACGTTTTACATTGTAAATTCAAACGTAACTGCCTGATTCATAGATATGAAAATAAGAATATGTTGTATAATTGCCACTTAGACAGCTATCCAACAGAAACCAACTGACGTAGATGAAAGAAAATTTAGGGCGCCATACGGCCATCAACAATGAGCAGAAAGAAATTGCTCATCCAATATAATAGGTTTATTTCTTGTAGGCCAATCGCCAGACGCGCGTTTCGTCTACCAGACACTTATCAGTGACATAATACTCAAATAAAGTTGCAGAGGCAAAAAAGATGGAAGTTGAGGGAGCATTGAGGACTAAAACTTCAGTACGGTTTTGTCAAATTCAGCTAAGGTAATATTTGCTTCTCTACAAAAGGATACACGTACATAACGCAAAAGATGAACGCTCATGATTTGTAACGTTTCTCTAATTTGTTATAAATGCGATATTTTCTGTAAAACGATTTTTTTTGTGTACCGGCAAAAAATAGTACTGGCAAATCAAAATGAAGAAAACAACACAAAATATCATGCGTTTACCTTATTCAGGAGCACTCTAAGTCGAAGGTTTGAAAACCAAGGATATTATCAAAATATCAATTTTTCGTGAACAATTGAGAAGTCTTTCCGTTTCGCAATGTAAAATATATGTTTAAATTGGCGTCGAAAGCATTACAAAGCTCTAAAAAAAACACATAAAGCCCTTAACATATTGTCAAAAAAACATTATTAGAAATTTTGGACATGACCTTGACTCTTGACCTATGACCTGTGTCAAGGTAATTGGTCCATGATGTCATTTCAAAAGAACCTATGGGTCTAGGAACTTTGGTTCAAGAGTTAAAGCTAATTTTGTCTTTTCAAAAACCGTTAATGGGGGTTATTTATGTTCATAACGAGTGCTTGCTAAGGATAAATATATCTTTATGTCATTGTTAAGGACAAAAATGTCACTTCTAGTATCAAAAATGTCATATCTACTATTCATAGCCTTTGAAGTTAAAAAAAAAAAGGTTGCTTAGGACTTATATGTCGTTGCTAGGGACAAAAATGCCATTTCCAGTATTAAAATGTCATATTTATATAATTCATAACCTTCTAAGTTCAAAAAAATATAGTTGCTAAGGTTTTTTATGTCGTTGCTAGGGATTTTGACCTTTGACATTGACATAATTTTGTAGATCAAATTATGCTGAACATTTTTGCAATTCAAAGTTTCTTTCTAACTCTGACCTGGTTTGAAATATAAGCAAAAAATCTTCATTTCGGACCCTGAATTCAGTTTGGTGCCCTAGGACCATAATGGTTGGTGTAATAATTTTGGACCCATATAACAAACGTAGATCTCTATAAGACACACATATTCTCCTTTACATTCTATCAGCCATCTTTAACGCTTTTTGAATAATGCCGATAACAAGCTAAGGTCAAAATCTAGGTCATGACTTTGACCTTTGACCATGACCTCAATTTCAAAGTCATGGATAATGGACCTCATATCAAAAGGTCCTAGGTCTTTACGACTTACGGTTCATGATATTTAGAGACACATCGCTTACGTCAAATATTTAAGGGGGATAACTTCTATAAAAAGTCAACGGATAACTTCGGCTTAATTGTTACAAACTTGCTCTATGTCCTAAGGAACAATTTAAAAAATTTACGGTTTCTAAGAAAAAGCGATAACAAGGTTTTCGGTGTTAGGTGAGATAACCGCTATAAGGGAAATGTAACGGCGTGGTGCCCTAACACAAGATAGCTTTTGGTCAACCAATAATGATACCTAATATCGTTTCAACATGTTTCGAACTTTTTTGGGGAAATGTCGTCATAGTTTGGCGGGGACAAAAATAAAAATAATTTTTAAAAAAAGCGATAACAAGGTTTTCGGTGTAAATGGAGATAACCGCTATGAGGGAAATGACACGGCGTGGTGCCCTAACCACAAGATAGCTTTTGGTCAACCAATACTCGAAACCTAATATCATTTCAACATTATAGCGAAAGGAACGAATTTAATTAAAGATCGATTGTTCACGAACAATTGAAAGGTCTTTCCTTCCACATTTTTTTAGAAAATATACTGCCATACACTTGTCGCACCAACATACTGGAGTTGTCCCTTGATAGGGGGGATTTAGTGGTATATTTATGACTAACGCTAAAATCATGTTACACTCCCCTACACCATGGAAATTTTTGAACCCCAAGATGGTAGTAAGAATAAAAAACTGTGAGGTTTCTGATTCGATGGTATGCTTATAATTATTAATTTCATGTGAAAGTTTTTGTGAAATTTTAGTTTTTTCTTTAGAACAAGCGAACTAAAAATTTTGCTATGTCATTTAGCGCGGACTTTAGAAGCTCTTACTGAAATTACTTCTTATTATGTCTACTTTAAAAATCTGGCTTTTGTGTCAATGCAATTTCTATTTTTTTTTTTTTTTTTTTATTATTAGGATTCAAACAGACAAGGTACCCTATGAATAATGCATTGTAAATAATTGTGCAATTGTTACCTACAGTGCTAATCAGAAGTGAAAACGGAGGTCTCTCTTTATCAAATCCAATCAAAGTGTGTAAAAAAATCAGTTTTATGTAAATATAATTTCTTGAGATTTTGACGGACACCATGGACCTTTGGTTTCATAGTTATAGCTAATAATATCTCTTCGCACACCGTCAATAGGAATCATGTCCCTTACGGAAAGTAATATATATTTAAATAGACGCAAAAGGCATTGAAAAGCGTTAAAACATGCATGAAACCCTTACGATAGGGTAAAAAAACCTCAAAGTTGACAGTTAAGGACATGAACATGACCTATGACCTTCACCTTTGTCAAGGTCATTGGTCGATGCCATTGCTAAAGACCCTATGGGTCTAGGACCTCTTGTTTAATAGTTACGCCTAATAATGTCGTTTAGCAAACCGTCAATTGGGGTTATGCCCATTACAGAATGGTTAAATCAATACAGTCATATTGTAATAAAGTTGCCCCTGAAAGACCCAAACATTTTTCACCATTTAAATGTCCTCTATCTATAACCATTTGAGAATAATAGGGAGATCAAAGGAACGTCATAATCTTAAACATGACCTTGACCTATATCTTTCCAAGTTATTGTCCAAGGATCTGAAATCAAAAGACCCTAGGTCTTTATGGATTATGTTTTATGAGATACCGTAGCATACCGCTAGGTAAAATATTCAAGGGGAGATAACTCCTATAAGAGGTCAATAAATCGCTTCGATTTAAATGTATCAAAGTTGCGACATGTGGTAAGAAACATTTAAAAAAAAAATGTGTCGTTAACTCTTTTAGTTTATGAAGAGTAGCAATAACAGTGTTTTGGGAAATGGGGGAAATAACTCTTATAATGTATATAGTATGCTTGGTGCCCCTTTCACAGGGAAGATTTTAGTAACCCGATACTTGGTACCAAAAATCATTTCAATATAACGCGTACTTTTTTTTAATCATTGCAATCTCTGAAAAACACACAAAAGGGGACAATATTGCTGTGAAAGATAAATATGTCTTGTAAAACAATTATACATGTGGCCATGATAAAATACATTGTTAAACGCGAAAAAAAAAACATTTTGAAATGATGATAATAATTTTTTTTCGCGTTTTTTGTCCTATCGTTTGTAGTCCAAATAATTATAAAACTGCATTTCCATAACATTGTTGTGAAAATAATTGTATAAAATTCGATATTGCATGTTAGTTACGTAAGCGCGTTTTGTGATTTTCTGTGGTGTCTGTCGTTGATTAAATATGTTCTTTGTTGTTCTGCGGTTTACATGTTGTGTCGACTATTATATTATGTGTTTGTACTATATAACTGTCACGTAGAGTTGTAATTTTAGCGATATTTTTTCAACATTGTCATAAAGCGGGATGTTTGGCGAGCCATTAAACCAGGTTCAGTCCACCATTTTTTCTAAAAATGTTCTGTACAAAGTCAGGAATATGGGAGTTGTTATCAAATAGTCCGTTTCTATGTATGTTGGCGTTTGTTTTTGTAGCAGTTCAGTGTTTATGTTGTTCCGTTGTTTTCCTCTTATAGTTGATGTTTTTCCCTCGCTTTTAGTTTGTAACCCGGATTTGTTTCCTCTCAATCGATCTATGACTTTTGAACAACGGTATACTACTGTTGCATTTATTTGGTTCAAGATGTACTTCTATGCAATCTTATAAAACATGTTAAATATGTAATTTTGATTTCAATATCATGATTTATCGTTGAATAATACTTCTTTTATTTTTAATAAAGAAATTATTGAAAATGAATTAAAATATAAAAATAAGGAGGTATGATATGTTTGGCAATGAAATAAGAATCCACCAAAGACAAAAAGACAAGGATGTTCATAACTAAAAGTCATCATAAGGCCTTAAAGTATATTATATAGACTCTTTTGTATTCAAATTCTAGTAGGTTTTTACAACTGGTTGTGACTCTTTGAGTGAAATAAAGGACACATATGTCCTACCTATTTGACCGAGACTGTTCCATAAATTTGTTTTCTCTAAATGAGATAAAACAACCACCCTTGACGATGTTTCTCGAACAGTGAAGAACATATGTTGATGTTCAAGAAAATACTCAACTTAATGCAAATACCAACTTGATTTACTAACTCACAGAATGCTCGCAATCTATGAAATCAACTCAAAATGTATAATCTGATCACATGGAATCATGTCATCCTAAATTCTTTTACACATGAAACAGAGAGTCGAAAGATTCCAACTTATATGTATTCACAAAATATCACTTTTTATATCTATATAATAAGTGTTCAGAACGGATATCATCCGAAGGTTTACATAATATATTTTCCGTTGCTCACCTTGTTGTTTTACTGACCCATATCCATGTTTCAGGAAATTTCTTTCGAGTTCTCCCAACAGATGCCAATTGAGCAAATGCTACTACTTTCTCACTAGATAATGCCCAACGTGCCCATTCAGCTTAAACAAGTTACCCGAGTATTTCCATAATATATCAATCGATAATAAACATTTGGTAAATAAAATGAAAAGTAGAAGGAAAGATTTTGCAATACATTATGAATGCCCATCCAGATATAACAAAAATAATATTTCCTACATTCAACCTTTGATTAGTCAAGCACTCTCACCCTGTTGTTCTATAAACCTATAGCCATGTTTCGGGAAATGCCTTTCTTGTTTGAACTGGAGAAGAAAACCCATCTGAACTGCTTGCTTGAGCTTCAAGATTATTATTAAACGTAAACCGTGCAAATTTTTAAATTATCACGACAATATTACAGAAATTAATTACTGTTTAATGATTAATTCTCACCCTGTAGTGCTGTTTATCCATAACCATGTTTCTGGAAAGTTCTTCCGTGTTCGTGTTGGAACTGCAAGACCTCCTGTTCCCAGGCCTCCCAGACCTGCTCCCAGGCCTCCCAGACCGCCTACGCCGCCTCCAAAGAAGAGACGAGTTGGTCCTGATATTCCCACAGGAAAAACATTTATGGCTGAAATTTACACAGCATCATAATACGTTCCTTGCTAGCAAATTGTGTTGTGAACGGCAAAATTGTTTCTTCGAACGAGTGGACTTCATTTATATTATTTTGCATTAATACTACTAACAATTATCGTCTTAATGGTTGTCAATGTGACAACACTAAAAACGCTGTGCAATTTTGTAAAAAAACAAAAAAAACATTTTTACAAGATGAAAACTGATAGCCAAAGCCAACATACAACAAGAAAAAGTCCAATAAAGGGTAATATTAATTATAGTAACACCGGTTATTTCATAATTCAAATACTCTGTTATGACTCAAACCGACTTCTACATTAAATGTACGGTCACCATATCGAATTATTTGACAGATACTCTGTGTCGGTTTCCAACTCACTAGCAAATAGTTACCGCGGTCGTAGATTTTTTGGTCCCATTATAGCCATATGATTGGCAATTTTAAAGAATGTGTCTTATTCCAGATTGTGACATTAACTGATTATGGATTTGCATGACATTTGTTGCATGCACATTATGAAACGCTTATTCTATCGAAGCACCGGTCTAGATCATTTTTGGGTAGGTGCAATGTACCAAGTTTTTAATCTTGAATTTTCTCTTATGTTGTTGTATCTCTTATTCAAACCTTACGAGATTTGAACTTCGATAAACACTATCGCCCTAATTTATATCAGCATCTAAAAAGAGAGGTATAAGATACCATGGCAAGAAACGAAAAACGACGAAAAGACAAACAATAGTACACAAATACAACATATAAAACTAAAGTGTGAGCAACACGAACTCTACCAAAAACTGGAGGAGTTGATAAGTTTATTTGGGTAGGTCACATATTAGAAAAAGAGGACGGGATAACGATAACAACAATTGTAGAATATCCGTCGCCATCTGTGAAACAGATATTTCATAGCGGTCAACCAACTGGTGAAGGCAAACGTAAAATGTTCAAAGTAATGTTTTCACCTATACCACTTGGAACTATTCGGATCAACTGATATATAAAATTGAGAATGGAAATGGGGAATGTTTCAAAGAGACAACAACCCGACCATAGAGCAGACAATTCATATATAGAAATTGGTAAGTCCTAAGCGAGCTGATTAATCATTTCTTTCTTTTCAGACATGAGTTCATATGTTCGACGACGGATCGATGTTCGAAGTGGATAAAGAAATATTCATTCTTTCGAAAGCCCTTTATATTTTTGTTGATTTTGTGTTCCTCAGTCAAATCGAAAGATGCTCAGTGACAAATGTTACATTCGCATTCAATACCCCCAAAAAAGAAGGTTGAGTGTTTAATTTCGATATGTTAATCGATGTTGTTATTTTAAGAGGACTTTTGTATTGATGAGAGTTACATTTGGCATTAATTCATAGTGATGCACACCAGAACAACATATAGTTTATTCTATTGGCTGTCATATCAATATCTTTCACGTAATTTTTGTAAGTTATAAATGCTTACGTCCTTGTTGAGAAATATACTGATAAAGCAGCGCATCTGTAAGTACATAAACACCAGCTCCCTGTAAAACAAAATATACGAATTTAAAAAAAAATCGAGAGTGTAAAATTATTTCTGACCATTTTATTAACGCATGTTTGATTTATATATTTTAATATAGTTTGATTACGGAATGTCTTTTAATTCATTTAATTCGATTACTTTAAAAAAATTTCCAAGAAGCATATAACTTGTATTTTTGAAGTCATATTTCTTAAGTGTTTTAGCATTATAAATGTAACATGTTTGTTTTTTTTAATTTTGTTAATAAAAATAATATACGAAAATGGAGAAATGACAGAACTATATATCCAAGACTGTATTTACTTTTACTTCTTCGATCCTCTTTATCTAAACTACGTCTTACAGGTAAATTGCAATTTGGTCACTTTTCGTGTTTTGTCATGGCGTCGTCAGTTTATTGTCGACTTATGAGTTTGACTCTTCCTTTCAGACGCGCGTTTTGTCTACAAAAGACTCATCAGTGACGCTCGAAATCAATGATAATTCTTGACAACACTAAAGTACTGACTACTTGGCTGGTGATACCCTTAAGATGTAAACCTCCACTTGCAGTGGCATTGACCCAGTGGTTGTAAATAAACTCATCGTAAATACCAGGATAAAATTAGATGGCTCCACTGTATTTTACATTTCAAATACTGGAAATTTCTCAGAAATATAGCTTGAATCGAGTTTTCAATCATTTGTGCTCTTGTACTTACAGCAAAAATCGAAAATGCATCCCTGTCATTAACAGGTCTTGGCAACCAAAAATCCCATCCATCAAATATTGCAAAGAATCCGGAGTTACTATATCCTTGAAGTTCATTCAATACCTTTAAATATTTAAGATAGTTTACTGTGTTTATACAACATAATGAGTGAATAAAATAAATATATAGGAACAAAACAATAAATTTAAACAAATCTCTAATGTTTCATTTATAGTTTCAATCGCATAGTTGTTAGAAGGATGAGAGATTTAGATCATATAAACAGTGCAAACTTTGAAGTAGGAAGTATAAACTTGAAAATGTCAATTTTGAAGTGTGAAATGTTAAAATGAAAAGAAGAAATGTCAAAATAAAACTGAGAAATTTCAACTTTCAACTGAGAAAGTTAACTTTGAGTTTTACCTAAAATCTGTTATATAGGGGCCTTTTATAGCTTGCTTTGCGATATGTATGTTGACCATGGTTGTGAGTCGCACGATGACCTATAGTTGCTAGCCTCTACGTCAAGTTGGAAATAAGAATTGTCAAAATTGACATGAGAATAAAAAGTAAAATAATTTTGGTTCATTTATATGTTTCGTAGTTTAATTTGGCGTCCATTTTTGCTGAACTAGTATACATTATTGTTTAGGGGCCGGCTAAATCCCACCTCTGGGTGTGGGATTTTCATTGACCCATTGGTGGCCGGCCTTATGCTGTTTTCTGCCCTTTCCCGTTTCCATTCTAAATATTATTTCGTACAAACATCAGCCGTATCTGTTTTGATATTTTATACGTTAGGTTAAGGTGTTGAATTTAATTATATCTTTAATGTAGCTATATCAATGCAGTACAATGTTTTTCATTTATAAATAGAGTAAAGAAAAAAAAATGATTTTTTTAACTGAGACACTTATGTTATGGTCCTGAATTTTTACAACCGATCATTTACAGATAAACTGTCACAAATTAAAGGCAAACATGATAACAATTGAAACGAAGAGAACAAAATCCAGTTGTCATACCTGGTTCTATTCGGTCCTATTTGTGCCTATCAACGTCAGACTGAAAATCTTTATCATAAAAGTTCGTCTACCTTTTTGAATCTTTATGGTTGTGTCTGTAGAAAATTAAGAATAAGAGAGAGAGAAAGTGAATGAACTTACATTTTGTGTAGTTATATCATTTCCTGATTTCAGTAATAGGACACTTTTATCGACTGCTAGAACATTGACTAATGAGTTTGGATCCGCCGTCAATTCAACTTCAACATCATCACCTGGCTTAGCTCGTCTTTTGTTAAAGTTAATAGACACCTACCCAAATATTAGTTTATGAAATTTAGCATTATACAAGATATCACTTTTTAAATTATGAAAAAATATCCCAGTTATACAAACATACTGACAATATGAACGCAATGATAATAATCACATTTATCCTTCGAGTAAATGAAGTGAGAAAAGGTGTTCTCCATCAACATTGGTCTATTTATATGTGCAACACAAAAAGATGGATGACAGGGCGTATTTTTCCTTTCCTTCTGTTAATTTTGCTTTCCTAAATGAAAGCATCTATTTCTCTAATGTTATTACTTAGTATTCATTTTACTTCAGCAGAAGTAGAGATATCATAAATTCATGTGTCAGAGAATCCTGCACAAAATTTTTTTTAAATATAAGTATGTGAAACAGCATATTTATATTTCATATCAACTGTTTCCGCCATCATTCTGTGATACGGTATTATATTGTCTATAACTAGTATTGTGAGTTAACTATCGTGACTTGTGCTAGTTAACATTGACCTAGCTAATGACTAATGAAAATAGAGCAATTCCCTACCACATTATAAGATAGGACAAACAAATTAACATATGCATCGTAACTCGTACTTATCACGCTCAGTTCGATTTGGTATGGGACATATCTCTCATGGTCGAAACATTTGAAAGGCCACGACCAGAAGAGAATGCGAAAAAAAATTTCAAAATATATAATGAAAATGAGATGCTGTCTACCATGGATATTCAGAGAATGCAAAATAAAAAATCTCAAAATATATCATGAAAATGAGATGCTGCCCACCATGGATATTCAAATTTTCGAGATAATTTGACGACTCTGCAAGAGAAATCAGTAACTCAAAAATAGTACCTTCACTGAAAATGTTGCCGAAAATAGATTTTTGCCAACATATTTAATCCCGTCATACTGTTATTATTCCTTTCACAAGCTATAAGCCTTTCATCCAGTGGTGATAATGATCGTTTTTGATCGTTTGTTATTCAATTACATACTGTTTTCTCTTTATCTTTGTCATACAGGGGTCTTTAATATCTTACTAAACGGTATTGGAGTTGGTAACACAAACAGGCAACTACCTAATTTGTCAGTTTGCTTATACTCCTGTCCAAAATTCACTTAACTACGTAACATATTGCCACTTCGTCAAACCCAAGAAAATCAAGGAGTTCCAAACATTGTCGTACTTAATTTTATTATCACATTTGCCAGTCCGGTAATTTATATTCAGAGGAACAATGCATTAGTAAAGATAAAAATATATTGAACTGGTATATTCCAAACTTGAAACAAAACTTAAAATAAATAAAAAGTTGATGGAACCATTTGTCTTAAGAAGGCGTATACATTCTTTAACACTGCGGCAATCCAGCATCAGTAAATTTGTTTATAACCTTGACTTATATGTAAATATTTCAAAATACACGGACCTGAAAGTATGCAAACTACACAACGGTGTATAAGATGGTCTCACAATATATCAGCTGAATCCATAAATCATTTAGTTGTTTTTCAAACTGTGTCTGAAAACTGGCTATCGAGGCCAACATTTTGACACTAATGTTTCTCCTCAACGTCTTTATGAAGAAAAAGGTCATTCCACAATGTAAAGACAACTTAGATTTCCCTTTCAATCGACGTAGGATAGGAACAATTGGTATCCAAGTCAGCTAGATTCTTGGACCTTTTATTTCTTTTTTTTTTCTTCTTTTTTCAATCACATACTGCTTATTTAACATTAAACGTATAATATAGATTCCACGTACAGTTTTCTTTAATTTTGTTCATGTATACTAAAGTGCCTTTTACAAAACAAGAATTTATAACAGAAACATTTGGCAGTTTTATGCTTGTAAGGCAACTGACGTTATGTATTAACTTTCTAATGCAACCTTTCACATTAGACATGGGAATACAGACGTTTCTTTTCAAAGTGACACTGAATGCATTTCAAAGGTTTCCTTTAACGACATAGTGTTTTACTCTATTTGATTTAAAATTAGCCTCAGTTGGTTAGAGTCAGCAACAATACAAACAAAACAAATTACATGTATTAATCAGTATTGATCTAACTTGACGATGACTAGGGTGTAATTAATGATGTTAAGCTTCTACTATATTTTTTTTAATATGATATTGGTATGATAGAAATTGAACTGAATTTCGTCGACAAACTTTGTGTACATTAATATTGACACTGAAACGACACGGGAATGTATCTTTTTGAAATTTTGTATCGAAGCAACTTCCTTCTGGGAGAATTAAAAAGACGAGCCATAAATCAATACTACTGACTTTTGACAGGACAAATTTAAATTCACCCTTATAAATCACGATAACAATCGTAGGACTTAATTTATTTTATAAAATATAAGATTCTGCAGTGAATTTGAATTTTGCTTTTTTTAACTACATTATACATTTGTAATCATTTTTGAAAGCACTGAATGCAATAAATGATATACAACTCTACAATAATACTCACTTTATTATTAAATATGTCCTCAATAGGAAATGTAATTGCATCAGCTACAACTTCACCGTTTTGTTGTCTAACATAGTAAATCAGTAACTTTGCTTGAGGAATCATCGCATATGTGATACTTAGATTCTGGTCATGCTGTTTTCTATTTCTCATCCTAAATTGCCCTTGAGTTATAAGTGATCCTTTTGAAAAAACCTATGAATGATACGGGAATTTTTAAATTTGCATAAAAGATTTCGATATCAGATGTCATGAAAAATAAACGAAAATTAACATTCTATAAAAAAAACGCACGCACAAACGAAAGTTGAGTATTGCTGTAATTTTAATTGCTACTGGCAACCAGGAGAATGTTCTCTGGAATTAAACGTGTAACAATAACCCCGAAAGTGAATTGTTTTTTAGGGCATGTACGAATACTTCGGTCTCTCTTCTTCGGAAAATGATTATATTTATAGTTTCATCTTCTTAGAGGATCCCCTGGTGTTAAATTGAAACCTCGTAACATTCATTTTAAGATAGTTTAAATGACATAAGATTGCCCTTTTTTTATTTAGGTAAAATGCCGACCTCTTGTAGTAAACATTTAAAAGAGACTTCTATGTAATAGTTTCGCGGATTTTACGGAGGTGTAGAAATTACCTGTTATATGCGAATGAAGTTTGTTAGTATTTCTATTGGTCCGACATAAAATTATGTATGTTTTAACTCTTTTGTATTGTTACAAATTGAAGGATAAACACAAATATACCCCCTTACAAAACATCTAAAAACTAATTAGTAATTGACAGAACTTGAATAGTTGACGCATGCCCATCTTTCCATTTTATTTCCGATTATTACTTTTAAGCGTTCGCCAACTGACAAAAATAATAACATACTTTGTAATTGCAGAAGCGTATCATTTCTGTAACTTTTATAACCAATGCTAATTTCTGACCAGGCTAAACATAAATAAAAAACAAATATTTGTTTTCACAAATAAAAGCAAAGTGATTGATACAGAGAGAACATTTTTTTCCATTGCCTATTTAACAATGATCTGTTTGTTTGAAGATAAATGGACTTCTTTCCAATTGTAATTTATAACCTCTTTCAATAGGACGATCCTTCATTCGAAAGACATTGCCGTATATTTCGAAAAGGATTTTTATAAAAAATCAAGAAGAAGAGTTATAATTTGCATACGATATAGATGGTCATTGTCCTACATTTTAAGTTAATATTATATGCCATACATATCCGTGCAATATTCAGATCCACTTACTTTGAAAAAATAATGAGGATTTTTTTCTGATAATTAGGTTTCTTCAATATCAAAATAAATAGCGAAAGTTATTTCTTAAAGTGTACTTTGGAATGCTTTTATCTATGTATCTGATACTCTAATGTAATGATTAGTTTTGTATACTTTGACAAATTGCAAGCCTGATATGATGTCTTACTGTTAGACGCAAAGGAATATTTTCTTTTGAATTCTTAACAAAAAAACCGTTAGCGTAAGTGTATATTGACTATATAAGAATATTTGTTCTGAATTGTGTTTTCAAGGTTCATTTGAATATTCAGGGCTGAGTTGGCTATAGATAATGCTTGCTCTTTTTTAACTGTACCTGAGCTTTTCTGTTATTTTTAACTTCCACTTGTATGTAGTTTCTGCTTGGGGATTCTGCTTCGGACAAAAATCTGGTTACTCTCAATTTGCGGTAAAAAGCCTGTAGTTAAAAATGAAAATAGTGTTACATGTATAGTAGTACATGAACACCTAATATTCCAACTTAAATTATGAAAAAAAAATTCTTCATACTTAAGGTCAATGAATGGTTATGACCCAAAGACAATATTCAGAACATAGATTTGAAAATATTTATTTCAATTTTCTTGTATTTTACTGATAAATGGACTGAATTTATTTTAACTGTTAATAAGTAGATACAGTCTTGCAGAATTAAGTTATTTTTGCAAAGTGCCAGCAGTTAAAACCAATACCAAAAGATGGAGAAGTGAATTTGGATTCTAAATATATATGTTTTGAAGAAATTTGATGATGAGGAATTACTTACCTAAAGAATTTCCATTTGGATTTTTAGAATTGAATTATTGATTTTCTGTTGTGAGCAGTTATACTGACTAACTACATTATGCCTGGAGGCAATTCTTTACCAAGTAATAAAACTGGACAAAATACCACAGAAAAGAAATCTACTAACACTAATACTGTCCAAACACTACCGTCAGCCAGAAGGAATTTAGATAAAACAAAAGCCAGAACACAAGCTAAATTACCAAAGAGAACTCATTCAGAGTTGTCTAGTGAGTCAGACAATAGTATGGACACTAGTGGATTAAATAGTCTACAAAAGGACCTTGATGAAATTAAAACAAACCTTCAGGGGATAACTAAAAAGGATGATCTTGACATACTAACATTTATAATTTTTAAGGTGATTCAACTTGTATTTTTGTTATCTCCCTTGAGTCACTAGTTTCTATTATTCTTATAATTGAACATGTATATATATACTACTCACACTTAACAAATATAAGAGACACTTATGGCAAATGTTAATGTACAGATATTATTCTGTATAAACTGAAAAAGTGTGATGCGTTGTTCATAATTATGAAAATGCTTTATCACAATTGTCATATTCAATCAATTGAATATTTTTTTAAACTTTTTCTAATCTATTGTTCTATTTTTTTCCATTTATTTTTAAACAATCTTTTGAAAATTATCCTGTTTGACATCCCCATTCTAATTACTTTTCTGTGTTAACATCATTATTTGAAAATTATTTTTACTTCTTTCATTCAACTACTTGAGGTAATTTGGATGCAGACATTTTATGATCAATAAGTTCATTAAAGATTTTTTCTGTATACTGTCAAGGCCTTCGGAACACATTAAAGAGAAAAGATGTATTTGATATGCTGAAGTCAAAGAACAATAATATATATTGTATGCAGGATACTCATTTTACAGATGATATAGAAAACATTGTGAGATCTATATGGGGTTATGACTGTAACTTTTCATCTGTTAGTTCAAACTCTAGGGGTGTAGCTATTTTGTTTAATAATAATTTTGAATGCAAAGTGTTAAAAGAAAAAAAAACCGATATAAATGGAAACTATTTAATCTTAGATATTCTCGTAGAAAATGGAAAGATAACTCTTGTATGTCTATACGGACCATATACAGATAATCCATTTTTTTTTCTCCAAAATTATGTCTGTTATTGATGATTTTGAAAATGAATACTATGTTATTTGTGGCGATTTTAATCTTGTCCAAAACCCATGGATAGATTATTGCAACTATGTGAATATGAACAATTTAAAAGCTAGGGAAAAGGTTCTTGAATTTACTGAAGAAAGAAATCTGATAGACCCGTATCGAGAACTTCTTCCAGATGTACAGCGATACACTTTGAGGAAGAGAAATCCTTTTAAACAGGCTAGATTATACTTTTTTCTTCTCACTGAAAACGTCCTAAACAGTCTCAAAAATTGTAATGTACTTCCAAGCTATCGATCAGATCACTCTATGATTTTGCTTGATTTAGAATTTAACCCTTTCATTAGGGGAAAAGGTTTGTGGAAGTTTAACAACTCTTTGTTATATGATATAGACTATATAAATACCATTAAACAAAAAATGCAGGAAGTGAAAAAACAATATTGTGCTTTAGTTTATAATTTGGAAAATATTGACAAAATAGATAGTACAGACATTCATTTTAGAATTTACTGTCAACTTTTGCTTGAGACTCTTCTGATGAAAATTAGGGGAAAAACAATTTCATATTCAAGTTATAAAAAAAGCAAGACAAAAAAGGGAGATAAATCTCCGAAATGAAGTAACTCAATTAGAGGATAGAGTTGATGAACATTCAATAAACGAATTAGAAGCAAAAAACATGAGCTTGAAAGTTTACAATTACAAAAAGTACAAGGGGAATTAGTAAGATCACGTGTCCAATGGATACAGGAAGGGGAAAAACCTACTAATTTATTTCTGTGGCTTAGAATCACGAAATTTTATAAGTAAATTATTCTTAAAGTAGAGAAAGAAAATGGGGAAATTATAACAAAACAGAAAGATATTTTAAATGAAGTTAAATAAAAGGGATACCAAAAATACTTTAAGGTTGCACTTTGTAAATACAGCTATTTCTCAAACCTTGCCTCTTTTGGGGAGATATATAATATTCATAGATATGTTAATTTGTTAACGTACTGGTTCCCATTTATGATCTCAGTGTTTCATCTCATAGTAACATCACTTGGGAATGTAACCAGTATAGAAAAACATGGTAGCGCCTAAATTTTAATTCTTAGGAGGTCCAAATATGGAGGTAAGGGTAGTATAGAATTTTAGTACAAGTTTAAACTCTTAGAAGTTCAGGGTATATAAATGTTGAAAACATGCCGCACAGCCCTATATTTTGACCTTTGAATAAAATAGTAGTGCATATAAACTTTCCGTTCTGGGATATCATTTTTCACGAAACTTCATAGTAAAAGTGTCACAGTTTCAGCCGCAAAGGGAGTTCCTATGGAAAATTGCATCGTCTATGTTTACAGAATTGCAACCTATATAGGGTTAAAAAATAGAACATACAGATTTTCACAAAATTTGGTTTATCTCAGAGATTTTAAAGAATTTAACTGAAATATGAAGTTTTATAAATATTTCATGAAGATTGAGAAAATCCTGAGCCTTAAATATGATGACTCAGCATAAATTCACAGTGTACTTTATGCATGGTTTACTTAAAGCCCTGAATTCAAAATAAATTCATAATATATGCCTATTTGTAATTTAAATTGTTTAAAAGTGCTTATATTTACTCTTCGCAGTCATTGCAACTCATTGATCCTTCCTAAATATTTTTGTTCGGGTGCTTTTGTCCTGTCGATAACCCAAAAGTAAGCCGTAACACCTAAATGTGCTTTTTTGTGACCGGGGCA
Source organism: Mytilus californianus (assembly GCF_021869535.1). Lineage (NCBI taxonomy): Eukaryota > Metazoa > Mollusca > Bivalvia > Mytilida > Mytilidae > Mytilus > Mytilus californianus. Next base: position 1,490,110 of record NW_026262690.1, on the reverse strand, counting down.
TTAAAAAGTACAAGCTAGAATTACAAAAAGACCGCAATAAAACTTACAATAGTGTGTTCTATCCTAAATATATACTAAATATTCCACATTGCTAGAAACAGGGAAAATATTTAGGAAATGTGAGGCCCTAGGGACAAAAAACAGAAACAAATGCCTACCCCTGGGTCATAAAACAGATAATTTAACTTGTAAATGCTATGATTTTATTATTTTCAAGGTCTTTTGTAAAGAAAACAATAACTGTGCTGGGAAGTTATGCAAAAATAAGATGTAAGCAGTCATTTCTATCAAACTTTTAGTGAATTTAGGCACCAGACTGATATATTCTTAAATACAACTTTTGCAAATATGGCTTTGTTTAGACACTTCTAGTTCATATATTAACTAACTTATGTTAGATATATGGTTAGGGATGATACTGTTGAGACAAGAACTCTTAACTGACCATTTGAGACAGAAATTATGAACTTTCATTGACAAATAGGCATTTAGTAAGATGTGGACTGGAGACACAGGCAGGATTGGATACTTTGTATAATCTTGAAAGTTGGAATGATTAACTACTAAACAATACACTTATAGTATAACACAATGCTTTCAATTTGTTATCAGAATAGTTTCAAACAGGTTTTAGACAGTTCATGTCAGAAAACATGCACATAGGGTAAGCTGGCAATAATTAAAGTCTTGTTTTCAAATTCTTTAAAAAATTGAAACAGGGATAGGGGTAACAAATGTACTGTAAAAGGAAACTTAGAGTATATGCAGTGATTTCTTTAAGGCTATAATTCTGATAAATAAGTATTGTTGTGAGAAAAGGTGTTTTTAGAGAGTTTTATTTTTGAATAAATGTTTGTATAGGTTGCACTTTGTAAATACAGCTATTTCTCAAACCACGCCTCTTTTGGGGAGATATATAATATTCATAGATATGTTAATTTGTTAACGTACTGGTTCCCATTTATGATCTCTGTGTTTCATCTCATAGTTACATTACTTGGAAATGTAACCAGTATAGAAAAACATGGTAGCGCCTAAATTTTAATTCTTAGGAGGTCCAAATATGGAGGTAAGGGTAGTATAGAATTTTAGTACAAGTTTAAACTCTTAGAAGTTCAGGGCATATAAATGTTGAAAATATGCCGCACAGCCCTATATTTTGACCTTTGAATAAAATAGTAGTGCATATAAACTTTCCGTTCTGGGATATCATTTTTCACGAAACTTCATAGTAAAAGTGTCACAGTTTCAGCCGCAAAGGGAGTTCCTATGATAAATTGCATTGTCTATGTTTACAGAATTGCAACCTTAAGCGATCTGAAAAAACCTTGAAAAATTTAAGTGTTCCTATACTTTCATCTCAGGAAAAAGAACGCTTGGTGGGTATAATTACTGTTAAAGAAGCTGGAGAAGCATTGAAAAAAATGAAAAACAACAAAACTCCTGGAACTGATGGTTTTTTAGCAGAGTTCTATAAAATGTTTTGGAAGGATCTTCAAATTTCTATTGTAAATTCTTTAAATTATGGTGCAAAAACAGGAGAACTATCTGTTACACAAAAACAAGGGATTATTACTTGTCTACCGAAAGGGAATAAACCCAGCCACTTTATAAAAAACTGGCGCCCAATATCTTTATTGAATACTTTGTATAAAATTGGATCAGCAGCTATAGCAAACAGATTTAAGATTGTCCTCGATAAATTAATCTATTTTGATCAGACTGGTTTTATTAGTGGTAGGTATATTGGGGAATATATACGACTCATTTTTGATATATTACAATACACAGAAGAACATGAAATACGAGGGCTTGTACTATTGATTGATTTTGAAAAAGCTTTCGATTCCATATCATGGGATTTTTTGATGAATGTTTTGAAATTTTTCAATTTTGGCGAATCCATCATTAATTGAGTTAAAGTTTTTTATAATAATATCAATTCAGCTGTCATCCAGGGGGGGGGGGGGGGGGGGGGGACCTTTCAGATTTTTTCACGATTGGAAGAGGTTGTAGACAAGGGGATACGCTGTCTCCATATCTTTTTATTTTATGTGTTGAGATTCTGGTATTGAAAATATGGGGAAATAGTGACATTAGTGGTATAAAGGTCACACGGGTTGAACATAAATTGTCACAATTTGCTTATGACACTTCTTTGATTTTGGATGGGAGTTAAAAATTCCTGCAGGAATCACTATTAGAATTAGACTGGTTTGCAAAAATATCTGGACAGAATATTATCTTCACAAAAACACTAGTTATTTGGTTTGGGAGCAAAATATATAATACAGATACATTATGTCCTGACAGAAATCTGTCTTGGGGTGAAACTCCTTTTACATTACTAGGTATCAATTTTGATGTAGATCTTGAGAAAATTGTTAAGATAAATTATTCTGAAAGAATTGTACAGATCAAAAATACTTTAAATCAATGGTCTAAAAGGAATTTAACTGTAATAGGTAGAATAACTGTGATCAAAACTCTAGTCTTGCCCATTGTAAACCATCTCATTATCTCTCTGCCAAACCCTTCAGATGATATTGTTAAGAGAATAAATGAACTTATTTATAAATACATATGGAACTCACTTATACATAGAGTTAAGAAGGATATCTTAATCAAAGATTATTTGGAGGGAGGTTTGAAAATGCTTGATTTGAATATGTTTATTATAGCACTTAAATCAACATGGATTAGAAGGATTTTGCAGAGAGATAATAAATGGCAAAATATTTTCATGTCAAATATAGATCAGAAAAAGTTTGTTAGTTGTGGTGTTGATTACATTAGACAACTTTATATGACAGTAAACAACTATTTTTGGAAAGATGTACTAAGATCCTGGGAAATGATTATTCAAAAAGAGAGAAACTTCACTTATGATTCATTTTTATCAAATCCACTGTGGCTTAATAATAATATTAATATTGGTCATAAATCAGTAATTTATCAATAGATATAGGAAGATGTGGTATGAGTGCCAATGAGACAACTCCCCATCCAAGTAACAATTTATAAAAGTAAACCATTAAAGGTCAAGGTACGGCCTTCAACACGGAGCATTGGCTCACACCGAACAGCAAGCTATAAAGGGCAAGAATGGAAATAAAAAAAATTAAAAAAATTTCATAGCATTTTATGACATTTTGGCAGTTGCTCGTTTATGATAAAGAGATACTGTCTGAAAGCAAAATTTTGAAAATATTTTTTTTTTTTTTTTTTTGTTTCTCCTTGTTTTATTGATATATAGACTCAGTTTTTTCAAAGTTACAAACTTTTGAAAATATATTTATTTAAGTTATAGTATTTTACTTCTTCGACCGAAGCTAATCCTCAAAATCAATAGATAGCATCCAAAGAAAAAGTTTGATTGTTTTTTAAACTCTGTATTATACTGATAAATGGATTACTTTTTTACAGTCAACATTACAATTTTACACTGACAGCAGTAATAGCAGGTGAGACACGTGGTTCTGCGTAACTCTATAACTAGACTAAGTATGTTGGTGATTATTTAATCAAATAATATTTTCGTTCATTTATATATTTTTATCGATACCTGTATTGTACCAGACTGTGCTGCTTTAGGGAATCTAGCTGAGAGCACAATTATTCCTGATTCAGGGATCTGTTCCAAACGTGTCCAATGGTTGAATGGTTGTGGAAATGGACGAATAGGCATAATCTGATCACCGCTTGGTCTCCCATTTTGTGGTTTCTTTTCACCAGGCACAGTATACCTTACCGTAATGTTTACAAAGCCCAATGGTGGGTTTAAGGGACTATCATCTTGCTGTGTAGCTCTCAACTAAAATGTACCATTGATAGACAAAAATGTATATAAAATGCTTATACCTTACAATAAAAAAAACCCTTGAATTGGATTTGACTAATCCCTCAAATAACAACGACAAGTAAGGATATACGGAATGATTGTCAATTTGACAACTCTCCACCAGTGACCAAATTGTGTAGATGTAAATATCTATAGGCCAGTTACAAGTCAATTTATATTATCAAATATTAATGAATTGCGTGAATTTTTTTTTTAAATGTATTCCTTGTATCACCAAGCCTTCGTGGCAATCCTTTTAGAAAACTGCCAAATTTTAAATGAAAAGACTACTGTGCAAATGTATATTGGTAACAAAAAAGCTGAAACAAATTTGCATATCTCATTTTATTTTTTATGCCGTTAATATTTTAATGGTTATTACTTACATTACTAGATTTTATTATAACACATCAGCTCAATCTCTGTCAATCAAAGTTCAAAAAAAAGTGATACTGACGATACCAAAGGGATAGTCAAACTCAAAAGTCGAAAACAAATGGACATAATAAAAAAAGAAAAACCAAAAGACAAACAACAGTCTACAAAACACAACACAGAAAACTCAACACGAACCTGACCAAAAACAAGAGGTTATCTTAGTTGTTTCGGAAGGGATAGCAGATCCTGCTGAACATGTGTCATCTATCGTTTTGCTCATGTAAATACAAACCCTTAGTAAATTTGAGGTGTGTATTATTCCTTACATATCTTCTTTTGTTTTTATCGTTTCGTTCATATTATTTGCGTTATAAAACGTTTGGGTTTTTAACAAATTACTTCATAGGCAAGGAAGCACATGCAGTTATATGTCAATGCGGCGGCAAATTGGAAAAACATAGTCGAGATATTGAAGTCAACGGTTTTCGAGGGCCTATATTATCAATAGGTCGAACTACTTTTTACTAATCCAACTGTTAAAGGTTCTTGAATTGATTTGTTATTATATTTCGAGTGTCTATATTATCAAGAGATCTACTTTTACTAATTCAACTGTTCTGTAATGCACTTGTTATTGGATGTGCTTATTAGTTCTTCCAATACTGCTAAGCATGATTTATTACTTTTTAAAGTCTTTTCCAAATAATACGTTTGCTTGATTATATTTTAAATATTCCAATTCCCTAAGACAACGGTATTTTCTAAAGTATTTTGCTTTCCGGCCTTTCTTTAACCGTTTCTTAAAATGGTATGTACTACAATTCTATATGTCGCCTGGTCATTATTGTATGTTAGATGAACATTATGTGAACCGTTAATAGTGACATGTGGTAAAGCATGTAAATACTGTTGCTAAATTTTTCTAAATTTTGACGACAGTAGTTAAAATCTTGTAACTCGAGTAGGAACAGACAAGTCAAGGTCGAAAACAAACCATTGGGAATCGCTTCAACTCTAAACGGAGCGCGACTGGGTGCTTCGACATGATAAATAAAGGCAACAGTAGTATACCGCTGTTAAAAAGTCATAAATCGATTAAGAGAAAACAAATCAGCGTTACAAACTGAAACCGAGGGAAACACATTAACTATAAGAGGAAAACAACGGAACAACAGAAACACTGAACTGCAACAAAAAACAAAGGCAAAACATACATAGAAACGGACGATTAGATAACAACTGCGATTTTCCTGACTTGGTACAGGACATTTTAAGAAAAAATGGTGGGTTGAACCAGGGTTTATGGCTAGCCAAAACCTTCGGCTTATATGGGAATGTTAAGAACACAAGAACACTAAGCAAAGAGAAATGCATCAATAAATAATATAATAGTAAATTACAACATGTAAACCGCAGAATAACAACGGACATCTCACATTAACGACAGCACAGGACACCACAAACAGTGAAGTATATATAATCTTGAAATTCATATAATTATATGGAACGAGATCCTAAAATTCACAATTATTTTCACAATACTAATTCAAATATAACTCGACTATACTGACAAATAAGACATATGTGAGATGTACCAAAAATACAGAATTCAAACCACAAACGATAAGACATAACACAATATCCAACCGAATTTACAAAAGACACATCATAACTAAATACATGAATGTTGGATGTATAAATACCAAGACACGTCGTATAGCAATGCGAATTCACACTCGGCAAAACAGTCATATTCGGGAATAGGTCACGTTCAGTACTTAGCAGACAGACGACATAGATGGTAAACCACAAGCTAAGACGTGGTAAAAATGTCGTTTGATAGTTTAGACACAGACACATCGTATAGATCAACCAATTCATGATGGTGTCCATAAAATTTACGGAGTGTCATTTTTAGTCTTTACTCCTCATAACTCTGTTGGAGCAGTTTCTGCGTAAGGAGCATACCCCTGTATATGAAGTCCGTATAGTGTGAACATGCACGAGCATAACGTATCAATTGGGATATGTAAACACCAAACGACGGAGCAGAGGTTATGTTACTGCTGAGAAATGGGAAATTGATAATTGGGAAGTTGAAATCATTCCGTTTGTCATAGAATTTAGTGTCCATCTGTGTCATTATCAAGGAAAAGATCAAGGTATAAAGCAGTCCTTCTAGTATCAGTAGTATCCTTAATTTCATGTTCACTGGGATATGTGAGATGCAAGTACTGACTGAAATATAGGTTATAGAAACGGAGACCAAAACGTAACATACCAGTCAACTTACTAGTATCTAATGATATTAGACCGCGAAAACATGCAATTTGTGAGTTGAGACACCGACAAATCGTATCGGTCAATGAATTTTGGATGGTGACCGTTAATCATGTACTCACTATTATTGTATAGTCCAATCCAGGTTTGAATACGCTTGACATACTGGAGGAAAACGTTAGTTTTTCTGGTGTGTAATAAATTATAACATTTCTCGTATCATTTGCTGAGATGCCTGTAATTGCTTCTGTTACATTAGCTATGACCTCTATGTAAGTTCCCACTTTTGGTACAATTTCACTCATTAAAACTCGAACTGTGGCTTTTCCATTTATCTGTATTATATAGTACATAAATAAAGTCAACATGAAAATGTTTATGATGGATCAGCTTCTGAAAAACGAAATGTTGTCCATTAGCATCAATATAGGATGGGTATCCTAAAGACTGAAAGGTATGATATGGTAAAAAACTTTTTTTCTAAAATCGCTGCAAAGCAATATGAAAATTATGCAAATCAGCTATGCTTGTTATTAAATCAAATTATATTGTTTACGTATCGTATCAAATATCATAAATATTTGGTGCTATATTTTAAAAAGTATAACAACAAAAATAAGGAAAATTCAAAACGGAAAGTCCCTTATCAAATGGCAAAATCAAAAGCTCAAACACATCAAACGAATGGAAAATAACTGCCATATTCCTGACTTGGTACAGGCATTTCCTTATGTAGAAAATGCTGGATTAAACCATGTTTTATAGCTAGGTAAACCTTTTACTTGTAGCACAAACGGTAATTGCAACAGGTGCTTTACGATATTTCGCCCGGGACTATATTCTTTTTTATTGGTGCAGTATTACTGAAGTAGAAATCAGACTTTGTGGTATAAGTAACATCATCAATGTAAGTTTTGTTAAGTGCACCGTTCAAACTAATGGTAATTTTAAAACTTAACCATTTAAAGATATTAGTTTTTTTTATATTGAGTGCAGGGTTTGTTGCTGGTGCTGTGTGGATAAGTATAATGTGTCCCCTTGCTTGTAGTGTATGCTTTTATATTTTACCGTTATGAGTATTTTGCTTGTGAGAGAGAGTCAACTAATACTTTTTATCATTACATACAAACAACTTTGGTTGATAGTTGTCTCATTCGCAATCATACCACATCTTCTTATTTTTATATGAAAGGATACTGTCGAGGATTATGTCATTGAATAGAGAAAACGTGACAAAATTATCTTAAGCACACTTTTCAAATGAGCAAAGCCACTTTGTTGATGCAAACAATAATTTTAATAAATGTTTTTATTTACACTCGTGCCACTTCTAGCTTTAAAAAAAACTATATGTTTAATCTGATAAATATATGTAATCTACAAACTATGCATATATAGTTGGCAATATTTTGACATAAGTTGTATGCCATCTTTATATCAAGAATCATACCACCTATCAAGTGATTTAATTGTATTTACTATGCAGTAGCCAATGGTATTAGTTCTTTTGATAAACATTTTGACAAAATGTTTGCTATAAACTTTTGTATCATTTTGTATAGACTATATTTGCAACTTCCAAAACAGCTTTCATGTTTGAACTTTACTGCATATAAAATTGTGCACAAAAAAGGCAATAGTAGTATACCTCTGTTCAATAGTCATAAATCGATTTAACTGAAACAAATCGGGTCACAAACCAAAACTGAGGGAAACACATCAACTACAAGAGGAAACACTGAACTGCTACAAAAACAAACGCCAACATACATAGAAACGGACTATGTGATAACAACTGCCATATTTCTGACTTGGTACAGGACATTTTAAGAAAAAATGGTGGGTTGAACCTGGTTTTGTGGCTAGCCAAATCTCACGCTTATATGGCAATGTTAAAAATACCGCTAAAATGACAACATTACGTGACAGGAATACACTACAAATAAATGCAAGAATATTCAAGACAGAGAAATACATAAATAAATAGTATAATAGTCCATTTCAACATGTAAACCACAGAATAACAACGAACACCTAAAATTAATTTGCGACAGAACACAAATACAGCACAATAGAATAATGAACTGTGCGTCACACAAATATATCAACGCAACAAAAAGTGACGTCACAGTTAAATTTCTAAAAGTACGATATGAAATTGGGATTAAGTTTTTAATGGTGTTTGTTGATGTATTTTTAACCATTACAAGAATATTAATATAGAATTGTGTTAGTAATGGTGTAATTATTTGTATTTTATAACCATGTCGGTTTTTCTTCTAAATCAAACTGTGTTAAAACAAATAAATCCTGTGCATATTGTTACTTTAAACTAAAAATCATAAAGATGAACTAGGTGATTAATATCTTTACTTTTACATACATATAGAAAATAAAAATAGAATTAAAACCACAAACGATAAGACATAAAACAACATCTAACCAGAATTACAAATGGAACATCATAACTAAATACATGAATGTTGGATGTACAAATACCGAGACACGTCTAATAGCAATGCAAATTTACACTCAGCAAAACAGTCATATTCGGGAATAGGTCACGAAATGCTTTAAGGAACATAATGATGACCCAACATAAATTTTCCTTACAATACGTAGAAACATATATATAACAATATAATGTCTGGAAGTAAAAAAAATTACATGATACTATCATAATTTTTTCAGATATACCTTTAATTTCTTTACAATCTGATCTTCAGTATTCCATTGTCGTTTAATAGTCAATACTGCATCACCTTGTACTGGCTTCCCAAAAGTGTACCTGAAGATCATTGATATGAGTCAGAGTTACTGCTATATTTCGTGTTATTTTATACAGTTTAGGAGAAGTTTTGGCAATTGATTTGATAATTTTAACAAGACCTGAGGATGAAATGAATGTGACAAAAAACTCAAATGTAAAACATACATGTATGAAATCATTTCTGTTCGTACAGCACATGTGTCTGGAATAGTCTTTAACAGGTACGATCGTGACTTTATGGATAGCCAAACATTAAATTTGTTATGTGGTGCTGACACATCCTAAATTGTATAATTAGAACATCCTTGACGTCTTTAGAAATTCAAATATGTTAATGAACACGCGATTGCTTTATCATATAATTACCGTCAATGATATATTAAATTATGTTGTGGCCTGTTATGTTTTTCTGTTGATGACATACAATTGGGACATTTCCATTGGCATTTGTTACGTCAACAATAACTTTCCAAAGTCACATTTCCACAAAAGGAACTGAGATTTGTGAATTTTTCAATGTTATACTAAACACTCATATTTCTTCTGAAAATGTCTGTACTAATTCAAGAATATGACAGTTACTTTTCCATTCGTTCCTTTGGTTAGTTTTGAAATAATCAATTTCCCCAACCTTAGTTGCAATATACCAACTTCACCTCTTTATGGGATATACATTTCCCAACTCATTCGGTATACAAGAGCTTGCAGCTGCTACTCAGACTTCATAAAACGTCAACAGTGTCCAAGCAGAAAAAAGATGAACCAGGGTTATGTCAATGAACGTCTCGTCCTTTTTCTAAACAAGTTCATCGGAAGATACCAAGACCTTGATGATAAATATTCCGTATCAACTTCACAAATAATAAATGATGGTCTTGACGTATAGGTTCTAGGTACTGCCCTTGTTTATCATCTTAATTACGTGTTATAGTGTTCTTTTATTTGTCTTTGTAAATTATTAACGTTTACTGTTTAGTTTATTATTGGTAATATCTTTTTGTCGTCGCCCGGTATTTATACATCCCGCCATTGTGTTATTGTGTTATGGTAATTTTTTGTATTCTTGTCTTTCATTTTTTTTTTTTGGTTATGTGCTTTGTATATATTCCATTTAGTTTTTCTTTGTTGACATATTTGTTTGTTTTTATAGTGATTAAGATTATAACACAATATTGACTGCTGTACCCGTATTTTTCACTATCTTACTTATTATGTCTGTTTGTTTTGTTCACACATTGATGTTAGTATAATGGAATTTTGAGCGACTGTCATACAAGTGAGAGGTTTAACTAGCTGTTAAACCAGTTTTAATCCACCATTTTCTACATAAAGAAATGCCTGTACCAAGTCAGGAATATGACAGTTATTTTCCATTCGTTTTGGTGTGTTTAAGCTTTTACCTTGCAATTTGATAAGAGACTTTCAGTTTTTATGGACTTCCTCTTTTTGAATTTACCTTTGAGTTTGGTATTTTTGTTAAAACTTTTTTTCAAATATTTCACCTCAAAATATTTTTAATGTGAAATTTGATTCCATTCTAGCGTGTAAATACCTTGAAAACGTCTAATATAAGCAGGAGTCTGGGTACCTGACATAATAATCACAATACCATAGGAGGAGTTATTTGCAAAAACAAAAATATTTCACTAAGACAAAAATAAGTTTTTTGCCGTAAGAGAAAAACGCTAAACAGCTCGTGAATATGGACATAGATAAATATTATCTTTTTATATTTAAGATGATAATGATGATCTTGCCTAAGGTTCGTTTATTCTTATTTTGAAATTTATAGAGTTGAAATCAAGCGATAACAAGCGATATCTAATACTCTTTCGTTATGAAACCTATAATTATAAAAAAAAACAACTAGAAACAAATGTCATTATTGAGACAAAAAGATATAATATATATTTTTCTTCTAGTTGACGACCAATGTTGGATTTTTTTCTGAGTTCGAAGTAAAACACCTCAGAAACATGTCAAAATAAAAATGGTGTTTTTCGAATCATAGAAGTGAAATATTCGGGTCTATTTGAATGCCAAAACAATTCTAATTGCATTGGAATGTTTTTTTTTTTAAATTAATGGACTTTATTTGTTGGAGATTTGTTGAATTGCTCATGCAATAACTATCATTTCTTTTAGAGTAATAAGTATGGTACCAAAACTAGTTTATTGGTGAATACACGTTAGCCAATTGGTTTTTATTATCATAACTTTTTCAAGTATGTGATTCTTTGTTGCTATTCTCTAACGTATAAGCCAAATCTCGTTCTTTTCATTTATGTCGCTATACAAAATGAAAACAACACATTATAAATTTCATGCGTCCGAAGCGCTTTTCTGGATTTGCCTGCAACAGGAGCTCCCAAAGCCGAATTTGGAAAGCCAAAAAGCTTAAAAGCTGTATCACCAAAAAGGACATAAAAAAACCTAATCCATCTAAGGTAAACCTTGCCTGAGGGAGGTGAAACTTTAAATAACGACTAGAAAACAAATTACATTAAAAAAAATGAAATTGATAGAAAACAACAAAATACATTAAATAATTATAAATAAAATAACAAATGATAAAAATTGTATTCCTTTGTGTCTATTGATAAATTTTTATTTCATCTTTCTTTGTTTTCACATATTTGGTATTTAAAAACTTGAAATACTCTCTTTTTATATTGTTGCTTGTTTCTTCAAACACTAAGTACATATTTCATTGTGATGTTAGAGTTCATCTTAATGGTTCATCAATCTGACGACACAAACAACCAAATTAGATCTTGGTATTATTTCACAGTTTCAAAAAAAGACAGGAGACTATAGAGTGCATCAAGCTTTCAACCGTGTCTAGTCTGCATAAAGTTGTAATTATCTTAAAGAGAACGTTCGAGTCATTTCGCAACTAGATTATTTGTCTTCTTTCGATACCTCTGTACTTTTGGAAAAAAATATAACAAAATTACCGAACTGCAGACAAATTCAAAAAGGGGAAATCCATAAACACTGACAAAATCAAGCCCTATCAATCAACGAAACAAGTGAAAAATAACTTAGGTCTACAATAATGTGTCTTTGTCATCTATTATCTGATGATTTATTAAAACAGTTAGTTCTTTCTATAATAAGAGAGGAATATATCCGAGAACACGAATGCTCCCACTCAAGCTTTGCAATTTTCAAAGTTCAAAAGGGTCATAACTATAGAACGATAAATGACTTTCATATCAAATTTGAACTTTGTCAGCATTTTGTGGTTCTTAGCATTGTGAATGAGTTTCATAAACCTTGGATGGGAAAAACTTCAGTAAGAGTGCGGAAACGAAACAATTTGAATTTTTTCAAGTTATAAAGGGCATAGCTCTAGGACGGTAAGTGACTCACTTCATAAATTCGAACAGGGTTATTTAAGTTTTGATTCTTAGCATTGTGTATGCGTTTTTGAATTAGTCAAACTTATGTTAGAGTGCGGAAACGAAATTGAGACGGACGGAAAGACGGACGGAAGGACTGTCAAGGGTAATTTTTAATGCCCCCGTTTACTACGACGGGTGCATAAAAAATATTTAAAAAAAAGAAATTGCTATTTTAAGATTTCTCCTGAATTTTGGATATGAAAATTCGAATCGGGTATTTCACTTGGGATATTGAATTTTGAGTATTGAGTGTGAAATCGTCCATATTTTTTCTCATCTTTGACAGATATTACATAGTTGTTCTCATCTTTAACAGATGTTACATATTTGTTTTCATCTTTGACAGATATTACATATTTGTTCTCATCTAGATATCAATACTCAGCACGTGCTGCATACTTACAGTGCATTAATAGTAACTGTGAAAAATCTGTCTGTTGTCACTCCAAATGAAGGCAATGCAACGTTCACTTCAAATTTAGGTAGAACTACATATAAAAACATCAGAAATCAGTAGTATCTACAATTGTATTAACTAAAACTGGAATGCATGTTTAAAAGAAGTTTTTATATAACTGCTGACAGACGGCTTAACAAATCGACATCAATTTGAATATTTCGTTTTAATCGTCAAATGTCTTATAAGTAACACAATCGTTATTAAACCATTTGTCCATCTACCAATGAATAGGGAAAATATAACTGATTTCTATCGAGTGAACAGACGCAACAATTAGTGGGATATAATAATGTATTGTCACAATGGCATTATTCAGGGAACTTTACGGACATTGGTGAGGAGGCAAAAGAGAGAGACAGAGAACGTCAGGTTAATTAAATACATAAATTCTATAAACATATCATATTATAAATTAATAAAGACATATGTACGATGGATTGTATTATTTGTCATATCAATGACGAAAATCCCATATAGGCTTGACCCGGTATACATTTTTGTTTGTTCGAGTTTTTCAGTGGACAATGAGGTCTTACAAACACTCTACAAATACTCACCAACCCGTTCAACATCAAAACCTTTAAATATCTTTTCTCTCTAAAACAAATAAAGCAACTAGCATTACAAAACTGACAAAAAATAAGTGAGACCTGCTTCATATATATATTTTGGCATTATTTTTCTTATACCCAATATTTAGATTTTGACACTAGGCGAAATGTTTATCTTACTTGATAGCGACTTGTGGCTATAACACATGTACAGAATAAGCTCAGTATTTACACTATTACTGAGTTTCCATGCAGCATTTATAAGTAATGTATCTGTTGCACGCTTAAATCAGCTCAGTATCATGAGGTCAGTAGTCATTACTCCGGTACTGACATAATTAACAACAACACTTTTTGAAATTGTTCGTTTATAAATTTTGAAATTCTAAAAAAACTAAGGATTCAGCTCCCTCAGGCAAAGTGGACATTAGATGGATTTTGCTTGTTGTTGTAGATCCTTTTTAGTTATATATCTCTTCAACTTTTTCGGTTCTTATGCATTTTTGGCCTTGAAATATTTGATTTTGAGCCTTCCTGATGAAGGTAAATTCAGAAAAGTACTTCCCACTTTTTACAACACTTGGTCAATATCTCTGCTGCTTGACTATTAGTCTCTAATGGTATCATCAGCTTATTAGTCAGTATTGACATGATCTATAACAAACCTTTCTAAAATTGTTCTTTTATAAATTTTGAAATAATAAAGAAACTAATGGTTTCACTCACTGAAGCAAAGTGGACCTACGCTGGGTTGGGTTGGGGGGTTGGGAAGGGGGGATCGGGGCCAAGGGATTTTTTTCTATTGTCAACTGTTTCGGCTCTTAAACATCCATTGCTGTCAAATATTCGACTTTGATCGTTCCATTAGAAGCACCATTATTCGTTTTTTCTAAACTAAATGTTCGGATAAAAAAAAAATCTCACATAAAAGTTTTTTATAGAAATAAATTGATGGCCTCAACTCGATAATCCATAACCTTTATAATTTTTATAATCGTTTCAGCGTTAACTTTGTAATTGGTTTATCCTTCCAACTGCTTGAATCGAGCGATACTGATGAATCTTGCGTAGACGAAAGTTTGGAATGACAGTTTCTAGTAGTTAGACGTCTGGGTTTATAATTGCTACTAGACATGAGGTTCGAATGACAGTTTCTAGAAGTTATAAGGCTGGACTTAGAATTACTACTAGACATGATTTTCGAATGACGGTTTATAGTAATGAAAAGTCTGGGTTTGGAATTACTACTAGCCATGAGTTTGGAATGACAGTTTGTAATAGATTTAAGTCTGGATTTAGAATTACTACTTGACATCAGTTCGGAATGACAGTTTCTAGTAGTTAAAATTATGGGTTTAGAATTGCTACTAGACATGAGGTTCGAATGACAGTTTCCAGTAGTTATAAGTCTGGATTTACAATTACTTCTAGACATGAGGTTCGAATGATAGTTTCTAGTAGTCATAAGACTGGATTTACAATTACTACTAGATATGAGGTTCGAATGACAGTTTCTAGTAGTTCTATGTCTGGGTTTAGAATTACTATAAACATGAGTTAAGAATGACGGTTTCTAGTAGTTATAAGTGTGGATTTAGAATTACTAGCAAATATGAGTTTCGAATGACAGTTTCTAGTTGTTATAAGTGTGGATTTAGACTTACTGCTAGACATGAGTTTGGAATGACAGTTTCTAGTAGTTATAAATCTGGATTTAGAATTACTACTAAATATGAGTTTCGAATGACAGTTTCTAGTAGTTATAAGTCTGGATTCAGAATTACTACTAGACTTGAGTTTCGAATGACAGTTTCTAGTAGTTATAAATCTGGGTTTAAAAATACTACTTGACATGAGTTTTGAATGACATTTTCTAGTATTTATAAGTCTGGATTTAGAATTACTACTAGACAAGAGTTTAGAATGACAGTTTCTAGTAGTCATAAGTCTGGATTCAGAATTACTACTAGATATGTGTTTGGAATGATAGTTCCTAGTAGTTATAAGTCTGGGTTTAGAATTACTACTAGACACGAGTTTCGAATGACAGTTTCTAGTTATTATAAGTCTGGGTTTAGAATTACTTATTACTACAAATTACTACTTGACATAATTCTGATAATTTATTAATTTATTTTACATAAAAGATGCCAAGGCATATTCACACTCAAAAGTCGAAAACGAACTAGCAATGCCATGGAAAAAATCAAAAAAGCAAATGACAAATAACAGTATACAAAACACAAAATAGAAAACTGAAGACTGAGCACAACGAACCCAACCAAAAACAGGGGATAATCTCAGGTGTCCCAAAAGGTAAGGAGATCATGATCCACGTGTGGCACCCGTCGTGTTGCTCGTGTCAGTACAAATCCATTGATAAGTCTAAATCGGTAGGTCACATTCGAGGAAAAGAGAACGGAATTGTGGTTTCCACAATTAAAACATCGCGATGGCCTCTTTATTTGTTATGTTTTGTAGACTTTTGTTCGACTTTTGATCATTTTGAGTGTTTTGCCATGGCGTTGTCAGTTTGTCTTCCAAAGATAAATAGATGATTTCTTATTTACATGAGTTTCGTATGACAATTACTTCGGAACACTAGTTTGGAATGACGATTTCTAGTAGACATGCAGTGCTTATTTCTACTGGACATATGTTTTCAGTGCTAATTTCTACTGGACATATGTTTACAGTGCTAATTTCCACTGGACATATATTTGCAATGCTAATTTCTACTGTACATATGTTTGCAGTGCTAATTTTTACTGTACATATGTTTACAGTGCTAATTTCTACTGGACATATGTTTACAGTGCTAATTTCTACTAGACATATGTTTACTCCGTTATTTCTGTTTGACGCACATTTGGTGTGACAATTACTAGTGGAAAAAAGTTACGAAATACATTTACTGCTGGACGGACGTTCTTAATTACGATCTATACTGAATATGAATTTTGAATAACGATTTGTACTGAATATGAGTTTATAGTGACTATTACAACTAGACATATGCAGGAGTTTGGAATTACAATTAAACTTGTACACTAGTTTGAAGTGACAAATACTTCTTGACATGCATTTGGACTCGTGCTTTCTGCTAGTATGCGTTACTTATCAACACAAGTTATAAGTAACGATTTTTACTGGATATAATTTTTGAGTGACGATTCTTAATTGAGATAATTTGCATTTACAGTTGCCGTCAGGTATTATTTTGACAATTGATAAGATTTGATGATTCATTTTGGATTATATACTGTTCTTTGTCTTTTAGTCGTTTTACGCTTTTTTTGCCAAGGCCTTGTTAGTTTATCATCCACTTATGAGTTGAATATACCCTCGCTTTTAGTGCTTGCCATTCCTTTTAATTTTGTAAAAATGTGTTTAAAAACACACTCTTAAAATGTATATATATATTTGTCTATCTAATGACAGAAACATACATACTTTCTGCAGTTTTTTCTTACTTATCCCCTTTAAGCAATAATTTAATTAGTTCTAAACTGTTTAGATCCCTGTAAGTGTACGATGCATTTTCTAACTTTATATAATTTAAAAATAACCTCCCTGTCATTCATCCACGTTACTCAAAATATCAACTTTTTGAGTTAAAATTTAAAATCAACTTTGATGAAATGGATGTATAATTTTTTTTCATGTTTATATTTCTGTTATTCATGAAAATATAGATTCCTCTAAATGATATCTGAATCTAAAGTGCTTTATACACAAGTCTGATTTATTTTTGAGATTTGATAATCGCCAGATCTTATAAAAGCAACTGACCTTTTGCTCCACGCTGATTGTCCAGCCTCCCAGATTTGTCAAGGTAGATAACTGGAATGACCCGGCAAATACACCAAACGCTGGGCGAACATTCAGAAATTGTTTTACTCTATTTCTTTTGGGATCCTGAAATAAACACTTGAATTGATATTACGCTTAATGGTCTTAATTATAAGATACTGAAGGTTAATATAAAAAAGAAGATGTGGTATGATTGCCAATGAGACAACTCTCCACAAGAGACCAAATGACACAGAAATTAACAACTATAGGTCACCGTACGGCCTTCAACAATGAGCAAAGCCCATACCGCACAGTCAGCTATAAAAGGCCCCGAAATGACAATGTAAAACAATTCAAACGAGAAAACTAACGGCCTAATATATGTACAAAAAATGAACGAAAAACAAATATGTTACACATAAACAAACGCCAATCACTGAATTACAGGCTCCTGATTTGGGACAGGCACATACATACAGAATGTGGCGGGGTTAAACATGTTAGCGGGATCCCAACCCTCCCCCTAACCTGGGACAGTGGTGTAACAGTACAATATAAGAACGAACTATAAAAATCAGTTGAAAGAGGCTTAACTCATCAGATGGATAAAAATACAAATGCTACAAATACAAGTGGACGTGGCCGGGTACTTGTACATCCAAACCACAAAAAGACACTAAAGTACAGATCTGAGAGTACTCGCAGTTACTGACAACTAGTTCAAAGCCACTAACAACTAATAAAATAAAACATGCAATTAAGACTAAATTATCAATCCAACATCCAATGGATTTAGTATAAAGACGTCATAAACAATCAGAGAAAAACATGACCTTGAGCAATGCCAAGATACAGGTATCGACAGATTGTAGATCTATGAATGTGTATATGTATATAACAATAATATTTAGTTTGCTTTAATTTATTGATAACAAAATCAATATTAGTACCAATAAAAACAATATTTAATGATCTAATTACAGTGTTGAATTGGTAACCTTTTAGAATGAGTTTATTTAAAGGATCGATAAGTTTACCAGGATCGTTTCTAAATTTCCGGGCACGGTAAACAATATTGAGGATGTGCAATCCCGTTTGAAATAAGTTTTCTACAGGTACAACCAAACTTCAAAACCAAATCTTTATATCTGTGGAAGAATTTAGTAAAGGTTTACGAAATCCCTGGCTTAATAATTTACCAGTAATACATAGATTACGTTCGTTAAAATCAAAAACGTCACAACAGACACGGTCATAGCGAACGAGTTGTGAAATATAAACACCGTAGGATGGTGCCAAAGGAATATCATCATCCAAAAAGGGAAAATTAACAATAGGGAACGAAAAATCGTCCCTTTTGTCGTAAATTTTAGTGTGTAGTTTCCCGTGTAAAACCGAAATATCTAAATCTAGGAAAGGACAGTTGTTACCGTTTAAATTTTATTTATTTAAAGTAAGTTCTTTTGGGTAAATTTCGGCAGTATATTGAGAAAATTCTTGATTATTTAACGCAAAAATATCATCAAGATAACGGTAAATATTGTTGAATTTATCAATTAAATGCAATTTAGACGGGTCTTTACTGAGTTTGGTCATAAACTATGATTCATACCAGTACAAAAACAAGTCTGCTATTAAAGGGGCGCAATTATTGCCCATAGGAATACCTACAACCTGTCGATAAACTTTGCTGCCGAAACGTACATAAATATTATCAAGGAGACAAATAACAGCTTCAATCATCTCATCACACCTCCAGTAAGTATATCTAGCATATTTACCTTTCTCATTAGAGAAGAAGGCTTTAAATGAGTTGCAGCAAATATATTTGCATTCAGATTTACCAAACGATCATTTAATTAAATAGTCAAATTTTTGTTTGATAAGATTGTGTGGAAGTGTAGTGTAAAGAGTAGAAAAGTCAAAGTTGTCAACAAAATCAAAAGCACCATCAAAAGCTTGTAATTTATCTAAAACATCCAAAGAATTTCTTACACTCCAAAAATAGTAAATTCCACTATTTTCATATATTTTATTACAATAGTTTATGATAAGCTCTTTGATAGTAGTTAAGGAACTTGTTAAAAGCACTGAAAGATTAGTTGTAGAACACTTACTAGAGGCCGAGTTGAAACGATATTTTACTGTTTTTTTGTGTAGTTTGGGTCACCAATACATAGTAGAGACCTTCAAATGTTCAGAAGAAGCCTTAAGCTGTGATGTGGTTATGATATGTTTGTTAACTATATGACTCTTTGTGGGGCGCATGGACTTAAATGTAGATGAATTTAAACTTTCATTCTTAAGAACGTCCGTGTAGTATTTTCGGCATACCACCACCACATTGTTGGCTGCTTTGTCGGCCGGTACAAACACAAACTGCTTTGAAAGTTCTTGAAGTTTATTTCTTATTCTGGAAATAGGCGTACTATGTACTCTATTATTTACTTCTAAATTATTTTCAAAATGTGATATTCTATTATCTACCACATTCATACATTTATTTAAATAAGAATCAAGAGATTTTTTATCAGATTTTTCCCGTTTACACCAATTTTTACAAAACGAGGAAAGAGCATCTTTGGTGACCTGACGACACTGTTTCCAATCTATTTTAGATAGAGGACGATATTTTGGTCCTTTTTTCAAAAAGTGTTTAACCTCTCTGTCCTGCACGATATTGAGGTCCCCCGTAATAACATGGCCATAGAGAACATATCTAAACTTCGACGATTCACAGTTTCAAGTTAAAGGAGTATTATTTTCTACATTGACGCCTGATGTTACCGGTGTATAATTTAAAATTAAACTTCTGCTGGATTTTTTGTATGTGTATGAAATAAAAGGTGGTTCTGTGTTATCAAAATAGGGAGGTATGAAGTTTTGAACGGTAGAGTCATTAAATATACTAGATAAGTTGATAAAATCAATACTTCTGCTAATATATTTAATTTTTAGAAAATGACGTTTATGATCTTTAGGTTTGTCGATACGCGGGAACAGCCTATGGTGGCAAAAAGCTGTAATTATACGCGAATATTCATACAGCGGGCTGAAGAAAGAGATGATGTCACACTCCTTAAGATTGTTTAACTACCCATTGAATGATGAAACAATTATTTTCAGTAGTTTAAATGCTCGTCAATCAGATTGAAACTGAGTATATATTTCAACGTGTTGTTTTCATTGTTCCCGCACTGGGTCAATACCTCTGCTGACTATGAGTCCCCGTGGGTATTATCAGATCAGTAGTCAGTACTTTGGTACTGATCTGATTTAAAATTGTTAAAAGCATTGAAAGATTAGTTGTAGAACACTTACTAGAGGCCGAGTTGAAACGATATTTTACTGTTTTTTTGTGTAACTTGGGTCACCAATACATAGTAGAGACCTTCAAATGTTCAGAAGAAGCCTTAAGCTGTGATGTGGTTATGATATGTTTGTTAACTATATGACTCTTTGTGGGGCGCATGGACTTAAATGTAGATGAATTTAAACTTTCATTCTTAAGAACGTTCGTGTAGTATTTTCGGCATACCACCACCACATTGTTGGCTGCTTTGTCGGCCGGTACAAACACAAACTGCTTTGAAAGTTCTTGAAGTTTATTTCTTATTCTGGAAATAGGCGTACTATGTACTCTATTATTTACTTCTAAATTATTTTCAAAATGTGATATTCTATTATCTACCACATTCATACATTTATTTAAATAAGAATCAAGAGATTTTTTATCAGATTTTTCCCGTTTACACCAATTTTTACAAAACGAGGAAAGAGCATCTTTGGTGACCTGACGACACTGTTTCCAATCTATTGTAGATAGAGGACGATATTTTGGTCCTTTTTTCAAAAAGTGTTTAACCTCTCTGTCCTGGACGATATTGAGGTCCCCCGTAATAACATGGCCATAGAGAACATATCTAAACTTCGACGATTCACAGTTTCAAGTTAAAGGAGTATTATTTTCTACATTGACGCCTGATGTTACCGGTGTATAATTAAAAATTAAACTTCTGCTGGATTTTTTGTATGTGTATGAAATAAAAGGTGGTTCTGTGTTATCAAAATAGGGAGGTATGAAGTTTTGAACGGTAGAGTCATTAAATATACTAGATAAGTTGATAAAATCAATACTTCTGCTAATATATTTAATTTTTAGAAAATGACGTTTATGATCTTTAGGTTTGTCGATACGCGGGAACAGCCTATGGTGGCAAAAAGCTGTAATTATACGCGAATATTCATACAGCGGGCTAAAGAAAGAGATGATGTCACACTCCTTAAGATTGTTTAACTACCCATTGAATGATGAAACAATTATTTTCAGTAGTTTAAATGCTCGTCAATCAGATTGAAACTGAGTATATATTTCAACGTGTTGTTTTCATTGTTCCCGCACTGGGTCAATACCTCTGCTGACTATGAGTCCCCGTGGGTATTATCAGATCAGTAGTCAGTACTTTGGTACTGATCTGATTTAAAATTGTTAAAAGCATTGAAAGATTAGTTGTAGAACACTTACTAGAGGCCGAGTTGAAACGATATTTTACTGTTTTTTTGTGTAACTTGGGTCACCAATACATAGTAGAGACCTTCAAATGTTCAGAAGAAGCCTTAAGCTGTGATGTGGTTATGATATGTTTGTTAACTATATGACTCTTTGTGGGGCGCATGGACTTAAATGTAGATGAATTTAAACTTTCATTCTTAAGAACGTCCGTGTAGTATTTTCGGCATACCACCACCACATTGTTGGCTGCTTTGTCGGCCGGTACAAACACAAACTGCTTTGAAAGTTCTTGAAGTTTATTTCTTATTCTGGAAATAGGCGTACTATGTACTCTATTATTTACTTCTAAATTATTTTCAAAATGTGATATTCTATTATCTACCACATTCATACATTTATTTAAATAAGAATCAAGAGATTTTTTATCAGATTTTTCCCGTTTACACCAATTTTTACAAAACGAGGAAAGAGCATCTTTGGTGACCTGACGACACTGTTTCCAATCTATTGTAGATAGAGGACGATATTTTGGTCCTTTTTTCAAAAAGTGTTTAACCTCTCTGTCCTGGACGATATTGAGGTCCCCCGTAATAACATGGCCATAGAGAACATATCTAAACTTCGACGATTCACAGTTTCAAGTTAAAGGAGTATTATTTTCTACATTGACGCCTGATGTTACCGGTGTATAATTAAAAATTAAACTTCTGCTGGATTTTTTGTATGTGTATGAAATAAAAGGTGGTTCTGTGTTATCAAAATAGGGAGGTATGAAGTTTTGAACGGTAGAGTCATTAAATATACTAGATAAGTTGATAAAATCAATACTTCTGCTAATATATTTAATTTTTAGAAAATGACGTTTATGATCTTTAGGTTTGTCGATACGCGGGAACAGCCTATGGTGGCAAAAAGCTGTAATTATACGCGAATATTCATACAGCGGGCTGAAGAAAGAGATGATGTCACACTCCTTAAGATTGTTTAACTACCCATTGAATGATGAAACAATTATTTTCAGTAGTTTAAATGCTCGTCAATCAGATTGAAACTGAGTATATATTTCAACGTGTTGTTTTCATTGTTCCCGCACTGGGTCAATACCTCTGCTGACTATGAGTCCCCGTGGGTATTATCAGCTCAGTAGTCAGTACTTTGGTACTGATCTGATTTAAAATTGTTAAAAGCACTGAAAGATTAGTTGTAGAACACTTACTAGAGGCCGAGTTGAAACGATATTTTACTGTTTTTTTGTGTAGTTTGGGTCACCAATACATAGTAGAGACCTTCAAATGTTCAGAAGAAGCCTTAAGCTGTGATGTGGTTATGATATGTTTGTTAACTATATGACTCTTTGTGGGGCGCATGGACTTAAATGTAGATGAATTTAAACTTTCATTCTTAAGAACGTCCGTGTAGTATTTTCGGCATACCACCACCACATTGTTGGCTGCTTTGTCGGCCGGTACAAACACAAACTGCTTTGAAAGTTCTTGAAGTTTATTTCTTATTCTGGAAATAGGCGTACTATGTACTCTATTATTTACTTCTAAATTATTTTCAAAATGTGATATTCTATTATCTACCACATTCATACATTTATTTAAATAAGAATCAAGAGATTTTTTATCAGATTTTTCCCGTTTACACCAATTTTTACAAAACGAGGAAAGAGCATCTTTGGTGACCTGACGACACTGTTTCCAATCTATTTTAGATAGAGGACGATATTTTGGTCCTTTTTTCAAAAAGTGTTTAACCTCTCTGTCCTGGACGATATTGAGGTCCCCCGTAATAAAATGGCCATAGAGAACATATCTAAACTTCGACGGTTCACAGTTTCAAGTTAAAGGAGTATTATTTTCTACATTGACGCCTGATGTTACCGGTGTATAATTAAAAATTAAACTTCTGCTGGATTTTTTGTATGTGTATGAAATAAAAGGTGGTTCTGTGTTATCAAAATAGGGAGGTATGAAGTTTTGAACGGTAGAGTCATTAAATATACTAGATAAGTTGATAAAATCAATACTTCTGCTAATATATTTAATTTTTAGAAAATGACGTTTATGATCTTTAGGTTTGTCGATACGCGGGAACAGCCTATGGTGGCAAAAAGCTGTAATTATACGCGAATATTCATACAGCGGGCTGAAGAAAGAGATGATGTCACACTCCTTAAGATTGTTTAACTACCCATTGAATGATGAAACAATTATTTTCAGTAGTTTAAATGCTCGTCAATCAGATTGAAACTGAGTATATATTTCAACGTGTTGTTTTCATTGTTCCCGCACTGGGTCAATACCTCTGCTGACTATGAGTCCCCGTGGGTATTATCAGCTCAGTTGTCAGTACTTTGGTACTGATCTGATTTAAAATAAACCTTTCTAATATTTTTACGTTAATAGATTTTGAAATTATAAAGAAACGAAGATTTCAATTTCCTCAGACAAAGTTGACCTTAGATTGATTGGGCTATTTTAAGGTCTTTTTTGGTCATATAGCTCTTCAACTGTCTTCGGTTCTTATACATCCTTGGCTTTCAAATATTCGGAATCCAGAAAAGCGCTTCTGACGCATGAAATTTATAACGTTTTGTTTTTGTTTTTTTTTTTTTTTCAAATAATTCTAAAATGAATGGTAAAATTGGACCTGAACTGAGTACTGTCTTAAGATGATCTTGTTTTGAATAAGAATCACAAGTATTTTATTTATGCAAACTTGTTATTTGAGACTACTATTTCATTGAAGGTAGATAGACGGAACAATATTTACTGTATATCTCTCCTTAGGGCTTACCTGACAATGGAATCTACTTCCCTCAGATATATCAAATTTATAAAGTGATATTAAATTAACTATCACAGGATCGAAACCACTACTGATGGACTCTTAATCAACGAGGGTATCCACTGCTCCGTTGTCAGTGCTTCGGTATTAACATGATTTATAACATACTTTTTTGAGTTGATTTTTTTAACTAAGGTTACAATTCCCTCAGGTAAAATTGACCGTAGCTGAACTTTACTTTTCTTTGTAGGTCTTTTTAATTCAAAATGCTCAATGGGGTTTTATATATTTACAGATACTGAAATTTTATATGTATTGGGTTTGAGTGTTCCTAGAGAAGGCAAATCTAGCAAAAACGATTAGCACGCACGAAATTTATAAAATATTTTTCATTACATTTTCTAGCATTTTGCCTATACAACTACATTTAGACTGTAAGTACGCGATGGTATCATTAGCTTCTCGGTACTGACGACATGATGTTTAATATAATTTTCTTAAACACCACATTGATAAATTCAGAAATTATTCAAAATACTAATTCCATCTTCCTTCAGACAAAGATGACCATAGATGAAGTCAGCATTTGTTATATAGGTTCTCATAATATTATGTATTTATGTATAACATATAGCTCCTCAAGGTGTCAGGTATTAATACATCCTTGACACTTATGTTTTGGGGTTTTGTAATTCTTGATTTAAATTTCAATACAAATTAGCACAGAATTAATGAAACGTTATTTTTTATCTTTCTGATTTGACTCAAAATTGAACATTACCATTTATATCGACATCATTTCATTTTTGTCTTAAATATGTCTGCACTTTTTGTATTAAGTCAGTAATGTTTTTGTTTAAGTCGTTTCTTTAAATCTCCCATTATCAATATTGTTTTTCTATTCTTTTTTTCGGTTTCAAATAAACGGCTACTTTTTTGGTATTTCTTTCAGCTGTGTTATCGTCGGAGTCCTATGAAATTTGTTAATCAAGTTAATACAAAATGGATCTTAACGACAAATTCTTGAATGAACTAACCTGTATATAAATTGTCAAAGGATCTTTGAGAACTTTTAATCTTGTATTAGTACCAAACACTCTAAACTGAACTGTTGAAAAATAAATACAGTTGGTCCATTAAACAGAAAGCTTCATGTGTTTATATTTCTCTAACAAAACCAAATATTTATCATAATTTGAATGATTGCAATGTTCTCACTTAGGAGATGTAACTATATAACCGATATACGTTCCCACAACTAGTTATGAAAATATTAGAAGTTGTTAAAGAATGTAAATCTAAGTAGCTCAATTGCTACTAACTCCTGATATATAAACATGAAACATGGTGCTCCACTCATTTAAAGATTTCATTTGTCAATTCTTAACATGTTACAAAAGAGAGGCGAAAGATACCAAAGGGACATTCAAACTCATAAGTCGAAAATAAACTAACAACGCCGTGGCTAAAAAGAAAAAAGACCAACAGACAAACAATAGTACACAAAACACAACATAGAAAACAGAAGACTGAGCAACACGAACCCCACCAAAAACTGGAAGTGATTTCAAGTGCTTCGGAAGGGTAAGCAGATTCTGCTCCACATGTGGCATCTGTCGTGTTGCTCATGTTAGTACAAATCCGGTAATAAGTCTAATTTGGTAGGTCACATTCGGGAAAAAAAGGGACGGAATTGTAGTTACTACATTTGGAACATATCTGCTATCGTCTGTGAAACGGATATTCCATAACCGTCAACAAACTCGTGATGGCGTCCGTAAAATTTACGAAGGGACGATTTCAACTTTACAACTTGGAACTCTTGGTTTTAAGAGCTTTTTTGTGAGCAGCAACTCTTTATTAAGGACATCATGATAGGAAATACAAGCCCTGGAATATCGTATCAACTGGGAGATATATACTCAGTATGCAGGAATGTTGCTACATAGAAATGAAAAGTTCACAATTGGGAAGTTGAAATAATCTGATACAATAAACAAACTAGCAATCAATGCTTCTCAAAGACAACTAAAAAGATTTCATAAATTTGCTGTCAAATGGATATTAAAATGCAGATTATTTGCCAATTTCTGTCAGTCCAAGCTATATTACAGTTTAAAAATTCTGCAACACTTATGACAAAGAAAAAAACAATATAATTTTACCAACTTCACCTGCATATCGGATATAGATTTCTCAATTCATTCCGTATTCAAGAGCTTGCAGCTGCTACTCAGACTTTGTAAAACGTCACCAGTGTCTGAGAAAAAAGTTACTGAACCAGGGTTATGTCAAAGAACGTCTTGTCCTTTTTTCTAAAAAAATGTTCATCGGAAGATACCAATACCTTGTTGATAAATATACCGTATCAACTTCACAAATAATACATGATGGTCTTGCTGTATATATTCTAGGTACTGACGTTGTTTATCATCCTAATTACGTGTTATAGTGTTCTTTTATTTGTCTTTGTAAATTATTAACGTTTACTGTTTGGTCCATTTTTTGGTAATATCCTTTAGACGTGGCTCGGTACTTGTACATCACGCCATTGTGTTGTTGTGCTGTGGTCATGTTTTGTATTCTTGTGTATGTGCTTTGTCTATATGCCATTTTGTTTTTCTTTGTTGACATATTTGTTTGTTTTTATAGTGATTGAGATTATAACACAATGTTGACTGCTGTACCCCTATTTTTGACATGTTTACCTATTATGTCTGTTTGTTTTGTTCACCCATTGTTGTCAATATAATGGAATTTTATGCGACTGTCATACAAGTGAGAGGTTTAGCTAGCTTTGAAACCAGGTTTAATCCACCATTTTCTACATACGAACATGTCTGTACCAAGTCAGGAATATGACAGTTGTTTTCCATTCGTTTGATGTGTTTTAGCTTTTGATTTTGGCATTTCTTAAGGGACTTTCCGTTTTGAAATATCCTAGGAGTCCGGTCTTTTTGTTGTTTTACTTTTTTTATACCATGCTTTAACTTCATACTTATGAGCTGTCCGTTCCATTTTTACTTATGACTGTATAACTACTTAAAGTATGAGGTCATAATTACCTAAATCGCCAGGTTTGTAAACGGCTTTGTCAGTCTGGATAAAAATGGACGACGCTTTGCTTGTTACTATGATTCCTGTAGCAGTTTGGTCAAATGTGATATCACCGCTAACGCTCACTTTTATCTTGTAATCATCTCCTACAACGGTATTTTCGGGTACCTAAAAGAAATATCACACAGATACTGAAATTCAACATTTAAAAAAAAAATTGAAAACAAAGTATAACAAATGTTTTTTTTTTTTTTTTCAAATTAACTTTCATCTTATAAAAACACTTTGCTGTATATATGGTGAGATTATTATTAGTTTTGTTCGATCATTTAACGTCATGTTGGCCATATTTCTTAAGTATCACTGACCAGACGAGTAGCATCGTACCAATTTAAGTGAACACTATGGTAAAATGTTTCTAGAACCATTTTCATTGGGTTCGTTCGAGAAGATGTTATTGTAACTGAAAACAAGATTTATATCTACATTGTTTTGGGTCACTTGCGTGTGTCACTAGGCTTAATTTTCATCTCATTTGTATGTTTACATTGCTAGGTTCACTTTCATGTGTTACTAGTATTTATTTTTACCGCTCCGGTATATCTACATTGTTCTGATACACGTGTTAAAAGGATCTATTTTATCATCACCAATGTAAGTCTACGTTGTTTTGGTATACTTGAATGTGTTCCTAGGTTGTATTTTATCACCGCTGTATGTTTATTTTGTTTGGTGACACTTCTATGTGTAACTAAGTTTTACAATTGCACCCTATATCGCTCCTTGATGTTCATGCCGTTCTGTTTGTTACCTTGGTTTGTATCTTCTAATCGATTCAGGAGATTTGAACATAGGTAAACTTCTGTCACCCTTATTTAGTTCATCACCTCTGTGTGTCTTTATTTTTTTTTTTTTTATATATGCGTGTTTAACTAAGTTTTATTTCAGTACCCATGTATGTCTACATTAATTTGGTATACTTGTATGCGTTACTAAGTTTGATTTTACCAATGTTTCCCAAGCATATCCTTCAATTCAAATGTATTACACTTACTCTTATATCAACATATCCAGGTCCCCCTTTAAGAAAAAGAAATAATACATTCAATTGTAGATCAACAATTTCATCATGTATGAAATATATGACTTGTAAAACTAAAATTATCTTGTACATTTACAAAACATGTATTTAAATGTAAAGTATGATTGGTCATCTATGATAATATCAAAGATTATTTTGACAGCATGCATGATCACTTTTATACTTTTGGGGTTCATGCGACTCATTTAGTTTTTGTTCGTTGCCTTGATGTCTCTTTTTTATTTATTTACGTGAATTGAAAATTAGTAAACTACCATTGCTTTATTGTATTCAAATTGCACAGCTTCTGCCATGACTTATATTCGACAGTTCTTGTGTTAAGTATAATTTCGTCGTTCTGTCCTGACTTGTATCCAACAGTTCCTTGTGTTAAGTATAATTTTGACATTCTACCATGACGTGTATCTAATAGTTCTTTGTATTTAGTATAATTTCGTCATTCTACCATGACGTGTACCAAACAGCTCCTTGTGTTAAGTATAAATTCGTCAGTCATTCTACCATGACGTGTATCCAACAGTTCCTTGTATTAAGTATAATTTCGTCGTTCTCTCATGACTTATATTTAACACGTTTAACAGTTTTCTGTATTAAGTATAATATCGTCATTCTACCATGACGTGTATATACAACAGTTTTTTGTGTAAAGTTTAATTTCGTCGTTTTGCCAAGACTTGTGTCCAACACAGTTCCTTGTGTTAAGGATAACTTTGTTATTCGTCTTAATAAATTATAATCATAATTTATTCAAAATTTCCATTGGTTGGTCGATTTTATCAGTTTGATCATAATAAATCTTATGAGCACAATTTAATTTCTATATTTCAACTCACGAAGTAAATTGCGTTGTTCTTGGGCTGTAGCTTTTGTTCCGTTTTGTTTGTCTAATATTGTAACAAAGATTGTTACTTGCCTAACACCTCTCTTTACAGCTGATAAACAAATTCTAGCCGATGATCCAGCTCTTATCTGTTTTGGTACAGTTGCTATGTATGTACTGTAACAAAATTACAAGGCATAAATTACAAAGCACTTATTAATTACAAATTTCTGTAATTTAGGTCTTATGATTTTCTGAATCCTTATTATTGTTTTATCATGATTTCAATACGATTCCTTTTCATACTTACAAATATGAATGCCATAAAAGTTGAGGTCCAAACCATATTTTATTCTGGTTATTACAACATACAGTTCATGTTCTTGAAATGTTAATTGGTTTAATATATCAGTTAGCATGGTTTTAAGCTGGTAAAATGTACCTAATGCTAATTTGATATACGAACAAAAATTCCAATTAAAAACAAAAATTTATACGCCAATACATATTTTTCAATTCAAAAATTGTCATCATTTTAAGTAAAGTGAATTACATTTGTCTATCATTTCACTCAGATATTTCACATTAAAGCATGTAAAAGGAACAAACGTCATAATAAATGAACATTTTTTTAAAAATTCAAGAAGGGTTATGTCGCATATATCCATTGGACTTGATATAAAGAATGCATGTATGTGTACCACAGGTTCAGTTTGGTCTGCTTCATATGTTGACCAACACTTAGGCTAGACATTTCCAATGAGGGTTCCATGTGTAATCTCTAAGTTGTTATGATATTTCACAGCTGTAATCTCTATCGGGATTTCCTTGAAAGAAGCTACTAAACCAAGGGTTCTCCATAGTAAAGTTGGAGACATCCCTTCGAAAGGCTTACTAGAGTCCGCATGGTATGGTTGATCGTTATGTAATATCTGGAATTTCTGTATCACAGATGACGAGGGATATGTTTCATTTGTGTTTACCACAGTACCATCATACTTTCGGTGTTTATCACATCATTAATTGTAATAATGTGTCATTATTACTAAACGGCGCTTTCCATACGCGATGCAGAAACTGCATACCCCGCGTTCACTTAGGTTTTGTTATAATCAAGGTTTTGTATTTACTTTTTTGATTATTTCAAATGACAAATAAACAGTATGTTTAATTTTATGGAAAAATATAAACAAAATTACCGAAATCCAAGAAAAATTCAGAAAGGGAGAAGTCCATAAAAACTGACAAAATCAAACGCTCGACTATATTAACCAACGGAACGAATAGAAATAACTGTCATATTCCTGACTTGGTACGGCCAATTTCTTATGAAAACGGTGGGTTAAACCTGGTTGAATAGCTCACCTAACTACTTCCATTCCCATATACTGGTTCCTATATTGCATTGTATTATAAAAATGTCCTTAATTGGTTTTCGGTGCAGTTCTGGGTTATTGTTGTTAAGAGGTTTCCTCTTAAAGTTGATGTGTTTCCATCGGTTTTGATTTGTGACCCGGATTTGTTTTCGCTTAATCGATTTATGACTATTGAACAGCGGTATACTACTGTTGCCTTTATTTATGAACAAGGACACCGAACGCAATTTTATTTTAATTTGAGGTATCGTATAGTTACGGTTTTTGGTTAGGGTTTTTGCAGACAAAATGTGCTGTAACTTACTTTTTGGTCAATACGAGCCCAACGAAAGCCAATAGTAGACTTAACACAAGTCTCATGGTTACTCTTTGTGTATCCATGAACTATAACATAAAGGAAACAGCATAATGTTTTGTTATAAATAATAAATATATGTGCGCTAAATGATTAAACAGTTTTTGAACGTCTTGCTAATGTTACAGTCATCATAAGGACTTATACAGAATATCGGAAGCGAAACTTGGCAATTTTTTTCTGTGGAAAATAGAAGAGTTAAGGGAAAAAATTAACAGCAGAAATAAAACAAAAATCCTAAACCAGAATATAATTCACAATCTGATAAAGCTTACCTGTTTATCTTTGTTGCTAAAATGCCGTATAATGTAGAGGAGAAACAGTTTTATTTAATCAAAGAACTGTGTGGAACAAATATCTATGAATACATTATATTTAAAGACCTTTGACACTGATTGCATATGTTGAGTTTTGACTGCAATAAAAAGTCTTCTTAAGCGTTAGTAAACATTATTTATTAAACAAACTAAAAACTGATTATATTTGCAACACATTGTATTTTATATATCTTTTCACCTAATTTCAAAACGCAAAAAAATCCCGTTAAATAAGCAATGCCGGAAATACATCATTGTATACGTGACTAACGTGCATTCTGTAATACGATTAAGTTGTAATAGTACTTATGGTAAGAATGCAATTATGTGGTGCATTGATGTATAACTAATCTCTTTGTGCTTGTATTCACAAGCTATATAATCCTAATATAACAATGTCATTCTGACATTTCTTTTTTTATTATGGTAATAATACAGCTGTATTAAAAAAAATTATGACTTGATTTAAAAAGATTTACTAAAAAACGAATGCATTTATATGATTCACACAGAGAAAAATTTTGTTCATAAATATCTACCTATAAAATTCTTATCAGATGATGAAGACATAATCTTTCGATCAGTTTAATTGAGGTCTAGAGTTGGTATGTTAGTAACTGCTTGTAGTCCTTTGTTAATTCATGTTATCATTGTCATGTTGCTTAGTTTCTTCTGTTACCTATTCTAACATCTGACTCGGACCTCTTTTTAACTGCGTTTAATGTCCGTATTGCTGTGTGTTTAAAACCCCGCCGCATTTTTGCGTCTGTCCCAAGTCAGGAAACTCTAGCCTTTGTTTGTCTTTGTATGTTTTTTAATTTTGGTTCATTTATGTTTCGGAGTTACGAGAGACGTCCATTTTCGCTGAACTAGTATACATCATTGTTTAGGAGCCAGATGAAGCCCGCCTCCGGGAGCGGAATTTTCTCGCGGTGTTGAAGACCCAAATGTGGACATTGGCTGTTTTCTGCTCTTTGGTTGTTTTTTTTTTTTTTTGTCTCTTTGACACATTCCCCGTTTCCATTCTCAATTTTTTTTATAAAAGTTTGTTTATATGAGTGAATTCATCGCTTTACTTAATAGACAAATAGTTTACAGTACAATACATTAAACTTCTTTAAGACATGTACAATGTACTAAAAAGAGGGACGAAAGATACCAGAGGGACAGTCAAACTCATAGATCGAAAACAAACTGACAACGCCATGGCCAAAAATAAATAGACAAACAGACAAATAATAGTACAGATGACACAACATAGAAAACTAAAGACTAAGCAACAAGAACCCCACCAAAAACTGGGGGTGATCTCAGGTGCTCCGGAAGAGTAAGCAGATCCTGCTCCACATGTGGCACCCGTCGTGTTGCTTATGTTATTACAAATCCGGTAAATAGTCTAATTCGGTAGGTCACATTCGTGAAAAGGGAAGGGTATTGTAGTTACGACATAACTACGACATATCCGATATCATCTGTGAAACGGTTATTCCATAACGGTCAACCAACTCGTGATGGCGTCCGTAGAATTTACGAAGGGATGATTTCAACTTCACCATTTGGAACTCTTGGTTTAATAGCATCCTTGTGAGCAGCAATCCTCTATCAAGGAAATCATGATAGGAAACACAAGCCCGGGAATATCGTATCAATTGGCAGATATATACTCCGTATGCAGGCGCTGCTGGAATGCTGCTACATAGAAATGGAAAGTTCACAATTGGGAAGCTGAAATCATCTCTTTTGTCGTAAAGTTTTGTTTTCAACCGACACTCATTGTCAATTTCTAGATGTAAGTCAAGATATGAGGCAGACTTAACTGTATCTGTAGTATCCTTTATCTCTAGTTCGATGGGATAGATTCGTTCAACATAGTCACCAAATTTTGTATTTTTTAGTGAGAGAACATCATCTATATAGCGGAACGTAGAGTTAAAGGATGCTGCTAACTTCTTATCTTTCTTCCTAAGAAGTTCCTGTATGAAGTCAGCCTCATAATAATAAAGAAACAAGTCGGCAAGAAGAGGGGAACAATTGGTTCCCTTTGGAATTCCGACAGTCTGTTGAAAAACACGTCCTCCAAACGTAACAAATATGTTGTCAATCAAGAAATCAAGCATCTTGATAATGTCAGTTTCAGAGAATTTTTTTTTTTAATCAGAGTGATTCTTTACAAAGTAGGATTTATCCCTCCCCAAGACAAGATACTTGTATCTACGTTCGCCGTTCTTTTTAATGAAACAAAGTAATACCAACTCTTTCAATTTGTCTTTTAGTTTGGAATGGGGAATACTTGTGTAAAGTGTGGAAAAGTCAAATGTTTTAATACTATTGCAAGATGAGAGAGTCTTAGATTGTATGTACTCTAAAAGGTCTTTGGAATTTTTTAGTATCCACATCTGATTCACGCCACCTCTAGAATAGGCAGTTTCACAATAACGTTGGAGCCCGGCTTTGATTGCTGATAAAATAGATCTTAATAATTTAGAAAGATGTTTCGTGGAGCACTTGGAAGACCCAGCAATATACCGTTGTTTGTAAGGACACTTATATAGTTTAGGTATCCAATACAGTGATGGAAGATCCAGTTCTTCATCTTTGGTTGAAATTCCAAAGGAACATAGAACAGACTTATGATTATCTAGGATTTCCTCTTTGGTAAGTGTCGTGAGGGTTGTGTTGAGTTTCCAAGTGAATTGTCAATACCTAATTCATTTATCAAGCAGTTTATGTAATGATATTTACACACAAAAACGATGTTGTTTGGGGCTTTATCTGCGGGGACAACAACATATTTGTCATGGAGGTAGGTCAAGTGTTTTGCAAAATTTGGGTCTTTAAAAATTGATGTTACGTGGGTATTGATATGCCCATTTAGTTTCTTAATTCGGATTTGTATCAACGACCTCACAGCCTTAATCCATTCGGAAAGAGTATCTACGTCTTCTTTCTCGCGTTTAGCCCATTGCCTGGCATAATCCTCGACTGAATCCATCAGTATTTTGAAGTTGTATTTCCAATTGATGGATTTAGGCTCACGATATTTCGGACCTTTGGATAACAAATTTCGCAGGGAAGTGTTATTGACAATGTTGAGGTCTCCGGTAATAACGTGGCCAGCCGGATTATATGTGAATTGGGAACTAGCACAGGTGCAATCAGGAGGTTTAGACTTGAAGTCGTCAATGTTGAGATCCTGCATAACGTGTTTGTAATTGAAAATTTTAGTTGCAATTGGTTTGGTATAGGTATAAGAAATTATTGGTACAGACTGATCTTTAAAATAAGGAGGTATTTTCGAACGAACTAATTTATGATGAAGGATATTGCCTATCTTGACGCCATCGAGACCTTTGTTGGCAAAGGAAAGTTTAAGAAAAGATCTTTTCTCTTTGTCATCTTTTCCAATGCGAACTGGTTTGAAAAGTCTGCAATATCCGAAATGATAGCTGTAATTTTGTATTGGTTTGAATGATACACAAATCTGTCCACAAACATAAATTAAATACTCACTTCTCACAACATAAATTTAATATACAAAATCTGACCCAAAAAAAAACATATCTACGTTTATAAAATAAGGAAGTGGATTCTATACCGTCCATGCCGCTTATTGAAAAACTGAGGTTTTACAAAATCATACGATTCTTAGTCAGACATATTTAATATGCTTAACTGAAGGTCCTCATCGTAACCTGGAAGAAAAAATAGTTTGAATAAATATCGCCTTATTATGGCCAAAGTATATTTCAAGTAGGTAGTAAAATATACTTTAACCGACATTATAAGTTATCTACGTTCATATCCGTAGATATGGGTATTTTAACACCCTGAAGTGTATAGGGTACTGAAGGGTGTTAAAATACCCATATCTACGGATATGAACGCAGATAACGAATTTATCCCCGGTCTAAGTCCGAATCGAATGATTTTACAAAGTGTAACGTGAAAACAACGTTTTTTTCATTATCTAAAAAAGTTTTATTGAAATTTGGAAATTTGACATATTTATTACGGGGTGTAGGGTACTACCTTTGGTAGTACCCTACAGGTAGTCAAATATAAGACGTTTTTAATCCAGAGACAGAGAAACTGAATAAATTCATATTTGGCGGTTAATGTCGCGAGCGTTACGTCATAGACGATGTGACGTTAACGTGGGTCATTTGCATAACTAGGTCAAAAGTGCCTTTCATTGACGAAGTGGTGGCCAAGTGATGCATTTACTAAAATCAATGTCAATGATGGTAATAATAGGATAAAATCCTTAGAGTATTACATATTTAATTAAAGATATTCATGGATAATCAACAGTTTTAATTTTTTTCACTGGAACAACACGACATTAAGTAAAATTGACTGTTATTGTTCTGAATGGCTGAAAAAAACGTGGATCAAATCAATATTCATTACATACGGACGTGAAAGTTATTAATTTGTTGTTCATGTTTATGTTGATGGATCAAATGTAACAACCATGGAATACTGGCATTTGTGGAACAGTGTCATAGTTGCTGAACAACTCATTAATGTTTATACCAAAGAGTTGATTTCTAATCTCTGTCATTTGCGTTACTTCTGAAGTGGACGCCATTGTTGAGGATCTAGCCGGAGTAGGAAGTGCCAACGGTTGAACAGGTGAAGGTAATGTTAGTTGTTGATTTGTGGCAGGCAAGGCATTTGCATCAGGATCTCTTCCATTCATTGCAGCATCAATCATTTGTCCCATTTGAAATTTTGCCTTGTCGGAAGTTCTTTGATATATTGCCAAACTCGAGACACTTTTGAGGCCAGTTACAGACATGATTTGAGCATCAGCAAAGTACCTGCTTTCTGTTAGAATAGTTGCGCCGGTCGCCCGGATTGAATGGTTAGTGTAAACTTGTGATAACAAACAAAGTTTACTTAACTTATTCATAAATTGAGCCAAAGTGTCACGACCAACTAGAGAATTTCAATACCAAGTAGCAGACTCTTCATAAAAGGATCCCAGTGGCCTTTGCCATTTAGGATGCAATTTAGAAACGTATTTCTGAAAAGCTGCCACTGGGCAAGACGGACTATCAGGTTGTTCTGGCGTTATTGCAGTGACATTTTCCTTGTCATTGAAGC
The DNA here is from genome assembly GCF_021869535.1 of Mytilus californianus. NCBI lineage: Eukaryota > Metazoa > Mollusca > Bivalvia > Mytilida > Mytilidae > Mytilus > Mytilus californianus. The sequence goes on along the minus strand of NW_026262690.1, from coordinate 1,453,186 downwards.
GTTGATTCTTGGTAAGTTCGTCCTTTGATATTGCTATGATGACATAAATATATTTTTTTTAGTAAATGATGCTATCATACTATGTTTTTTCTTCAAATGTATATGCTATGAACAAAATGTTTCACAAGACGCAAAAAGGAACTGGTGTTAAAGTAACTGGGTGTCTTCGAATAGTGGCGTAGGAAGCGAGACATGTGAATTTTGGTTATCCGTATTTCAGAAATGTCAATATTAACTTTTTTCAAATTTTATTCTAGACATAACAAAAGCATCTATAAAGATGTTAAAACATTATGAATCATAATTTCTATGAAGAAAGGTTTTCACAACAGGCAAAAAGGATCGGTATGGCAGTAATTCCGTGTCTTTGAATATAATATTTTGTTGTCGAAAGCTATGAATATATGTCAATATACACTTTGTTTCGTCACAAATTATTAAGGACAAAACAAAGGATATATCGATATTTTTTTTACTTTGCGAATCATAATATCTATGAAGATTTTTCACAAGAAGCAAAACGGATCGGTATTGCAGTACTTCTAAAACTATGAATTTAATATGATTTTTTTTTAATCCGTATTTCAGAAATGTCAATATAGACTTTGCTTTATCAAATTTTATTCTGGACAAAAACAAATAATCTACAGAAATGTTCTTACTTTACGACTTTTTATTTCCATAAAAAGAAAATAAACCTGTTGTTGTCTATATAGACTCGATACTTAATTGTAATGAAAGTATATCATCGTAAAATGTATGGCTTTGAAAGATTTTGAATATTTTTTCTCCCTTTTTACTTCAACAGACGATTTCGTTGATCACTGCTTCTCCGATCTATACTTAGAAAACTTGTTTTTTCTGCATATGTCTGCATATAAAAATAAGGAGATGTGGTATGATTACCAATAAAACAACTATCAATCAAAGTTCAAATGAAGTGGATGTGAGCAATTATAGGCAACCGTACGGCCTTAAACAAAGGGCAAAACCTATTTCGTATGGTCGCCTATAAAAGGCCCCGACATGAAAAGTATGAAACAATTCAATTGAGAAAACTAACGGCCTAATCTATAACAAAACAATTTCCGAAAAACAAATATGACAGACATAAACCAACGACAATCACTGAACTCCAGGCGATCAACCCTCCTTTAACCTGGGAGAGTGGTGTAACAGTACAACATAAAAACAAACTATGAAAATCAATTGAAAAAGGCTTAATTCATCAGATGGATACAAATGGAAAAACATCTAACAAAAGCACAGAGTGGACGTGGACGGGTACTTATACATCCCCACAACAAAAAGACACTAAGTACCGATCTGAACACGGGATCTGAGAGTTCTTTTTTTGTCAAATATTGATTAAATACATATGATTTGTATAAAAAAACAATTTTCTTGATTTCAAAGACTGCTTTTTAACACTGATAACTGATTGTAAAAATTGTCCCTGTGTTCATGCCAATCGCAATTAAGTCTTCATCATACAATAGTTATTATTAGTGGAATTGAAATTATGACATACAATCGATATAAGAAGATGTGGTATGAGTGCCAATGAGACAACTCTCCATCCAAGTCACAATTTGTAAAATTAAACCATTATAGATCAAAGTACGGTCTTTATTACGGAGCCTTGGCTCACACCGAACAACAAGCTATAAAGAGCCTCAAAAATGACTAGTGTAAAACCATTCAAACGGGAAAACCAACGGTCTAATCTATATAAAAAAAAACGAGTAACAAGAAACACTTATGAACCACATCAACAAACGACAACTACTGAACATCAGATTCCTGACTTAGGACAGGTGCAAACAAATGCAGCGGGTTTAAACGTTTTAATAGGTACAAACCTTCACCCTTATCTGAAACAATAGTGTAACATCACAACATAGAAAGACACACTATAAAATATCAATTGAAATGACTTAACTTAATCAAAACATATATTAACACAAGTGAAAATACACTGAACGAATAAATTCAATCTATTATACAATGTAAATACAAAATCAATAAAATAAGGGGTAAATAAAAAAAGGCAACAGTAGAATACCGCTGTGAGATGTTAAACAATTTAAAAAAAAACAACAATTACCTTGAACAAAAAGCCGCCAAATATAATAATATACACAGGCAAATAAAAATATTTGTGTTGTTAGGTATACAGTTTAAATTGAGAATGGAAATATTTCAACAAAATAAATAATTTTGTTATTCATAGTACGAAGAAGTGAAAATTTATAGTCATACCAAACACTTATCAAAGCTGGTATATAATGTTTGCTTTATTTTCATCTGTTAAAATCCAGTCTTTATTTTATGATCATGTTTAGTAATACTTTTAAAAATATAGTATGATAAAATTTTCGATAATTGAAAATCTTGAAAATGCCGTATTTTTATGCATATCCGTACCGACTTTGTAACACGGTGTCGTTAACCTTCAACTTATCGATTAAGCGCATGTATTTAATAAAAAAAAAAATCGTATGAATGCCCTTGTGCCCATTGTGCAAATGATTTTATGTCATTTGTGCTACATTGTGCTCCTTTGTGCACAAAGGACGTCCTCTGCGGTTTTTAAGTTACTCGCTTTTATGCAAAACGAAAAACATCAAATTAAATCCAGTCGATAAGAAGCCGGGTTTTAACTTTCCTTCTTAATTCATTGACATTTTTAACGATAAAAACAATAATAGATTAAACGATTCATAAGAGTGTAAGTAAGTAGAAGCTCACCAAATCATATTTTTCTTTTACTCCTACAACATTCGCTGTATTGGAAAAAAAACTGTGGTAGTTATCTAGCACATGAACAAAATATTGAACTTGACTAGATAAGATATTGTGTAATAGATGAGTGATCAGGATTTTACAAGTTCAACTATAATTTTATAGTGTCATACAAAAAGATTAAAGAAATATTAAACAGAGTAACCTTTTAGGTTATTTGTCTCTTAACCACAAACGTTTTTCGGTATTAACTTTTATTTTAAAAATAAGAATATGTGGTATGATTTTCAATGATAACAAATGACATAGACGTTTACAGCTATGGGTCACCGTACGGCCTTCAACAATGGGCAAAACCTATACCGCATATTCAGCTATACATGACCCCGAAATCACTAATGTAAAACAATTCAAACGAAAAAAAACTAACTGCCTCATTTATGTACAAAACAATGAACGAAAAACAAATATGAAATTCAGCAACAAACGACAATAACAGAATTACAGGCTCCTGACTTGGGACAGGCACATACAGAATGTTTCCAGATTAAACTAGTTTGTTGGGACCAAACCATCCCTCATACTTCGGACAGTTGTGTCACAGTACAAGATAAGAAAAAACTATAAAAATCTATGGATAAGGGCTACATGTTTTTAAAAATACCCTGAACATAAGGTAATATTCACTAAAAGTGATATTATGTGTGTAAATAACATCATTAAAAAAATGAGATCCATCTTCAACAGTATTTGAAATAAGTTAAATGAACATTCTGTTGTGTTCAGGAATACCCTGGTATGTTTCATTCACATAAAATTTGTTACACAGATGACAACCGATATGATCTAATTGTCATAACTACATTCCTGTCCTCTTTACACCGAATGTGACCTACCGAATTCGACTTATCACCGGGTTTGTACTAACAGGAGCAACACGACAGGTGCCAAATGTGGAGCAGGATCTTCTTACCCTTTCGGAGCACATGAGATCACCTCAATTTTTGATGGAGTACGTGTTGCTTAGTCTTTAGTTTCTATGTTGTGTTTTATGTACTTTTTTTTTTTGTCTGTTGGTCTTTTTCTTTTTTAACCATGGCGTTGTCAGTTCTTTTTCGACTTATGAATTTGAATGTCCCTTTGGTATCTTTCACTTCTCTTTTACAGCCAAATTCGTTTCATCTACAGACCTTTAAAGTTACATCAAGCTTAGTTTGTCATTTTTAAGTTTCAAAAGAAATTTAACACACATTGAATGATAGTAACACTATAAATTTCATGAGTTATAAACGCTTTTCTGATATTACTTTTAACGGAAGTGAGAAACACATCTTGTAGCAAATATATCTTTTCATGATAAGTCCTTAGCTCCTATCTAAACATTAATGACAAATTCTCAAAATGTTGTGACAGTTTTGTCGAGGTTTTCAGTTTTGCACCAAGTGCAAGAAGTTTGAAACCCGTTTTTCAAAATATATTAGACAAAATTCTGATGTCTGAAAGACTATCGTGTCATAAATATCTGAAGGATGTTACTTGATAGATTGGAAATATTTTTTGATTTTCAAATTAAAATTTTATATTGCTGAAATAGAATCTGTAACGTGTTAATCCTTATTTCGAATGATCCTTGCAAGCCTCCATACATTTCATATGACGAATGTATATAACGAGCCATGTGCTCTTTCTATTTTCAGTCCGTTCGGAAAATATCAATCAATGCTATGAAAATCAAATCTAGGTAATCTACGTGTCAGCATTATTGCATTATTTACTTTTTCAACCTGATTTTTTTTACCTTATGTCTTATTCGTAACATTCGATACAATATTTTCGGCCTTATAGAGGTTTCCAATAAAATGACATACGTACGTAACTAGACGTACAGACCTAATGGGACCGTTATTGTCAACCTCAGAATTTTGATAAATACGCCGCTCAAGTTTAAAAAAAATATTCCAAGACAATAAAAACCATAAACCGGAACTTTCGTCAAAAGTAATACAACAACTAGAGGCTCTAAAAAGCCTGTGTCGCTCACCTTGGTCTATGTGCATATCAAACAATGGACACTCTCCAACAGGACTTCATGACAAAAATCCTCGTTTAAGGGCAATCACTCCTATGAAGAGTGACCGACAGTCTACTAACTATATCAGCAAAATTTGACTTTTCATTAGATCTTGCCTTGCTGATCATTTTTGTGATTTAAAGTGCTTATTTATCTATTATAACGTGTATAATTTAAATCATAAAGCATAAGGAAAAAAAATATTTCTCCCTAAATATCATAGTTTTCATGATAATAGGCAAAAATGAAAATAATGATAAAATGTCATTTATGGACAATAACTCCTTTAAGAATTTGTCTAACAGTTTTGATGTATATGGACAATTGGTAGAGCTCATTATTCTGAACATTTTTGCTCCTTTCAGATTTTCTCCTTTTATAAAGGTTCAAAAATTTATAGACAAACCTTGCATTTTACCCCTATGTTCTATTTTTAGCCATGACGGTCATATTGGTTGGTAGGCAGGGTCATCGAACACATTTTTTAAACAAGATACCCAATGATGATTGTGGCCAAGTTTGGTTAAATTTGTCCTAGTAGTTTAAGAGGAAATTTTTGTAAAAGATTACAAAAATTTACAAAAAATTGTTAAAAATTGACATTAAAGGGCAATTACTCCTTAAGGGGTCAATTGACCATTTTGGTCATGTTGACTTATTTGTAGATCTTACCTTGCTGAACATTATTGCTGTTTACAGTTAATCTCTATCTATAATTATATTCAAGATAATAATTAAAAACTGCAAAATTTCCTAAAAATTACCAATACAGGGGCAGCACAACTACAGGTTGTCTGATTTGTCTGAAAATTTTAGGGCAGATAGATGTTCACCTGATAAACATTTTAGTCCCAAACAGATTTGCTTTAAATACTTTAGTTTCAAAGAAAGAAGCCAAAATCTGCATTTTACCCCTATATTCTATTTTTAGCCATGGCAGCCATCTTGGTTGGCGGGCCGGGTCATCGGACACATTTGTAAAGTAGATACCCCAATGATGATTGTGGCTAAGTTTGGTTTTATTTAGCCCAGTAGTTTCAGAGGAGAAGATTTTTGTAAAAGATTACAAAAATTTACAAAAAATGTTAAAAAATCATTATAAAGGAAAATAACTCCTTTAGGAGTGAATTGACCATTTTGGTCTTGTTGATTTATTTGAAGATATTACCTTGCTGTACATTATAGCTGTTTACATTTTATCTCTATCTATAATAATATTGATGATAATAGCCAAAAACTGCAAAATTTTCTTAAAATTACCAATTCAGGGGCAGCAACCAAAAAACGGGTTGTCTGATTTGTCTGATAATCAATTTTACCCCTTGTCAGATTTGCTCTAAATGCTTTGGTTTCAGAGATAGAAGGCAAAGTCTGCATTTTACCCCTATGTCCTATTTTTAGCCATGGCGGCCATCTTGGTTGGCGGGCCGGGTCATTGGACACATTTTTTAAACTCGATACCCCAATAATGAATGTGGCCAAGTTTGGTTACATTTGGCCCAGTAGTTTCAGAGGAGAAAATTTTTGTAAAGGTAAACGATGGAAGACGACGAAGGACGACGGACGACGGACGCCAAGTGATGAGAAAAGCTCACTTGAAAGTGAGCTAAAAATTCCAAAATCCAAGGAAAATTAAAAACGGAAAGTCATTTAACAATTGGCAAAATCAAAAGCTCAATACATCAAACGAATGGAAAGAAACTGTCATATTCCTGACATGGTACAGACATTTTCTTATGTAGAAAATGGTGGGTTAAACCTGGTTTTAAAACTAGCTAAACCTCATACTTTTATGACTATCGCTTAAAATTCCATTATATTGACAACAATGTGTGAACAAAACAAACAGACATGATAGGTAAGAATGTCAAAAATAGGGATACAGCAGTCAAAATTGTGTTATAATCTCAATCACTATAAAAGCAAACAAATATGTCAACAAAGAAAAACAAAATGGCATATAGACAAAGCACATACGCAACATTTAAATACAAGAATACAAAAAATGACAACAGCACAACAATTCAATGCCGGGATGTACAAGGATACTACCAAAAATGGACCAAACAGTAAACGTTAATATTTTACAACGACACATAAAAGAACACTATAACACGTAATAAAGATGATAAACAACGTCAGTACCTAGAATCTATACATCAAGACCATCATGTATTATTTGTGAAGTTGACACGAATAATTATCATATAATTTTTAGGTGATGAAAAATTAAAGAAATCTTGTATTTGTTTTATCATCACGTGATTCTCATGATTCTCGCCTAAATGTTCATTGTCATAAGATCACTTATATACAGGTATCTCCTACCTATCATATGATTGATTTGAGTTATAATAATTCATTGTCTTTTTTGTGTTATTTTTTTCACGATTCCTTGCAAATAAACGTTCTATAAATGTGCGCATTTAAACAAACGTCAGAAAGGATTCTCATAGAAGAAAGGATGTGTTCAGCTTAACCATTACACAAAACCCATATACTGTTTTAAAGATGCAGACTTTACTTCTTTGAGGTTAAATTGTTATAGCTCGCCGTCAAATTAAACGACACCCTCTTTTTTGAATAGTTGAAACTAAATAATTATTAACAAAAACATAATTCACAATTGGGAAGAAACCGTAATGCATAAAACTTAAATAAATCGCATTAGCTTCCCCTTTTAAGAATTTAATAAAAGTTATAGAAGAAATTCCCTATTTTGATTGTACTTTAGAATGTGTGGTCGATTAGAGATTGTAGTTAAACTGAATTCGCCATATAACATGAACTTTAAGGAATAGCTGGCAGAAAAGTTAATAATCTACAAATAACCACGTTTTACTGCGTAAAGGCGTATTTTACACTTTCTTTACACAGAAAAATGTGTTCCCAGGAGCCATGGACTGACAATGCTTTCCGTTGATGTGCGCTGGAAAAAAAAATCGCACAAACTTTCCTTTCAATTAACTCTGGACGTCGTTCGGGTCAAGTAGAGTGACATAAGCAGTATAACTAACATATACCGACTTGTTCTTTAATAAAGCATGTTCTGGTTCCATATGTTTTAAATATTATACATGTACGTGTATTTTTATATGTATATGTATGTGTATTTTTAATTTTTATTACATTAATCATTGTTAAATATATTTACAATTTGAATAATAAAAATAGATTCGGGACGATTTGGAGTTTGACATCTAGTCCATTGTTGAATACTGTATGTTGGCCTTTATATGTCCTTTGGTTACTGTTAATTGTCGTTATAGTGCTGTCTCATTGACGTTCTACCCACATCTCCTAAGTTTCGTTGATGTAAGTTTCAAAATTGGCAAATCACAATTAGACGGGTTATTGTGTATGGATTTAAGCGTTTTTTCTTTCTTTAAATGATATCATCAGGAAAAAATTAATTTAAGAGAGATGTGCTATAATTAATTAAACACAGTTAAACTGAAAACTCCCCTCTCTTCCATTTTAAACTGTGATTGGCGACCAATGTTGAAGACATGTCGCATCTTAAAGAGGTCTATTGACCTGCGATTTTCCTTTTTTCCTGTTTAGGCACATACTTGAAATATATTTTCATTAAAATCGGTCCAGAAATGGTTCCTGAACAGAACTAAATATTTAAAAAATCGTAATAAATTCCATTGAGCACACCATTAAACAAAATTCTTTTTTTTTACTTTAATTCTTAAACTTAAATCTGTTCCGTAGAATTTAGACCTGAAGACACTGATTGGAATTGGAAAACAGAAAAATGAAAAAGGTTCCAAATTTTTTCCCTTCTCTAGCAGTTTTACAACTTTTATTTTATTTCATTTTCAAAATTATGAAGTTTGTACAAATTTATTTTTTGTTCAACTACATGTATGTCATTAATGAAAGGCATGTGTACATGTGAATTGTATAGTATATCTATGGCATGTGTTAAGAGTTCATGTGAAATCGTGCTCCCTCACAGTATTACATTTCTATGTTTATTGAGACATTAAAATCATGATCAAAACCCAAATTTGATAAGAATTTTAAAAGTTTTAAATCTGGTACGGGACGGATAAACCGTCGGGCGTTCTAACCAGAAAAAATAGTATATCCCCCTACTATCATTATTTGGGCATAAACTTAAAGGATCCTTAAAATGCAATGAAATAATTCATACGTGACATTTTTTTTCAGATTTCTAAAAACCAATTTGTGAGAAATGACATTGAATAAACATGAAAACTCCTTTCGTGCATCATTATAACCAAAGACAAGCAAAGAAATAGAATAACAACTCATTTGGGTAGGGTGTAATTGAAACTTTTCATCTTGAAGATTCATTCTCATGAATAAAATTTGATAAAAGCCTACAGAAAGATGAAAAATGCAATCTAATTAATACATTATTCTGCCTGAGATAAAATTATGTTGATATAATTTATCGAAGTACGCTAAAGAAGTAAGTCTGGTATACCTTTTACATCTGGCTGTGTTTGAAACTTCGTGTTTATTCTTTTAACTTATAAAAACATACAAAATGAGAATAGCATTTCGCTTCAGATTTCATTCTTTTTATTTTTTCTGACTGAATTATGATTAAGTAGTTTTTAAATTCTCACTTTGAAAAGAACTAAATATATAGGTCAAGTGAAATGACCAATTAGTGATCGGTGTATTTGATTACAAGCGACGGGATTAATTATTACATTAAAATGCGATGGTCAATAAAATCTTCCAAATTTTAACAACAAAATTAGTAAAGATTTAATATATCAGATCGGATTAATTTTAAATTGAAATCTATTCCAACAAAATATGTATTCAACGAGCAAACAATTCATGCAGTCTATGCTCCCCTACGTCATGCTTCAAGATATAAGGCCGAGAAACGTTCAGATAGGTCGGTTATGTATAATAATGTCATTTTATTGGAAATCTCTAATAAAACGTTCACATGATTGCAAATGATTATTGCACATAATTGAAGTAACTAAAAATATGTTGGTGATTCAAAACGATTTACGTATATTCTACTTCAAATGTACTTTTCCAGAATAATTTTGTATGTATTTAAACATATGGTACATTCTTATCTGCACTGTTGCATTTTAATCTATTTATCAATTTACATTAAAAATTGAAATATGATTGTATCAGCGAATTAGAATTATGTAACATTTTAAGATGTTTATTTTTATCATTCATGTGCACAAAAAGGATAATCAGAATATAATAAATCTGCAAATACAGAAATAAATGCGCATGCAAGCACCATATTTCTGTGACAGACTTCGATTAACAAATTTCTAGAACATTAAAAAAAATTGGCCCTACAAACTTCATAGGACTGCACACTGGAGAAAGATGAATTTACGATTATTTTAACCATCATATTTTTGAAAGTTTACTTCAAGGCAATATTATTGATATCATCATAACAACCAAATGTACAATTGGCTAGAAACGATATTCATATTCAGGGCGAAATTCCGAAGAATAATCTTCCCAGTTTGTCATCAATTAAAATAAATCACTTACGAAAGAACAAAGAACAAAAGACCCAAAGTACTAAACTGAGCAGTTACTGAAAGTAAGATAGAATTAAGAATAACAAGTTATGGTATGATGGCCAATGAGATAGCTTTCCACACGAGACTAAATGACGTGGGTGTTAGCGACCAAAGCTAACAGTACGGACTTAACAATAAGCAAATAAATTATCGTACAGAAAACTATAAAAGGCTCCACCATGACAAAATGCAAAACATTTCAAACGAGAAAACCAACAACCTGATGTGTGTACGAAACTATTAACGAAAAACAAATATGATAGACAAAGACTTTCGACAACCAACGACTCAGGGCTCCTCACTTGGAACAGGCACATACAGAATATGGCTGGGTCAAAAATTCCCACATTCGCTACATCCTCCAGTCCGGGACAGAAAGACAATCCACAACACAAGATAAAACCGATAACATCAGTCGGATATGGCGTGACTCATCAGCCTGACAGAAAGCATAATAATCAACTAAAAAAAAGACCATTGACACAAAGTTCTGATCTTAAATAACTCTCAGTTACTGAAAGCCACTTCAAAATCAACTATAACATATGAATAAATTATGTTTCCCAAGTCTTAAATGTCAATTAGTACACATCCAATAGATTTATTGTAAAGACTTCGTCAACTGAGAAAAACATGATCGCGTACAATACCAAAAAATAAGTATCGGCAGGATGTATGACCATAAGAATTTATATACTTTATGCAGTACAAATTTAGTTATGTTTAAAAAAATATATCAATGCTAGTACCGATAGATAAAGTCAATATTTAAAGATCTTAATTATTACATAATATCTTGATAACCTTTAATAAGAATAAGCTTACTCGACAGATCTGTAAGTTTTCTTGTGAAAATAACCTGTACAGAATTCTAATGCGGAAAAATGAACAAATCCTTTTAGTTTTCTTTCAAGTAGTAAGTTGACGAAATAATGTGCATATGAAAAACACAGAGGATTGAAAAGCAACAACAGAGTTACAAACAAAGATTATAAATTATATAATAACATTGAACAAAGTCCTTGTGTGTAATACAAAATCAAATACCTGCAGATTGAATTCTTTATACTTCAACAGTATACAGTCTTGTTAGTCTGACTTTACAAGATTATGATGTGTAGTAATAATCATTTTCATTAGTCATTGATAAAGGTAATTATATACTGTCAAATGAGTCCGTAGATATGTGCACCTACACAAGTTCATGATAATTGTAGAAAAATTGTTAACATTTTCCAATGTTCTCTTCCGATCCACAGATCTGCAGGGGCAATACATACACATAAGTTTTTGGTTCTTTATAAATATTCCACTAGAAATGTAGGCATGATATCGCTAACAACATTATTTTACATACATTTTCTACTTTCAATGGGCCTATCTCCAGTAAAAATAATTGATTGGCGCTGATTATCTAAGACCTTGCTGCTATATATCTTTAATACATAACTGACAACAAATGTACGATTGAAGGCGCTTCAAAGACAGTTTCCTAAGAATCTACATTTCCAGGGACATAAATTCAGTAAATATTATTGATCAGCAATGATTTTCGATCGCGACAAAAACATACAAAAAATTGGTTTGAGAGCGCTCACAATGCACTGTTCCGTATATTTTTTTTTTATTTCCAAGTGGCTTTACTCCTTTAAAGGCAGTTAATGAGATTTAATCAAAAAGCATTAAATCAAATTTATAAATTGAGCGTATCGTCTGCTAAACAAGAGGTAACTTTTCTTTATTTTTTAATGACATGAGCGTCTTATTTTTATTAACGTATATTCATAAGCGGCTTCCTGCTTTTATTTGATATAAAATTTCATGCTTTTTGTGATTGGTTCATAGCGTGCTTTGAACTGAAGGAACACAAAATGACAGGCTGATTCAGACATGAGATAAGTACAAGTAAAATATATTTACTGCAGTCGTATTTTTTGGACGATTTTATTTCTGTAATTTGTAAAAAAAAAACAGATTTAATTTTAATGGAAAGCTATTTGCAAATGGTTCGAATTTTTAAATACAATAGGTTTGTTCACTTGTATAACATATTGTATTGAACAAACTATAATTTGATTTGATTTGATTTTTGGTGTTTTAACGCCACTTTTAAGCACCGCTTTTGGGCTATTTCGTGGCCAGTTTTTATTGGTGGAGGAAGCCGGAGTGCCCAGAGAAAACCACCGACTTTCGATAGGAAAACTGACAATCCTAGTCAATTAAGACTGGAGTCGAGTGCATCCGCACGAGCGGGGTTCGAACTCACAACCTCAGTGTTTACTGGCTAGTGATTACAGTAGTAATTACTTAGACCACTCGGCCACCGAGGCCCCAACTATAATTTGATAATTAAGTCACATTGTGCAGACATATATTAATCATTGATTAGTATCAAATTAAATGCTTTTCTACAGGTGAAATGATACATTTTGAACAGGCAATAACAATGTACGTAGTGTATGATTTGTTATCATTTACCGTAACATATATTGGTATTTCAATTTACTTAAGTTGAATTTATATTTTGAATATGAACCGGCTTTAAAGCTTTGTTGTATGTATCTAATCTGTTATAATTATAATATGTCAAGAGGTAGAGGAAGGCGTCGCCGACAGGACCAGGTTAGAGGTCTGGAACAATTAACACAACGGGTTATTAGGAAGGATTCTCGGGAAGCAGCAAAACAACCACCACCAGTTTCTCGAGATTTGAAAAGGCGTCCTCCTATCAATGTAGATGAAGCACCTTTAAAAAGGAGATGGCGGGTTGACCATGAGTTCCAGAGGCCAGAATTTAACATTCAGATGGATGAACCACAATTAGCTGTCCTGCACCCTGACGTTAACATTCAGGTGAATGAACCACAATAAGCTACCTTAGGTAGGTTAATGAAATTTTTTATGAACCACTAATGTTACCTGGTTTCAATGAGGTTGATATATTCATTAGTCAAAAGCTTAAGGATACAATTTAAAATTTTGAGTAGATTGTAATTCAGTGGTTGTCGTTTGTTTATGTGTTACATATTTGTTTTTCGTTCAATTTCTGAACATAAATTAGGCCGTTAGTTTTCTCGTTTGAATTTTTTTACATTGTCATTTCGGGGCCTTTTATAGCTGACTGTGCGGAATGGGCTTTGCTCATTGTTGAAGGCCGTACGGTGACCTATAGTTGTTAATTTCTGTGTCATTTAGTCTCTCGTGGAGAGTTGTCTCATTGGCAATCATACCACATCTTCTTTTTTATATGATTTGTCTCGTATGCATCGTAACAATTTCAACAGTCAAACAAATAATGAAAACACAATTGGAATTAATGACGGAAAGTTAAAAAACTCGTACTATAAATTCTGTTGTATATTGGGCTGATTCTGTTATTGCTTATTTCCAAGTTCTTACTGAAAGGTACCCTGGTAAGGTAAGGTAAGTGATATTTTTTTTCAAAGATGGCCGCCATATGATATCAAAATCAACAAAATTCACTTATAGAAGGTTACAAAGTGTTATGTTTTGACGTACCTTCAGTAAAACTAAGTGCCCTGTAATACCAAGTATATGCCACATTTCTATACTAGAGCCAAACATCAAAACATTTGTGAGGAAAGTATAGAAAATGGTAACTACGGTATCATTCTAGTAGAACATTAGTCTACAACGATGAATCACGTATAAAGGCTGGCGTTATTCTAATATTTAAGCTAGACTTAACTAGAATGTATACTTCTCGACTCGAACAGTTTTCTCTCTGATCAACTGGAAGAGGACAAAGTAATGATCTAAAAATTGCAGTAATCACAGGCTTGCCAGGCCATTGACAAGGCATATGCTTGCTGCTTCTGTTTAGTGATTATTTTTGTGTTGCAATTAAACACGGAACCGCAAAAATCGGTTTGTATGACAACCATACTTGAAAAAGCTGAACATGCAGGTAGTTCAAAAGACATGATGCAGGCAAAAGTCTTTTCAACAGTCATTAAAAATATTAGTTGATAATTGTTTGGCCGAATATTCAGATGCAGTTGAGTATTTCCATTGAGGCAAAAATGACGCTATCCATTTCAAAATTACTTTTGTTTTATTTCTCTATTCTTCTAATTTTAACGTTACATTCAACTAAACTAAAACCATATCATAATGTATATAGGCCTTCTACTGGATACTAAGACAAGGAAAGGAGGTACTTAATGACAAAATGTAGTTTACGTTTGTCGTTTATGAATGATCCAATTATCCATTTATCTACAGTACTAGACTATTTCATTTATGAAACATTCAACATTGAATATGTGTTTCCTCCCGCGAAACCTGGTGGTTTAACAACAGCAGCCGTGGACAATATTGACAACAACAAGAGTTCAACTTTGGCTAAAAAAACCGTTACATAGTACGACAATTTCAATATATCAGCATTTTCTTAGTTTTACTTTGCAAATTCGTCATTACCTTTTTGCTTTGAAATATATGAATTTCCCTTATAATCTCTGGTACTTTAACCAATATATTATGCACCAGCACAACTGTTCGTATTATTGCTATAACGCAGTATATATTTTACTATATAATAAGATATATCCTTCATACTAACCAAGATAACCATGTTTTTTATACTTGCATCTAATATTAACCATTTTATGTACATGCACTCTGTCAATTGTCTAACCAGAAATACATGTATGCCAACAAAGAATAATTAGTCAATTGTTATCCTCCAATGATATGAATAAGTTAACAAAATGATAACACAGATCGCTAGAAGTAGATGATAAAGAAAACATTAAATATGTTTGGACAGCATTCAACGCATGTAGAGCCAAGAAAATGATCATCCGCCTTTATATATCAGTCTGCATTGACCAATGTGTCAGGAAGAGATCAAGTCTGTCACAACGATTCGACATTCCATGAAAACAATCCAGCAATGTGTTAATTTTTTCCAAGACATGTATCAACAATCACTTGTGATCAATCGTGTTTTGCTTTTGCAAAATCGTAACAGTGGAACTGGACAGACATACTTCTAGCAGAACAAAGAATAGTTTTGTTGTAGGTCTTCATATAGAAATGGCATCGTTGATAACCTTGTGTGATTGATTAAAATATAGTTGTTGAACAAGCGTTCAAAGAAGGAAACATAGTTCTTTATGCAAAGCAGATTCTTTTTAGAGGCTCTCATGCATCATGAACACGACATTTCCATGAGGTATCAGCAAAGTCTTGTCTCAGTTTCGTGCATTTTTACTTTTTTGCGGCCATTTTGAAAAAAATGAAAGGTCTTATATAACGTCATGACTAGAAACGTCCGATTACATTTCATATGTAATTAAAAGATTTAGTTTGAATATTATTTGCTTTAATTTAAACATGGTTGTGAAATTTTGACTGATTGGCAGACATCTTGAAAATGGCCGCCATATTGGATTTTATAGAGTGGGTTCAAAGTTTAAATTGACTACCAAATATATATCTACAATTGTGCAAAGATTCATGCTTTTATCATCAAACCCACAATTCTTCTGAAAATATACACGAATCAGCTGGACTTAAAGAATGGTCATCCATAGACGGTTTTTTTGTGGTTACGTATTTTAACCACCAATACTCAAAAACAACAATCTAATGTTGATTATATAAATCCTACGATTTTGATTTTGACTTTGGCCAATACAGACATGCATGTCTTAAATGTAGTTTTTATCCTCCTCTGCTTTAAAATGTCGAAGATTTATGGACAATGAAGTTAATACTGGAACATTTAAGTTTAAGAGGAATAACAATGCACCTGTGATAAATAACACTGCTAAAAGACAAACCCCAAAAGGAGGTTTTAACAGAAAATAATTTACATATTTTCAGACCTACATCCACACCAGTTTAATAGGCCTCTAAGAAGGACTCTTGTTAATGTAAACGAACTCCCTAAGCTTCAGGAATTATATCCTGATAATCAAAGTGTTGTGGAACTTTCAAATGGATTGAAATATGGTATTAAAATTCATAATGAAAGTTCTAGACGTTTTTTTTCAATATAGGAATTTGCTGTCTTTTTTACAACCCCTTATAGAAGCTCAAAATTAGGTCGAATGGCAGGTCCATTCAAGAATAATATATAGATATAAGAAGATGTGGTATGAGTGCCAATGAGACAGCTCTCCATCCAAGTCAAAATTTATAAAAGTTAACCATTATAGGTCAAAGTACGGTCTTTAACACGGAGCCTTGGCTCACACCAAACAGCAAGCTATAAAGGGCCCCAAAAATTTACAAGTGTAAAACCATTCATACGGGAAAACCAACCGTCTAATCTATATAAAAAAACGAGAAACACTTATGAACCACATCAACAAATGACAACTACTGAACATTAGATTCCTGACTTAGGACAGGTGCAAACAAATGCAGCGGGTTTAAACGTTTTAATGGTACCAAATCTTCACTCTTTTTCTGAAACAATAGTGTAACATGACAACATAGAAAGACACACTATAAAATATAAACTGAAATAGCTTTACTCAATCAAAGGACATATTAACACCAGTGAACATACACTGAACAAATAAATTTGACCTATGATACAATGTAAATACAAAATAAATAAACTAAGGGAAGAATAATAAAAGTAAAATGGTATACCGCTATTAAATGTTAATCAATTTGAGAAAAACAATATGCTCGAACAAAAATATCAGCCATTTGCAATGACTTTAAACACAGGTAAATGAAAATAATTTTGTTGTTAGGTATACGTGTACAGTTTAAATAGAGAAAGGAAATATTTTTACAAAATAAATAATTTTGATGTTTATAGTACGAAGTGAAAATTTATAATAATACCAAACACTTATCAAAGCTGGTATATAGACCAGATATAACCCTGAATAACATTAAATAACAGAAAAGCATTACAATTAGTATCAACAGGTCAAATAAACAAGAAAGTACGATTTGAGAGTACTCGCAGTTACTGATAGCTAGTAAAAAGCCAAAAACAATTAATAATAAAAAATCATGCATCAGAGACTAAAATCAACTAAAACACATCACAGGGATTTAGTATTTTAAGGTCATGGACAGTCAAAGAAGACATGACTTGTGCAATGCCAAAAATAAATGTATCGATAGGCAGTAGGATAGTTAGGAGTTTAACCTCTTTATAGATCAAAATGAACGTGGGTGTGTCTTTATACATCCCGTTTGAAAAGAATACAAATTTAGTTATGTTTTAACTTGCTGATGACAAAATCGATATAAGTGCCAATATAAACTACATTCAAAGAACTCATTACAACATTTGTAAGATAACCTTTACTAATAAGTTTGTTTAAAGGTTCGATGAGTTTACACGGATCACATAGTGATTTCCGCGCTTTAAGTACAATATTACCGTAAAATTTAGGATGTGAAATACCGTTTTTAATCAGTTTTCTACAGGTACAGCTAAATTTACTAATCAAATCTTTGTATCTATGAAAGAAATTAGTAAAAGTTTTACGTAATTTATGGTAACGAAATCCCTGACTTAATAATTTACCAGTGATGCATTGATTACGTTCGTTAAAATAAGCCTATTTCAAATCTTCAGTGCTCAACTATTGATTTAGTTTTGAAGCCCACCTCCGGGTGTGGGATTTTCTCGTTGTGTTGGTGGCCTTCGACTGTTTTCTGCTCTTTGGTCGGGTTGTTGTCTCTTTGACACATTCCCCATTTCCATTCTTAATTTTATCAATGATTTCATTTGTACTCAGTTTACCAAGGTGTCTTATTCATCATTTGACAATGCAGTCAAAATTGTTAGAAAGGGTGAAGCTTTAATGGCAAAATGTATATAAAATTAGCATTTCCTTTATTAAATGTTACCCAATGGATTTCGGTTAACTTGGCATTAAGCTGGTTTCAACAAAAACCTGATATTTGGATTCTTGGTTCATCTTTTGTAAAAAGAAAAAAGGCATCTGAACACACATAAACTAGAACAACTATTGATCTCGGTCTGGATAAACTTGGTTACGCTACGCCATCATGTATTAGCTCATGAAGTTGAAATCATTAGTTGTAATTTCAGTTGAATAAGTTATTCAATTGTACAACACGTGCATTTAGGTGAAACATTCTGTTGAATATAGAACAAATTAATTGTTGAGTTGTAAATGTATAGTTGAATAAATGTTGACTTGTGCACGTTGTTCGTAGTTGTACTGATGTTTAGTATAGATGATATACTCCGTTGAACTGATATGGTTGAGTTGAAAACCTATTTAGTTTTAGAATTTGTTTTGTGTGATAAATGTTTTGTAATGGATTGATAAATTTTGTTTGGCGATGCTATCAAACGATGTTTACTAGCATTTGGCTGAATTTAGCACAGTTGGCGTCTGGTAGCCCAGTTGCCATTTTGAGAACATATGATGGTTGTCCTTCAATGTTTTGATCTTGGACATTAATGAAACATTGTAGATACATGCAAATTTGTTGGCCGATTCATATATAGTTGAACATGTTGAACTGTCCTAATAAATGCATGACAAAAAATTGCCAAAATTCAAACTTACTATTTGTTGTTTTTTGTTTCGATTATTGGATAGTTCATCTTACAATTCTTTTTTATAATGACGGTTAACTGGAATCGTTAAAAATATTACGACTGATTTCAATGAATTTGGGTTATCTTTTATGCATGTATATCGAATTGCTTAAGTTTACATCTGTCGGTTTGTTGGTATGTTGACAATAAAATGGAATTTTATGCGACTGTCAAACACGTGAGAGGTATAGCTAGCTATAATACCAGGTTTGATCCATCATTTTTTACATAAGGAAATGACTGTACCAAGTTAGGAATATGACAGTTGTTTTCAATGCGTTTGATGTGATTGAGCTTTTGATTTTGCCATTTTATAAAGGACTTTCCGATTTGAATTTTCCTTGGAGTTCAGTATTTTTGTTATGTTACTTTTTTCTTTCAAATATTTAATTGTTGGCACTGATAATTTACCTTGTCCGAAAACTTACTGATATAAACCATTCAAATACATTTCATACAAAATCTGGCAGGAATTGCATGTGTTATAACGTTTACAAGACCGCAAGGACAACCGGTAAACTTGTATGTGTGAAAATAATGCGTGGCATCATTAAATCTTGTTAAACCCAGTGTTTATTTATATATGATAAAAATAGTTATTTATCTATCGATCGTTTGGAAACCATTTCCTTTTCTCGTATTGCAGCATTACCGTCTCTGAAAAAATAAGAAAAATGACATATTTTATAAAATTTTATTCAAGTATGATATATATGTACATATAAATAATTCTTATTTGCATCAAGCTTATCGTATTATTATAGTTACAGAGCTTTATCATTAAATTAAATATATTTAAGTACAAGACATAATTGACTCCTTGTTTACAAATAATTTATTCTGAAAAGAGACAGTAAAAGCTTGTTCAATACATCTGAACACAAATTTTAGACTTGTCCGTTTCAATCTTATGTCTGAAAACTTTTTTTTTTTTTTGCTTTTTCCAGTTTATAATTAAAACAAAGATATGTCAGACAAAAAAACAACTAAAATCACACACAAACGTCAACCAAGACAAAATAACACCTAACTTACCTTTACTTCTTCACAATTGTTCGGACCACATACTTCTATGATGGTAGCATTGGCAAGAGCTTTCGATTGGTAAAACTTAACTACTTCATTACCTAACAAGAAATATACAGCAATTACTTTTTTTGTTTCACAACTAATCTGGTGTGCATATAATTTTTTATCTCGTGGTGTATGCACTTTAATTTCACTAAAGGACATCTCGAAATAAATTTGTCTTTTTCTTTAAGTCAAAAATATTGATATATCTTACTATATTTTTTTTCTATACCGCAAGATAATACGTCTTTATATTCAAATGAATATATAAGAGGTTCATAAATTATAATTTTTTTAATCTGACATTGCTTCATGTGTAACCCGCCTGGAGTTTGTTTATCGAAAGTTTTGTTATGTTCTATCGTAATATAACTTACTTGGCTCATAGTACTCCCTCAATTTGACCCATACAGGTTTATGTCGAGCAACCAGGGCAACTCTTTTTATGTCTACTTCAATACACATTTGCTCTGACAGAACCTATAGAAGATAGAAAAAAAAATGATTTCTTTTACCAAACAATGTAGTAAGACTATCATAATACCGACTGAAAATGGTTTACACAACTATCGATCGTCGACTCTCAATGATCGTAAGGTATTATAATTAAATTCAATATGGTGATCTATACAATGCCAATGCTTTGTGTCACACGATGGCGCCTATTAATTTGACGACAGGTATAAACTATCAACTACCTCTATACTATGAATGTGTTGCCAACAAAAATGTGTGAAGGAGAGAAGGTCAGAAGATAAAAAGTTATTATAGTGAACATCCTGCTATGAATAGGGGTTTTGTATATCTCTTTTTTCAAATTACTAAGCAACAAGACAATTAAATAACAGAAAAATTCTTGTCCGGTGCATTATTTTTCTGTTGACTGCATATAAAATTAACCACAATCGAATGATTTAGTTATAAAACAAGCACAAATTAGAAACTCCAAAAATATATAACTGAAAAATATAATTGTGATGCAATTAAGTGGTATTCAGACGACTTGTCAACATTTTGTATGTATTAACTGTTTAGTTTTATTACTCTATTGTATCCGGAGACAAATTAAAGAAACATATAATGACTAAATCGTTACCGCATCAAAATATAAATTAATTTGACGGAAAGCCTTCTCCACTTTTTTGTATTGTCCTCCAGTATTGGTAGTATCGATTGACTCTAAGTCAGCTTCCATCCCAGATGGTAAAGATATTTCAAGCATTCCCATTGTACTCTGTCCTCCCCTTAACCAACTGTATAATGAATAGTATTGTATAACATATAAATAACATATACAAAGTATTGAACACCAGTTTACTTAAATATTTGAGATGGCGCATTAAATTATGTACAACTGCTTTATTAATATGCTTGAAATTCATGCTGTTAGTAATGAACAACATGATAAACTGAAAGACATTGAATCAATAAACCCAACGAGTGTTGCATGAGATCTTCGAAATCTGCTTATTGTATGAAATGATATTTGCTTTTTTTGTTAAATATATCGTTGAATTTTTCGAAATTTTAAGGTTTTTCTACCCCCTGATATAGATTACCTAAGCCTTATTTGGCCAATGGTTTTGAAATTTTCGGTTTTAAATGTTTTTGAACTTCTTAGTCTTCCCCTGATAAATATTGCCTAAGCCTTATTTGGCCCATTGTTTTGGAATTTTTGGTTTTAAATGTTCTTCTTAGTCTACCCCTTGATATAGATTGCCTTATTTGGCCCATTGTTTTGGAATTTTTGGTTTTAAATATTCTTCTTAGTCTACCCCTTGATATAGATTGCCTTATTTGGCCCATTGTTTTGGAATTTTTGGTTTCAAATGTTCTTCTTAGTCTACCCCTTGATATAGATTGCCTTATTTGGCCCATTGTTTTGGATTTTTTGGTTTTAAATGTTCTTCTTAGTCTACCCCTTGATACAGATTGCCTTATTTGGCCCATTGTTTTGGAATTTTTAGTTTTAAATGTTCTTCTTAGTCTACCCCTTGATACAGATTGCCTTATTTGGCCAATTGTTTTGGAATTTTTGGTTTTAAATGTTCTTCTTAGTCTACCCCTTGATACAGATTGCCTTATTTGGCCCATTGTTTTGGAATTTTTGGTTTTAAATGTTCTTCTTAGTCTACCCCTTGATACAGATTGCCTTATTTGGCCCATTGTTTTGGAATTTTTGGTTTTAAATGCTCTCCTTAGTCTACCCCTTGATACAGATTGCCTTATTTGGCCGATTGTTTTGGAATTTTTGGTTTTAAATGCTCTTCTTAGTCTACCACCTGATATAGATTGCCTTATTTGGCCCATTGTTTTGGAATTTTTGGTTTTAAATGCTCTTCTTAGTCTACCACCTGATACATATTGCCTTATTTGGCCCATTGTTTTGGAATTTTTGGTTTTAAATGTTCTTCTTAGTTTACCCCTGATATAGAGTACCTTATTTCGCCCATTGTATTTGAATTTTTGGTTTTAAATGCTCTTCTTAGTCTACCCCCTGCTACAGATTGCCTTATTTGGCCCATTGTTTTGGAATTTTCGGTTTTAAATGCTCTTCTTAGTCTTCCAACTGTTTTGATTTGAGAGTCACTGATGAGTCTTATGATTTGTAAGTCACTGATGAGTCTTATGATTTGTGAGTCACTGATGAGTCTTATGATTTGTGAGTCACTGATGAGTTTGTGATTTGTGAGTCACTGATGAGTCTTATGATTTGTGAGTCATTGATGAGTCTTATGATTTGTGAGTCACTGATGAGTATAATGAAGACAAATCGATATTCTGACGTCCACAATTATAAAATTGCTCTCCTTGATAATGTTGCTGTACATGTTACTTATTTCAACCAAGCAATATATAATGCTACAAAAACCGTATTGCTTCTCATCTTCTCATTTATGCAAAAACATGGGGAAGCTAATGATTTGTCATTGATTTTACTGAATAATTATCCTACTGATTGACGAGAGGCAAAATTTACTCTAATACGTCCGATACAGGACTTTCATTTTGAGCCTCATCTGCATAATGATATAAAACAAAATAGTGTTAATCGCCGTGGTCCTTGAGGCAAAACGCTGCCTACAAAATGTGGCGTTGTCCTAACAAAATATCACTGGTCACTAAATTGCATGTTGTGTCTAGCGGGACATAAACCTTACAATACATCGCCATATTACACTTTATCCACTACCAGAAAGCAAAATACTGTGACTTGATCTAAACATATTTTTCCATTCCGTTGATAATGACAAAATTCTTATATCATTTTTGTACGTGGATAACGGTTAATTTCTTTGTTTCTATAAATTCTCATCATTTCATAAATCTGTTACATTATGAATTTGGTGTTTCTGCATTTACCCTGGTATTTATTGGCGATTAACCTAGCTATACAGCTTACCGAGATATACCAAAGTCAATCAAGTCCGAGTTTGTTTTTATTCTCCTGAAGCAGCTTGTAAGTCTTTACCTGAAGCAGCTTGTATTTATTAACCTGAAGCAGCTTGTATTTATTTACCTGGAGCAGCTTGTATTTATTTACCTTAAGAGGCTTGAAGTTATTTACCTAAGGAAGCTTGTATTAAATTACTTAAATCAGCTTGAATTTATTTACCTAAATCAGTGTGTTTTTATTTACCTGAAGCAAACTCTTAGTCTGAATCCTTTAGTTGAATCATCAAGTACTGTTGTTATCAGATCGAACGCTGGCTCTCGTAAGTCATTATTGACATTAAAATATACTGCTACCTGAATATGATATATATGTGTTAATATGATAACTATTCCTCAGTAATATATATGTGTTAATATAATAACTAGTCCTCAGTGAGATATGAAGAAAAAAAGAAATAAACTGCAACCTGAACATAATATATCTGTGTTAATGTAATAACTATTACTCAGTGATATACGAAAAAAAGAAAAGAAATATACGCTTGAACGTACTACATTAAAAACAAATTCATATAGTAACATTTCTTTCCTGTTTTTATTTTAAAATGTTGTTATTTTTACATGT
The DNA here is from genome assembly GCF_021869535.1 of Mytilus californianus. Lineage (NCBI taxonomy): Eukaryota > Metazoa > Mollusca > Bivalvia > Mytilida > Mytilidae > Mytilus > Mytilus californianus. The sequence goes on along the minus strand of NW_026262690.1, from coordinate 1,429,142 downwards.
AATGTGTTATTATCTCAAATCTATGAAGATTATCAAGGTTCTAAATATAAATAAAAAATTTGAAATTTCAATTTCAATAGAGGCAATGGAAATCAGATCATTTGAACGATATTATGTTGTTTTGTTATATACGAAAATGTTTTATTACCTCCATCAAGCAAAGTCCTCTTCCATTAGCATTCACCGATACACTTCGTACTGTATTTGGAATCTAAATGATACCAACAAAAACATTAATATATATATATTTATTATGTTATAAATCTATATTGAGGCTTTTTAAATACTGGAATATTCAAGATTTCACTGATTCAAAATTTACTAGTTGCCGTCGATATATCTGTTGAAAAGGGTTAATTCATATTTTGACCAGCGATTAAATCTATATGTTGTTATGCAACCAAAAGAAAAAACAGAAAAGATATTTGGTGAAAAGGATAAAGAATCATATGTCGAATACAAAATTGAATATAAGAGTAAATGAGAGTGTAATTCCAAAATACAAGAGTGAAAACAAAACACACAATTAGACTCAAAAGAACCTATCAAGTAGACATCAAATTCAATCATTGGCATGTATGCTGATGATACAACACTTCATATCCATGGTATATATGTAACACTCAGACACGTGTCCATCCCCCAAACGTGTCCATATGACGTCGCTGAACTGCAAAACATGTCTAGTTGCTAAAGGACGCCAAAACGTGTTCTGTTTAGGTATAGAACCACTAATTCAGGCCCGGTCGGAAAGAACATACAAGAAAGTAGTACATATTTTAAACAAAATAGTTCCTACGCATAGCTGTATCTTTGTCAATAGTGGGAATATTTGGCTAGTTTTAGTATCAAATGAAAGCTTGGGGACTTGGGATCACTGTAGAACCCTTGTTGAAAGTTTTATTTGAATAATAAAGAAGTATATGAAATTTTAATAGGAGGGCTCATTTGGCCTGTTGTTCAGATCAGAAGTTCCTGTTTTTGTACTATCAAACTTCCGGGAGCCAGTACGCTCTAATATGCAATTAAAGGTATGTTGATTTTTTCAGCACAAGTCAGCATAAGGTACAGTTTTGACATGAAATAACTGCCACTTTATTTGAACTTAAGACAAAGTAGCCATTTATGCTTGAAATTGCAGAATTTAACATAGAAAGCAACGGGGCTATGAATTAGTGGTTTTATACCTATTACTGACAGGCATGTGAAATTCTATTTTTAGAAATCATACCCTTTACAGTGAAAATTGGTCACATTGTTGTCAGAAATCATGTTACATAATTTTTTTCATGTAACAATTATGTTAGTGTCAAATTACAGCCCTCAAATTGCTACAAAAAGGTATTTTAGCCTTTTTTGGTCATTTAGCATGCACACAGTTAAGATTTTACCTGAAATTTAAATTTTTGGATTATCTAACACTGAAACCAATGGAACTTGTATGTTATGACTAGTTTATAGTATAAATATTGTTTTTGGTCAAATTATCTAGTGAGTGTTCATGTTTTATTGTGTTTCTTGGTGAATTATTTATTTCAAGGAAAATTGGTGTATATACTTATATAGGAATTCCAAAATCTCACTTGAAATGCATTTTATAACCATTTTAGCAAGTTGTCTAGCCTGGAGATACATACATTGCTCTTGTTGATCCATGTTTATACATAAAAGTATGTTTTTTTTACCAAATCACTCTCCTTTTCCAACATGTAGAAAAAAGGGGGGATAAAATTATCAATTATATTTTATGTTTGGACCACTGTATTTATATTCAAGGAAGAATCTCTGATAAAAATAAGACATATAGGTAAGAACACTGTTATTTGAGTAGATATTAACAAATCAGAACTGGTAAAAATTGAAAAAGTGTCATATCTGTCACTATTAGTATCCATATGTAGTTTTCTTTGTTTAACGCATATCTTACTACCAGTCCAATTTGAGCTTGAATTCAGTGATATAGTGTTTTGACAAAAGCTTTATGTGTTTTTCTATGCTAGAAACAGATCATAGAAGGAAATTAAGTCAAGCAGAAGTCAATATAACAAGTTTGGTGCTGTTATAGGTATAGTACCACTAATTCAGGCCCGGTCGGAAAGAACATACAAGAAAGTAGTACATATTTTAAACAAAATAGTTCCTACGCATAGCTGTATCTTTGTCAATAGTGGGAATATTTGGCTAGTTTTAGTATCAAATGAAAGCTTGGGGACTTGGGATCACTGTAGAACCCTTGTTGAAAGTTTTATTTGAATAATAAAGAAGTATATGAAATTTTAATAGGAGGGCACATTTGGCCTGTTGTTCAGATCAGAAGTTCCTGTTTTTGTACTATCAAACTTCCGGGAGCCAGTACGCTCTAATATGCAATTAAAGGTATGTTGATTTTTTCAGCACAAGTCAGCATAAGGTACAGTTTTGACATGAAATAACTGCCACTTTATTTGAACTTAAGACAAAGTAGCCATTTATGCTTGAAATTGCAGAATTTAACATAGAAAGCAATGGGGCTATGAATTAGTGGTTTTATACCTTTATAAGCGGCCAATTGTGTCCATTTAATTTCAAAAAGGCCAAACGTGTCCGGTTTAAATATGAAATCGTAAAGTCTCAATTTTAAAAGCACAGAAACCACTTCTGCATGAAGCAGGTCGTACAATACCCTCATACATTATATAGACATTTAGGTATCATCAAAGAATATTAGTACAATAGAATCCACTTACTAAACAATTATTTTAACTGTACAAAACTAATAAATTGCAATGTTTATGGTTTTTTTTTAAATACGCATGACATATTTGCCACATTAAGCAATCAACATTCAATAGTTAATTTTTAGCTTGCAATTATACTTCAAGTAAATTTTTATTGTGGGATTCTTTTTTAACCTGGTGTCTTTTTTTTTTGAAAGCAGAAGTCACTGTGCACAGTGTAGCATGTCTTGAACATGTGTCTATACGGCTTACTAAACTTTCCTCCAGATTTCTTTGGGTAGCTACTTTAATTTTTTAAGAATTCAACCGAACCTGACGTCTCTTATCGTATCCCACGCCATTGAATTGCTGTAAACGTTTTTGACTTCACGGAGTTATATTGGCGCTAAGAGTTTTGAGACGTTGTGGCGTTTTTATCTGGAGTGCGATGGTTTTGCATGACGTTTGGAAATCGTGACGTTTTCAAATACAGCGTTATTAATCAAAATGGATTAAAAAAAGAGCAGGAGAATAAGATTTGTAGATGAAGGTTTCATGCGTACAAAGCTCAAGGAAAGGAAACAGAATAAAAATAACTATTCAAGTCCCGAACAGTTTTGAGCATTGAAGGTGGAGGTTACAAAAATATGTAAAACTAAGCCAGGCAGCAAATCATGGGGAACAAAGCAGCTAAAAGATGATCTTGGTATGCAGATGGGTTAACCAGTGTTCGGAAGTACAAAATATATGCCGCAAACGTTTAATTTTGTACGACAAATAAAATGTCTTGATCTTAATATCTATTTTGACTTCTTTTCAAGTATACTTCACATTATTGCAATGTTTTCGTTACATCAAGTAGTGATAATTACAAACGTTAATTTTGATTTATTCTTGAGACGAATCCTGCTTTGTACGAAAACACACAATCTTAGTAATTTTATTGTGCTTACAGTATTAATCTTCTGCAACGGGTTAGGACAAAATATACCCGAATAGTCCCAACTTGGTGTTCTTCTCAATTTCTTCTGAAAAGCTTTTGACAGAACACGCGTAACGTCTCACTATGAATCAAGCAGAAATGTACTTGGTGTTTTATTTCTTAAAAACTGCTATGATATCAGATAAATTGATAAATGAGTGTTGTGAGCAATTTATTAGCTATGACATGACAAGAACAATTTACATGTACCAGTAAATTTGATAAAATTAGATAGATCCTGCTGTGTTAGTACTATAGACCGCCGCGCTGAACCCATTTTTATTTATTGCATTTGGACATTCAATATATAGACATGTCCTCCAACTCGAATCTATTATACTTAATCTGAGTCATCCAGTATATTTTCTGACTTCATACTGCTGTTTGCTAAGTGGGTAGTATCCGAAATTAAAGTCTTTGGTTTGACCTGATCACAAATAAAACCCGATCTTCCAAATGCGAGGCTTTCACGCTAACCACTACACCGCCACATAGTCTTTAAAAGGGGTTCTAACTTTAGACCATCGCATTTAGCTAGTATACACAACGTCACAGTTAGACCATCGCACTTCAACGCACTTCAGCGTAGCTAAGAACAAGTTAACGTCACAATGTTACCATCGCACTTCAGCGTGTTATCCAATGTACTTCAGCGTGGACCATCGCACTTCAGCGTGACCATCGCGGTTCGGAGTACCATCGCGGTTCAGAGTCCTACATATATACTGACACACATTTAGACTGGAAATTTCAAATTGATCATGTATGTGAAAGCATAAGTTCTCGTATTGCACTGTTATCCAGAATTAAGAAATATCTAGATATATATAAGTAGTAGAAAATTATTTTATAATGCTTATATTCTGCCCATATTTGATTTGTGTTGCTCAATATGGGGAAATTGTAATGCAGATGGAATTCAAAGAATTGGTAAGATCCAGAAAAGAGCTACCGGAATTATACTGGATGCACCAATATTAAACACTTCTGTAAATTTATTTAAAGAGCTAAAATGGTTAAATTTCAAATCTAGGATTTCTTATCATAAATTCTTGTTCATAAAATTCTCAAAAATAAAGCATCGAATTACCTTAAAGAACAATGTTGTCCATTTATAAACCTACACAGCAGAAATTTAAGATCTTCTGCAAATAATAATCTAGCTGTAATAAGGCCAAATACAAATTCAATAAAAAATCATTAACATATAGCTTCTCAATACTTTGGAATAAACTACCACATGAAATAAAACTATGTGAAAATCTTGGTACTTTTAAAAATAAATGTGTAGATATTTTAACTATAAATGATATGTAACCACTCTCTAACTCTATCATATATAGATATAAGAAGATATGGTATGAGTGCCAATGAGACAACTCTCCATTCAAGTCACAATTTCTAAAAGTAAACCATCATAGGCCAAAGTGAGGCCTTCAACACGGCCTTGGCTCACTACGAACAGCAAGCTATAAAGGGCCCCAAAAATGAATAGTGTGAAACCATTCAAACAGGAAAACCAACGGTCTAATCTATATAAAAACAAGAAACGAGAAACACTTATGAACCACATCAACAAACGACAACCACTGAACAGGTTCCTGACTAAGGACAGGTGCAAACAAATGCAGTTTGTGTATAAAGTATTATTTTGTTTTTCTTGTTCTAAAGACAATCATCTAGCATGAAGTTAAATTATATGTTCAAAAATTGTATTGTTCTGTATGTTTTTTGTTAGGGCCTCAGGGTAGATTAGTGAATGCTAATTGAGTCACCCTCTTAAGATAAAGTCATTATTATTATTATTATCATTATTATTATCAAAATACAGATCTGCAGTAAAAAAAATACAACACCATTGACTAAAAGAAAACGAAGTGAGACTTTCCACAAACACTATAGATGGAACAATACAAAGGACAAGGTACGATAAGGGGCATTTTTGGCCCCCTCTCCAAATATATTATTGGTAGCCTTTGAATAGAAACTTGAAAAAATAATATTTTTTTTATGTTCCGGTGAATGGATGGTTGCCTAGCAACGGATTCATAAAATAGCTATTTTATCACTTGTAAATGGCTTAAACTGTTCAAATTTAATTTAACACAATTCCTTACTGAATTGATTGTGTAAGTATAACTTGAAGTTAAGAATGAGAAGTCACTTTAATTTCAGTTTACTAAATGCTTAGCAACAACCTAGCGACGACCTAGCAACACAATTATTGCATAGCAACGGTTCATAATTTTTTTTATTTTTGCCATCTGAGATATGCATACAGCAAATGTTTGAAGATTAAGCTTCCATAAATGGTATTTCAGTCTTGCATGATATTGTCGTCATCATTTTTCTTTTATGAAGTTCGTATTGAGCTTAGCAACACAAATGATGACGAGCAACAACCAAATATAATTAAATTAAAGACAACTACAAAAATGAATGTTTTTGTTATTTTATTGTACAGATAAGAATAAAAGCAAATAAGAGTGGTGTATGATGATATTAACTATCAGTGAGAAATGAAAGCAATTCATATTTTAGTTGTTCATATTTCTCATCTGCTTAGCAACAAAAATAGTGCTTAGCAACGGTTGAATAAGGGGCTTTTTATTATCTCAATTTTCAATTTCGCAATTTAAAAAATATAAAATTTGTCATATTTTGAATACCTCTTTTTTTTTACAAAGTTAATCAAGCATAACAACACATATGGTGCTTAGTAACTGCCAACATGTTTAAATTAAAGACAATTACAAATGACATTACTCGGAAAAATAGATTGCATGAATACAACAACTTAGCAAGAGAACTAGTGATGAGGAGCGGTTCAAATGGGCTTTCTTTTATTTGAAATATGAATTTTGATTAAAAGTGTTCATTTTGTTTACTTCCGATTTCATTCATACAATGGTACATAAAAGCATTGGTATTTATCTATGTCATGAACATTCTCATACATTCACTTTCATGTAAACTTTTAATATTCCATCTAATAGAATTAGTCATGTTTTTTTCTTTACATTAACAACTTCAACAATTTATTATGTTGCAAAGGAAAGTCTTTAAATGGCACTCATGGTGGTACAATTTACACAATGAATAAATTAGCAGATGTAAAAAACACAAAGCGTTTAAAAATACTATTGAACATTCCATATTTGATACACTAGTTTTCTGTTTGTGTTACAAACAAGTGTTACTTGTAACATGTAATTGTTTATAAAGTGTTATCCTTCATTGTGAATGTCAGTTTACATATGAATCAGTAACTGCAAGTAATTTTTTAAAATACTGAACGTTAAACTAATTTATATATTCAGGGAAACTCATACTTATTCATTATGTATAATGTAGTTAGATAAGATATTCAAATAAACAGTCGACATATGGCAAGAATATAAAAAAATGTGTTATAACTTGATAGAACAAACAACAACAGAGTCACTCTTCCTCAATAACATTGTTAATGTCAGAACCAGAATCTGTTTCCAAAGGAATATCTTTAGCATTTAGGATATGTTCAGTATATCTACAAGTGCCAATTGTTTCTGATTGCCAACGACTATGTCCAAGGTACCATATCGTTGATGCGATGTGGGCACAGCATCCGACTACACGGGCACCAGCTTTACATGTACAGTACCAACCTGTAATGTCATCATTGTTGTACTCAATCCATAGACTGTAGGCTTTCGATGACGAGTGTCTTGATGATAACGTAACACGGAGTAAGTTTGGTCGGTCCTTGCATATTTGAAGTGTGTAATTGTCATCGTTTATGTGACTCTCCGTATAACGTGGAGCAAGCTTCAGCTGATACACACCTATATTAATGTCTCTGATTTCTTGTAAGGTCAACTTTGGAAATTCTAACACGTTATCAATACCATTTACTACGGTATACACTGCTTTCTTTCGAATTAGATTGTTATCTTTCATTGATTGACTTGTCTTGATCTTTGAAGCATTTGTTCACCGATCTCGTCATTTCCAAAATCGTTTATCAAGGGAGCACGAAAACAATTGATGAGGGCACTCACTATCCTCACAAAATATCCAATGTGTGGTACATAGTGGTTTGAAATAACCTTATCGAAAAAACGCCATTGCTTGATACGGCCGTTCGCGCTTTCTACCACCCACCTTACTTTAGTTATCAGCCGAGATGCGTTTGCCTCCTCTGTGGGGTGTTGTTTCATTCCTTTCTTCATATTAAACGGCATCTCTACTTTTAAATTCAAATTTTCTAAGAATTTTTGAGCGTCTCTGAATCCTCTATCCACCACAAAAACATCATTCTCCTGAACCCAATTTTTAATGTCCTCAGCATTTATCTCAAATAAATGTTTTGTAATTGAAGCATCATTATTATGATAATCAGCAAAGTAAGGACCCATGACATTCAAGATGTAGCCATCTGCTCCAACAATTAACATAGGTTTGACTAAAGGTCTTCCTTTATGCATGCTATATGTCATCTTTTGAAATTGGTGAAACGAGCTTTTTTGTATATACAAGAAAGTACCATCTAGAACAAGGATAGCTATATCATCGTTGTCATTTGCAAATAAGGTTTTGGCTGTTGGTGTTGTATGCTTTTGAGAAAATTCTTGATGAGTAATGTGATTAAAGCCTAAAAAAGAGGGCACGAAGCTCTGCATCAATGATTCTCTTGTTGAATGAACAGCACGTCGTATTTGGTGAGATTTTAAGGAGAAGAGAGTGCTTAAAATAGAATTTGATAAGCCTGTGCGAAGCTTTACGAGAAGAATAGCAAGACATGTCCTTACTGAACGCACCTCAGAGTTTCGTAGGTCCTTTACGTACAAAGCGACTGCATCAAATTTTTCTCGCGTTAGACCAGTCAAATTAATGTAGTCATCATTTGAAAGTGAGGACGAAATATCAAAATTAAGCTTGCCAGTACCTTTTATGACTGCCCGAGTTCTTTCCAACAGCTCTGATATGTCCGTACGGTTAAAATATGATGATGATGAATATTATTGTACAGTTTTTAATGCATTTTGTTTAAAATATTTGCCAATAAGATGGTCTGGACAACATCTGCTATTTGTCGATATAAAAATGCCCTTATCAATAAGCGCCTGAGTTGCTGCTTCTTTTGGAACAACCACTAGTCGATGTCTCCTAGTGTTTTCCTTCTTGCAGATAATACACCTCCGATGAGATTTCGATGTAGATGAAATGCTGAGTTGTATTGTTTTCGGACTAATAACTTCAGCAGGACCCGGCAATCCCTGTGCACAATTTTCGTCATCATATGTTGCAACATCTACTAATGTTTGTGATTGGAGTTCTCTTCGGGTTCGCGATCGACACTTGGAGCATATTATATCATGACCATATACATTCCTTTTGATCAAAGACTCAATGTAGTTTTGTAGTTGTGTGTTAATGACTGGTCGTCTATTATTTTCTTTTACATGTGTTTTTAAGCATATGACACAACTATAGCTTCGTATTCTTTGCATCTGATTTTTTGGCCAATCCAACCATTTCTTGGCAATCTAAAAAAGATAAATGAGAAAAATATATAGTTTTCTTTATTGGTTTGATACATGATTTATGTGTTTATGTTGCCATGGGTATTGTGTTATACTATGTTCCTCTATGGCGGTCATCTTTAATTAATGATCCGCATCAAAAACTCAAAATAAGATCAGGAACATGTTTCAATCTACTAAGCGGTTTCTGAGAAGATGTATGAAAATTCACCCAATCAGAACGCATTTTTGGCCATGGCAGCCATGTTGAATTTCCGATAAGCACCCAAAACTCAAAACCTTTTCGAGAAAGAATAAAATGTAAAAAAAATTTACAGAAACCGCCGCCGCCGAATTTGAATTTGACAGACGCAAAGTGATTACTGGCAAAACCCTCTTATGACCCTTTGGTCCAGGTAATTTAAAATGAACATCACATATGCATTTACAGTTTTTATACATGTATGAAAATATTGTAATGACGGAATTTTTTATATGGATTACCAGCATACATGGAACGGCAGTATCGCAGAAGGGTTTAGTCCATTCTACTTAGAAGTCATTTGCGTGCAGACCTTTTTCTATTATTATATTTATTGGTTACTGCCTTTTCAATTTTGTGAGACCGGTAATCATCTACATGAAAAATCAATATTAAAAATTTGATAACGGCTTCAACTGGAAAATACGTATCTGAACCAATGCGATAGTTTTCTACATGTTTTCCATATAATTCATCCGTATGTCAGTTATGAATTCAAATATATTAGTCTGATTTCAAAGGACACAGACAAAACATATAGAGATAAAACAACGGGAGCAATTAGATGATTTTATTTTAATTAGATTGTAATCACTTCTCCTTAGGTTTGCCTCCCTCATCACTTCTTCCGGTTCTCGACTCCCTCAATCTGATTGAAAAATAGATTTATGATTTCACTTCCAATGAGGTACAATTAAAGTTTGATTGGTCTGAATTTTAATCAGATTTTGCCTCCCTTATTCGCATGATCTCACCTTATCCCCGTCAAGCCCCTCTCCAACATGTAATGTTGATATAACTTTTAAGAAAATAATTAAGTTATAGAATGGAACAAATTATACTTTTTACTTTGCTGCGGGTATTTTTATACTAGATTGACTTAGCAATTACCCAATTATTATAACGTTGTTCACATGCAAAAGAAAAAAAATGTTCGTGTGAGATTTGCGGAAGTTAAAAATTTACACGAAAATCGAACATGCTACTGCTAGCCTACGCCACAAAATCAACTTATTTTGCATTGTTAAACCATGTAGTAATAAGAAACTAAGTATAACTAAACAATTCGCTAAAAGAAAAAAATGCCGTTATTCAACATACCACATATATATATACAATGTTACTTAAGTACAGATTATAATAAAAAGATTTGTTTTCAAAGAAAGAAAGCAAATTAAGAAATATATAATAATGCTAATAAAGAAAAAAAGAAAAGAAAAAAAGGTTGAGATTTGAACTTAAAAAATTTCGCATGCATTTCCAGCACGCATATACTGCACCACGAAATCACCACAATTTAACCGTGTTTATATTTAATATATAAATCTTCCTTGCAAAAGTCACAAAAAAGATTGTATTATTATATGTTTAAAATGTTTTACTTGTATGATTTTAAGGGTTTATTACTGTAAAAGTTTTCATTTTTATACCAAAGTCGTGCAGTGAAATCCTCTCAAAATTCATACTTCGTATTTTTTTCTTTTCGTCGCATATCGTCTGCCATTTTTTATCATTATGTTGTATTATGTTAGAGGTGATTTTTGAAATAGTTTGTCACTACATTTTTATTTTTTAACTCAATATGATCATCCGAATTCGAATTATTGCTATCGTCTATGATGGAAATTGCATAGCCTGTTCAGGAAAATAGGGGTCGGTAACGATGGTACTGCATTACTATTTGACTTTAATACACGACTGGAATGCCATTACGAACAGATATAAATTAGGGAAATTAAGTGTGAATAAAAACAACTAACTATTACCTGTATTGACGTAAAATTATTTCCAGCTCATGATTTCCAGCACCATAACTAATCGTCGTCTGTTCTTCATGTTGAAAATAATCACGGAACGTTTTCCGTCTCTTTCCGTTATTATTCAGATATTGTAATTATTATTCACTTCTGGAGGTGTTCCGTACAACGAATTTTTAGTTTTTAAGTGCCTGCGCCAACGTGACCCAGGATTTTTTTTTATTCCAATGTCATTATCACTGTTTTTGCTGTCTAAATTGCCATAATTTTCTCCGGGTCACGTAGGCGCACACTATTAAATTTTAAGAAACACAGGCCTAAAATCGTAATTTTTCCTACTTTTGGCGTTTTTGATGCCCTTTTACCCCCCTCACCTCAGCCTGTTGCTGAAATTAATGGTTTTGAAGTTCATCCAAACAAACTTCAAACATCAGGGGATATTTTAACATGATAAGTAGCTTTCCAAAACAAAATTTGAAAAATGAGAAAATAGGGGGGCCAAAACAGGGGCTTATCGTACCTTGTCCTTTCTCCAAATGCCGGATGTAAACCATCAACATATGTTTTTTTGTCAACAATGGCCAAGTGTGAATGATTGATAGGAGTTAACAAGTGTCTATACGTGAGTCAATCACTGAATCGTACTAAGTCTAGAAGAGTTGTAAAGGAATATGACAGACACTTACAAAGATCTGTAAGCACCATCAAAATTCAATAAAATCTAAAATGGTCACAACCGACCTGATATGGATGTTTCAGTTCCTACTCATGACCCTTGTCAGTGGTTGTCTTTAGTTATGTTTCATAAGGGGGATAACACAGAAGGGATTGAACGGAAATTGCTGACCCTTATTGGACCCCTAACATCTCATATTATTACAATGAACTAGAAATATAGGATACTTTAGAGACATGAAGATCCATTTGTTATTAAATAACATTTTTAAAAATGATGATGATGAACAACAAAGAAATTAAATCTTTTTGAAATGGGGAAATTTAATTTTGTTTCTTTTAATGCAGCAATGAAACAATGATATGCAACTAAAACTTACCATAGCTTTTTGTTGTTATCAATATTCGTTATGGTGGAACTGAAGGTCTTTGTAACATTCTAACTATCCCATAGACAAAGATGTACACGTATTCAAATCAAATGTATTACCCATTTCATCATGTTCAACGCTTTTACATTTTCAAAGGAATATGATTTTGAAATCGTGTGACAATCGAGACATCCACAGCAGGATATACCCACCCTGACAACTGTGCCCTTTCCTATTTTGTTTTTTTAAGAAGTGGATCTGAAGATATTAAATGAATATTGGTTTTTCTTTTTTCTATTTTTTGCTATTATCATGGTGTTTGATGCGAATCAAATCATCATACTTTAATTTGAAAGAAAAATGTAACTTCTTTCTATAGCCTGTACATGTTAAACGGAAATTAAAGATGAGGATTGTCATATTTTGATCCTTGTATATCCTTTTTCGTGTGAAAAATGAAGTATACAATATTCCACAGATTTTATAAATTAACGATACATTTGTATCAATGACAAGATTTTCTATATATCTCATGTATGTGCACAAACCAGAAAACAAATCGGGCAAAAGAACCATAGGCAAACGGTTCTCATTGCACAAAAGCAATAAATGTTTCACCGAAATTATAGAAAAACAAGAAAATGACAGACTTTTTTCGGATCATAAATAAGTACTGACATAATTTTTTCGGATCATTCTTTTCTCTTCCATCTTTGTTATGAATATTTGTTTTAACTTACATCTTCTATTTGCAGTACAAGAGCATTCCTGTTGTTCACGTCGAACGTTTTTCCTTGAGGCCATGTGTCACCAACAGTATTCACAGTCATTTGAAAATTTGATACGTAAATCTTTTCTCCCAATCCTGACAGAGCTTGAATTGCTATCACTGTGTCCTGAATAAATCATGTTTATATCTTATTAATTAATCGAAATATTATGCATTTGAAATACATTATGCTGCTTTAGTCATGTTGATTTTTTAGAACGACTAGAAAGAATTGCATTGATAGTACTTTTAGAAGGTAATGCAATGGAAAAAAAATAATTCAACATAACAGTCGTCATGCAGTTATGTTTGATCAATAAAGTAACCATTCATCAGGATCGCCAAAGGTTAAAGTTGAAAAATAGAGAAATGCAAAAGTAATTTAATTTTGATGTGTTATCAACATTGCCAACAGGAGGTTCAGAGTAAGTTTTATTAAGTTTTTAATCAGCTGAGACTGTTTTACAATGAATGAGGAGCCTCAGTGGCCAAGTGGTGTTAGTAGTCGAACTACTGTAACACTAGCCTGTCAACACTGAGGTTGTATGTTCGAATTACACACGTGGCAGGTGCGCTTGACTCCATTCTTAAATGACTAGGATTGCCAGTTTTCCAACCGAAGGTCAATGGTTCTGTCCGGGCACTCCAGCCTCCTCCAGAAATAAAAACTGATCGCCACGAAATAGCACCAAAGTGCTGAAAGTGGCGTAAAACACCAATCAATCAATCTAAAATGTATGCAATAAACCATGGTCTATTATTTTAACATTGAAACTATGCCCAATTCTGAATTATAATTTTATCAATTAAGATACAAAATGAATTGAAAGAAATCTAAATTTTCTATAGAAAGGTTATTGTTTTTAAAATTAGTGTATAAGGTAAATTCCGTAGTAAGAGTATTATACCTGTGTAGAAATGAATCCCCCACGTGGATTTCTCTGTTTACCTAACCATTTCATTATCCGAATGCCGTTGTCTGTATCGTCTTTGAGATTGTATCCTAACAGGATATAAGAGGTCATTTCGACATCTATAGCTCTGACTTTAGTTTGTGGTGGTCTCCAGGATTTCCAAGGTTGTAATTTGTCTGCTTCAGTTTCAGGTAATGTCCAGTATTTTTCACCGCCTTAAAAGGTAAAAAACGATTTTTTTAAATAATATTATATCATATCATCATTCTTAGTTTATATAATTAGTTGTATCTTCGCCCCTCAAATAAAAGTTGTTTTCATCCTTTAAATACTAGCATTATTTGAAGAATTGATTTGAACACAAAATACTGTTCATCTTTATATCTAAGTGAAAGAAAATTATAGAGACATGCACATATTTATCCAATACGGAATGAAACAGCATACATTTAATTGAAAACTCAAAATTAACAAATATTTGTGCCAAATACGACTTAGACTCCATATCTTAAGGTAGAAAAATCATAGAAATTCTTGTAATTTAATATTCAATAGAAAGTCATTTTAATAAATTGACCGTATCAATGATATTTCACGTGCGCACTATTAGGTTGGTGATACCCTCGGATCGAATCATCAATCGGCAGTTGCATTGACCAAGCAGTTGGGAAAACTAATCAAACATCACAGGCTTATAATATGGTACATCAGTGCGTTTCGTCTAACTAAGACTAATCAATGATACTACAGTCAAAGAACTTGGACAGCCAATTTAAATACGAAGTTAAAGAGCAAAAATCATAAAAGCCGAAAATTCAAAGAGAACTTTTATTTGCTTATATTCATGTACATGTCATTTATGCAAACATTTAAAAAAACAGGAAAAAAACGTCCACAGACTAATGGCCAACAAACTGAACTCTAACTTGAACGAAGAAATGAATGATACCAAATAATTTGGAAAGAACAATCAAAATGTGTTCGTTTCTTAATGACGCTAGCTAAGTTTACTATGATATCAAATAACTACCAATAGAGAGAAAAGATAATGTCAAATGCAAATATGAAACTGATAAAACAAATGTGTTTGGCAATGTAATGATCAACACAGGCTGTTGAAAATTTGGTGTTCTGATACATTGAAATCCTTCCTTGTTTGTATGTTGTATTTTTATAAAGAAAGTTAATTTCTTCCAACAGCAAAAAATATTTTAAAAATGCGATAAATACCATTGACTTTTGCCTTTTTCTCAAGTTCAGTCAAAATTACACCTGCCAACGGATGTTTTGCCAACGACAATGCATAGAATGATATAGCAAGTTCATATAAATTAGCAATTGACGCAGGTGCATCATTTGCTACAAACCCTACTGCATTATTTATAGCTAGGGTTACATTCGCCTGTACCTGAAAGATAGATATTAATCATTTGTTGGCAATATATTCTTCGTAATTTAAATTGTATAGATATTATGCATACTTCAATAATAATAGCAAGGTTAAACATTTTATACATTCGGATGAATAGTTGTCTCATTGGCAATCATACAATCTCCCTTTTTTGTATTATAAAAGTTCTGTTTGGTTTTTTATTGTGATTTGTTTTTGCTGTTTTTGTTTACTATTTGGCAATTTTGGTGGTTGGTTATTACATCAGAAATGAAATTATAATAATCGGTGAATTAACGTGTTATATCATTCAGCAATTGACAGTAGATATAATTTATTGTACGGTATCAAAAATAAAAAAGATTTTTTTTTTCGGATATTTAAAATTCAAAATACAACCGATCGATGCACCAAGTGCAAACATAGTTTGAGGAGAGAGATTAGCTTGAATCACAACAATTATCTTAACGATTACTTACCTCTGTGGACACTTGTTTATTATCTCGTGCTTCAAGAAGTGCAATGAGAACAAATGCTGTCAGACTCCTTTTACTAGACACAGATCCTCCCTTCAAAACGGAAAAATTTACAATCAGTATAATCTGTGTATTATAGTAAAACTGTAATGCCATAACTACAACTACAACTAAATGTAAATCAATCACAATTTATTGTATAATCAAGATTGTGAAAAGGTATGACAAGGCTACTTTTTGGCCCCTGGATTTCGAATATCAAAAAGACTTAGTATCATAAATCTACAAAATAATGTCCTTCAGATTTTTAAAAGACATAAGTCTTTTAGAAATCAATATGTTAATGTGTGTAAAGTATCTTTTCGGGTAAGTCTTTTTTATTTCGTCCACATCCTATGTGCAAAAGGTCATTTTCACTAAGATTTGTCGCTTTCAATATGTATATTTCATCATAGTGACATCACAAGTGACCTCTCAGCAAAAATGAAAAAAAAAAAGCGGAAACCAAAGACTGATGACAAGATTTCAAATAAAAGGTATTTCTCCCTGATAGAGTAAGAAAATAATGAATAGGTTTCTACGATGTCCGTATTCAAGTTCTACATGAGTTGTACTTATTAGATTAATTGTAATCAATTTTGTCAAAATAGATTCAATCCTAACTTGGTCCAATTTGTCAACACCGAACAAACGCTGATCATTATAAAAATAAGGAGATGTTGTGATTGCCAATGAGACAACTATCCACAAAATTTCAAATGAAGTGAATGTAAGCAATTATGGGCAACCGTACGGCCTTCAACAATGAGAAAAACCCATTACGTATGGGTATGTTGACTCTCAGGAGTAAATCATGTTTATTCTTTACTTTTTATGACTATTATTTCCGTTAAGACATATACAGATAACGACGTTCTCGATTCTTTTGCTGAAGATATGAATAATGAATGAATATAAAAAGAAAATTGAGAATGGAAATAGGGAATATGTCAAAGACACAACAACCCGACCAAAGAGCAGAAAACATAAAATAGTATAAAATTCATAAAGAACAGTTGATATTTTATTGTAAATGCAGAATAAGTATCAGTAAGGACAGATTACGAGAGCCAAATTTGCTAATTCTAAACACTTGGGCTTCATATCTATCAAAGGAATACACCTGAAATGACTGTGTGTGTTATTTAAGTCAAAGTAACATTTTAACTTAAAGCTGTATAAAACAATATAAATGTGTTGTTTATTTTTACATAGATAGACTTTTAACATTTTTAACAATATGACATTTACTATTCTAGGTCAAATCTGCTGATCTCATAGCCTGGATATAAGAAGATGAAAGTTATAAAACACAAAAGCTCTATTTCTAGAAAACAAATAGCTAATAGCATGTAGATAAACATAAATGTCCTTATCGGTTTAGATGCAATTGTCATGCGAATTGAATCGTACATGTGTATTAGAAAAGTGTTAATGTGTTTTTCAAAAGGGACACGATGACTATCAATAAATTTGAAAACAAAACAATAATAGTAACAGCTTTTTAAATATATCAGTTTTTTGGCGCAAATAAAATAGTAATTAATGTGGTTATATATTATTTCAATTACACGTGCAAGTAATGCATAAAGGGTAACTAAGGATACCTAAAGTGTTGTAATAACTACTCATTTACCATGACAATGAAAGTGTAGTAAATAATAAATATAGATTTATGGCTATCATAAATAATCTAACCAACAAATTTTATTGTACCTGCATTTCCTTATGGAGAACAATTCCTGTTTCATTAAAAGCCCCGGATGTTTCTTGTTGCTTTATAATCCATCGAACAGCATTTGTTATGATGTTGATGTCAATATAGGTAAAACTTACAGCTTGTGAAAATAATTTGATCACAAAAGCAGTCAACCTATGAAATAGAAAGTTTATAAACATTAAAAAATAACAATGTAAAAATGAGAAGATGTGGTATGATTGTCGACGAAACAACCCTCCACCAGAGACCAATTTTTTTTCATACATTTTTTGTTATTTTCCGAGCGTCAACATTAAATATCATTATGAGTAACAAAAAAAAATCTGAACAAAAATACACGGTTACCGTACGTAACATACCCCATTCGTATTTCAAAGTATCGGAAAACAGAAAGTATATTTCTGACATATCCATATAACACGCACGTTAACTAATTCCCTCAGCGTGTCAATCTAGTCTAAAACAGGGTTCGTATTTACATCATCATCATCATCATCATCATCATCATCATCATCATCATCATCATCATCATCATCATCATCATCTTTCATTGTTGTTGCCTTTATCGTTATCATTTTCTTTTATTGGTGTGTGTTTCTCCATTAATACTACCTCTAATATTAGTATACGATGTGTGTTTCTCCATTAATACTACCTCTAATATTAGTATACGATGTGTGTTTCTCCATTAATGCTACCTCTAATATTAGTATACGATGTGTGTTTCTCCATTAATACTAGTTCTAATATTAGTATACGATGTGTGTTTCTCCATTAATACTAGTTCTAATATTAGTATACGATGTGTGTTTCTGTATTAATGCTACCTCTAATATTAGTATACGATGTGTATTTCTCCATTAATGCTACCTCTAATATTAGTATACGATGTGTGTTTCTCCATTAATGCTACCTCTAATATTAGTATACGATGTGTGTTTCTCCATTAATGCTAGTTCTAATATTAGTATACGATGTGTGTTTCTCCATTAATGCTACCTCTAATATTAGTATACGATGTGTGTTTCTCCATTAATGCTACCTCTAATATTAGTATACGATGTGTGTTTCTCCATTAATGCTACCTCTAATATTAGTATACGATGTGTGTTTCTCCATTAATGCTACCTCTAATATTAGTATACGATGTGTTAAAAGATTTCCAAACATACAGATAATGTGCACATTGGTGGGATTCTCAGGCATTATATTGAATAAATCTTACCACGTAGTTCCACTTTTATCATTATTTCCAAAAGCGCTGAAAGATCCATCGTTATGAACATATGAAAGTTCTCGTTGGTAACCTGATTAAAAAAGAATGTTAATGAATTACATGCATTTTTTAAGAGATCATTATAAGAAATAAAAAGTGCAACTTGTTTATAGCTAATTAATATCTGCCAAACATCAAGCCTTAGATGGATATGGTTATACTTTTAGGTCCTTTTTGGTTTTCGGTCCTTATACATCCTTGGCTTTCAAATATTCGGCTTTCAGCGTTCCTGGTGAAGGTAAATAAAGAAAAGCGCTTCGGAAGCATGAAATGTATAACGTGTTGTTTCCATTTTTTACAGCACTGAGTCGATACATCTGCTGGTGGACTGTTAGTCCCCGAGGGTATCATCAGCTCAGTAGTCAGTTCTTTGGTGCTGACATGATTTATAACAAACTATTCTAAAATAGTCCGTTTATAAATTTTGAAAATACACAGAAACTATGGTTTCAACTCCCACAGGCAAAGTTGGCCTTAGATGGATTTGGCTATATTTTAGGTCCTTTTTTGTTTATAGCTCTTCAACGTTTTCGGTCCTTATACATCTTTGGCTTTCAAATATTCGGCTTTGAGCGTTCCTGATGTAGGTAAAGCCATAAAAGCGCTTCGGACGCATTAAATTTATACGTGTTGTTTTCATTTTTTATGAAGACTGATCTGTAAAGGCGCTAGTCATGTAAAAATAAGAAGATGAGCTATTATTGGCAATAATGCAACTCTCCGCCAGAACCATTTGGCGTAGAAGTCAGCAACTCTAGTTCATCAAATGGCCTTCAGCAATGAGCAAAACGAATACACCATAGTAAGCTATATAATGGCTCTGAAATGAAAAATGTTATACGAGAAAACTAACGGATTGATTATGTCCAAAAGAATAAACGGAAAACAAATACGATATACAGCAACACACGGCAACCACTGAATCAATTATGTAATTACGTAAAGTAACATTTTGTTTAGCAATCTATGCTTTATACGACACCTCGTAGACACAAGACGCCAATGACTGTTGTGAGTCACATGTCAAAAAGTAAAATAACAAAAATAAACTCCAAGGAAAATTCAAAACGGAAAGTCCCTTATCATATGGCAAATTCAAAAGCTCAAACACATCAAACGAATGGAAAACAACTGTCATATTCATGATTTGGTACAGGCATTTCCTTATGTAGAAAATTTGTCAAATTATTCTTAGAATCAACTTTTTCATGAAAAATGTACAAAATATAAACGATCAAATTTTCAAAATGCCGAATTCCAAAATAATCATGATTAATATTACGGAAGTACTGCTGAAGTTAACACTAAGAGGTTTGATCTTTTGCAATGATAACAGCATTTCATATCATTGTAGAAAACCTTCCAATGGTGAGAGAACAACAATACCATACTTTTTTTTATATGTCGTTCTTTTTTTTTAGTTACATCGAAACATCCCTAAATATCTTTTAAACAAATCTGTTTAATGTGTAGTAATTCCAAGAGGCCAGCTAAGTTTTTTAATATCGGTCAAAAATTTAATTTTATTCGCTGTTATATACAAGTCAAAAAAAGAACTTAAGTTTAGGTTGCTAAAACGTTTTGACCTATAGAACATTCCGATATTAATTGTTTGTGAAATATATATGTCTTTAACATTCGTTCCTAGTTATATAGCGTTCAACTTTTTATTCAAAAACAATATTTTTAAAATGATAATGATATCGCAAACCGTTCAATGTTAAATGAAAACAAGCATGCTAGGTTAACGTTCTACTTTTAGCCCTAATTTGGCACAAGTTTTAATTGATTATGAATGTATTTCCAAGTGGCTGATTCAACAGGCGTAGAGGGCGTACATCCACCCACCCTTTTTGGAAGATGGAAGTGTCTGTTTCTGGCATAAGTCGTAAAATGAAATTACAGTATTTTTTTTTTCTCCATCTAGGCAAATAACGCCCTCCTATCCTTGTACGTTTGATCTTCTATAGATATATTTGCTTTACCTCCCTCTAAAATGTTTTTCACTCTATTTAGTACATCATTTGTAAGTCTGTTTGTTGTTCTCAGGTATGTGCTGACGTAAACGTTTGGAGCGAATCTGATCATGTTCTGTTCTCCACAACCGTATGAAATCTGAAGAAGATCCTCCAGTCCCGCTAGTGTTGCTCCTAACAGGTCGCCTGTGAAAAATGTGTTACACTTATGGTTAATTTTGTTCTTTAAGATTAATGTTATATTGGAAAGTAAAATCACAAAAAATACTGAACTCCGAGGACAATTCAAGAAGGAAAGTTCCTAATTAAATGGCAAAATCAAATGCTCAAACACATCAAACGAATGGATAACAACTGTCATATTCCTGACTTGGTACAGGCATTTCCTTATGTAGAAAATGGTGGATTAATCCTGGTTTTAAAGCTAGCTGAACCTCTCACTGTATGACAGTCGCATCAAATTCCATTATATAGACAACGATGTGTGAACAAAACAAACACAATAGGTAAAAATGTCACAAATAGGGGTACAACAGCAACACGAACCCCACCAAAAACTGGGGGTGATCTCAGGTGCTCCGGAAGGGTAAGCAGATCCTGCTCAACATGTGGCACCCGTCGTGATGCTCATGTTATTACAAAGTCGGTAAATAGTCTAATTCGGTAGGTCATATTCGTGAAAAGGGAACGGGATTGTATTTACGACATAAGGAACATATCCGATATCATATGTGAAACGGATATTCCATAACGGTCAACCAACTCGTCAGGGCGTCCGTAAAATTTAAAAAGTGATGATTTCAACTTCACCATTTGGAAATAACAATGGAAAGGTCACAATTGGGAAGCTGAAATCATCTCTTTAGTCTCAAAGTTTTGTTTTCAACCGACCCTCATTGTCAATTTCTAGATGTAAGTCAAGATATGAGGCAGACTTAACTGTAAAACGGAAAGTCCCTAATCAAATGGCAAAATCAAAAGCTCAAACACATCAAACGAATGGATAACAACTGTCATATTCCTGACTTGGTACAGGCATTTTCTTATGTAGAAAATGGTGGATTGAACCTGGTTTTATAGCTAGCTAAACCTCTCACTTGTATGACAGTCGCATCAAATTCCATTATATTGACAACGATGCGTGAGCAAAACAAACAGACACAATAAGTAAAAATGTCATAAATAGGGGTACAGCAGTCAACATTGTGTTATCATCTTAATAACTATAAAAACAAACAAATGTAACGAAGAGGCACAAAAAGGCATACATCAAATTTAACATCCTCATTTTGCTTTTTTAATTATACGATTTTATTTATCTATGTAAAATCCACCCATAAAGGATGGAAGGTTTTAAGTACTGGCGTAAAATGGCGCGTTTGAAATTCGCACAGGTAGACATAAAAATAATTTTGTCGTTCAAAGTGTAACGGGATACATAAGTACAGAGTCACGTAAAATGGATATCTCATGATTGATTGATTGATTGTTGGTTGCTTTACGTCGCATTAGCACAACAAGGCTATATCGCGGCGAGAGCTAATTCAAATATTTTTTACAATTTAAAGCATATTCTTAAAATCAGACAAAAGGCCCTTCAATAAACTAAAATTCTAGATTAAAGCAAATTGATTATTTACAAATAAAAATGAACATTAAGATAACGTGATAAAATTTAAAATCGTTTTAAATATAATAACATTTTTATATTTTAGAATATATTCCAACTTCTTTTAAGAATGAAACAATATTTGTAAATGGAACATTATTAAAAAAATCATACATATTATTGACATTGAAATGCTTCTTACGAATATCAGCAAAGTCAATACAATTGATTAAAACATGTTTAATAGTATACTTGCAGTTACTAGGTATACATTGTGGTTCTACTTCATTTTTTTAAAGATATTCGTGTGTTATTCTAGTATGACCAATACGACATCTAGAAATAACACAATGATCTTTTCTGCACATAAAATTATTGAAAGGTTTACCTAAATT
Source organism: Mytilus californianus (assembly GCF_021869535.1). Classification (NCBI taxonomy): domain Eukaryota; kingdom Metazoa; phylum Mollusca; class Bivalvia; order Mytilida; family Mytilidae; genus Mytilus; species Mytilus californianus. The sequence goes on along the minus strand of NW_026262690.1, from coordinate 1,406,331 downwards.
AGGTTTAATTTCATGTAATTTATTATCAGCTTTTTTACTCCATTCAATTTTCAATATATTAAAAACATATTCTCTAATATTAGATTTAAAATCGGTATATGGTATATCACAGTTAGATAAAGGGTCACCCAGGGCATTCTTTGCCTCAAGGTCTACAGCTGTGTTTCCAAAGATTCCAACATGACTCGGCACCCATAGAAATATTATTTCTTTAAGAAGAATTTTTAAATTCCTCATTACATATAAAATTTTGAGAATTGTTGGGTTTTTAATTTTAGTATTTTGTATAGCTTGTAAGCATGAAAGTGAATCAGAACATATGATAAATTTGGATTTATCTGAAGAAGCAATAAATTTCTAAGCCAAAATTATTGCTTCTGCTTCAGCAGTAAAGATCGATGCATCAGATGGCAAACGGAGAGTTGCAGCTCTGTCCCTGAAGACAGCAGCAGATGCAACTCGGTCACCATCTTTTGATCCATCAGTATAGACAGTTGAAAAATCTGAATAATTGGCTTTGATTTCAGCATAGTGTTGCTGAATTAAAAGAGGATTTGTTTTATTTTTATTGTGTTCACGGAGATCAAATATCATTTTTGGTTTGGGAAGTTCCCATGGAGGACATTTGCAAGTTTCAACTTGAGCAACAGATTTTAAATCAAAAGAAGCTAAATGTGGTTTTAAACGTATACCTAACGGAGGAATTTTATTTTCATGTTTTGCAAAAATATCTTCATAAATTGGATTAAAAACACAGCTGTAGGCAGGATTATCTGAGTAGGCTTTTAGTTTGACAGCATATTGAAGTCCAAGCTTCAAACGTCTGTTAGAGAGTGAGTGCTCATCAGCCTCTACATACAGACTCTCAACTGGTGAGGTTTTAAATGCGCCAAGACAGAGACGCAAACCCTGATGATGCACAGCATCGAGAATCTGTATGTAGGACTTCCTTGCAGAGCCATACACTATAGAGCCATAATCTAGTTTAGATCTAACTAGAGATCTATATAAATTAAGTAAAATGTTGCGATCAGCACCCCAGTCGGTGCTGCCGACAACTTTTAAAATATCTAAAGCTTTTAAACATTTCGATTTTAACATTTTGATATGGGGTAGAAAGGTTAACTTTTTATCGAAAATTAACCCAAGAAATTTGGTTTCATCAACCATTTTAATTGGGTTGCCGTACAAAGTGAGTTCTGGATCAAGATGCAATTTCCTTTTGTTACAAAAATGCATCCCGACCGTTTTTGAAGTAGAAAATTTAAACCCATTTTCCGAGGCCCATTTTTCAATTCTTCCAAGACATAACTGTAATTGTCTTTCTATGTTATTCATATTTTTGCCTCTATAACATATATAAAAGGCATCAACATACAATGAACCTTCAATATTACTTTTTAAAACTTCAACTTTTGATTTTAAGACTAAATAATGTAACAGATAAAATACTGCCCTGAGGGACACCCATCTCTTGATCATACAGATCAGACATGGTTGAATTTACATTAAATTGTCTTTTAGATAGAAAATTCGAAATAGAATTTGGCATATTGCCTTTCAACCCCATATCAAAGAGATCTTTTAAAATACCATACTTCCATGCAGTATCATATGCTTTTTCTAGATCGAAAAAGACCGACACTACATGTTCATTTTTCGCAAAACCATTACGGACAAATGATTCGAATCGAACAAGATGGTCAGGAGTACTGCGACCTTGGCGAAATCCACACTGGATATTGGCTAAAAGCCCATTGGATTCCATGAACCAAACAAGGCGATCATTGACCATCCGTTCTAGTGTTTTATAGACACAACTGGTAAGAGCAATTGGCCGATAATTAATAGGATCTGTGTGATCTTTACTTGGTTTTGGAATAGGCACGACGGTTGCAAGCTTCCAGATTGATGGTAAATCACCAGATTCCCAGATGTTATTCATAAGCTGCAAAAGAGCTTCCAGCGAGGAATCTGGCAAGTGTTTTACCAGTTGGTAGTGAATATTATCAGGCCCACAAGCTGTATCATGGGCTTTTGACAGAGATGTTTTAATTTCTTCAAGAGAAAAGAGTTTATTATAATTTTCACCATTTTTTGATTTAAAGTTTAATTTAATTTTTTCTTTTTGTTTTTTAACTTTTTTAAAATCTTATCTGTAGTTGTTAGAAGAAGAAGATTTCGGAAAATTTTCACCAAGCTTGTTGGCAATATCCTTTTCAGATGTTAATAAATCATTGCCATTTTTTAAATGTTCAACTGTGGCTTTAGAATTTTTACCTTTTATCTTTTGTATCATGTTCCATACTTTTGTCATCGGAGTGCGAGATGTTATCTCCGAGACAAATTTCTTCCAAGACGTTCGTCGTGCTTGCCTGCAAGTCCGCCGTGCCTTAGCGCGAAAAACACGGAAATTACTCAAGTTTTCCGTCGTTGGTTGTTGATTGAACCGTCTTTCCGATTTTTTACGGTCACCTATTGCTTGATCACAAGCATCATCAAACCATTGTTTGCTGGGATGTTTCGGATTTGCCGAGGTCTTAGGAATAGTTCTGTCAGCAATTGACGTTAAAACTGTATTAAAAGTTAAAATTGGATCTTGTACAGTCTCAAACATCTTTGACTGAAGTTCCGCTTGACAGAGATTCTCAAACAAGGACCAGTCCGCCTTGTCAAGTTTCCAACGTGGTACTCTCTGTTGGGCAGAAGTAAAAAGATGTTCAAGTACTATTGGAAAGTGATCACTTCCACATAGATCATCATGAACACGCCATGAATAATCCAGAAGAAGAGAGGGATCGCAAATAGTGATATCAATAGCAGAATGAGACCCGTTTCCAGGATGAAGATAAGTATTAGATCCATCATCAAAAATGCATAATCCTTCTTGAGAGACAAAGTCCTCAATGATCTTACCTTTGATATTATGAGACTTGCTTCCCCACAAGGGGTTGTGTGCATTGAAGTCGCCCATAAGTATAAATGGTGAGGGTAATTGATCAGTGAGGTTTTTGAGTTGAGCTTTATCTATAATTGAATTGGGTGGAATATATATATAACATAATGTAATTGTTTTATCTAATGATAAACGAATTGCAACTGCCTGCAGATCCGTGGTGAGTTGGACTGTGCTATGAATGACGTTGTCCTTCACAAAAATGGATGATCCGCCTGCAGCACGTTCATCTACCTTAGAAAATGTGCTATACATGTTGTATCCCTTTAAAGATACATTGTCACTTTCTTTTGAATGAGTTTCTTGAAGACAAAATGCAGTAGGTAAAAATGACTGAACTAGAAGCGTTAATTCGAGAAGATTTATTTTAAGACCTCGGCAATTCCATTGGATGATATTAGTCATGATTTGATAATAGAAAGGCGAATGCTGTCGAGCTTGCCAGCATTCTTGTTTCGTTCACCCTGAGATTGTGATCTTTCGGGTGGCGGAACACTTTCGATTTGCATTTCAGTTTCGTCGATTAGTGTTGAAAATATGTTATGTGAGGAGAGTCGTCGATCTCCAGGACCACACGCGGCTGCTTTTACTCCGCCTCGACCCCTACCCCGCGACCTCGAATCAGAAGACTTCTGAGAGGATGTATTTACTGGTTTCTTTTGGACATCCTTCTTTTCTGGAGAACGAAAAGGAGACGGGGCTCTAGTAGACTTTGTACTGGATGTAGAAGATAACTTTTTAGAAGCAGATGAAGGAAGACTATTGGAGATGGAAGAATCATCTATGTCACTGGGAAGATCCAAGACAGATTCACCGCCCCAACTGTCTGATTTAATTGCATCTTTTTCATTTGATTTCTTTTTTTCATTTTTTTTTAGATGATGATAGTGAGCTCTGTAAGGAAGATTGAGTTGACTGAGTACTGGTTTTAGAAGGTGTTGGTTTTCTTGGAATTAAATATTTTATCGTTAGGTTCTTTTTCAACAGGCAGCATTTTAAATGTCTCAGCATCAATTGGCCAGGTCATGCGAGTTTGTGTATGCTCGTGACTGAATGAACGGACAACTTTGCTGGCGTACGATGGTCTGTTCAAAACGAGGAGATCATTCGAAACAGAAGCTATCTGTTTAGCTTCTGGGTAACTGATGTTTCTTTCTGTTTTAATTTTGATAATATTTTTTTCTTTAAGGTAAACAGGACAGTCCCTAGATGATGAAAAATGGGATTTACCACAGTTTACGCATTTAGAAGATTCAGAGTGACAGGTTGTTCCCTCGTGTCCTTCGTCAGAACACTTGAAGCATCTCTGCGTACCACGACATTGTTTGCTTCCATGACCAAACTTTTGACAAGTGAAGCATCGAATTGGTTTAGGGATAAACCTGTCAACTCTGATTCCGAAGCAACCTAAAGTAATAGATGGATCTCGTCAACCACCGACACGGGTAGCAACCCACGGCCAACGGGTTGGAGAGCCTATTTTATTCAAAACATCGGGCAACTCGTACGATGGTCGGATCACTTTAGTCTGGTCTCTACCCTTCGACCTGTCCAGCATGGGTAACCCTACCAGGAGATGAGGCTCCAGCTGGTATAGCTCTTGTGGTCACTGAGACACGCAAGCCCCCCGACCACGGCAAGGATAGCGATCCACCGGGGGGTGGATATCTCAAAAAATATACTTAATTGATTTACAGATGATAATACGAGAAATTAACAGAATGAAAACATTCAGAAATTGTGTTGTATCAAGTGAACGGCAATGTTTTCGACTTTACAATGGGTTTATGCGTCACTTACGCATGTGCAACGTACCTTATGGAATAGAAATGTGAATTTCTGAATTGGTGCTAAGCATTGCATGTAAAATATTCTAGTAATTTTCAAGTAACATAATGTTTTTACTATTTATTTCTCTTTAGTGGTTTTTTTAACGTTTTACCATGTATTTGGTATATTGTAAAAACAGCAATGGAACAATCTTTTGATTTTGTAAGATTACCTAGTTTTAACGTATACCAGTATACCAATTTTCTTGTTACTTTATTATTTCATTATCAAATGACTTGTAAAGAATACTCGAAGTTAAATCTATAATTGAAACTGTTAATAGAAGAAAAATATGCTGTTTAAATGAATACTTGTAGTTAATATGATTTCATACTCACCTATCACTTGAATTTTGATAAATTCTGAATCTTCAACAAGAATAGGCGGGAAAGACAAAGGGATGGTCTCTGTAAACCTTCCTCCTTGTCGGAGGTCAATAAGTAATGGAACATTGTAGTTTTGTTTTATACCTTCTGCCTACAATATTAATTACCTATATCTAATTCAAGGCATTATTTTACATTTACTCAATTTACTGTGGTTGTAACCGATTATGTTTAGCTACATGGAAAAACGATCTCTATCAGATTTGAAGTAAAGTTTTATTATACACGAAAACAAGTCACAAAATGTATTCATTTCACAAATCAAATAAATACTTATAACGTTCCAGCATTTTTTTCATAATCCAAGATTTCGTACCAGACGTAAAGTAAAAAAAATCGAGAATGTAGATGTCAAACAATTTAATAGGAGGCACACCATTCTTTGATTTCAAGCATTCATAGCCCTTTTGTCTTTAGTTCAAATAAAGTGAAGGCCATTTCATGGCTATGCACTACCTTAATTGTGCTGAAAAATGCAACATATCTGTAATAGTATATAAGAGCGTACTGGTTCATGGAGCATAGGAAGTGTACCAAAATTGGTACATCAGATCTGAGAACTAGTCAAAATAAACCCTTCTTTTTAGATTTAATGCAATGTTTTTATTATGCAAATTTAAGAGTTAAATATATTCTACAATGTTAACCGGTCATTCATCGGCTTTCGTGTGAACCAAAAATAGCCAAAATATTCTTCATACTGAAATTAAATTTACGCGTAAGAACTATTTTGTTTTTGAAAGTATTACTTTCTGGTTTATTCTTTCTAACCGGGCCCGAATTAGTGGTGTTACACATAAAGCAACAAAAAGTGGTGAATTTAAATGATCGTTCTGCTTATATAAATGATAAAATTACCTCTATCAGGAATTCACGCTGAACAGCATCGGCACCTTTAGTAGATCTTGCAGTTCCGTCCAAAAGTATTTTACCAAGAGCTGTTGGTTTAAGAGGAAAATACACAGAATCCACACTGTTTTTCTTCACAAATACAGACTGCAATCATTTAAAAACGATAATCAATTCTTCTTGATAAATAGGAAGAAACATGTTCGCTATGCCCGTGTCTGAAGGGACGTTTGAAATTTCAATTAACGTTATCTATTATAACTTGTAAATTATTAAGTTAGGGATTTCGTAACCAAATTACATAAAACTCATACAAAATCTATCATAGATACACATATTTGAAATTTTGGCTTTATCTGTAGAATCCTTATTAAAAACGCCTATTACGTATTATTTTAACATTGATATTGTTTATAGAGTCCGTACATTTATATACGATCCATAAACATTGAATGATCCTTTGAATGAACGTATGTTTTAACTCCTTTTTATAAAAATTAAAACATAACTATATATAACGGCATTATACAAGGTCATGAGTTTCTCGTGGTGTTTAGGACGTCTTAACATTGATGTGCACTGATTGATACAGTTTCTCTGGGAGGAAATAATGTTTTGATAAGTTGTAAACGAATTTGAACCAGCTTTCAGTAATATTGGTTATTTATGTCTATTGATTTTATGTTAATTGTTTTTCTCCAAACTGATCTTTCGAGTTCATCATTAACAACTGATTTCTACAATTTGTTCTAATGCTATAACACAACTGTTAAGGGGATGGTTGGTTGTTCTCTAGTGGATAGTGGTTCCATTGGCAATCATACCACATCTTTCTCTCTTTATATCTTATATTCAAGGAATTTATATATAAAACGATAGTAAAAAAGATTTTGTGGTATGGAAATAAAAAACAAACTATGAACAAACAAAATAAATACAAAATATGGAAATATTGTATAATTTCTGATGAAACAACTATCTGCCATAGATAGAATGACTCACTTACTGTACATAACAATGAGCAAAATCGATACCGTATACTTTCAGTAAGCCGTAAAGGATCATTCTTACTTGAGTATTTTGGTACATAGTAAACATATTCATTGATACTATACGCTATTCGTAATAAAGGGTTTTTAAACTACCAAATGATTTATGCAACAGCATAGGGTTACAATCATAACACAGTTACCTTTGTCCAACCGTCTGGGCCTGGATTGAAGTCGTTTCCGTTTACATCAACAAAGGTAAAGTTTACATTGTTAGCAAGTTTCACAGAAACCTGGAAGTAAATTTCATACTAAATTTTCAAAAATATAGAAATAACCTTAAAGTCCATATAGTGTAACAATCTCCAAATGATAAATTTTCAAAATCCGCAATTGTTATCATTTTTCACTTATCTAGACTTTGAAAAGGTAGCTGATTTGTATTTTCCCATTCTGGAGAATAATGCAACAACATATATTGAAGACACCTGGTTAAAACCACAAAGATACATATTTCTGCCTAGTTGTACCTTTTCGAGTATATGGATAACAAAAAAAAACCGAGTAATTGGAAAAGAAAAGGTTACCTAGATCATCAGTAATTGAAAAGAAAGATTTTATCGAAATTGAAATATGGTACATCTGCACTCAAAAAAGGTGTGACCACCTCTCAATTTATGTGATTTATATCTTTTGGGTTAAGTTCCAAAATTTAATGATGAATAACGTTTGATGACATCTTCCGTCTAGCTGGCTTTTTGTAGCTAGGTTTCTGTACCAGTGCATAATCTCCATGCATCCTTTTACTTTTTTCACCCTTGACAACAGCAGCTGTATATATTGATATATATATATATATATATATATATGTAGGACTCTAAAGTGCGATGGGGACGCTAAAACGCGATGGTCACGCTAAAGTGCGACGGAACACGCTAAAGTCCGATGCTGCGATACGCTAAAGTGCGTTTTTCCGCGAAAATGCGTTTGTTCTCGAAAGTATGGACGTTTGCAACCATACATAGCATTATGACGCTACACGCCGTTTGTACAAACAAAAATGGACATGGGTAAACGAGAATGTTTGTGTAGATGAAGTTTTTTTTACTAGACACGAAAACAAATGATTCCAATTTTGGTTGGTGCTAGAAAAGTTTGTATGCGGAGGAGTTATTTCCCAAAAAATCATCGACAGTAACAGAAATGCAAACCTTTGATCCCGCTGTGTCGGCGGGGACACACGGGTTTCTGACAGGATACTGGAAAAGAATACTTCTCATAAATTTAGAAACTGACGCTAGTAATTGGAAGGTGTATACCGTAAAAGAGAGCGAAAACGGCAAAATACACCAAGTGTCAAAGTATTTAATTCGTCCAAATTTGATTTAGAAACTCCTTCTATGTTTTTAATCCCGTGTTATTTACTTGCGTGAAATAAAAGCTACTTTTTAATTTTCTAATTGAAATATTTTATAAAACAATTTTTTACAATATGGTTCGTCATGTCTGTGAAAGAGATAGAAAACAATAAACAAAAAACAAACAAGAAGTTGTGGTGTAATTGTCAACGAAACAACTATCCACCAAAGACCATAAGCACTTAGCAACATTATGAACTTCAACGTGGAGGCATGGCTTACATCGCATAGAAGCTATATAGGACCACGAAACGACTAATGTAAAACAATTCAAAAGAGAAAGACAACAGCATGATTTATAAACAATACAATAGACGAAAAACTAATATGAACACAGCAAAAAACATAAACCATTGCCTGAACCCCATTCTCGTTACACCATCGCACTTTTAAAAGCGTGTTAAACCAACGCTATTTAGCGTGTCATGTATACCATCGCATTTTAGCGTGTCATCTGATCGCACTTAAAAAAACAAACAACCATCGCACTTTAGCGTCTGAAACCATCGCACTTTAGCGTAGACCATCGCACTTTAGCGTGACCATCGCACTTTAGAGTACCATCGCACTTTAGAGTCCTACATATATATATATATATATATATATATATAGATTGCCTAACAATGTAATTTTAACACACTATTTAGTATGTAAATATAAGAATGTTTAAAATATTTACAAAATGATGAAAATAAACGCAATATTTCGCTAGACTAACTAGCTTTATCAAGCGTGCATCTATCCAGGTGAAATCGGATGTAGATGATAAGAAACTTTTGCAGCTCAATGTATATGTTGCACTTGAATTTAGCTGCCTTGAAAATAATACATAGATTTGTATGTCATGTGCTGCTATTTCCCATAGATTTGTATGTCATGTGCTGCTATTTATAGGCACTTATATATATATATATATATATATATATATTATATGAATGTTTGATTGATTGATTTATGAATTGATTGGTTAGTTAATTGATTACTGATTGCTTTACGTCCGTTGTGTTTACTTGACCAAGATCAAACATATAATACGTATATTTCAATTGATATTTTAAAGTGTGTCTTTCAATGTTGTGATGTTACACTATTGTTTCAGGTAGAATGAAGGTTGGCGCCTATTTAAATGTTTAAACCCGCTGCATTTGTTTGCACCTGTCCTAAGTCAGGAACCTGATGTTCAGTGGTTGTCTTTTGTTGATGTGGTTCATTAGTGTTTTTCGTTTCTCGTTTTTTTTTTCATATAGATTAGACCGTTGGTTTTCCTGTTTAAATGGTTTTGCACTAGTAATTTTTGGGGCCCTTTACAGCTTGCTCTTCGGTGTGAGCCAAGGCTCGGTGTTGAAGGCCGTACTTTGACTTATAATGGTGTCATTTTACAAATTGTGCCTTGGATGGAGAGTTGTATCATTGGCACTCATACCACATCTTCTTATATCTATGTATTTGTGTGTGTGTGTGAGTATAACTAAATATACAACTTAAATCATTTAGATTAAATCAATGAAACAAGTGCATTTATGATATTAAAATATTGGTCACATCTAAATTAAAAATAAAGGTTAGATTTACTTTAACCTCGAATTTGACATACATAGTCATCTCAGTACCAGAATCTATGACAAACGAGACGATTTTAATTTTAAAATTATCAATTTCCCCCACCTTAGTAGCAATATACCAACTTCACTACATATGGGATATGCATTTCTCAACTTATTCGGTATGCAGGAGCTTGCAGCTTCCACTCAGATTTTATAAAACGTCACCAGTGTCTGAGCAGAAAGTTGATGAACCAGGGGTATGTCAAAGAACGTCTCGTCCTTTTTCTTAAAAAAGTTCATCGGAAGGTACCAAGACCTTGTTGATAAATATTCCGTATCAACTTCACAAATAACACATGATGGTCTTGAAGTATAGATTCTGCGTACTGGCGCTGTTTATCATTTTAATAACGTGTTAAAGTGTTCATTTATTTGTCTTTATTAATATTACTTTTACTGTTTGGTCTGTTATGGTGATATACATTGACGTGGGTCTGTACTTATGCATCCCGTCATTGTGTTGTTTGTATTATTTTTCATTTTTACTTGTGTGCATTGTCCGTGTGACTTTTTATGTTTCTTTGATACATATGACGTGTCTCTGCACTTTAAACATCCTGCCATTGTGTTATTGTTCTATTATAATTTTTGCACACTTTGAACGACAAAATTATTTATATCTCTACCTGTGTGACGTATACATTCTGACGTCAAACACGCGATTCTACGCCAGAGTTATTGTTAAAATTACGATTCGGTCCCAGTGCTTAAAATCCCTCATTCCTTCATGGGTTGATTTGGCATACATAAATAAAATACAAAAATAAGTAAGCAATGAACGAGGTTGTTAAATGTGATAAATGCTTTTTTGTGCTTCTTTGTTAAATACTTGTTTGTTTTTGTTGTGATTAAGATTGTGACACGGTGTTGACTGTACCCCTATTTTGACATTTTTACCTATTATGTCCGTTTGTTTTATTCATGCATCGTTGTCAATATAATGGAATTTGATGCGACTGTCATATAAGTGAGAGGTTTAGCGCTATAAAACCAGGTTCAATCCACCATTTTCTACATATAAAAATGCCTGTACCAAGTCAGGAATATGACAGTTGTTGTCCATTCGTTTGATGGATTTAACTTTTTGATTTTGCCATTTGATTAGGGACTTTCCGTTTTGAATTTTCCTCGGAGTTCAATATTTTTGTGATAAAACTTTTTACATTAATCTATAAATTTGATATTTTGTAGCAAAGCTAATCAGATTTCACCTGTTGATCTTGGTCTAAGTAATTGAAAACTGTGACTTGGACTATAATAATTTCACCTCGTATGGCGGAAAATGGAAGTTCAAAACGCATGAAAAACCTTTGGAAAGTTGTTAACTGAAATAGAATGTGTTATCATTACTAGTTGTATGTCTGTTATAAGTATTGCTCATGAATGGATACAAATGAAAACTTCCAACAATTATTTTTGCATAATGTAAATAAATTGTGCTGCTTTAAAAAATGAAAAGATGACATAACATAAGATACTGAACAAATACTGTAAGAATTTGTTAATGGCATTGAAAACGTTTTCCTTCTACGATTTGATTAAACATAATGTTTCCTTATACTTTATTCTATCTTTTAACTAGAAGAACAAACGTTCTGTCTTCCAGGTTCGTGCTCAATTTATGCAAGATCTACATGACAACCAAACAATTACAACGATTCATAAACATAAATTTGTCTTTAAAATCAGAATTCATTTTGATTGTAAACTCTTCTTCATCATACTGTTATAAAATATAATGATTACATTAGCAGTATTTGCAGCAACTCCGAGACCCGATCTGGGATTAACAGCAAAAGCTGATGCAATCCATTCTGTTATAGAGTCGGGAGCTGTCGCTCTTATTGTTGCGGTTCCATCAGAACTGAAATTTAATTGATATTATTACTCTGATATAATGAAATATATAGTTATAGCATAATTCTAAAATCATTTAGTTTTTATTCCAAATTTGATTAAAATAACACTTTGGCAAACCATATTATTATGATAAGAACGATTCTTAATTGCACTCCCAAAATGAACAACCTTCGTATATCTCAACGTATATTGCATGTCTGTACTCGGTAAGAAACAAAAGAACAGATCGGCATGCATTTCTATTGCTAAAAAAAAATACATGTACGTAAATTTCATTTGAATCAACGGCGAAGTGTTGATAACATCAATTAAACAGCACTACGGCGACTTAAATCAAAACAAAGGCATCTGGAAGTCAATACATTGTAGCTAAAATAAAACAGGGTAAATATTGTTGTGTACGTATGCTAAGTTTATATTATATTCTTGTTACTCGAAAATGTAATTCGTTTTTGGTAATGTCATACTTAACTTACATTAATATAAAAAAGGAGATGATGTATGATTGCTAATTAAGTTACTATCCTACAGTCCCAACGACGTTAACGTTAACAACTATAGGTCACTGTAATACCTTCAACAATGATCAAAATCCATATCGTTGTTGAGCTATAAAAGCTGCGACATGGCACAACATGAAACAATACAAATGAGAACAATAAACAAGAAACAAATATGAAAGACAAAAACCAACAATCTGATTGAATAGAATAGAAAATGGTAACGAGGAAAGTGAAATATACTTCGCTTACAAGGAAGCTATTAAACCAAGAGTTCCAAATGGTGAAGTTGAAATCATCCCTTCGTAAATTTTACGGACGTCATCACGAGTTGGTTGACTGTTATGGAATAACCGTTTCACAGATGATATCGGATATGTTCCTTATGTCGTAACTACAATACCCTTCCCTTTTCACGAATGTGACCTACCGAATTAGACTATTTACCGGATTTGTAATAACATAAGCAACACGACGGGTGCCACATGTGGAGCAGGATCTGCTTACCCTTCCGGAGCACCTGAGATCACCCCCAGTTTTTGGTGGGGTTCGTGTTGCTTAGTCTATAGTTTTCTATGTTGTGTCAACTGTACTATTATTTGTCTGTTTGTCTTTTTTTTTTGGCCATGGCGTTGTCAGTTTGTTTTTGATCTATGAGTTTGACTGTCCCTCTGGTATCTTTCGTCCCTCTTTTACAAGGATTTGACAACACCTCGTTCTATTTTCTGATTAAAAGACCTTTAGATATCCTCTGGTTTTTTCGTTATAACAAAATTCAAAATTAAAACATCATCGGTGCTGTGATCAAGGCATTTTTTAGCTACAGGTAGTGGAATATTGTTTCTTCTCTTTTTCAATATATTTTTCTTCATACAAGCTTCTGTAAGACATTTGTTTAGAGACGACAACCATAACAACTTTGGATAAGTTATTTTAACAAACTTATTAACTTTAACTTGTGTTTAATATAAATAAGAAGATGTGGTATTAGTGCCAATGAGACAACTCTCCATCCAAGTCACAATGTGTAAAAAGTAAACAATTATAGGTCAAAGCCTTCAACACAGAGCTAAACACTTTTAAGAAAGAAGAAACCAAGGAACTGAAAACATCAGACAACACAAGGATTGAAATGTAGAACGTCATCATTTTCGTTATTATTTCAATAAAAAATTACCGGTGTAAATTTTTCTGTTTAAATCAACCTTTTAGCTCATGAAATTCTCAGCAACAAATGTACTTCTTCTAAAGTACTTCTGACATTCAATGGAATCGAAATCACCGATGGAAAGACTGGAAGAGTTGTGTGCATAACTTCAAATCATATTCTCAGGTATCGTGGGCAACAAAATATAATTGATATATCACTCTTGAATCAAAGTCAGAAAGATTATTGTGGTTTTTTTTTCAGTTGATAAAACAAGCTTGTCTCCCTTAATTATCTTGGAAATTGTTTCTTTTGGGAGTATTTCTATGTCGAACCATATCTATCATATTGTATTGTATCAGTACTTTTTATTGCTTAAGGAAAGACTGATTGGAATAGCATTTCAAAAAAGTGTGGGAATCAACTTCGATAATCTTGAACCAAATTTTATTCAATAACTTAAACACGCATAAAATACTGATGAAAAACTTTCAAAATCCTTATCAACTGATTGAATTTGATATATAATTTTTTCACATTAATTCATGAAAAGTATCGTTTGTACATTTTGATTTACAAAGGCACTATATGCAAATGTATATCTAAAATAACGTAGCTGTTCGACCGATATTTTTTTCAATTTAAGGGTAAATAGCATGCCAAAGTTGACAGTTGATGATTGAAATGGTGTATAAAGTTTTTTCTGCAGGTCATAAAACACATAATTAGTTTCATGATATACAAGAAAAACAAAGGATAAGGGGTATCCATATGGCCATGACAAAAAAATCAGTAGATACACAGCAAAAACACACAAAAAGCAAAGGAACGGCGCTTTTATTGCTATTCTTCACCTCAAAGTCTCAATTAGACCTTCAACACGTCTTCAACTTAGAATCCTGCTCCCTCTCAAAATCCGGAGTGATAACATAGATCCAGCATGGCTAAATCAAAAATGCCGAAGTTTGATAAGCTGATATACATATTACCAGAACATAAAGTAGAGCAGAGAGTTATCAGACCCTTGAAAGGGAAGTGGGGACTTTGATCTGTATGTCAATCAGATAGAAAACCCGTTAACAATCACTGAATAACAGGCTCCAGATTTAAGACAGGAGAGGAGTTAAGAATTTGGCGGACTTTAACATATTTGTTAGGAATCAGTCGGGAATCTGATGTTCAGTAGTTGCCGTTTGTTGATGTGGTTTATAAGTGTTTCTCGTTTCTCGTTTTTTATATAGATTAGACCGTAGGTTTTCCCGTTTGAATGGTTTTACACTAGTAATGTTTGGGGCCCTTTATAGCTTGCTGCTCGGTGTGAGCTAAGGCTCCGTGTTGAAGACCGTACTTTGACCTATAATGGTTTACTTTTATAAATTTTGACTTGGATGGAGAGTTGTCTCATTGGCACTTATACCACATCTTCTTATATCTATTGTGAGCAATCAACCATTTGCTAGCTTGGGACAGTGATGTAAAAAAACAACATGAGAAAAAAATGTAAATATTTATGAAATAGGCTTATTTCATCCGATCTGCACGAAGCACAAAAACAACTAACATCAAGACAAAAGACAGAAAGTAACGATCTTAGAGTTCACAAAGTTACTTCAAACCATACCACCAAACAAATAAGTTCTCCAATCCTCACTACACATTCAACGTATTTTTGTATAAACACACAGTTACTCCAAACCAAACAAAATAAAAATCACCGAAGTTGGTAAAAGTCTTCTCTATCATATCCAAATTAATTATTAACTATTTCAAAACCAGTCAACGAAGTGTGTATTTTATTCAAGACATATACAGTTCTATTTTGCTGCAATTTGTTCATAAACAGCTTTTGGGAGGATTCATTCTTTTGCGACTTTTGCTACACAGCGACATTCCATATGTGCAGTGAAGTCGGGTATATAAATTAATATTGTAAATATAGAAATATGATAATGTGGTATAATTGCCAATGAAACAACTCTTCACCAGAGACCAAATGACATAGACGTTTACAACTATAAGTCACCGTACGGCCTTCAACAATGTGCAAAACACATTCCGCATAGTCAGCTATAAAACACCACAAAAAGACAAATGTAAAACAATTCAAAAATTTAATATAACATTAGAATATCAATCAGTACACATCCAACTTCCAATGGATTTATTGTAAAGATGTCATTAACAGTCAGAGAAAAACATGATCTTCTGCAATGTCAAGCTACAGTTATCGACAGATCGTATAGCCATGGGTGTGCATATGGATATAAAAATAATATCTCGTTTGATTTTAATTTGCTGATAACAAAATATTTAGTTACAGTGTTGAATAGAAGAAGTTTATTGAAGGGATTGATAAGTTTTCCCCGGATTGTATCTAAATTTCTGGGCTCGATTAACAACTTATCCTTAAAAATAGGGATGTGTTATCCCGAATGAAATAAGTTTTCTAAAGGTAGAACTAAACTTCAAATCCAAATATGTGTTTCTATTGAAGAATTTAGTAAAGGTTTTAAGTAATTTGTGGTAACGAAAGCACGTATACTTGTGCCACAGAAATTGGATATTTGTCTATATATTTCTTTTTAACTTTTTCTATTCAAAAACAACCTCAGATGAAGCCGGAGAGGAAAAGCATTACTTGAGTATCGAATGCAATATTATTACATAGCTTATTAAGTCGAGTGGTCTAGGTCGCTACCCATAGCGCGGGCGATGTTGCAACTATGCAACAGAAGCAGGGGTTCGTATCTCGCTGAAGGCAAAATTGGTTAACGGAATTTTGCAGGTCTACATTATTGGCTTAAATTTCATACAAAGTATATATTTATTGTGGTGTAAGCCCTGTATAACATGGGGTTATGCGATGGAGAAACTCTGCCTTGTTGCATATTTAGATAGTGAAATATCTGCATGTTAAGTAAAATTAACATCCTTCACGATGGAGAAACTCTGCCTTTTGTTGCATATTTAGATAGTGAAATATCTGCATGTTAAGTAAAATTAACATCCTTCACGACAGACAAAAAAAGCTGATCTGTAGTAAACAATCCCTTTGCCTTTATCGTGTACATTGTACAACCCTAGATTAAGATGAGGAGGAAAGTCATTCATTGACTAACGAAAGCTATATAATATATAGCCGATTTGGTCGAGTGGTCTGTGACTCTGAACACACTACAGGCGATGTTACAACGATGCCAAAGAAGTAGGTGTTCGAACCTCGCCAAGGAAGCAGGTCTAACGTGGTTTGGCTGAATTCCAGCCGAAGTATATATTGAGTGTGGTTATCAGATGGAGAAAGTCTTAACGTTGTAGCATACTTGGAAGTATATATTTATGACAGAACAATAGCATGAGAACTAAAATGTATTCTAGTAGCTAGCTTAGTATATATTTATATACCGTAAACCAACTTATTTTCGCGGATACTTTATTTCGCGTTTAGCTCTTTCTAGCCCATTTCGCGGCGACTTAATTTCGCAATTTTCAAATTTACTTCATGTAGATCAATAAGGAAAAATCCAAGTTTTACATATTTGCGTTATTCTTCTACTCGCGAAAGTCGCAAAAATAAATCGCTCACGAAAACAATTAGCTGGTTTACAGTACCTATATGAAGTTATTTCCTGCCTGAACGATAGGTACTTATTTTGAAGAAACATCCAAGTTTCATTGAAATGTGCTTAAAGACATACAATAATGATCTGTGTAAGGTCATTATTTATTATGATTAGAAATGCATACTACAGTTTGTTAAAACATTCGTTAGAAAGTATTCGCTTGTTGTTCTAATTAGATATTTACAGGACTATATTCTGTTTGATATTCTTCAAAGGGATTAGGCACAATTCTTTCCACCATTTATTAGAATGAAATACTAGAAGCAAAAAAGGTCTTTAACGTTGAAAGATTATTGAAAAACTAAAGGTTTTGGGATTGGGAAAATTTGCGGTATCTAAAGTTTATTTTGATTATGATCATAAGTTACATGTGTTTTGGGAACATTCTATTTTACAAAAACAAGTAAAAGGTCATTTCGGTTAATTGTGGCAAAAATTTGGAATGCTCATTCTCAATATTCTGTCTTACATGTAAATATATGAACATTGCACTATACGACTTTTTTTTTTTACTGCTAGGCAAAACCAAAAGTATTAATCGAATAGTATAGCCATATATTAGGTGGGTAAATTAAAGTCTTTACCTAGAATATTGTTTTGAAAAAATGAGACTCGACTAATCGGCACATACAAGTTTTGGTTCAAGATGTTCTTAGCTTTACACAAACATTTTAAGGTCAAGGTACAATAAATGGGCTACTTCACAGATATTGGTAACATTTTGTATACAACTTTTGCTCGTTGAATTATAACTAACAATCGAAAAAAAGAATGCATTTATATCTTTTATTCTTTGCGATATTACTGATTGAATACTTTTATAATAGGTAAACATTTGTAAAGAGAGCACATAAAATGAACGTTCTCAAATTTGTCAAAAAATCGTCCAATTCCAATTTCATATCCAGACTTTTCTTTTCAAAGAATATTTGCCATATTCCTGACTTGGTACAGGACAGGAAGGTAGTCAATGACCATATTATCATTTCAAATCATTAAAACGGAATTTATGTAAGATCTGTGACAAAGTCCATATACTTCGACCATAAAATTTTAACATTGTCTTTAATAGACTTATTTAGCGCTGGTCGGTGAACATATGATTATTTTACATCATTAAAACGGTAATTTATGTATCATCAACAAATTTATTTTTTTTTACATTCTAAAGATTTGAAATTGGATATTTTTTCGCCGATTCTATATGTATTCTATACAAATATTTACCTACTGTGAAAGAATTCAATCAATTATAATGAGTTGAGACTATCAAAGATCTATGTATTCTATACAAATATTTACATACTGTGAAAATATTCAATCAATGATAATGAGTTGAGAATATCAAAGATCTATGTATTCTATTCAAATATTTACCTACTGTGAAAGTATTCAATCAATGATAATGACTATCAACGATCTGCCACAAACATTCCCTAAATGACGAAATATTTCCAGAGATATAACCACTGACGAGGGTCCTGATTTCGGGAAGTCATATAATTATTCTGCAAAGGTGAAACTAGTTTTCTTATATCTCAATCCTTCCTTTTTTTCCTTTCGAGGTGAAGAGGTACATGTAATAACGTACAATAAAAATCAGAATACCGCATTTATCATCAGCCTGTCAATTAACCGTGATTTCTTTTTCTAGAGACAACTCTGGTTAAATCGGCAGTTGAATGAATATCACATGTTATATTCGATGGTGCTCTTTGTTTGTTTAATTTAATTAAGCTTGAAAGGGCTAACTACTATTATATGTAACTAATTTCAGTTCACAAACTGAATTAGTTTTAAATCTAACCTTTGATTTTTGCTAATTATTAATTGCCGTGACTGGGGTTCAAACTCTTCTTAAAGCAAATTTTGTGAGATTATTCATAAACACATTGACAAAGGATGATTTGTTGAGTTGACGCTGAGAGTATAAATTGTAGACTTAGTCGCTGCTTCTATTTTTTCTTTCTTCTTGTTTTACTATTATCATTGCTATTTTAGCAATAAGTATATATTTTGTTTTGATAACTATCGATCTTTACTGGTAAATAAGTTCGATTGTGCTTTTTTTTGTCGAAAATGGATATTTTACTGAAACATGTTCCCTCTACTGTAAATTCATACGATTTTATATTTCTTTTCACTTTCTTTAACCCAAATAATAAATTTTTTGCACAATTTACTTAATATATAGCTTCAATTAATTATTCCTGTATATTAGTTATTGAATGTCTAGAGAAAATATTCAATAAATTAGATCTATGAAGTTAGAAATATTTATACAATAGAACAATTTTACATAATCAAATGTTTACCGAAATAAGGTACGTTTCTTCACCTATATTGTATAGGATATTATTAAAGCTTCACTGAACTGCGAAAATGATGAGGATCTTTGGAGGTGGCACGGTAATATTTACATTCCGGAATTTAGGTTGCTCTTTTGTGTACCCTTCTAAACAATGTGATTGGACAAAAAATGCAGTATCTACTGAACATACTCTCTCAAACTAAGGGATGAATCAGGTATAGAAAATATGAAATAATTTTACATACAGGTGAAAATGAATTTTTGATATTTTTTTTAAATTTTGTATTCACCACCTGACAAAAGACCTACATAAAGGCAATAGTAGTATACCGCTGTTCAAAGAGAAAACAAATCCGGATTACAAAAGCACTAGTGGCCTAAGTTTATAAAGATAGCAAAAAAAAAACGGTCATTCTTAAGGTTTAATTTGTAGTTCTGTGGTAACATGACACCATTATGAGTTTTTTGGGACCGGTTAGTGGTTAATGTGTCCTTACTAATTCAATTAGCCCCTATATTTAGCTGAAATTGAGTTAGTATTAGGGGTTTCTTTACATTGATAAGATAATTATTTAGACAAAGAAAGTGATTATCATTGTATGTCAGAAAGATTAGAGAGTTTATTTATTTTCTATGCAAATGTCATTATGTTTTGTTTTGATTTTCTGACCCTGAAAAGCACAAAAAAGGTAAATTGATTATGTAAGGGGACATAATTCAACTCTATGCATACATGAGAAAGAGACAAACAGCCAACTTAGAGATGTATTCTAGTACATGTATTGTCAAAAAGATTTTACAATAATAATTTACTGCCATCTCAAGAATCTTCTTATGTTGCCTACATAATCTGAGAATGCTTAATGGAATCTACGGCTTGCTGTTTAATGTGGAATGGACTTTACTATCTTTTTCATGATTTGTTTCTTATACTGTCTCTTTCAGTCAGATTAACTAGAAATAAAGTTAACAATCCATTATTCCTCCTGAATTACCATGTTTTACTTCTGTGCTGATTTTAAACATTATATATTTGGTTTTTGTTCACTCCTTAAGTAAAAGAAGTAAGATGAAAAAAAGTGTAAATCTGCCAGCTGGGGTAGGAGTGTAATCTTTTATTTTTATTTTTATTTTTTTTTGTAAGAAATAAGTGTAGACAAGTTTTCTTTATTGTAATATGTTTCCTAGTAAGAAGTCTATGCATCATAGGTGTCATGACTGGTTTCAAGTTTGTGATGTCTTTGTTAAGGTGGGGCGGTAGTATTTACATTCCGGAATTTAGGTTGCTCTTTTGTGTTCCCTACTTAAGTCAATGTATATGAACAGTGTGATTGGACAAAAAAAATGCAGTATCTACTGAACATACTTTCTCAAACTGAAGGATGATTCGAATGCAGATAAATATGAAATAATTTTACATACAGGTGAAAATTTTGTATTCACTGCAAGATAAAAGACCTAAATGCACTAGTGGCCTTAGGTTTATAAAGATAGCAAAAAAAGAAAACGGTCATCATACATATTCAAGTTAAATTTTGAATATTATAATGAAAGTACTTCAGTTAACTGTGTATATAGAATTTTGGGCAGTGTTAGAAAGTGGTGAAAATTCTCAAAGGGCTATCATTATCCCTATGGGCCAGGAAATACTACCGTGCCACCTAAAGCATGACTCTTCATCAGTTGATTTTTGCCGGCGATAGCTAATTTTAAACTTTTTTGTTTTGTTAACACGACTAAAGTGTTAAAGAAGTCTTAATTAACGAGGTAAGAATGATTTTGTTTTCACACATTATGTATACTACTTCATTTATTTTAATAAGTAATGTTAATATAATTGTTTTTGCCTGGTAGTAAAATCGTCAACTTGACTTATAGATCTAAAGAAAATAGTGTAAATTATTTTATTTGAACTAATTAATTGTAATTTGGAAAAGTTGTAAAAACAATAGTTTAAGTATATGACACAATGACATTAAAAAGATACCATTCGCCCTCCTTGGTCAAGGTATCTTTTGAACGTGCTAATCATTATCCATTGCATATCAACAACGTAACGGTAAAATAAACAAAAACGCAAGTCCAAATATGAATTAAAAATATGCTCGCACTTTCTGATGTAAATGTAGACACTGTGTCTGCTCAGTCCATTCTTATCTCTTGTATAAACAGACAATATAATTTTTTACTATAAAGTCATCAGAACAGATATTGTTTAATATATCTTCATTCCTTACCTTGTTGTATTACTGACCCATATCCATGTTTCCGGAAATTTCTTTCGTGTTCTCCCAACAGATGCCAATTGAGCAGATCCTGCCGCTTTCCTGCTAGATAATGCCCAACGTGCCCATTCCGCTGAAACAAGTTACCCTAGTAATGCCGCAATGTATTAACAATAAGGATTAAATAACAGAAAGCGGGAGGATAGCTTTTTTAGTATATTCAAAGGCTAAATTATGAATGCCAAACCTAATGTTACAAATTCATCATGATGATAGTAAATAATATAGTAAAGTACTATCATCATGTTCTATTCACCCATAGACATGCATTAGGGAACACCTTTCTTAATCGAAATGGAAATGCAAAGCGCTGCGTTTCGTAGAAGCCACAAACACAGGCGGTGATTCAAATTCAAGATTATAATCAAATCCTGAACTTTTTAAACTAAACAGACAGCAATTAGTGCCAAATGATTCATTCTCACCCTGTTGTGCTGTTTACCCATAACCACGTTTCTGGAAAGTTCTTTCGTGTTCGTGTTGGAACTGCAAGGGGTCCGGCTGCGCCAAACTTAAAATTATCTTGTGCTATTGCTCCTAGTGGCCCTAAAAAAACACTTTGGCTGAAATTAAATTCATTCTCGCCTTGTAATAGTATTTATCATCTTGTTTCGAGTTGATTTTGCTTGTTTCCTCAGATCATCTTGTCTTGGTGCTTCTAGTGTCCCTAAAAAAAGTTCCGGCTGAAATTAAATTCATTCTCACCTTGTAATAGTATTTATTTTATTTTCCTTGTTTGCTCAGATTTTGTAAATAAAAAAGAGAAGAAGATGTGGTATGATTGCCAATGAAATTAATCTCCACCAGAAACCAAATGATATAGAGGTTAATAACTACAGATCACCGTGCGGCCTTCAACAATGAGCAAAACTCATGCTGCATAGTAAACTTTAAATACTAACACTTATTCATATAGAATATCCTGAAAAACACCTTTTCTTACAAAAATTCCTTTTTATCAGAATCATAGCCTAAAAGAAATCACTGCATGCACTCTAACTTTTCTTTTACAGTACATTTGATACCAACCCCGGATTAATATTTTTAAAGAATTTGAAAGCAAGACTTTAATTTTTGTCAGCTTATCCTATGTGCATGTTTTCTGACATGAAATACCTAGAACCTGTATGAAATGTTTTCCCTGCTAGATAATGCCCAACGTGCCCATTCCGCTAAAACAAGGGATGATTTCAACTTCACCACTTGGAACTCTTGGCTTAATTAGTTCCTTGTAAGCAGCAACCCTCTATCAAGGAAATTATGATAGAAAATACAAGCCCTCGAATATCGTAATTACTGGGAGATATATACTCCGTATGCAGGAGCTGCTGGAATGTTGCTACATAGAAATGGAAAGTTCATAATTTGGAAGATGAAATCATCACTTTTGTCGTAAAATTTTGTTTTCAACCGACCCTCATTGTCAATATCTAGATTTAAGTCAAGATATGAGGCAGACTTAACTTTATCTGTTGTATCCTTTATCTCAAGTTCGATGGGATAGATGCGTTCAACATAGTCACCATATTTTGAATTATATAGTGAGAGAACCTGATCTATATAGCGGAAAGTAAAGTTTAAGGATAAGGCTAACTTCTTTTCTTTCTTCCTAAGAAGTTCCTGTATGAAGTCAGCCTCATATGAGTAATGGAAAAAGTCGGCAAGAAGAGGGGCACAGGTGGTTCCCATGTGAATGCCGATTGTTGGCTGATAAACACGTCCACCAAACGTAACAAATATGTAGTCAATCAAGAAATCAAGCATCTTGATAATCTCAGTTTCAGAAAAATTTTTGTTTGAATCAGAGTTATTTTTTACAAAGTAGTATTTTTCCCTCCGTAAGACAAGATACTTGTATCTACATTGACTATTCTTTTTTTATGAAACAAAGCAGGACAAATTCTTTCAATTTGTCTTTTAGTTTGTAATTGGGAATACTTGTGTAAAACGTAGAAAAGTCAAATGTTTTAATACTATTGCAAGATGAAAGAGTCTTAGATTGTATGAACTCTAAAAGATCTTTGGAATTGTTTAGTATCCACATCTGACTCACGCCACCTCTAAAATATGTAGTTTCACAATAACGTTGAAGCCCGGCTTTGATTGCTGATAAATAAAGACAACAGTAGTATACCGCTATTCGAGATTCATAAATCGATTGAGAAAAAAACAAATTCGGGTTACAGACTAAAACTGAGGGAATATAAAACTGATGTTTATAATTCAAAAAAAGGTTTCGTGGAGCAATTTGAAGACCCAACAATATAACCGTTTTTTGAAAGGACACTTATGTAGTTTAGGTATAAAATACAGTAATGGAAGATCCAGTCCTTCATCTTTGGTTGAAATTCCAAAAGAACATAGAACAGACCTATGATTATCCAAGATTTCCTCTTTGGTAAGTGTCGTGGGAGTAAATGTTGAGTTTCCATGTGAATTGTTAATACCTAATTCATTTTACAAGCATCTTATGTAATGTGATTTCCATTCAAAAACCAAAAACGATGTTGTTTGGGGCTTTATCTGCGGTTGTCACAACATATTTGTCATTGAGGTAGGACAAGTGTTTTGCAACATTTTGGGTCTTTAAAGATTGATGTAGCATGGGTATTCATAGACCAATTCAGTTTCTTAATTTTGATTGGTATTAACGACCTCACAGCCTTAATCTATTCGGAAAGAGTATATTCGTCTTCTTTCTTGCGTTTAACCCATTGCCTTGCATAATCCTCGACTGAATCCATCAGTATTTTGAAGTTGTGTTTCCAATTGATGGATTTAGGCTCACAATATTTGGGGCATTTGGATAACACATTTCGCAGAGAACTAAATTGACAATGTTTGAATCACCAGTAATAACGTGGCCAGCCGGATTATAAATGAATGGGGAACTAGCACAGCTGCATTCATGAGGTTTAGACTTGAAATCGTCAATATTGAGATCTTGCAACACGTGTTTGTAATTAATAAAGAATATTATTTTTATTATTTATGATTATTATTATTATTATTATTAGGTCTTTCCACTTTTCTGTGGAAAGACCTATTGGTTTTCTTCTGATTATTTTTTTTTTTTTTTTTTTCCGCCTAATTTTGTTCTTGCGATAAATATTTGTTT
This sequence comes from Mytilus californianus, assembly GCF_021869535.1. Lineage (NCBI taxonomy): Eukaryota > Metazoa > Mollusca > Bivalvia > Mytilida > Mytilidae > Mytilus > Mytilus californianus. Next base: position 1,381,458 of record NW_026262690.1, on the reverse strand, counting down.
CGCAATATGTCGCTTAGATATTTGGTATATGATATCGAACAGTTTATGCGCCTTTGAAATTTACCCTGCGTAACCAAATAATTTTCTTTGTAGGAGTTATCTCCCCGACCACTGTTTTCCTTGTGCATGCCTCTCCTCCATAACCGTAAAAGAAAGCGACATATTTATTTTATAACATTGATCGTTATATCCTTCGCATGATTTGTCCTATTTTGACCGAAGCAATATGAACGCTCCATATGAGAGTTATTTCCCCTTATGCATTTGATATAAGTGATATGCATTTCTATCTTGTAAACCATAAGTGATAGAGACCTAGGATCTTTTGATTTGAGGTCCTTGGTCCAAAAAAATAAAAATTAGGCCGAGGTCAAATGTCAAGGTCATATTCTTAATTTTAAATTTGGCTTTTTTTCACTTATTTCCAAAAACCGTATAAGATATCGACAAATTATTTTTACTAAATTGTTATTTGCGACATGTCGTAACACGTAAATTTTGATTGCAAGAATACGTTGAACGTAAAAGGGAGTTTTCTCCCCTCTTGTATTTACAAATACGCATATGGTGATATAACTCATTAACTAAATATAATTAAGACCTATGGTCTTTTGAATTGAGGTCCTTGGTTTATGACCTGGAAATTGATCTCAAGGTCATAGCTTAATTTGACGTTCTAGATTTTGACCTTTGCTTCTACCTCATATGTATACATGATAAAGCCATGAGACTTTTGGCAATAGGTATCAAACCATTTAACCTTGAAAAAACAACCGGAAGTGACCTTGTGTAAAAAGGAAGTAGCTATATTTTGTACTTTCTTAATATAAAAGTATATACAACCAGATATTTTGGGAATCAGTGTCAATTAAATATTCAAATAGTATCGGAAGTATCATTTTTCAAACCGGAAGTAACAAATTATCTCCCTTTTTAAAAAAATATTGTATACAAACCATATATTTTTGGAATCAGCGTACAATAAGCTATCATTTGACCAATGAAATGACATTTTTAACCTAATTTTACAACTTTCATATTAAAATTCATGGTTTTTGGTGGAAAGACCTTCAATTGTTCTCTGAACAATTGGTTTTTAATTATTATTATTATTATGATTATTAATATTACTATTATTAACTAATAGAAAGTTCAGTATATTTTAAGAAAAACGTTACGCCCGCATAAATCATTATATGATTTTAAAAATGGTAAAACTCCATATATTTTACAACTAGAATTTCCCCAGAATTTTTTCAGCATTAAACGTATTAATTTTTTCAATCAAAAACATTATTAGCTGACATCTCTCGAAAACTGCGATCTTTGCACCTTGCATCAGTATACATTCCTTGCTTAAAAGTTATTAATGAATGACAAATTGTTCTAATCAGTACACGGTTTTTTAACAAGAGTAAGCGTTCTTGACATTGTCCGATATTAGACAGCATACGTTGAATGTTCAAAATTGGAAATAGATACTCGTGTTGTTTTTGCAAGTATCAGATAATCGATAACTTATGAATATTAAAAAGTCCACCAGTGGCCTAATATGACCGACACTCTAAAAATGTACTGAAGAACATCTGTATCGTTTTAAAAGACCCAATAAATTCAAAAGTATCATTTATCAACACCTTAAGAAGCACAATCATCCTATTAAATATTTAGCAGTTCAACCTTTAGAAGTAGTAAATAAGCAGCCTGGTGAATCTCATTCAAAGTTTGTACGATCACGGAAAATAATTGAATTAAATTGGATTAAAAAATTACAGACAGTCTACCCTCTCGGTCTTAATGATAATATCATGGGAATTGGTAATATATCAAGAACCGATTCTGTTAACATTTTGGATATAGTTTCTAAAACTGTTCGTAAAAACCGTTCTCATGGTCGTAGAAAAAAATCGCAATCAAAGAAAATTTCGGACCAATCATACCAATATTTCGGACCTAATTTCTATTTCAAAAAACAACGGCAAACATTATCTGTTAACATAGCTCTGTTCATTACCGGTTAATAAGTTAAATAAAATTTTAGAGGATTGCAACATAATTTCATATAGCAGTCCTAAGTATGAAATCGTTCAAATTATAATGGCATATTGTTATTCTAAACTGTTTCCCAAAATTGATCGCCCTGAAGATCATAAAAAACAGTTATTAAAATAAAGTATGTCAATAAAGGTTTTGATTTTGTAAATATTGCTGGTATTTTTAACGACCATTCTATTAAAGAACAAATTCCGGGATATTTTGATAATACTGAGCTCCCTCTTATTTGTTATATTTACAAGAAATCTACCCGGAAATTTGTGTTTAATTATAGCCAATTGTGTAAAGATGTTAATATCAGTGAAAATACACCTACTTCATGTAATTGCAGTAATTCCGAATACATTTATGGACCCATTTCCCATGTTATAACAGGAGATCTTAACATCGTTCAAGACCGAGAGTTAAAATCATTCCTCAGTAAAGGACCTAAATATCGTCCCCCGTCAATTATTAATTGGAATGAGTGTCGCAATATCATCCACGACTCACTCCATACTTACTGTTTGAAATGGATAAAACGGGAAAAAGCTGACAAAAAATCTGTGGACTCTTTTTTTAATTCAGTAATGAACATAGTTGATATACGTATTCAACATTTTAAAGAACATTTTACTCTTAACAATAACCACAATAAACCTATTTCTCGTATCAAACATAAACTAAAAGATCTAGCCAAGGAATTTGTTTTTGTCACGGCCGATAAAGTTGCTAATAATATTATTATTGTTTGACGTAAATTTTACATTGAGGTTCTGAAAAAAGAAATCACCAATTCACCAACATTCCAACTGACTCCATTTTCAGAAAACGACATCTGTAACAAACATAAACTTTTAGCTACCGCTTTACAAGCAGAACCAAATACAATGAAAGTCCCAACTATGTATTGGCTTCCGAAGCTACACAAAACACCTTACAAATATAGATTCATTTCGTCTTCAAGCCATTGTTCCACTACTAAATTGTCTATTCTTCTTACCAGTACACTTGGTACAATCAAAAACCTGATAATAAATTGTTCAAATAAGGCCTTCGAAAATAGTGGAATTAATTACTTTTGGAGTGTCAAGAACTCGTTGGAAGTACTTGATAAATTACATGCATATATTGGTGATTTTGAATCTGTTCAAAGTTTTGATTTTTCTACCCTATATACCACATTGCCTCACATTCTCATTAAGAAAAAATTCACACACCTAATTAAATGGGCATTTAAAAAGTCAGAATGTGAATATATATGTTCAAACTCTTTTAGGTCATTTTTTAGTATAAATAAACAAAAAAACTATGTCAATTGGACATGCTTTGATACTATATATGCCCTTGAATTTTTACTAGATAACATTTTTGTTCGCTTTGGAGATTCCGTATATCGTCAGGTTATCGGAATTCCAATGGGGACTAACTGTGCACCACTTATTGCGGACCTTTTTTTGTATTGCTATGAGTTACAATTTATGACAAAAATCAACAAAGACCCATCGAAACAACATCTGATACACAAATTTAATAATACTTTAGATATTTGGATGATATTTTGGCTCTCAATAATGACGACTTCAGTATGTATACTAAAGAAATTTATCCTGTTGAACTTACTTTAAATAAAGCTAATACTAACAATGACCACTGCCCTTTCCTCGATCTTGATATCTATATCATTAATGGAAAGCTTAATACTAAAATATATGATAAAATAGATGATTTTTCATTTCCTATCGTTAATTATCCATTTTTAGATGGTGACGTTCCCTTGTCACCATCTTACGGTGTTTATATATCTCAACTTGAACGATTCGCTCGTGTATGTAACAATGTTTTAGATTTTAACGAGAGAAATTTATGTATTACTGAAAAATTATTACACCAGGGTTTTCGATATTACAAACTAGTCAAAACATTTACTAAAGTTTATCATCGGTATGAGGACATCATTCGTAAATATAGCTCAACATGCAGACTTCTTATACGTTCAGGTATTTCACATCCAATTTTTTATGGAAATATTCTTTGTAAAGCACAAAAATGTCAGTATTCACCTCTGAAGCTAACAAAACCTTTAAATAGACTTATTAAGAAGGGATATAGTTACGATACTGTTGTCAGGTCATTAAAGATTGCATATTTTGGCGTTAATATTGATTCACTTATAGGGTCTTTGCATCGGCACTAAACACATTTATTTATAAACCAGTTGTTGGCATGACACGGGTTATGTTCTTCTCATATATGTTATGATGGTATGATACTAAACCCCTAACGGGAAGGATTGTGCCTGATATTCATATGATGAAGACATAATCTTTCAATCAGTTTAATTGAAGTCTGGAGTTGGCATGTCAGTTAACTGCTAGTAGTCTGTTGTTATTTATGTATTATTGTCATTTTGTTTATTTTCTTTGGTTACATCTTCTGACATCAGACTCGGACTTCTCTTGAACTGAATTTTAATGTGCGTATTGTTATGCGTTTACTTTTCTACATTGGCTAGAGGTATAGGGGGGGTTGAGATCTCATAAACATGTATAACCCCTCCGCATTTTTGCGCCTGTCCCAAGTCAGGAGCCTCTAGCCTTTGTTAGTCTTGTATTATTTTTAATTTTAGTTTCTAGTGTACAATTTGGAGTTTAGTATGGCGTTCATTATCACTGAACTAGTATATATATTTGTTTTGGGGCCAGCTGAAGGACGCCTCCGGGTGCGGGAATTTCTCGCTGCATTGAAGACCTGTTGGTGACCTTCTGCTGTTGTCTGTTCTATGGTCGGGTTGTTGTCTCTTTGACACATTCCCCATTTCCATTCTCAATTTTACAGTTCCATTAAATTATATCTGTGTCTGGCCAAAGAAACAATTTTGGTATATGTTCGTTCAATAATAAATATATCCATTTTTCACTGGATTTCCGCCTCATTAGACCCCTTCGTTTAAGAAAGACGGACGGATTAGAACATCTTATCTAGTCATGTAGTTATTCGTTTTATTCTTGTAGGGGTGGTAAAATGTGACATGTATGCCCTTTGCAGATGAAGAAAAAATAACCTTAAAATACAAACTTGTTTGAAGAAGAATACTCTTTGAAGTCGATTGCCATGGTTTCCCGAATTCGAAACGTTTTGAATGTTATGAGTGTTATAATAACACCATTCAAATGATACCAAGGCATAACATTTTTAATTATTTATATATAGAATTTTTTTTTCAAATATTTGCTGCTGATATTAAGCAGTGTAAATTAATGGAAAAAATTGTAGGATATCTCACAACTGCTTACTTTTCACCCCCTGTAAATACACTCATCATAAATACCGTTTCGTCTTCAAATGACAAACAAAGATTCTATCAATAGTCATGTAAACACAGAAGTGCTGACTACACAGCTGCGAACAAATTCAACAAAAAGCAACTGTCTAGTCAAGTATGGTATGTTGGTGTTTTGTTGGAGGTGGAAGTGTTATTTCAAAAAAAGGTAGATTTTAATATTTTTTTGGAGTAGGGCTTTAAATAAAGGCAACAGTAGTATTCCGCTGTTCAAAAGTCATAAAGCGATTAAGAAAAAAACAAATCCGGGTTACAAACTAAAACCGAGGGAAACACATCAACTATAAGAGTAAAACAACGGAACAACAGAACAACAGAAACAGTGAACTGCAACAAAAACAAACGCCATAGAAACGGACTATTAGATAACAACTGCCATATAACATTCATAATTTCATTTAATTTTAGGAACAACATGCATGAATAATATATCTGAATCTGTAGTCTTCTACTTTCTATCTTTAAGCTTATAATTTTTTTTTTCCGTTTTGTTTATTTATACTATTTTTCTTTACCTTGATTCTTATTATCTTGTTTATGATATAATGGGGAACATTTGTGCACTAAAATGCCCATATATAGATATAAGAAGATGTGGTAATGAGACAACTCTCCATCCAAGTCAAAATTTATAAAAGTAAACCATATACAATTATTGATTTGGAAATAAAAGATTAAAGAAAGTAAAAGTCAAAACTAAACATAATTATAATAAATTGTGGAAGTATACCACTTTTAAGTAAATATTTCATAATAAATATAAGGAGATGAGGTATGAGTTTGGATATGACACAGAAAAATATTGCAATGCAAATAACGGAATTGCATGTTTTCAACAGGATTCGAACATGAATCTAAGGTCATGTAATATAGGGTTGGCGATTTAAGATGTCATGAATGTCTTATTGTCCGACATGGAAAAAAAGACAATCCGCTACTGTGTGATACGTTATCAACGTTATGATCTATTATCGAATTATATAATAATTAACACGACAGATGTCACGAGAGGACGACGAATTTTTTCGAAAAGTCTGAGCGCAGGATTAGCTTCATGTTCCTAGTTGAGTCCTATCTTGTTTGGCAACTATTGTTTGCCTCTCTACTTTTTTTTTTTTTTTTTTTTTTTGCTATTTTATTGATCGACTGATTCTCAATTGAACTCCGTGACATATATTGCAGTTATTTTTAAGACAAGAACAAACTGAATAGAAAGGTTAAGAGTTAAATTCAATATGTTGATATCTGTTGTTATTTTTTAAATGACTTCCGTAGTTTGGTAACAGTTCCATTAGGCACCCACCTCTAAGTAATAAAAATCATTACACCTTATAGTTTATTCTTTGGGATGTCATATTGAAATGTTTCCCTAGATTTTAAGTGTTAAATACTTACGTCTTTGTGGAGGAATGTATTGATAAAGCAAAGCATCAGTCAAAACATAAACACCAACTCCCTGTCAACAAAATAAACGAATTTTTAGTAAAAAAAAATAGAAAACAATTCGACAGTTTGAAATTATTCTTGAAAAAAACTTGTCCATTTTGATAATGCATGATTGATGTATAAATTTTGTTAACTGTTGATAACGGGATGCCTTTTAATTGATTTAATTGAATATTTTTTCAAAGTAGTATATTACTTGTATTTTCGAAGTCATATTTCCTAAGTGTTTAAGCCTTATAAATGTAATATGTTTTTTTTTTCTTTTTTATCAAAAATGATTTATAAACATGAAGCAATAACAAAACTTTAACATTTATCCCATATCTTATTTATTTTCACTATGCAATTTTTCGAAATGGCCTTGACAGTTTGTTTTCGACTAATGAGTTTGAATATCCCTTTGGTATTTTCCGCCTCGCTTTTCATCTTAATTAAATATCCCCACTTTTTATTTTATCTTTTAAATACTTGACATTGTTCAGAAATATAGCTTTAATCGAGTTTTAAATAATCTGTGCTTTTGTACTTACATCAAAAATCGAGTATGCATCCCTGCCGTAAACAGGTCTTGGCAACCAAAAATCCCAATTACTTGTTGAAAAAAATCCCGAATTATCATATCTTTGAAGTTCATTCAATACCTTTAAATATTGAAGACAGTTTACTGTTTAAATACAATATAATGAGTCAATCATTTATAGTTTCAATCGCATTGTTGTTGGAAGGGTGAGAGCTTTAGATCATATAAACAGAGTAAACATAAGAAAGACCATTATTTTTTCATTTAAAACTTGACATTGCTCAGGTCCAAGTTAAATTTTTCAGTTATAAAATTTGAAATTTTCTGTCTAAATTTGACATTTTTCACTTCCATGTTGACATACTTCAGTTCCAACTTGGAAGTAGAAGGTATAAACTTGGAAATTGGAAATGTCAGTTTTGAAGGAAGAAATGTCAATATAAAACACAGAAATTTAAACTTTCAACTGATAAAGTCAACTTGGAATTTTGCTTAAACTCTGTCATTTCGGGATATTTTATAGCTTGATATGCGGTATGGATTTTGCTCATGGTTGCCAAATTAAACCTCGACACGGCAACGTTGTTCCAAACTAAGCCAACTTCCACATCAAGAAATATACAAGTTGAAGTATCACTGGATATGAATATATTCAAATCCGGTCCGAAAGTAAGAAAAAGAAGTGAACAAAAATGGAAACAACATGGAAAGCAAACTTAATATGTCAACAAGACGTGTTAACAAGTATATATTACTATAACACAACTTGACTTTAAATGTACCATATGCCTTGCATATGTTTGGGTCGTACGGTGACCTATAGTTGCTAGCTTCTACGTCATTTGGTTTATAGTGGGGAGTTGTCTCTTGGCAATCATACCACATCTTCTTATGCTTATATTGGAACACAGAAATTTCAACTTGGAAAAGAGAGGCGGAAGATATCAAAGGGACATTCAAACTCACAAGTCGAAATAAACTGACAACGCCATGGTTAAAAAAGAAAAGACCAACAGACAAACAAAAGTACACAAAACACAACAAAGAAAACTTAAGACTGAGCAACACGAACCCTACCAAAAACTGGAAGTGAAAAATGTCAACTTGGAAGTGAGAAATTCAAAAAATGTAATGTCCCAACTTGTCTTTAATTTTGGTTCATTTATATGTTAATTAGTTTAATGTGGCATCCATTTGCGCCGAACTAGTATACTTTATGGTTTAGGGGTCAGCTGAAGACCGCCTCTGGCTGCGGGATTTTCTCGCAGTGTTGAAGACCCATTGGTGGCCTTGGGCTGTTTTCTGTTCTTTGCCCGGGTTGTTGTCTCTTTGAAACATTTAGCGTTTCCTTTTTCAATTATATTTCGTACAAACATCAGCCATAAAGGAATTTCATCAATGCATCGTGTTTCCTCAGCTGCATCAAATCATAAATCTATTAAAAGTATTTGCTCTGTTATGATATTTTATACATTATGTTGAGATGTTGAATTTGATTATATCTTTAATGTAGCTTAATCACTGCAGTACAATTGTTCTTTAATTTAAAAAATAGAGTAAAGAAAACAAATGGTTTTTTTTAACTGAGACACTATGTTATGGTCCTGATTTTTTACAGTCGATCAACATTTACAGATAAACAAATCAATGCAAACATGATTACAATTGAAACGATGACAAAACAAGTCCAGTTGGCATTCCTGGTTCTATTCGGTCCTATTGTGTGCCTATCAACGTCAGACTGAGAAGCTTTATCAGAAAAGGTTGTCTAATTTTTAGTCTCTTCATGGTTGTGTCTGTAGAGAATTAAGAATAATAGAGAGAGGAAGAAAGTGAGACAACTTACATTTTGTGTAGTTATATCATTTCCTGATTTCAGTAATAGGACACTTTTATCGACTGCCAGAACATTGACAAATGAGTTTGGATCAGCAGTCAATTCAACTTGAACTTCATCACCTGGCTTAGCTCGTTTTGTGTTGAAGTTAATAGACACCTACATGTAACAAAATCATTACTTTATGCAATTTCACATCACATTATCATTATAGAATATATCACATTTTGAATTATAACCAAAAAAATCCCAGTTATACTATACTATACTCAAATATAAAAAAATGTCCCAACATATCTAATCCCTGCATACTTTTATTGTTCCTGCCCCAAGCCACAAGCCTGCTAATCAGTGGTGATAATGATCTTCCTTATTTAATTACTGAAATTTTTTACTTTTTAATATTTCTTTTGTCATACAGTGTTTTTTTAATAGCTTACTTAACGGTATTTGAGTTGGTTATATCAACAGGCTCCTTTTTCCCCAAACCCCAACCACCTAATCTGTTTGCTCATAAACCTGCCCAAATCTCATTTTAATACATTACATATTGCCACTTATTCAAACCCATGATATATCAATGAATTCCAAATATTGTCATAGATATAAGAAGAATTGGTATGAGTGCCAATGAGACAACTCTCCATCCAAGTCAAAATTTATAAAAGTAAACCATTATAGGTCACAGTACGGTCTTCAACACGGAGCCTTGGCTCACACCGAACAGTAAGCTATAAAGGGCACCAAAAATTACTAGTGTAAAACCATTCAAACGGGAAAACCAACGGTCCAATCTATATAAAAAACGAGAAACGAGAAACACTTATGAACCACATCAACAAACGACAACTACTGAACATCAGATTCCTGACTTAGGACAAATGCAAACAAATGCAGCGGGTTTAAACGTTTGAATGGTACCAAACCTTCACCCTTTTTCTAAAACAATAGTGTAACATCACAACATAGAAAGACACACTATAAAATACCTTTTTCTTTAGTTGAACAATGCATTAGCAAAGATTAAAATATATTGAATTGATATGTTTCAAACTTAAAACAAACGAATGAGAATCGAGATGGAAGACAGTGACTTGTTAAGGAGACGTTAACACTGCGGCAATCTAGCATCAGTTAATATGATTTAATCTTGATTTATATGTAACAATTTCAAAATACATGGACCTGAAAATATGCAACTTGCAAACTACACAACGGTATATAAGAGAAGAATTTTCATCTGCATACGAAACCATTTAGCTGTTTGTCGACCTTTGTCTGAGATCTGACTGTTGAGGCCCAAATTTTGACACTAATGTCTCCTCAACGTCTTTGTGTAAAAATTGGTCATTCAGTAATATAGAGACAACTGTGATTCCCCTTTTAAACGAGTAGGAGTAATAAGTATCTAAGTCAGTTTGATTATGGGAGCTTTTTTCTTTGTTTTCATCTTAATGCTTATTTAACATTAAACGTATAATATAAATTACACGTACAGTTTTATTTTTTAATGTTGTATACCAAAGTGCTTTCAACAAAACAAAAATTTATAACAGACACATTTAGCCGTTGAATGCTTGTAAGGAAACTGAACATTTATTTTTTCATTAGATGTAAACTTTCTAATGCAACAATTTACATTATCCATACGAATACGGATGATTCTTTCCAAAGTGACACTGAATCTGCTTCAAACATTTCCTTTAAGAGGGACGAAAGATACCAGAGGGACAGTCAAACTCATAGATTGAAAATAAACTGACAACGCCATGGCTAAAAAATAAAACCACAAACAGAAAAATAATAGTACACAAGACACAACATAGAAAACTAAAGACTAAGCAACACGAACCCCACCAAAAACCGGGGGTGATCTCAGGTGCTCCGGAAGGGTAAGCAGATCCTGTTCCACATGTGGCACCCGTCGTGTTACTTATGTTATTACAAATCCGGTAAATAGTCTAATTCGGTAGGTGACAATCGTGAAAAGGGAAGGGTATTGTAGTTACGACATAAGGAACATATCCGATATCCTCTGTGAAACGGTTATTCCATAACGGTTAACCAACTCGTGAAAGCGTCCGTAAAATTTACGAAGGGATGATAGCAACTTCACCATTTAGAACTCTTGGTTTAATAGCTTCCTTGTGAGCAGCAACCCTCTATCAAGGAAATCATGTAAAGATGTAGTGTTTAACTCTATTTGTATTAAATTTAGTCCCTCAATTGGTTAGTGTCAGCAACAATACAATCAAAACCAATTACATGTTTTAATCAGTATTACTCTAATTTGACGATTACTCGGATGTAATTAATAATGTTAAGCTTCTATCATAAAGTTTCCTGATTTTTTTTATAGGAATTTGATTAATAGAAATTGAACTGCTGCACACTGTTAGCTTGGTATTGTGTTAAAGTTCATATCTGTGTTTTGATTAAACATCTATTTGAATTTCAGTATCGACAAACTTTGTGTACATTAATATTGAAACTGAAACGACACGGAGATATATTATTTTGACATTTTGTATCGCAACAACTTCCATCTGTGAGAATTAAAAAGACTTGCCAGAAATCAATACAACTGAGTTTTGACAGGACAAATTCACCAATCACAATAACAATCGTAGGAATTAATCTATTTTATAAAATATAAGATTCTGCAGTAAATTTGAATTCTGCTGTTTTTACTTCATTATAATTACTTTTGAAAGCATTGTATGCAATAAATGATTATTAATCCACTATAATAAATGCTTACTTTATTATTAAATATGTCCTCAATAGGAAATGTAATGGCATCAGCTAAAACCTCACCGTTTTGTCGTCTAACATAGTAAATCAGTAACTTTGCTTGAGGAATCATTGCATATGTGATACTTAGATTCTGGTCTTGCTGTTTTCTATTTCTCATTCTAAATCGTCCTTGTGTTATAAGTGATCCTTTTGAAAAAACCTATGAGTGATATGGGGATTTTTTAATTTGCATAAAAGATATTGATATAAGTTGTCACGAAGAATAAACGAATATTAACATTTTATGTGATCTCCCTTTTTTTTTGTATCATGATGAATAGCATATCTGGTAAACAATATGTGTGGTAAAAAAAACGCACGCACAAACGAAAGTTGAGTATTGATGTCTGGTAACCTGGAGAATGTTCGCTGGGATTAAACTTTTAACAATAACCCCAAAAGTGTTATTTCTTTTAGGGCGTGCACGAATATGTTTGTCTCTCTATCGGAAAATGATTATATTGTATATTCCATTTTCTTAGAGAATCCCCTGGTATTAAATTGAAATCTCGTAACTTTCATAATTAAATAGCTATAAAGACATGAGGTTGCCTTTTTTATTTAGGTAAAATACCTACCCCTTGTAATCATTTAAAAAGCCAATTATATGTCCTAGTATTGCAGATTTCACGGAGGTGTAGAAACTACTTGTTATAATATGCGTATGCGTATAATTTATCACTCTGAAGTTTATCAGTATTTCGTTTGGTTCAACATAAGGATAAAACCGAGTATACCCTTTATAAAAAACATCTAAAAAATAATTATGATTTGACAGAATTTTAGTAGTTGACGCATGCCCATCTCTCTATTTTATTATTTCTGATAATTATTTTTAAGCGTTCGCAAAGTGACAAGAACAATAACATACTTTGTAATTGCAGAAACGAATCATTTCTGTAACTTTTATAACCAATGCTAATCTTTGACCAGGCTAAACATAAATAGAAAACAAATATTCTTATTACAAATAAATACAATGTGATTGATACTGAGATAACATTTTTTCCATTTTCCTACTTTATTTTAATTTTTTTGATTCGAGCGTCACTGATGAGTCTTTTGTAGACGAAACGCGCGTCTGGCGCAAGTACAAAATTTCAATCCTGGTATCTATGATGAATTTATTTAATTTTGCCGACTTGTTTCTTTATTATTATGAGGCTGACTTCATACTGGAACTTCTTAGGAAGAAAGATAAGAAGTTAGCAATATCCTTTAACTCTACGTTCCGCTATATAGATGATGTTCTCTCACTAAATAATACAAAATTTGGTGACTATGTTGAACGAATCTATCCCATCGAACTAGAGATAAAGGATACTACAGATACAGTTAAGTCTGCCTCATATCTTGACTTACATCTAGAGATTGAAAATGAGGGTCGGTTGACGACAAAAAAAGATGATTTCAGCTTCCCAATTGTGGACCTTCCATTTCTATGTAGCAACATTCCAGCAGCGCCTGCATACGGAGTATATATCTCCCAATTGATACGATATTCCCGGGCTTGTGTTTCCTATCATGATTTCCTTGATAGAGGATTGCTGCTCAAAAGGAAGCTATTAAGCCAAGAGTTCCAAATGGTGAAGTTGAAATCATCCCTTCGTAAATTTTACGGACGCCATCACGAATTGGTTGACCGTTATGGAATAACCGTTTCACAGATGATATCGGATATGTTCCTTATGTCGTAACTACAATACCCTTCCTTTTTCACGAATGTGACTTACCGAATTAGACTATTTGCCGGATTTGTAATAACATAAGCAACACGACGGGTGCCACATGTGGAGCAGGATCTGCTTTCCCTTCCGGAGCACCTGAGATCACCCCCAGTTTTTGGTGGGGTTCGTATTGCTTAGTCTTTAGTTTTCTATGTTGTGTCATCTGTACTATTATTTGTCTGTTTGTCTTTTTATCTTTGGCCATGGCATTGTCAGTTTGTTTTCGATCTATAAGTTTGACTGTCCCTCTGGTATCTTTCGTCCCCCTTTTATTTAATATATAAGATTTCTTGTGCTGAATTGTGTTTTAAGGCTCATTTCAATATTCAGGGCTGACTTGGCTATAGATAATGCTTGCTCTTTTTGAACTATACCTGAGCTTTTCTGTTATTTTTAACTTCCACTTGTATGTAGTTTCTGCTTGGGGATTCTGCTCGGGACAAAAATTTGGATACTCTCGAATTGCGATAAAAAGCCTGTAGGTAAAAATGAAAATAGTATTACATGTATAGTAGTACATGAACACCTAATATTTCAACTTAGATTATGAAAAAAAAATATTCTTTATACTTGAGGTCGATGATTGTATATGACCAAATTCTTTTTTTTTTTTTTTTGTACTTTACTGGTAAATGGACTGAATTTGTTTTAACAGTCAACAAGTAGATACAAGTCTAGGGTTAATGTTTTCAAATCAATTACTTTGTCAAACTTTCATACCATTTTATGAAATTTTGGCAGGAGTTTGTTTATGATAATGAGATACTGTCTGGAAGTAAAATTTTAAAAATATGTTTTGTTTTTTCTTTCCGTATTTTATTGATAAATAGACATAGTTTTTTTTTCACAGTTACAAAATTTTCAAAATATATTTATTTTAGATACAGTATTTTACTTCTTGGACCGAAGCTAATCTTCAAAATCAATAGATAGCATCCAAAATAAAATGTTTGATTTTTTATTAAATTCTGTATTTTACTGATAAATGAATTCACTTTTTACAGTCAACATTACAATTTTATACTGACAGCAGTAATAGCAGGTTAGACATAAAGTTCTGCGTAACCCCTTACGAATTTTCTATAACTAGACTAAGTATGTTGGTGATTATTTGATCAAAAAATATCATCGTTCATTTTTATATTTTTTTAGATACCTCTATGCTACCAGACTGTGCTGCTTTAGGGAATCTAGCTGAAAGATTAATTATTCCTGATTTAGGGATCTGTTCCAAACGTGTCCACAAAACCTTTGTGTCTCTGTTGACTGGTTGTGGAAATGGCCGAAAAGGCATAATCTGATCACCATCAGGTGGCCCAATTTGTGGTTTCTTTTCACCAGGCACTGTATACGTTACCGTAATGTTTACAAAGCCCAATGGTGGGTTTAAAGGACTATCATCTCGCTGTGTAGCTCTCAACTAAAATGTACCATTGATAGACAAAAATGTATATATGACTGCTTAAACATTTAAAGGTAAAATGGTTATACTTTTCAATGAAAACACCCTGTATTGGAATTGACTACCCCTCAAATAACAATGACAAGTAAGGATATGCAGAATGATTGTCAATTTGACAACTCTCCACCAGTGACCAAATTGTGTGGATGTAAATATCTACAGGCCAGTTACAAGTCAATTTATATCATTAAATATTAACGTATTGAGTGAATAATGTTTTTAAAATTTATTCCTTGTATCATCAAGCCTTTATGGCAATCCTTTAAGAACACTATCAACTTTGAAATGAGAAGACTACTGTGCAAATCTATATTGGTAACAAAAAAGCTGAAACAAATTTGCATAACTCATTTTTTTTCGTGCCGTCAATATTCTAATGGTTATACCTTACATTCCTTGATTATAATTATAACATATCAGCTCCATCTCTGTCAATCAAAGTCTTGAAAAAAAGTGATACTGACGATACCAAAGGGATAGTCAAACTCAAAAGTCGAAAACAAATGGACATAATAAAAAAATAAAAACCAAAAGACAAACAACAGTCTACAAAACACAACACAGAAAACTCAACAAGAACCTGACCAAAAACAAGGGGTTATCTTAGTTGTTTCAGAAGAGATAGTAGATCCTGCTGAACATGTGTCATCTATCGTTTTGCTCATGTAAGTACAAACCGTTAGTTAACTTTTGAGGTATGTATTATTCCTTACATATTTTCTTTTGTTTTTATCGTTTCGTTCATATTATTTGCGTTATAAAACGTTTGGTTTTTAACAAGTTACTTCATAGGCATGAACGCACATGCAGTTATACGTCAATGCGGCTGCAAATCGGAAAACAAAATAGTCGATATATTTAGGTCAACGATTGTCGAGTGCCTATATTATCAATAGGTCAAACTTCTTTTTAATACTCAAACTGTTCTCGAATGCAGTTGTTATTGTATGTGCTTATTAGTTCTTCCATCACTGATGAGCATGATTTATTACTTTTTAAAGTGTTTTCCACTTAATACGTTTGCTTGATTAGATATTAAAATATTCCAATTCCCTAAGACAACGGTATTTTCTAAAGTCTTTTGCTTTCCGACCTTTCTTTAACCGATTCTTATCAAATGTTATGTACTATAATTCTATATGTCGCCTGGTCATTATTGTATGTTAGATGAACATTATGTGAACCGTTAATAGCGACATGTGGTGAAGCATGTTAATACTGTTACTAAATTTATCTAAATTTTGACGACAGTAGTTTAAATCTCGCAAGTGGATTAGGAAGAGACAAATCAAGGTCGAAAACAAAACATCGGGAATCGCTACAACTCTACATGGAGCACGACAGGGTGCTTCGACTCTACACAGAGCGCGATAGGGTGCTACGACTCTAAACGGAGCGCGACAGGGTGCTACGACTCTACACGGAGCGCGACAGGGTGCTACGACTCTACATGGAGCGAGACAGGGTGCTACGACTCTCCACGGAGCGCGACAGGGTGCTACGACTCTACACGGAGCGCGACAGGGTGCTTCGACTCTACATGGAGCGCGACAGGGTGCTACGACTCTACATGGAGCGCGACAGGGTGCTTCGACATGGTAAGCGTTACCTGCTATGTATGCATCACACGCAATACAAAACCTGACCGAGATAAAATGTCACAAATACGAAAAGGAGACCTTCGATAAAGTAACATACCAGTCAACTTACTGGTATCTAATAATCTTAGACCGTGAAAACATGCCACTAGTGAGTTGAGACACCGACACATTGTATCAGTCAAAAGTAAAATCACAAAAATACTAAACTCCGAGGAAAATTCAAAAAGGAAAGTCCCTAATCAAATGGCAAAATCAAAAGTTCAAACACATCAAACGAAGGGATAACAACTGTCATATTCCTGACTTGGTACAGGCATTTTCTCATGTACAATCAATTGTTGATGGTGACGGTTAATCATGTACTCACTATTATTGTATAGTCCAATCCAGGTTTGAATACGCTTGGCATACTTGAGGAAAACGTAAGTGTTTCTGGTGTGTCATAAATTATAACATTTCCCGTATCATTCGCTGAGATGCCTGTAATTGCTTCTGTTACTTTAGCTATAACCTCTATGTAAGTTCCTAGTTTTGGTACAATTTCACTCATCAAAACTCGAATTGTAGCTTTTCCATTTATCTATATTATATAATACATAATTAAAGTCAACATGAAAATATCTACGATGTATCATCTTCTAAAAAATAAAATGTTGTCCATTAGCATCAATATAGCATGGGTATCTTAATGACTGAAAGGCATGATCTAGTAAAAGTAATTCTAAAATCGCTGTTTATGCAAAGCAATATAAAAATTGTGCAAATCAGCTATGCTTGTTATTCAATCAAATTATAATGTTTAAGTATCGTATTAAATTTTTGGTACTATACTTTAAAAATTACAACAACAAAAATACCGAACTCCAAGGAAAATTCAAAACGGAAAGTCCCTTATCAAATGGCAAAATCAAACAGCTCAAACACATCAAACGAATGGAAAACAACTGTCATATTCCTGACTTGGCACAGGCATTTTCTTAGGAAGAAAATGGTAGATTAAACCTGGTTTTATAGGTAGCTAAACCTCTCACTTGTATGACATTCGGTAAATGCAACAGGTGCTTTACGATATTTTGATCGGGACTATATTTCTTTTTATTGGTGCAATATTACTGTAGTAGAAAACAGACGTTTTGGTATAAGTAATAACATCAAAATTAAGTTTTGTTAAGGGAACCTTTCAAACTAATGGTGATTTTAAAACTTAACCATTAAAACATACTAGTTATTTTTTATTGATTGCAGGGCTTGTTACTCGTGCTGTGGGGATGCTGTAGAATATGTTCCCGTGCTTGTAGTGTATACCATTATATTTTACAGTTATGGGTTTTTTGCTTATGAGAGAGCTGTCAACTAATAGTTTTTATTATTACATACAAACTTTTTCACATAAGTTATATGCCATCTTTATACCAAGAATCATAACACCTCTCAAGTGATTTAATTGCATTTACTATTCAGTAGGCAATGGTATTAGTTCCTTTGATAAACCTTTTGACAAAATGTTTGCCATACACTTTTGTATCATTTGTATAGACTATAGTTGCAACTTCCAAAACAGCTTTCATATTTGAACTTTACTGCATATGAATACGAAAATTGTCCACAAAATGCATTTTAGGAACATAATGATGACCCAACATAAATTGTCCTTACATTGTGTAGGAACATATGTATAACAATAAAATGTCTGGAAGTAAAAATATTTTAATAATTCTATCATATGTTCTCAGATATACCTTGAATTTCTTTACAATCTGATCTTCAGTATTTCTTGTCCATCGACGTTTAATAGTCAATTCTGCTTCACCTTGTACTGGCTTTCCAAAAGTGTACCTGAAGATCATTGATACGAGTCAGAGTTACTGCTATATTTCATGTAATTTTATACAGTTTAGGAGAAGTTTTGGCAATTAATTTGATAATTTTTACAAGACCTGGTTTTCTACCAGGTCTTGTAAACATTATCAAATCAATGGTAAAACGGATGTAACAAAAAACTAAAATGTGAAACATACATGTTTGAAATGATTTCTGTTCGTACAGCATATTTGCCTGGAATGTTCTTTAACAGATTGGATCATGACTATATGGATAAGTTTGGAAAGCAAATGGTGCTGACATATGTTGAATTGCATAATTAGAACATCCTTGTTGTTTTTAGAAATTCAAAAGTGTTAATAAACACGCTCTTACTTTATTTTATAATTACCGTCAACGATAAATTAGATCATCTTGAGACCTATTATGTATTTTCAGCATGAAGAGACATAAAATTGCGACATTTCCATTGGCGTTTTTTAAGGTCAATAATAACTTTCCAATGTCACATTTCCCCAAGTGACAGTTGTTTTCCATTGGTTCCGTTGGTTTATCAAGTCTAACGTTTGATTTTGTCAGTTATATGGACGTCCTCGTTTTGAATTTACCTTGAAGTTAGGTTTTTCGTTAAAACTTTTTTTCAAATATTTAACCTGACTATATTATTTTGGTGAAACTGAATCCATTCTGAAGCGGACAAATACCTGGAAAACTTCTGATATTAGTAAAAATCTGGTTTCCTGACATAACAATCACTTTTGGAATAAAGTGTACAAAAATATCGAGCTCCAGGCAAAAAGGGAAAGTCCATAAAAACTGATAAAATCAAGACCTATCAATCAACGGACCAAGTGAAAAACAACCGAGATTTGATGCAATGATGTGTCTTTATCATCTATTACTTGATGATTAATTAGAACATGTCTTTCTATAATAAAAGAAGAATGTGTCTATAGACACGAATGTCCCCATTCAAGCTTTACAATCTACCAATCAAATTCAAACTCTGTCTGCGTGTTGAGGTTCTTAGCATTGTGTATGAGTTTCATAAAATTTGGATGGGGAAAACTTAAGTTAGAGTGCGGAAACGAAACAATTTGAAATTTTTCAAGTTATAAAGGAGCATAGCTCTAGAACGGTAAGTGATTCACTGCACAAATTCGAGCTTTGTGTGCAAGTTTTGGTTCTTATCATTGTGTATGAGTTCATAAAATTTGCATGAGTCTAACTTATGTTAGAGTGCGGAAACGAAATTTGGACGGACAAGGGTAACACTTACTGCCCCCGATGCCTACAGCTGGTGCACAAAAATATGTCAGAAACATGGCAGTTGTTTACCATTCGTTTCATGTGTTTGAGCTTTTTATTTTGCCATTTGATAAGGGACTTTCCGTTTTTAATTTTCCTTGGAGTTCGGTATTTTTGTTATTTTACTTTTAAAAAAACAAAGTGCACTATAAAGATTTCTTCTGAGTTTCGGATATGAAATTTCGAATCAGGTATTTCACTTGAGATATTAAATTTCGAGTATTGAGTGTGAAATCGTCCATATTTTTCTCATCTTTGACAGTTATTACATATTTGGAATGATCTCTATCACAAGAGTACATACTATTTAATACTCAGCTCGTGCTGCATACTTACAGTGCATTGATAGTAACTTTGAAAAATCTGTCTGTTTTCAGTTCAAATGAAGGCAATACAACGTTCACTTCAAATTTAGGTAGAACTACGTATAAAAACATAAGAAATCAGTTGTATTTAAATTTGTAATTTTAAAACAGGAATGCATGTTAAAAAGAAGTTTGAATATAACTGCTGACAATCAGCTTAACGAATCGATATCAATTTGCATATTCATCGTCAAATTGTCATATAAGTTACCTATCAGTTATTAAACTAGTTATCCATCTACCAATGTATAAGGAAAAGATAATTAACTGATGTCTATTGAATGTACGGACACAGCACTGAGTATTAGTTGGATACAATAATTATTGTATTGTCATAATGACATTATTCAGGAAACTTTACGGACATTGAGAGAGAGAGAGAGAGAGAGAGAGAGAGAGAGAGAGAGAGAGAGAGAGAGAGAGAGAGAGGGGGGGGGGGGTAATTAAATACATTTTTAAAACACATCTGATTATTAATACAAGTTAATATCAAATGTAAGATTGATAGTGTTTTTTATAATGTCAATGACGAAATTCCCATATAGGCTTGACCTGGTATACATTTTTGTTTGTTTAAGTTTTATCAGTGGGAAATGAGGTCTTACAAACACTTAACAAATACTCACCAACCCGTTCAACATCAAAACCTTTATAGTTCTTTTCTCTCTAAAGCAAATACACAGTAAGTAACATTACAAAACTGACCAAAATAAGTGAAACCTGCTTCATATATATATTTTGACTTTATATTTGTATAACAAATTTTTAGGTTCTGACACTAGGCGCAATTTTTATATTACTTGATATCGACTTGTAGCTAAATGACATTTACAAAATAAGCTCAGTATTTATACTATTTTTTAAGTTTCCATGAGGCATTTATAAAAGAGGGGCGGAAGATATCAGAGGGACACAAAATACAACATAGAAAACTAAAGACTAAGCAACACGAACCCCACCAAAAACTGGGGGTGATCTCAGGTGCTCCGGAAGGGTAAGCAATAAGTAATGGATCTGTTGCTCTCTTGCATTAGCTCAATATCATCAGCTCAGTATCATCAGCTCAGTAGCCATTACTCTTGTACTGACGTGATCTATAGCATTGTTTTTTCTATAATTGTTCATTTAATTGTGAAATATAAAAAAACTAAGGTTTCAGCTCCCTCAGGCAAAGTGGACCTTCAGGTCCCTTTAAGTCATATAGTTTTTTCAACTTTTTTCGTTTCTAATGCATTCTTTGCTTTCAGATATTTAACTTTGAAATTAAGAAAAGTGCTTTGGATGAATCAAATTTATAACGTGATATTTTTAGAGCACTGGGTTAATACTTCTGCTGCTTGACTATCAGTCACCTATGGTATCATTAGTTTAGTAGTCAGTACTGACATCATCTATAACAAACCTTTCTAAATTTTTCGTTTATAAATTTTAAATTTAACTCCCTCAGGCAAAGCTGAATTTTGTTTTGTTTTTTTATGGGGGAAGGAATTTGGGACGAGGTCATTTGTGGTCATATAGCTCTTCAACTGTTCCGGTTCTTAAACATCCTTGGCTGTTAAATATTCGGCTTTGATCGTTCCTGATGAAGCTAAATCCAGAAAAGCGCGTCAGGCGCATGAAATTTATAACGTGTTGTTTTCATTTTTAACAATGAACTTGTATGGCCGTTAAATATTTCAACCATAATATTAACTTATGGTTCGGATAAACAAATATTTGACATAAAAGTTTTTCTGTACAAACACATTGATGGCCTCCGCTTGATAATTTTTAACTTTTAATCATCTTTCCAACGTTAAATTTGTAATTGATTTATCCTTACAACTGTTTGATTCGAACGGCACTGATGAGTCTTGAGTAGGCGAAAGCAGCGCGTGGTGTATTTCAGTTTTAAGCCTGAAATCTTTTTCAATTGAAGACTTCCTTCCGTGCAGATTTTTTCATGTGTTTCGAATGTTATTTTCTAGTAGTTATAAGTCTGGGTATATAATTACTAATCGACATGAGTTTGGAATGAAAAATACTACTTTGACATAATTTTGATAACTTATTTATTCATTGGACATAAACGATGCAAAGGGTGATTTATATTCATAAGGCGAAAACAAATTGATAATGCCATGGAAAAAAACAAACCAAAAGACAAACATTATACAAAACATAAAATAGAAAAACTAAAAGACTGAGCACCACAAGCCCTACCAAAAACTGGGTATTATCTAAGGTGCTCCTGATCCACATGTGGCACCCGTCGTGTTGTTAGTGTCAGTACAAACTCAGTGATAAGTCTAAATCGGTTAGTCATGTTCGAGGAAAAGAGAGCGGAATTATGGTTACGACAATTGAAACATATCCGTCTTCATCTATGAAACAGATTTTCAATAACGGTCAACCTACTCGTAATGACGTCCGTTTTTGTTGTGTTTTGTAGACTTTTGTTTGAATTTTGATCCTTTAAAGTTTTTAGCCATGGCGTTGTAATTGTATCTTTGAAAGATGGAAAAATAATTTTTCTTTTACATGAGTTTGGTATGACAATTACTTCGGAACACTAGTTTGAAATGACGATTTTTAATGGACCTGAATTCGGTTTTACCATTATTACTGGACACCAGTTGTAAGTGACCATTACTCTTTTTCATCAATTTAGAGTGAAGATTACAAATAGATAAAAACATACGTTAGGAAAGACAATTTAAAATGGGTTTTAGTTTGAAATGACAATTATTTCTACTGGACATATGTTTGCAATGCTAATTTCTACTTGACACAAATTTGGTGTGAAAGTTATTATTGGAAACAAGTTTTGAAATGCATTGACTGCTGGACGGGAGTTTTTTATTACGATCTATACTGAAATTGAATTTTGAATGACGATGTCTACTGAATATGACAAATACTTCTAGACCAGTACTTGGACTCGTGCTTTCTAATAGAAAAGTGTAACTTATCAATCCAAGTTTTAAGTAACGATTTTTACTAGATATAATTTTTGAGTGACGATTTCTAGTTCAGATATTGTTTTGAAGTGAAATTTGATAAGATTGGATTATTTCTTTTGGATTGTATACTATTCTTTGTCTTTAAGTCGTTTTACGCTTTTTTGTTATGGCTTTGTTAGTTTATCATCCACTTATGAGTTGAATATACCCTCACTTTTTATACTTGCCATTTTTTTTTTATTTTTGGAAAATGTGTTTTGAGATTGTGACACAGTGATGACTGCTGTATTTTAACAATGTTACCTATTATGTCTGTTTTGTTCATGCATCGTTGTAAATATAATGGAATTTGATGCGACTGTCATACGAGTGAGAGGTTTAGCGCTATAAAACCAGGTCCAATCCACCATTTTCTACATTTGAAAATGCCTGTACCAAGTCAGGAATATGACAGTTGTTATCCATTCGTTTGATGTGTTTTATCATTTGATTTTGCCATTTGATTAGGGACTTTCCTTTTGAATTTTCCTCGGAATTCAGTATTTTTGTGATTCTACTTTTTAAATACTCACTCTTAAACATATATATATTTGTCTATCTACCATTTGACAGAAACATACATATTTTCTGCAGTTATTTCTTACTTTTTCCCTTTAAGCAATAATTTGATTAGGTCAAAAACTGTTTAGACCCCTGCCAGTGTACCATACATTTTCTAACTTTAGATAATTTGATAATAACTTCCCCTGTCATTCATCCACGTTACTCAAATATCAACCTTTTGAGTTAAAATTCCGAACCAAAAACAATTTTGATAAAATAGAAGTATATTTGTTTTTTCTTGTTTATATTTCTGTTATTCTTAAAGTCATGATAATATAGATTCTCATGAATGATATCTGAATCTAAATTGCCTTAAAATTTACGATAAAAGAGATGATTTTTCATTTCCTATTGTTAATTATCCATTTGTAGATGGTGACGTTCCCTTGTCACCATCTTATGGTGTTCATATAACTCAACTGTGTTCGAATCACTCGTGTATGTAACAATGTATTTGATTTTAACGAAATAAATCTCTGTATTACTGAAGAATTATTACACCAAGGTTTTCGATATCACAAACTAGTCAATACATTTACTAAATGTTATCATCGGTACAAAGGACATCATTCGTAAATATAAATCAGCATGCAGACATCTTATACGTTCGGGTATTTCACATCCAATCTTTTATGGTAATATTCTATACAAAGCACAAAAATGTCGTCATTCACCTCAAAAGCTAACCAAACCTTTAAACAGACTTATTCAGAAGGGATATAGTTACGATACTGTTGTAAGGTCATTAAATATGGCATATTTTGGAATTAATATTGATTCACTCATAGTGTCTTTGCATTGGAAATAAACACATTTATTCTAAAACCAGTTGGTGGCATGATACGGGTTATGTTCTTCTCATATATTTTATGATGGTATGATATTAAACCCCTAACAGGAGGGATTGTGTTTTATTTTCATATGATGAAGACATAATCTTTCAATCGGTTTAATTGAGGTCTGGAGCTGGCATGTCAGTAATTGCTAGTAGTCCTTTGTTAATTTATGTATCATTGTCATTTTGCTTAGTTACTTTTGTTACCTATTCTGACATCGGACTCGGACTTCTTTTTAACTGAGTTTTACTGTGCATATTGCTGTGTGTTTGTTTATTCTACATTGGCTAGAGATATAGGGGAGGCATTTTTGCGCCTGTCCCAAGTGAGGAGCCTTTAGCCTTTGTTAGTCTTGTATGTTTTTTTTTAATTTTAGTTTTATTATATGTTTCGGAGTTGAGTGTGACGTCCATTTTCACTGAACTAGTACACATTTTTTTTAGTGGCCAGTTGAAGCCCGCCTTCGGGTGCGGAATTTTCTCGCTGTAAGACCCTTTGGTGGCCTTGGGCTGTTTTCTGCTCTTTGGTCGGGTTGTTGTCTTTTTGACACATTCACCATTTCCATTCTCAATTTTATTAAACAAAAGTCTGATTTATTTTTGAGATTTGATAATTGCAAGATCTTATAAAAGCAACTGACCTTTTGCTCCACTCTGATTGTCCAGCCTCCCAGATTTGTCAAGGTCGATAACTGGAATGTCCCGGCAAATACACCAAACGCTGGGCGAACATTCAGAAATTGTTTTACTCTATTATTTTTGGGATCCTGAAATAAACACTTGAACTGATATTACGCTTAATGGTCTTAATTATAAGATAATGTAGGTTAAGAATGTTTGACTATCCATTGAATGATGAAAAAATTATCCTCAGTAGTTTAAATGCTCGTCAATCAGATTGAAACTGATTATATATTTCAACGTGTTGTTTTCAATATTACAGAACTGGGTCAATACCTCTGCTGATAGACTATCAGTCCCCGAGGGTATCATCAGCTTAGTAGTCAGTACTTTCGTACTGATCTGATTTATAACAAACCTTTCTAAAATTCCACGTCAGTAGATTTTGAAATCATAAAGAAACGAATATTTCAACTCCCTCAGGCAAAGTTGAACTTAGATGGATTAGGTTATTTTGTTATGTCCTTTTTAGTCATATAGCTCTTCAAACTGTGTGGGTATACATCCTTGGCTTTCAAATGTTCGGATTTGAGCTTTCCTAATGACGGTTAATCCTGAAAAGCGCTCCTGACGTGTTGTTTTCATTTTGTTTTCTCAAATATTTCTAAAATGATTGGTTAAATTGGACCTAATCTGAGTATTGTCTATTGATTTTGTTTTAAATAAGAATCACAAGTGTTTTATTTCAGCAAATTTGTTATTTGAGACTACTGTTTTTTAATGTAAATAGACGGACCAATATTTACTGTTTATCTCTCCTTTGTTCTTACCTGTCAATGGATACCACTTGCTGCAGATACATCAATACCTAACGACATTTTTACCACGTCCTAGATTGTGGTTTACCATCTACGTCGTCTGTCTGCTAAGTACCAAACGTGACCTAATCCCGAATATGACTGTTTTGCCGAGTGTGAATTTGCATTGCTATGCGACGTGTCTCGGTATTTATACATCCAACATTCATGTATTTAGTTATGACGTTTCTTTAAAAGTACTGTTGGATATTATGTTATGTTTTATCGTTTATGGTAAATTTCACATATGTCTTATTTGTCAGTATAGTCGAGTTAATTTCCATTTTCCATGGATAGAGTATTGTGTTAGTCCAAATAGTTATGACGTCGTCACAGCATTAATTTAAAAAAGCCTTTCAAGCCCATCATAATCATGATAATTATTTGGACTAGTTTTGTGAAAATAATTTTTTCATTTTTAGATCTCGTTCCATATAATTGTATAAATTTCAAGATTATATATACGTCACAAAAATACGTCACTTTTTTTGGCGTTGATCCATTCATGTGACATACAGTTTGTGGTGTCCTGTGCTGTCCTTAATGCGAGATGTCCGTTGTTATTCTGCGGTTTACATGTTATAATGTACTATTATATTATTTATTCATTCATTTCTCTGTGCTGAGTGTTCTTGCGTTTGTTTGTACTGTATTCCTGTCACGAAGTGTTGTCATTTTAGCGATATTTTTTAACATTGCCATATGAGCGGGAGGTTTGGCTAGCTATAAAACCAGGTTCAACCCACCATTTATTCTTAAAATGTTCTATACCAAGTCAGGAATATGGCAGTTGTTATCAAATAGTCCGTTTCTATGTATGTTGGCGTTTGTTTTGTTGCAGTTCCGTGTTTCTATTGTTCCGTTGATTTCCTCTTATAGTTGATGTGTTTCTCTCGGTTTTGGTTTGTAACCCGGATTTGTTTTCTCTTAATCGATTTATGACTTTTGAACAGCGGTATACTACTGTTTCCTTTATATATAAAGTGATATTTTAGTTAACTATCACAGGATCAAAACCACTGCTGGTGGACTCTTAATCAACGAGGGTATCCACTGCTCCGTAGTCAGTGCTTCGGTACTAACATGATTTATAACACACTTTTTTTAGTTGATTTTTTTTAACTAATGTTCCAATTCCCTCAGATAAAATTGACCGTAGCTGAACTTTACTTTTCTTTGTATGTCCTTTTAAGTCAAAATGCTCAATGGGGTTTTATGTATTTACAGATACTTAAATTTTATATTTTAGGGTTTGAGTGTTCCTAGAGAAGGCAAATCCAGCAAAAACGATTAGCACGCACGAAATTTTTTAAATATTTTTTATAAAATTTTCTTGTACTTTGTCGATACTACTACATTTAAACTGTGAGTATCCGATGGTATCATTAGC
This sequence comes from Mytilus californianus, assembly GCF_021869535.1. Lineage (NCBI taxonomy): Eukaryota > Metazoa > Mollusca > Bivalvia > Mytilida > Mytilidae > Mytilus > Mytilus californianus. The sequence goes on along the minus strand of NW_026262690.1, from coordinate 1,353,950 downwards.
TTAATAGTTAGTGCTTCGGTACTGACGACATGATTTATAATATAATTTTCTTAAACTCCCCATTGATGAATTTAGAAATTATTCAAAATACTGATTCTAACTCCTTCATACCAAGATGACCGTGGCTATTCTTATCAGATCCACATTTGTTATGTAGGTTCTCATTGTATTAGGTATTTATACATCCTTGACTTTCATGTCCTCTTTTGTCATATAGCTCCCCATGGTGTCAGGTATTAGTACATCTTTGACTTTCATATATTGGGGTTTTGTCTATCCTGATTTTAATTCAAATCAAGAAAAGCACTTCGGTCGCACAAAATTAATGATATGTTCTTTTCGTTCTTCAAGAATTTGACTCAAACTTGAACATTACAAATTATATCGACTTCATTTAATTTTTTTCTTAAAAATGTCTGCACTTTTTGTATTAAGTCAGTAATGTTTTTATCTAGTCGTTTCGTCAAATCTCCCGTTATCAATAATGTTTTTCTATTCTGTTTTTCGGTTTCCAATAAACGACTCTTTTTTTATTAATTTCAGCTGTAAATTTTGCTAATCAAGTTGAATACATCCTATACAAAAAGTTATCTTAACGAAAAATACACGAATGAACTGACCTGTATATAAATTGTCAAAGGATCTCTGAGAACTTTTAATCTTGAATTAGTACCAACCACTCTAAACTGAACTGTTGAAGAATAAATACAGTTGATGCATTTTATAGAATTTAACGATTTCAGTTGTCAGTTTAAAACATGTTACAATAAACTAACCTAGTCATCAATGCTTCTCAAAAACAACTAAAAAGATTTCATATATTTGCCGTCAAACGGATATTAAAATGCTGATTTTTTGCCAATTTCCTTTAAAGCAACAAATTTTTAAAGTTGATTCCTAACATGACAGTTATGTAGAAACAATATGTCAATCTTTATCCATAGTAATTCAATATTTTCCGATACAGGTGTCAATTCACTGAGAGATCTGCAACGGATAGTTTGTACAAAGTGTTTTTGCTATAAGTTAACCAACCTTTCTGTTATTACTGGACTAATTCATGTTTTATATCGAACGAAATTCTGTCATTTACTTTTGATTGTTAAAAAAAATTATCCAAAAGTCCATGCCATAATATAGTTTAAAAATTCTGCAACACTTATGACAAAGTAAAAAACAATATAATTATACCATGCTTTTACTTTATACTCATTAGCTGCCCGTTCCATTGTTACTTATTACTGTTGTAACTACTTAAAGTAGAACGTCATATTTACCTAAATCTCCTGGTTTGTAAACGGCTTTGTCAGTTTGAATAAAAATGGATGACGCTTTGCTTGTGACTTGGATTCTTATAGCAGTTTTGTCAAATGTAAAATCACCGATAACGCTCACTCTCATCTTGTATTCATATCCTGCAGGGGTATTTCCTGGTACCTAAAAGGAATAACATACAGATATTTAAATTCAACATTTTAAAAACATATTGAATATAAAGAATATCAAATTTGTTTTATTTATTTTTCTTATAAAAACACTTTGCCGTATCTATGATGAGTTTATTGTTAGTTCTGTTTAAGCATTTATTGTCATTTGGGCCATATTTCTTTAATATCAATAACTAGACGGGTAGCATCGTACCAATGATAGTGAACACTATAGTAAAATCGTTTTAGAATCATTTTAATCGGGTACTTTCGAGAAGCTGTTATTGTAACTGAAAAAAAGATTTATGTCAGAGGTTTTTATTCATTATATGACCCATGTATATCTGCATTCTTTTTGGTGCACTTGCATATGTTACTAGGTTTTGTTTCATCAACCCTGTAAGTCTACGTCGTTTTGGGTCACTAGGATTTATTTTATCTCCTTTCTTTGCGTATATTGTTTTGTTCATTTGCATTCGTTTCATTATCACCATTGTAAGTCTACATTATTTTGATACACTTGAATGTGTTACGAGGTTTTATTTTATCACCGCTGTTTGTCTACATTGTTTTGTTACACTTGTATCTATAATGAGTTAATTGAATATGTGACTAGGTTTTACAATTGCACCCTATATCGCTCCTTAAAGTTCATTCTGTTTGTTACCTTTGTTTGTATCTTCTAATCGTCCCCCTTACTCCCGGGTTCCCGCCCCCCCCCCTGTCCATCCCCTCTCCTTAGAGTTAATGCCATTTTGTTTGTTACATTGGTTTGTATCTTCTCATCTCCCCCTTACTCCCGGGTTACCCCCCCCCCCCCCCTGGTCCATCCCCTCTCTTTGGAGTTAATGCCATTCTGTTTGTTACATTGGTTTGTATCTTCTCATCGTCCCCCTTATTCCTGGGTTCCCCCACCCATTGTCCATCCCCTGTCCTTGGAGTTAATGCCATTCTGTTTGTTACTTTGGTTTCTTTCTTCTTATCCTCCCCTTCCCGTCCGGTTGCCACCCCCTGTCTATCCCCTCTCCTTAGAATTAATGCCATTCTGTTTGTTACCTTGGTTTGTATCTTCTAATCGTCCCCCTTACTCCCGGGTTACCGCCTACTCCTGTCCTTCCCCTCTCCTTGGAGTAAATGCCATTCTGTTTGTTACCTGGTTTGTATCTTCTATCGTCCCCCTCAAAACCCCCACCCCACCCCCTCCGGTTCCTGCCCCCTGTACTTCCCCTTTCCTTGGAGTTAATGCCATTCTGTTGGTTAGCTTGGTTAGTATCTTCTAATCGTCCCTCTTATTCCTGGGTTCCCGCCCACCCCCTCACCATCCCCTCGCCTTGGAGTAAATGCCATTCTGTTAGTTACCTTGGTTTTTATCTGCTAATCGTCCCCCTTACTACCGGGTTCCCCCCTGTCCATCCTCTTTCCTTGGAGCTCATGCCATTTTGTTTGTTACCTTGATTTGTATCTTCTAATCGTCCTCCTTACTCCCGGGTTTCCGCTCCCGTCCATCCCCTCTCCTTGGAGATCATGCCATTCTGTTTGTTACCTTCGTTTTGTATCTTCTTATCGCCCCCCTCATTCCGGGTTTCCGCCCCCCCCCCCCCCCCCTCCTTTCCCTGACAATCCCCTCTCCTTGGAATTAATGCCATTCTGTTTGTTACCTTGGTTTGTATCTTCTTATCGTCCCACTTTCTCTCGGGTTCCCCCCTGTCGATCCCCTCTCCTTGAAATTAATGACATTCTGTTTGTTACCTTGGTTTGTAACTTCTAATAGTCCCCCTTACTCCCGGGTTCCCGCCCCCTCAACCCTGTCCATCCCCTCTCCTTTGAGTAAATGCCATTTTGTTTGTTACCCTGGTTTGTATTTCTAATCGTCCCCCTAACTCCCGGGTTCCCGCCCTCCTGTTCATTCCCTCTCCTTGGAGTTAATGCCATTCTGTGTGTTACCTTGGTTTGTATCTTCTAATCATCCCCGTTACTACCGGGTTTCCCCACCCTCGATCCCGCCCCCTATCCATCCCCTTTCATTCGAGTTAATGCCATTCTGTTTGTTACCTTGGTTTGTATCTTCTAATCGTCCCTCTTACTCCTGGCTTCCCGTACCCCCTGTCAATCCCCTCTCCTTAGAGTTTATGCCATTCTATTTGTTTCCTTGGTTTGCATCTTCTAATCGTCCCCCTTACTACCGGGTTTTTTGCCACCACCCCTCCCCCCCCCTCCCCGATCCTGCCCCACTATCCATCCCCTTTCCCTGGACTTCTTGCCATTCTGTTTGTTACCTTGGTTTGTATCTTCTAATCGTCCCCCTTACTCCCGGGTTCCCACCCTCCTGTCCATCCCCTCTCCTTGGAGTTAATGTCATTCTGTTTGTTACCTTGGTTTGTATCTTCTAATAGTCCCCCTTACTACCGGGATTTTCGCCCCCGTCTCCCCTGTCCATCCCCCCTCCATGGAGTTCATGCCATTTTGTTTGTTACCTTGGTTTGTATCTTCTAATCGTCCCCCTTACTCCCGGGTTCCCGAACACCCCTTGTCCATCCCCTCTCCTTGGAGTTCATGTCATTCTGTGTGTTACCTTGGTTTGTATCTTCTAATCGTCCCCATACTTCCGGGTTTCCGCCCCTTGTCTATCCTCTCTCCTTGGAGTTCATGCCATTCTGTTTGTATCCTTGGTTTTTATCTTCTGATCATCCCCCTTACTCTTGGGTTCCCGCACCTCCCCTGTCCATCCTCTCTCCTTGAAGTTCATGCCATTCTGTTTGTTACCTTGATTTGTATCTTTTAAACGATTCAAGAGGTTTGAACATAGGGAAACTACTGTCGCATTAATTTAGTTCATCACCTCTTTGTGTCTATATTATTTTGAAACATGCATGTGTAACTAAGTTTTATTTCATTACCCCTGTATGTCTACATTGTTTTGGTATACTTGTATGTTTAACTTATTTTAATTTTACCAATTTCTCCCTACATATCCTTCAATTCAAATACTTACTCTTATATTAACAACTCCATATCCCCCTTAAAGAAAAAGAAATAATACATTTAATTGTAGAGCGACAAGTACATTAATGTATGAAATATATAACTGGTAAAACTAGAATTGTCCTGTACAGTTACAATATTTAAATTTAAAGTATGATTGGTCATCTATGATAATATCAAAGATTTTCAACTGATTTTGACATTATGCATGATCACTTTTATACTTCTGAGGTTCATACGATTCACCCAGCTTTTGTTCGTTGTCTTGATGTATCTCTCTTTTATTTATTTACGTAATTTAAAAATAATTAAACTAACATTGCTGTATTTTTTTTGCTAGAGACCACATGCTGCGCTATATTTGTCGTTTCCTTTTTTTCCCATTTTTTTTGTCGGAGTGCTAAGTTATCGGCTTCAAACCTCTTTGTGGTCAATTTGTTAAATTTTGCCATGACTTATATCTAACAGTTCTTTGTGTAAAGAATAATTTATTCATTCTACCATGACGTGATTCCAACAGTTCCTTGTGTTAAAGATAACTTTGTTATTCTGCTTATTAAATTATAGTCATAATTTATTCAAAATTTGTCTCGCTTGGTCCATTTTATCAATTTGATCATAATATATTTCATGAACAACAATGTTATATATATTTTAACTCACGACGTAAATTTCGTTGTGCCTGGGCTGTAGCTATTGTACCGTTTTGTTTGTCTAGTATTGTTACAAAGATTGTTACTTGTCTGTCGCCTCTTTTTAAAGCTGATAAACAAATTCTAGCCGATGATCCAGCTCTAATCTGCTTTGGTACAGTTGCAATGTATGTACTGAAACAAAAGTACAATGCAATAATCAAAAAGGACATTATTCATTACAAATTTCATTAATTTAGATCTTCTGATTTTCTAAATCCTTATTCATTTTTAATCATGATTTCAATACGATTCCTTTTCTTCATAACGAAATGCCTGTACCAAGTCAGGAATATGACAGTTGTTTTCCATTCATTTGATGTATTAGAGCTTTTGATTTTGCCAACTTTTAAGGGCCTATTAGTTTTGAATTTTCCTTGGAGTTCGGTATTTTTGTTGTTTTATTTTTCATTAAACCTAATGGAAAAATTAAAATTTGAGGTCCAAACCATATCGTTTCCAACACCATATACATGCACTTGATGTGTTTGAGCTTTTGATTTTGTCATTTGATAGAGGACTTTCCGTTTTAAATTTTCTTTGGAGTTCGGTATTTTAGTTATTTGACATTTTCTGTAAGGTTAATTGGTCTGATTTAGCAGTTATAGTTTTAAGCTGGTACAATGTACTTAATGCTGATCGGCTCAAATAGGATATACGAACAACATTCCGGTTGAAGTTATGAAATCAATATACCAATACATATCTTTTTCAATTCAAAAATGTTCTTCATTTTAAGTGGAGTTGATTGCGCTCATCTTTTATTTCTCTCAGAAATTTCACATTAAAAAGTGTAAGAAGAACAGAAGCTTGGGTGATGATTGACAGTTATTAATTGTCTGCAAATGCGCAGGAAAATAGAATATCTTCGTTGTTTGTAACGTTATTTTATAAATAATAACAAACATAATTCCAAAATCTATTATTCATAGGGGAATGCACATATTAGATTTACAGTTAATGAAACATAACGTTTGAAATGTATGCAAAAAGTTATGCTTGTAAAAAATGAATGCAGTATGTAATCAAATCTATAGATTTTTAAAAGAGTTGAAACATAAATTCATTGAATGAACAAATGATAAAGAAGAAAATTTTTAAATTTTCTTCTAGATACTATGTTTTGATTGTAAGAAGCATCTGTCCAAGTTTGGTAAAAATCAAGGATGGTTTATGAATCTAATAAATGTTTTAAAAACTTTAACTGCAAACTGTATGTAATGTTAACTGGAAGAAAAAATCAGTCCATTTATAAGTAATATACGGGAAAACAGGAAATACATTTTTACAAAATGTCCTTCTAGATACTAGCTTTTGATCATAAGCTTCTGTCCAAGTTTGGTACAAATCAAGGATAGTTTAAGAAAGTTATTAAAATTTTTAAAACGTTAACCAAAGTGAATGTAATATTAACTGACAGAAAAAACTATGTCCATTTATAAGTAAAATACGGATAAACGGGATTTTTCTTTTTTTTACAAAATTTACTTCTGGATACTATCTTATGATCATAAACAAGCTTCTGTCCAAGTTTGGTACAAATCAAGGATATTTTAAGAAAGTAATTAAAATTTTAAAAACTTTAACCACAGAGTGAATCTCATGTTAACTGACAAAAAAACTAAGTCCATTTATAAGTAAAATACGGATAAACAAGATTTTTTTTTTTTTCAAAATTTGCTTCTGGATACCATCTTATGATCTTAAACAAGGTTCTGTCCAAGTTTGGTAGAAATCCAGGATAGTTTAAGAAAATTTTCAAATTTCAACAACTTTAACCACAGAGTGAATATTTGTGGACGCCGCCGACGACGACTACGACGACGACGGAATGTAGGATCGCTATGTCTCGCTTTAGCGACAAAAGTTGCAGGCTCGACAAAAATGAAAGACGAGAACTCAAAATTGACCATAGCACAATGGCGGGTTGTATAAGTACCGATCCACGTCATAATACAGATATAAGAAGATGTATGTATAAACAGTAAAGGTTAAAAATATACAAGGACAACAAAGGGGACCTTTAACACGTAATTAAGATAATATACAACGTCAGTACCTAGAATCCATACTTCATGACCGTCAAGTTGATACGGAATATTAATCAACAAGGTCTTGGTATCTTCCAATGAACTTTTTTAGAAACAGGACGAGACGTTTTTGACATAACCTTGGCTCATCAACTTTCTGCTCAGACACATTAAACGTTTTATAAAGTGATTAACAGCAGCTGCAAGCTCTTGAATACCGAATGAGTTGGGAAATGTATATCCCATATGCAGGTGAAGTTGGTATACTGCTGCTAAGGTTGGAAAAATAAAAATCGTCTCGCTTGTCATCGATTCTGGTATTGAGATTACCACTTATGTCAAATTCGAGGTATAAGTCTAAGAATAAGGCGGAGGAAGCCGTGTCTGTTGTTTCTTTAATTTCTAGTTCTGGAGGATATATTAATGGAACCCAATCAGATAAGTTTGGATTGTTAATGGAAAGAGCATCATCAATATATCTGAATGCAACTGGTTCACTATTAACAAAATATGCCGCACGGTATCCCAAAGCAATAAATTTATAGCGTATGCCTCCATTTCTTAACAAGCATTGTGGATTATTTCTTATAGACGATTTTTTAATTTCACATTGGGAATGGTGGTATACAGGGTTGAAAAATCAAAAGTTTTGATAGAATCAGTCTCAGAGAAAGATCGAGATCCGAAATTATCAAGAAGTTTTTTAGAGATTTTTAGAATCCACATATGGTTAATACCACTACGCGAGTAAACAGTTTCACAGTATTTCTGAAGACCCTCTTTCACTGCGGCCAGATTTTTTTGTCAATCCAATGGACAATTCATTTGTAGAACATGCAGATGAGCCGGCAATGTACCGTTGTTTGAATGGAACTTTGTGAAGCTTAGGTATCCAATACAAACAAGATAAGTCCTCAGATTTGCTGTTCAATGTAATGTTTATTGAAGCCATTGAAGGATTTATGATTTGCCAAAATCTCATCCTTGTCAAATGATATTTTACAGATGTGATCTCTTCAGGGTGTCCTTGAGAGATGGTTACTGCGTTCAAAGAAGCTATTAACCAAGGGTTCTAAATAGTAAAGTTAGTGACATTCCTTCCAAAGGTTTACGGAGGCCTTCATTGTTTGGTTGGTCGTTATATAATATCTGGAATATCTGTATCAAAGATGATGAGGGATATGTTTCATTTGTCGTTTCCACATTACTATCAATGTAATATCTGTAATATCTGTATCAAATATGACGAGGGATATATTTCATTTGTCGATACTACATTACCATCAATGCAATATCTGGAATATCTGTATCATAGATGACTAGGGATATGTTTCATTTGTCGTTACCACATTACAGTTAATGTAATATCTGGAATATCTGTATCACAGATGACGAGGGATATGTTTCATTTGTCGTTAGTTACCACATTATCATCAATGTAATATCTGGAATATCTGTATCACAGATGACGAGGGATATGTTTCATTTGTCGTTAGTTACCACATTGCCATCATACTTTGGCGTTTATCACATAAATGTAATTCCAACCGATTGTGTTCGTATCATAAACAACATGGCGGGTTACATAAGCGATGCAGAAAATGCATACTCCGCGTTCACTTACGTTTTGTAATATTAATAGTTTACGTTTTGTAATAGTAATAGTTTCATATGTACTTTTTTATCAATATAATTTTAAAAAGATTAACAGTATGTTTAATATAATGGAAAAAGTATTAAAAAAAAAATAACGAACTCTAAGGTAAATTCAAAAAGGTAGAAGTTCATAAAACCAGATAAAACCAACCAACGGAACAAACAGAAAACAACTCTCATCATCCTGACTTGGTACGGACATTTACTAAAGAAAATGATGCGTTAAACCTGGTTTTATATCTCACTTAACTACTTCCATTCCCATATACTGGCCCCTATAAGGCCTTGTATTGCACAATTTTATCTTATTTTTAGGTATCGTAAAATTACGGGTATTGATTAGGGTTTTGAAGACAAAAATGTGTTGCTACTTACTTTTTGGTCAATACGAGCCCAAAGAATGACAATAGCAGACTAAACACAAGTCTCATGGTTACTCCTTGTGTATCTAGGAACTATAACAGAAAAAATACAGCACATTGTTTTTTTTATAAAAAAAATAGGTTAATGTGCGCTTATAGTTTAGACAGTTTCTGAAAGTATTGCCAATGTTACAGTTATCATAAGGACTAATACAGACTTATGAAAGCGAAACTTGACGATTTTTTTTGGTGGAAAATAGAAGAGTTAAGGAAAAATTTAACAACGGAAATAAAACAAATCTAATAAAGCTTACCTTTTAAATTTTTGGGGTATGTTGTTAAAATATCCAATAAAGTTTCACTTTTTTTTCTTTGTTGTCAAAATGCCGTCTTATGTAGAGGAGAAACAGTTTTATTTAATCAAAGAACTGTGTGGAACAAATATCTATACATACGTTATATGTAAAGACCTTTGACACTGGTTGCATATGTTAAGCTTTAACTCAATCAAAGATCTTCTTAATCGTTAATAAATATTATTTATTAAACAATCTAAAGAATGATTATATTAACAACATATTGTATTTTATATATCTTTTCACCTAATTTTATATTCAAATTCAGTGATTATATTGTATTTTGGTAACATGTTTTATATATCGTAAGGAAAACCCGCTTTCGTCCAGGACAAAAATAATCATTTATAAAACGCAAAAAAAAGTCCCGTAAAATAAGCAATGCCGGAAATACATCATTTCATACGTGACTAAAGTGCATCCTGTAATGCGATTAAGTTGTAATAGTATTTGTGGTAAGAATGCAATTCTGTGGTGCAATGCTGTATAACTAATCTCTTTGTGCTTGTATTCACAAGCTATATAATCCTAATATAACAATGTCATTCGGACATTATTGTTTGTATTATGGTAATAATACAGCTTTATTAAAAGAAACCATGACTTGATTTAAATAGTTTTACCAGAAAACGAATGCAATTTCATTAGAATAGGACTTTACAATGTACAATAATATGATTAAAGTCCGAAAATATATTATTAAACCAACAGAATCTAGAAAAAAGTTATTGAAAGCGATTCATTTTGACATTTGGTGCAATGCATTATCACTGTAAGTGCGATATTTCTGATGAGGATTTTTTTTAGGTGCGATGGATTTTCATTGTGTTTTTATGTGGTAATTTGACATGCAGAAACTGACAATATTCATTTGATGAATTAAATATTGATGATATTTACAATTTAAAAATCTAAACTTATCGTACATGCTTAACCACCGTACAATTAATAGTAGATGTTGTGGATTTTTTACGCGATTAAGAACAAGCTGAGAGAAGCCGATATATGAAATCAAAAATATTTGAGTTATGTACATAGTTTGTATACAAAAATATAGTATACACGTCGTATGCATGTTAAGTCATCAATATTAATTAAAGAATTCGAATTTTTACGCGAACTGAAATTACTGAATGATAAACGCACGTATGTTTACAAACCTTGGTAACAAAAACTCGCTTAAAAATGCCTCAAAAATGCAAACATTAAATAACTTTAAATAACAACTGATATATGTACAGATTAGTTAGCGTGTTCTCCTACAGAATATACCCCACATACCTGATTCATTGTAATTAATTTGATTTTCTAAACAAAATCATCAGTTTATAAAATTGTTTATTCGGTACCGTTCGATGCGCGTTTTCGTAACAGTATCCTTCGTTGCTAAAAATATCTAGAAGAAAATATGTTGTCTCTTTTGAAATACCTATCTTATATTTTTTGTAACGACTTAACTATTGGACATTTCTAACATTTCATATTGTAAATTAAAGCATCTGCGCTGAATTTATTTAATGTTTCATGTGGGACCAAGAGGAGCCCACTCATCGGGAGCACCTGATTGCAATCCAGTTTTTGACAAAGAAGTAGACCCAGTAAGACCCCTTTTTGGCCCCAAAATATAGCAGTTTTACAAAAATAATTAAAATGTAAATTTTTAGCCATTTATTGGAAAGAAGAATACTTCTGTTACATAATTATGGGTTGTTTTTGACAATACAATGCACATGTATCGGGTACTAGCATCATTAAGTTATGCTAAATTACTGAAATCTTCGAAATTTTAGCATTTTGGTTAGTTTTTAGACGGTTTCCGTCTGAAATGGAAGTGGCTGCATTTGTGTTCATTCTAAATATTTAAATGTAAGTTGTATTTTATGATAATACATAGCCTATATAAAGGTTGAGAATGAACACGGATGCGGCCACTTTCAGTTTTGACAAAAATCATCTGAAAAGTGACATATTATGACATATTTGATAGATTTTTTATATTTAAGCTTGAATTTGAGCGTCTTTAATGACTAAATCAGTTCAAATCTTTCACATAAACTAATTAAATCGACTTAAGTAGACACTTAAATGTTTAAAAAGTGTCCAAAATATTTCATCAGATGAACCTGAATTTTGAGGCCAAAATGGGCCCTTACCGGACCTACTCCTTTCGCAAAAGTCACTCAAAACATCTAGTATTTTGATTTTGAGGTAAAGGTCACACGAAGGTCATGATGATATGCGACACATCGTCAAGAGTTTGCTACTAGTGTGTCAGGGATTCGAAAATTTTAGGGAGTTGAAAACCCATGAGTTCAACGTATTTTTACGGCGTATTTTCCTGAAAAGTTGTAGTACTTTATTAAACAAGCTTTTAAAAGTTGTCAAGCAGAATTATTAGGTAATATACATATTTTTACCATATTGATCGGCTTTGAGTTGTCAAAATGCACAACAAACATTACAAGGCTTTGTAATGAACTGTAGTAAACAAAAACACAACGAAACATGACGAAATTCGGAGTTTGGTCTTAAAACATGTATAAATGAAATATAACAGCGGTTTCTCAATCATTGTGACTATTTTAAATAGACGTGTGTATAGATTACTTTTAAAAATCGCGATACAAAGATTCTGTGTAACACAAACTTGAATTAACTATAAATAAAAGCATGGTATGTTGATTCGGAAACTAAATGTGACTGTGTGTTAAGTGATTATTGTTGTTGTTTAAATTAATAATGGGTGTTCATGTTTTATAGAAAATAAACAATGCTGTCAGGAAGCAGTAAACTTTGTTTTCCTAATCATGTTATACCTAATGTTACGGCCATAAGACTTTGAAGAAAAAATATTTGAACGTTCTATCTACCAACTTCGCGTCGCGACACAGCAACGTCCGAAATCAACTGTACGGTGGATATACCAGTGATATAGAACCAGTAAAACTTGTAACAATAAACTTTTCTCAATATGTCATTGTACTTTCAAAATTGTTGATTCTTTTTATGTCCAAGATATACTCGCTGATGAAGTTGCATCGATACGTGATCTATAGCTCCTTACATTTAAACATTACGCGAACTTTAAAAGTTTAATGAATATGCATAATTTAGGATTTTATGCATCTTATATTTATGTGTTTTTACTTAAATTATGGCATGGAGCTTCGAGATATTTGTAAACTTTTAAATTATAAACAAATTTTCACGAAACAGTCGATTGTGGTAGGTGCAAGAACATGTGGATCTTTTTTGTGCATAAGCACAAATTCCGCAAAATCATTTCCAAAGAAAGGTAATAGATTGGTCTTTTTAAAGCATTAATTTGCATCTCTGCCCCCGGCGAGAGATTTTTGAGAAAAAATCCCAGAAATGGGCAATAATTTCATCGAAAAAGGAAAGTCGAGTACACCTTTTATGTTCAGGCGTGTTTGAGTTGACTATTCTGTCTTGAAAACGTAAAAAAGAAACATATTTGATACATCATCTCGCTTCAGATTCTATTATTTTTATAAATTTAGGATACAGGTTGATATAATAACATTAAACATTTACAGTAGTAAAAAAAATGAAATATATGGGTCAAGTGAAATACCTTTCTAATAAGTCATAACAACAGAGTAGATGTGTTCGAATAATAAATTTTTCCTAAAAGTGCTTGACGATAGACTTTACAAGTGGATCTTAAAAATGCATAACATCAATAAAACTTCATTTTTTGTGTGTGTTATCTAGATAAAAATAGGGAGATGAGTTATGATTGCAAATGAGACAACTATCCACCAAAGTTCAAATAAAGTGGATGTAAGCAATTATAGGCAACCGTATAGCCTTCAACAATGAGAAACCCATACCGTGTAGTCGGCTATAAAGGGCCTCGACATGAAAATAATGAAACAATTCAATTGAGAAAACTTACGGCCTAATTTATAACAAAACAAATATGACAGACATGAACCAAAGACAACCTCTGAATTACAGGCTCCTGACTAGGGACAGGCACATACAAAATGTGGTGGGTTAAACATGTTTGTGAGCGCTCAACCCTTCCCTAACCTGGGACAGTGGTGTAACAGCACAACATAAGAACAAACTATAAAAATCAGTTGAAAAAGGCTTAACTCATCAGATCGATACAAAGACGAGAAACATAAAACATAAACACAGACCGGACGTGGTAGGGAATTATCCATCCCTCATCCCTAACAACAAAAAGAACACGATGTACAGATCTGAGAGTACTCGCTGATACCGACAGCTAGTTCAAAGCCAATAACAATTAATAAATAAATCATGTATCTAAGACTAAAATATTAATCAGTACACATCCAACATCCAATGGATTTAATGTAACGACGGTATTAACACCGTAAGATGGTGCAAGAGGAACATCACGGTCCAAAAAAAGGAAAATTATCAATAGGGAGAGAAAAATCATCCCTTTTGTCGTAACGTTTTATGTAGAGTTTCTGGTGTAAAACTGAAATATCTAAGTATAATAAAAGGACACTTATTGCTGTTAATATTTGATTTATTTCAAGTAAGTTGCTGTGGGTAAATTTCGGCAACATATTTAGACAATTCTTGATTATTGAATGGAAAAAATATCATCAAGATAACGGTAAGTATTGTTGAATTTATCAATTAAATGGAATTTAGACGGGTCTTTGCTGATTTTGGCCATAAACTGTGATTCATAACAGTACAGGAACAAGTCTGCTATTAAAGGGGCACATTTGGTGCCCATAGGAATACCTACAATCTTTATTGCCGAAACGTACATAAATGTTGTCAAGGAGAAAATTTATGGCTGTATTCATCTCATCACAACTTCAGTAATTATATCTAGCATATTTACCTTTCTCGTTTGAGAAAAAGGCTTTATATGAGTTGCAGCAAATAAATTTGCAATCAAATTTATCGAACGACCATTTAAATAAATACGAAAACTGTTGTTTGATAAAATTGCGAGGAAGTTTAGTGTAAAGAGTGAAAAAGTCAAAACTGTCAACCGAATTAAAAGGACCATAACAAGCACGTAATTTATCTAAAACATCCAAAGAATTTTTTAACTCCAAAAATGGTTGATTCCACAATTTTCATGTTTTATTACAAAAATTAATTATTAGTTCTTCGATAGAAGTTAAGGAACTCGTTAAAAGCACTGAAATTCTAGTAGTAGAACACTTACTAGAGGCCGAGATGAAACGATATTTTACAGTTTTTGTGTAGATTAGGTAACCAATTCATAGTGGGGTCCTTCAAATGTTTAGAAGAGGCCTTAAGCTGAGCTGTGGTTATGACATAATTATTTACTATATGACTCTCTGTGGAGCGTACTGCCTGGAATGTAGTTGATTGTATAATTTCATTTTTAAGGACTTCCCTGTAGTATCTACGTCATACCACCACCATATTTTGGCTGCTTTGTCGGCCGGTACGAACACAAAACGCTTTGCGAGTAATTGAATTTTGTTTTTTAATCCTAGAAATGGGCGTATTACTTATTCTTTTAATTATTTCTAAATTATTTTCGAAATGTGATATGCGAATATCAACAATATTCAGACATTTATTCAAATAGAAATCAAGTGACTTTTTTTTACAATAGGCTGAAAGAGCATCTTAAATAACCTGACGACACTCTTCCCAATTTATTTTTGACGATGAACGATATTTTGGTCCTTTTTCAGAAAGTTTATAACCTCTCTGTTTTAGATGATATTGAGATCCCTATATGGTAAGTAGTCCTCAACCTCTGATAATTTTGAATCTGCCCTTCCATAAAAGATTTATTTAAATATTTTTGAACTTTCGAAAATTCCCCGACAACCGATCAGACAATCGTTTTAAGTTGACTAAATGCATAAAAGTACATTATATGATGCTCAATAGCTAGTAGATATATTGTTTTCTTTTAAAATACACCTGGCATATAATGATCGTAATGATGTTGCTTCCATTTTTACGATTATAAAAATTAGGTGGCGTAATGGGGAGATAATTTTGACAAAGTAGAATCCTGACTGTTAATATGAGCAAAATTATTGCTTTACTTAATTATAAAATAGTTTGCAGTACAATATATTAAACTTTATAAAGATATTTACAATGTTTGCACCAAGTTAGGAATATGACAGTTGTTTTCTATTCCTTTGATTTGTTCGAGCTTTTGATTTTGCCTTTTGATAAAGGACTATCCATTTATAATTTTGCTTGGAGTTCGGTATTTTTGTTATTTCACTTTTATAAATTACATACTCATTTCATACAACATCATGTATGTTTCATATATTAAGACATATTGGTAATAGTAAAAACAAAATCATTTTGAACAAAATTTTGACTGAAAAAGACATATCTACGTTTACAAAACAAGGAAATGGATTCTATACCGTTCAGTCCGTTTGTTGAAAAACTGAAGCTTTTACAAAATCATACGATTTAAATTCAACAAGTATTATCTTAAAAAAAGATATCTGACGCATTCAGATGTGAGCATAGAGTTTAAAACAAACCGTGAATCTTTATCAGGTTTTTTCATCATAGTTAAAATAAAACAAATTGCACAGCATTTGACGGCAAAAGGCTGTCGATTCTGAAAGTTGAGTATATGTGCTTTCTCTAAAGAATTAGAATATATACTGCATGGTTCTTAACTAAAAGAATATATAAAGAAGTATCTATAGCTGTGCTATAAACATAAACATAAGATATTAGTATGTTACCATCTGTAATGAATTACAAACTTGAAACAGTTTAGATCCACGAAGAAATTATATGTCAAGAACAACTATAACAATTATAGATACAACCTATTTCGGTGTGTATATCGTGGATGGACGGACGCCAAAGGGAGATGATCTTGCGTGTTTGAGGTTTTGATTTTGCCATTTGATAAGGGACTTTTCGTTTTGAATTTTCCATCGAGTTTGGTATTTTTTGTTATTTTTTCTTTTTTCTATATAATACAACTTTTGACAAGTAATTACATCTGCGATATATGTATTTTGACATTCTTTATTTCAAGTATAATATGTTGTACTCTTTTAGATTATTATCACGCCTTGGAAGTTTTAGTCGATTAGATATATTTAAATATTGATATATCTAGCTATATTTTCACTAAAGGACATCTCGACATAAATTTGTCTTTTTCTTTAAGTCCAAAATATTGATATATCTAGCTATGGCATTTGCAAGAGCTTTCGATAGCACACGAGCTATTGATAGCATAATTGATCTGAAAGATCTAATGAATCTGTCAATGATATTTACCTACTCATGTTTTAAAGGATAAGTCTGCAAATCCAGACAATTGGACAGTGGCGATAATGACAGATTCTTTACCTGAATTTATTTTCATTTATCTGGATAATTTCATTTTTAAGTTTGATTTATGTCCGTAATGTTATCATTTTATTGTAGCATATACCTTTTTTGTTGGTTTTTGTTCAATTCCGTTATTTCCTGAAAGATTTGTGACATCATGCATGCCGTTCCATAGTGAAGCGTCCTTTATAAAAAGGTCACAAACCGAAAACATTACTAACTGCGTCGTAAAAATATTAGACTTATATATATTATGCTTTACCTAAGGTCTTCATCGAAATGTTTTACCTGGCAGATGACACAGTTAGAGTTCTTCTTTGACAAAAATATCGCCTAATTATGGCCTATTAAAGTATATTTCAAGTATGTAGCAGCATATAATTTTACAAAAGACCACATGCCATATTGTTCATTCCAATTTTGGTATTCGAAGTTAGAGATTTATATTTGAAGTAGAAGACAGTTGTCACATTATGAAACTTTTACTGTTTGCTATAGTTGTTAACTTAAAGGTAATTTTGGTCTGTTGGATAGTCGACAGTCGGTCACTAGGAAGAACAAGCACACACTCTTCGTAGACGTGAACACGCACGGGATAGATATGAAAGAGAACAGTTTTTTTGTATGCTAACATGGGGACAGGTATTTTTTTCTCACAAAGACTGTAATTCAAGAATTAAGAACAGAAAACCTCCTCCTCAAATCCTAATAAATGCGACACCTGGGTCAAGATAGTTTGAATGAGAAACTGTTATTTTGTTATTTCAAGGGGTTGGAAACGGATATATGAATTGATCAAAGTGGTAGAGAGTGCAACGTCCCCCCTCCCCCCTTTGTTCACCACAAAAAAATTGAATCATCTTCTTTTTAATATTCAAAAGCCAGATAAAAACAATCGACCAACGAATAAAGATACATGTGAAAGATAGTTAACTGTAGTATAATATATAATGCAAACAGTAGTATACTGTAGTAAAAAGTAAAATCACAAAAATACTGAACTCCGAGGAAAATTCAAAAAGGAAAGTCCCTAATCAAATGGCAAAATCAAAAGCTCAAACACATCAAACAAATGGATAACAACTGTCATATTTCTGACTTGGTACAGGCATTTTCTTATGTAGAAAATGGTGGATTAAACCTGGTTTTATAGCTAGCTATACCTCTCACTTGTATGACAGTCGCATCAAATTGCATTATATTGACAACGATGCGTGAAAGAGGGACGAAAGATACCAGAGGGACAGTCAAACTCATAGATCGAAAACAAACTGACAACGCCATGGCCAAAAATATAAAGACAAACAGACAAATAATAGTACAGATGACACAACATAGAAAACTAAAGACTAAGCAACACGAACCCCACCAAAAACTGGGGGTGATCTCAGGTGAACAAATTATAAATACTTAATGGTATCGTGCGTATTTCTTTTCGTACGGACTACTTTTATAATACAAAATTATGATAAGCAAGTATAATATTCCAAAGTTACCCGCATCAAACAGAAGAAAATCCAGTCAAATGCATTACATAAAAAATAAAGATATGTGGTTTGATTACATACAAGACTACTTTTCACCAGAGAACAAAGAAGTGAAAGTGAGCAATTGTTGGTCACCGTACAGCTCTTCAACAATGAGCAAAATCCATACTATATCGCTAGCAATAAAATGCCCCCACAAATACAAAACTGTTCGTGAAAAAATGAGGTATGATTTATAATAAAACAATAAACAAAAAACAAATAAGATAGACAGCAACAAACGACTACCACTGGTTAACCTGAATTGAGACTGGTCAAAAACACGTTTGCGAGCGCTCAATCCTATCGTTACCTTGTATAGTGGTGTTACAGCACTACATAATAAAGACAAACTGGACAAATCAGTTAGAAGGGCTTATCTTATCAGATCGGCAACATAATTTACATAAATAAAAAGGCAAAAGGACAACAGTTAATTAAATCTAATGTTAATTAAATCAAAAACAACCAAGGCCGAGGTTCTTTTCGTGAACAGGTTCATTGATATGTTGAATTAAAATAATGTTAGAGTTAATTAACCCTCCTAATTTAAGACAATACAAAACAAAAGGATACATAATAATTTTCTTTGGTCTTTAATGTGAGTGTTGTTTGCTGCATCAATGTTCCCTTTTATGATAATATCTTTTATGTAAAACGAAAAATGTTAAAACCATTCCATTCAAACCCGTTTTTTTTTTTTCTTTTAACTTTCTAAATCGTTCGCTGTATTAAAAAAAAATAACTGTGGCTTTTATCTAGCGCGTGCATAAATATTTTGACTGCATAACCAGACTGCATAGGTAAGATAATTGACAAGGTAATTTATGAATGAATAAAGGCAACAGTAGTATACCGCTGTTCGAAACTCATAAATCGATAGAGATAAAAACAAATCCGGGTTACAAACTAAAACTGAGGGAAATGCATCAAATATAAGAGGAGAACAACGACACAACAAAAACACAACATTAAAATGTAACACACACAGAAACGAACTATAATATAACAATGGCCATTTTCCTGACTTGGTACAGGACATTTTAAGAAAAAAATGGTGGGTTGAACCTGGTTTTGTGGCATGCCAAACCTCCCGCTTTTATGGCAACGTCTAACACATCACCAAAACGACAACATCACATGACAGGACCACAATACAAATAAATGGGAGAACATATAGGACAAAGAAACACACGAATAATAGCTAGCAGAAGGTACTAGGCTTAAAATTCAATACGCCAGACGTGCGTCTCGTCCACACAAGACTAACCAGTGACGCTCAGATAAAAAAAGTTTGAAAGCCAAAACAAGTACATAGCTGAAGAGCACCGAGGACCAAAACTTCCAAAAAGTTGCGCCTAACACGGCCAGGATTGTCTGCCTGGGACAAGAACATCCTTATTATTTAGAATAATTTATAATTTTGCAAACAGTAAATATTATAAAATGACTATATAATAGATATACATGATAAAACCATAGTGGGGACTAACTACAGAATAAAAACGGATACATTACATAAAACAACTTAATCCAACATATAAAAATACACAGCCGAGTTAGCTAAAGCCTCAACGCACAAAGTGACGTCACATTTGAAATTCTAAAAAAACACACAAAGTGACGTCACAAATGAATTTGTAAACATATTTCCAAAAAATAAGATAGGATTAGGATTGATTCAAGATAGATTTGTAATACTGCCATTACATTTATTAATAACAATGAAAATTACAATACTTATTAATATCAAATTGTGGTAGTAATTAGATAATTAATTGTATTATCTAGCTATGTCGGTGTTTCTTCTGAATCAAACTGTAAACCAAATATATCGTATAAATTTCGTTGAACCAAACTAAAATGTAATAAATGAAGGGGGTGATTAATTATCTATACCATAACACACGAATATAACAGAAAATACGTTAAGACATTTGACAAAATCCGACGAGAACAACAAATATAACATCAAAATTAAATACATGAATTTGGGATAGAAAGGTACCCAGGACTTTATAGATACTACTGTTGCATATTCAAAAGTAATTTTCAATTTTCATAAAAGAAAAAATGAATTAATATCGGGACGCATAACTAGACGGAGTTGCCTACATTATGTGTCTCTTAAACACGAAAGTATTTCGGTATTAACAATGATTTACTATATAAAAAAAAAAGGGAGATGTGATATGATTGCCAATGAGACAACTCTCTACCAGAGACTAAATTACAAAGAAGTTTAAAACTATAGGTCACCGTATGACCTTCAACAATGAACAAAACCCATACCGCATAGTCAACTAATAGGCCCCGAAATGAAAAATCTATAACAATTCAAACGAGAAAACTAACGGCCTGGTTTATGTACAAAACAATGAACGAAAAGCAAATATGATATACAGCAACAAACGACAACTATTAATATGCAGGTTCCTGATTTGGGACAGGCACATACAGAATATGGCGGGGTTAAACTAGTTTGTTAACGCAAAACAGTCACCCTAACTTGGGACTGTGGTGTTACAGTATAACATAAGAACAAACTATAAAAATCAGTTGAAACGGGCTACCTATTTAAAAAAAAATATACCCTGAATGTTAGAAAATATTCACTAAACGAGAGAGTATGTGTAAAAATAATATCATAAAATGAAAAAAAATTAGACCCATCTTCAACAGTATTTGAAATAAGTTAAGTAGATATTCTGTTGTGTCTGGGAATACCCTGGCATGTTCAAAGTTCCATTCATATACCATTTCTTACAGTCAAATTCTTCAACATAATCATTGATTTGTTGAAGACGTTTCATCTACAGACCTTTTAAGTTTCACCAAGCTTTGTTTGTAATTTTTCTTCTTTAAAAGAAATTAAATGATAATAACACTTTATAAATTTCGTGAGTTCGAAACGCTTTTCTGGATATATTTTTAACGGAGTTGTGAAACACATCTTCTAGCAAAAAAAGTTCTTATCTCCTATCTAAATATTAATGACCTAATTCTCAAAATGAGGCTGTTGTGGTAGTTTTCACCAAATGCAAGAAGTTCGAAACCCTAATTCAAAATATGTTAGACAAATTTTAAAATCATAAATACTGAAATGTCTGAAAGACTAATGTGTCATGAAAGTATCAGAAATGTTACTGTATAGATTGGAAATAATTTGATTTTCCAATTGAAATATCTCATTGCAGAAATGGATCATTTCAATCCTCCATACATTTTAAGACGAATCATATACTCTAAATATTATCAGTCTATTTGGAAGATATTGGCCAATCATGTGTTAATAAAATGTAGGTAATACGTGTCAATATTGATGAATTATTTGCTTTTTGTCAACATTATGATTGCTTTTACCTTATGTCTTATTCGTAAAGCTCCATATAATATTTTTTCGGCCTAATGAAACTACACATGATTAAAAATGTTGATTAAAAATGATTGAAGTAACTGAAAATCTGTCGGTGACAAAAATGCGACATTGCTTTACTGTTGAAAACGATTTATGTATATTCTACTTTAAATGTACTTTTCCAGGATAATTTTGTATTGATATAAACATATGGTATATTATTATCTGCACTGTTGTATTTGTAATCATTTTATCAATTTACATTAACAATTAAAATATGATTGTATCCGAGATTCAAAATAATGTAATTTTGAAAGGTGTTC
The DNA here is from genome assembly GCF_021869535.1 of Mytilus californianus. NCBI lineage: Eukaryota > Metazoa > Mollusca > Bivalvia > Mytilida > Mytilidae > Mytilus > Mytilus californianus. The sequence goes on along the minus strand of NW_026262690.1, from coordinate 1,331,906 downwards.
ATCTTAATCATTCATGTGCACTTACCTTTAAAAGGGATAATCAGAATATAATAAATATGTAAATACAGAATTTAATGCGTATGCAAGAACCATATATCTGTGACAGACTTCGATCAGGTTTAAAATTAATCAATTCCTAGAACATTAAAAAAAAATTGGCCTTACAAACTTCTTTGGACTGCACACTTGAGAAAGATGAATTTAAGATTATTTGAACCTTCATATTTATAAAACTTTACTTCAAGGCAATATTATTCATATCACCAAAATACCAAAAGTACGATTGGCTAGAAGCGATATTCATATTCAGGATGAAAATCCGGAAACATATTCTGCCCAGCTTGACTAACTACCAGTACAAAATCAATTAAGATAAAGCACAAACGAAAGAACAAAAATCAAAAATGCCCAAAATACTAAAATAAGCAGTTACTGAAAGTAAGATCGAAATAACAATAAAACATTATGGTATGATGGTATGAGACAGCTTTCCACACGAGACCAAATGACGTAGGGATTAGTGACCAAAGCTCACAGTACGGACTAAACAAAGAGCAAAAACAATGCCGTTCAGTATGCTATAAATAGTCCCACCATGACAAAATGCAAAACATTTAAAATTAAAAAATCAACGATCTGATGTGTGTACGAAACTATTAACGAAAAACAAATATGATACACAAGACCCAACGAATCACAGGCTCCTGACTTAAAACGGGCACATACATAATATGGCTTGGTCAAAAGTTCCATACGCGCATCGTTCCCCAACCCGGGACAGAAACCAACTGAACTTATGAAGAAATTATTTTTCACAAGTCTGAAATATTAATCAGTACACATTAATAGATTTATTGTTAAGACACCATAAACATGACCATGTACAATACCAAAATATAAGTATTGACAGCATGCATGACCATTAGTATTTATATACTATATACAGTACATCTTAAGTTTTGTTTTAAAAAATATATCAATGTTTTTGTTTTTCTTTTTTTTTTCTAAATTCAATTACAATGTATTTCCAATATCCTGTTACAATTACCTTAGTAGCCCAGGAGAGCATACTTATGGTCCCTGTATTACATTCTCACTTCTGTCTAGATAAATGTCCACTTTACTTATAAAGTTACATATTGCAGTTTTCTTGTATGAAATTAACACAAAGTCAAACACACCCAACATAAAACATTAAATCGATCACACCAGATCTATAAACAGTGATACCTGTCTACAACAAGGAAAGTTTTTAATCAGTTTATATACATTGCTCTGTTATTTATTATATAAACCATGTAAAAGTAGTAAGAAGGTAGACATAATCACCTTTTTTTCAATTGAATGTATCGTTACGTTAACTTAAAAAAGTAAAAGTACATACTTGACCTAATTATTACATATCTTGTCTAATAAGTGTACCAGATCATTATTGATATCTGGTTCTTTATTTTGTAAATGATTTAAACGTAAAACTATATTTTCTTTTTGTTCACAATAAAATTGTCTAATAATTCTATTATTATTGCAAGTGATGTTTTGAAACTTTATTAGATTTCGAAGTTTTAATATTGTCTATGTTGCTATGCATATAAGGATTATTGCCAAATAAAATTCCTTTAAAGGCCTGTCATAAATACCTAGGATCATATTTCTCTCTTGAAGAATTAATTCATGTGTCAAGCGTACTTTTGTGAATATAGTTTTTAATTCTAATATCAAAGGGTAGATCTTTTTACAATTATAAAAAAGATGATTTTGTGTTTCAATGGGATGTTTGCAAAAATGGCAGTTACCTTGAACCAAAGAATGCTGTAATCGATGTAGTCTAGATTCGGTGTAAGTAATGTTATCAATGGACTTCCAATGGAATTCTCAAATTTTATTTTTTATACAGAGATTTCTTAAATTTCCCAAAACCGATTTCCAGTCGATACTTATAGCAAACTCAGTTTCCCATTTTAATTGTGCCTTAGGTATGGTATTTTTATTAAGTACGTGTTGAATATATTTCGGTTTTAAAATTTTGGGAGTTTTTTTAATACCTGAAATTGTGTACAGATCTAAGTTGTCTCATTTAATTAACAAATTGACTTGCTGATTCGGTAAAACGTGTATACCCCTTAGTATGTTTATGTACATTTTAGGTTTATAATTTTTTTTTTATTTTTGACTATTCGGCTATGCAATTTCTTTTATCAATAAGTCGATTATATATAGAATTACAGTTCTGGAAAGTATTCGTTTCAAGATTCCATATGTTACTAATAGTTGTTATTTTACTCTTGATAAACGATTTAAGATATAGAGATTTTCTTTTGAATTTAATATCATAGTTACAAAAAAGTCGAGTTTTCAGTATTTCTTTCTTCGTATAAGGTGCATATATTTTTCTTAATTCTGATAAAGAGTTAAGGGTATTTATATAGAACGGTGGGATTGGTGATAGACTAAAATTAGATAGATCTGTGCTTCCACATAATAAATACTCTTCATCAAATATTACATGAAATTTTTTTAACCAATTTTTACCCAAAATATTCCAAGTTTCTTCATCTGAATGAATGATCTTGTATAAACATCGTCTACTCTTTACAAAAGAAATAATGTTAATCATACCAATCCCTCCCTTTTTGGTGTCTAAGCAACAAACATTCCTATCTATTTGGTTAACTTTATCATTCCAAATAAACGCCGTAATGAGTTTGTTTATTCCGTTTAAATATTGGTTTGGAATCACACGACTGTCAATTTAAAACCCTATTAAGGACAAGATCATACTTTTTACAATAAGAGTTTTGCCGGTGAAGGTCAGATTTTTCGTTTTTAATCAATAATTGAGTGTCATCTGCAAAGAGACTGGTTTTTGATTCATAAGTGTATGTATTAGAAGATAGCTTAATGCCTTCAATGTCTTTATTAGTCCTTATTGCACAAGCCATTGTCTCAACTTGAATAACCTAAAGCAGAGGTGCTATTGGAAAGCCTTGCCGTGCTGATAGTGAAATTGGTACATATTTAGTAACAAATCCATAAACTATATATCAATATTGAACAAAATCAAATAACCTGCAGGTTGAATTCTTTATACTTCAACAGTATACAGTGTTGTTAGTCTGACTTTACAAGATTATGATGTGTAGTAATAATCAATTTCATTAGTCATTGATAAAGGTAATTATATACTGTCAAATGAGTCTGTAAATATGTGCACCTACACAAAATTATGATAATTGTAGAAAATATGTTAACATTTTCAAATGTTCCCGCCCGATCCACAGATCTGCAGGGGCAAAACATACCCATTAGTTGTGTGGTTCTTTAAAATTTTCCACTAGAAATGTAGGCATGATATCGCTAACAACATTATTTTACATACATTTTCTACTTCCAAGGGCCCTTTCTCCGTTAAAAATAATTGATCGGCGCCGATTATCTAAGACCTTGCTGCTATATATCTTTAATACATAACTGACAACAAATGTAAGATTGAAGGTTCTTCAAAAACAGTTTCCTAAGAAGCTACATTTCCAGGGACATGCATTCAGTAAATATAATTGATCAGCTATGATTTCCGATCTCGAAAAAAATATACAAAAAAATGGTTTGAGAGCGCTCACAATGCACTTTTCTGTATATTTTGTTTTATTTCCAAGTGGCTTTACTCCTTTAAAGGTAGTTAATTAGATTAAATCAAAAAGCATTAAATCGAATTTATAGATTGAGCGTACCGTCTGCTAAACAAGAGGTAACTTTTCTTAAATTTTTAAAGACATGAGCGTCTTAATTTTATTAACATATATTCATAAGCGGCTTCCCATTTTTATTTGATATAAAATTTCATGCTTTTTGTGATTTGTTTAAAGCGTGCTTTGAACTTAAGGAACACAAAATGACAGGCTGATTCAGACATAAGATAAGTACAAGTTAAATATATTTACTGCAGTCATATTCTCTGGACGATTTTATTTTTGTAGTTTGTAAAAGAAAACAGATTTAATTTTAATGAAAGGCTATTTGCAAATGGTTCGAATCTTTAATGCAATATGATTGTTCACTTGTATAACATATTGTATTGAACAAACTATAATTTAATAATCAAGTCACATTGTGCAGACATATATTAATCTTTGATTAGTATCAAATTAAATGCTTTACTACAGGTGAAATTATACATTTTTAACAGGTTATAACAATGTACGTAGTGTATGATTTATTATCGTTTACCGTAACATCCTTTAGGCGTGGCTCGGTACATGTACATCCCGCCATTGTGTTGTTGTGCTGTGGTCATTTTTATATTCTTGTGATTCATTTTTGCGTGTGCGTTTTGTCTATATGCAGTTTTGTTTTCCCTTGTTGACATGTTTGTTTGTTTTTATAGTGATTGAGATTATAACACAATGTTGACTGCTGTACCCTTAATTTTGGCATTTTTATCTAGTATGTCTGTTTGTTTTGTTCAAACATTGTTGTCAATATAATGGAATTTTATGCGACTGTCATACAAGTGAGACGTTTAACTAGCTTTAAAACCAGGTATAATCCGCCATTTTCTACATAAGGAAATGTCTTTACCAAGTCAGGAATATGATAGTTGTTTTCAAATCGTTTGATGTGTTTGAGCTTTAGATTTTGCCATTTGTGACTTTTCTTGAATTTTCCTTGGAGTTTGGTATTTTTGTTGTTTAACCTTTTACATGCGCGGATACAATCAATTTAATTACACTTTATATCTTTAAGTTGGGTAATAGAAGAGAGTAAATCGTTAAAATCATGTTTGATTTTGAATGAAATGCATACAGTTTAGCGGATTTAGTTATGTTTTTATATTCAATTTCAATTGTTTTAATGCATTATTAAGTGTTAACGTTATTTATACAGTACGTTGTGTGTAAAATATATTGGTATTTCAATTTACTTAAGTTGAATTTATATTTTGAATATGAACCGGCTTTAAAGCTTTGTTGTATTTATCTAATCTGTTTTTTGTTTATAATATACCAAAAGGTAGAGGAAGGCGTCGCCCATAGGACCAGGTATGAAGTCTGGAACAATTAACACAACGGGTTATTAGGAAGGCTTTTCGGGAAGCAGCACAACAACCACCACCAGTTTCAAGAAATTTGAAAAGGCGTCCTCTTATCGATGTAGATAAAGCACCTTTAGAAAGGAGATGGCGGGTTGACCATGAATTCCAGAGCCCAGAATTTAACAATCAGATGGATGAACCACAATTAGCTGTCCTGCACCCTGACGTTAACGTTGACGTGAATGAGCCACAATAAGCTAACTTAGGTAGGTTAATGAAATTTTTAGTCAAAAGCTTAAGGATACAATTTGAAATTTTGAGTATATTTATTGTCTCATAGTAACAATTCTATCAGTCAAACAAATAATGAAAACACAATTGGCATTGCATTAATGAATGTTAGTTGGTTATACAAAACAAAGTTAAAAAAAACTCGTACTATAAATTCTGTTGCTTATTCGGCTATTTCTGTTGTTACTTATGTCCAAGTTCTTATTGAAAGGTACCCTGGTAAGGTACGTGAGACTTTTTGTATATATGTCCATAAAAAGGGATGCAGCGACTGGTCAAACTGTTGAAATAGTAAACTTATGACCAACAATTTTGTTTGAGGGTATCAATGAATCATACAAAGAAATGGTCATCCATAGACGGTTTTTTTTTGTGGTTACGTATTTTAACCAATAAAAAACTCAAAAACAACAATCTAAGGTTACGATTTTGATTTCAATGGTTTTTGTAATAAGCGCTTTGGCCAATACAGACATGAATGTCTTAAATGTAGTTTTTATCATTCTCTGCTCTAAAATTTCGAAGATTTATGGACAATGAAGTTAATACGGGAACATTTAGGTTTAAGAGGAAAAACACTGCAACTGTGATATATAACTCTGCTAAAAGACAAACCCAAAAAGGAGGTTTGAACAGAAAATAATTTACATATTTTCAGACCTATATCCACACCAGTTTAATTGGGCTCTAAGAAGGACTCGTCTTAATGTAAACGAACTCCCGAAGCTTCTGGAATTATATCCTGATAATCAAAGTGTTGTGGAACTTTCGAATGGATTGAAATATGGTATTAAATATAAAAAAGAAGATGTGGTATGATTGCCAATGAGACACCTCTCCACAAGATACCAAATGACACAGACTTTAATAACTATAGGTTACCGTACGACCTTCAACAATTAGTAAAGCCCATACCGCACAGTCAGCTATAAAAGGCCCCGAAATGACAATGTAAAACAATTCAAACGAGAAAACTAACGGCCTAATTTATGTACAAAAAATAAACAAAAAAAAACAAATATGTAACGCATAAACAAACGACAACCACTGAATTACAGGCTCCTGACTTGGGACAGGCACATACATACATAATGTGGCAAGGTTAAACATGCCAGCGGGATTCCAACCCTCCCCGAACCTGGGACAGTGGTGCAACAGTACAACATAAAATTCATTATGAGGGTTCTAGACGTTTATTTAAATATAAGAATTTGCTGTCTGTTTTACAAACCCCTATAAAAATTCAAAATTAGGTCGAATGGCAGGCCCATTCAAACATAAGCCTATTTCAAATCTTCAGTGCTCAACTATTGATTTAGTTCCTTAGAAAACTGATGGACTCAGATTGATAACTAACTTATCTTACCCTCCGAATGAAAGAATTTTTGTTTAAGGGCCAGCTTGAGTTCACCTCCGGGTGTGGGATTTTCTCGCTGTGTTGGTGGCCTTCGACTTTTTTCTGCTCTTTGGTTGGGTTGATGTCTTTTTGACACATTCCCAATTTACATTTTCAATTTTATCAATGATTTCATTGATACTCAGTTTACCAAGGTGTCTTATTCATCATTTGACAATGCAGTCAAAATTGTTAGGAAAAAAAGTGAAAGTCAGCGTTAATGGCAAAATAGATATAAACATTTACTAAAATGTTACTGAATGGATTTCGGTTTACTTGTCGTCAAGCTGGTTTCAGCAAAAACCTGATATTTGAATTCTTGGTTCATCTTTTGCAAAATAGGCATCTGAAAACACATAAACTAGAGCAACTATTGATCTGGGTCTGAATAAACTTGGATACGCTATTGTTTGGATAGGTCATTCAGGACTCTTATGGCATATGGTTCTTTCAATTATTTCCACATTATTTGAGAGGACAACCTTCAAGTATTCTTATTCATTGCGATGGTAATGATTTGTGTAACATACAAAATGGCGAATTTTTATTCAATATAAAGGACACTTTACATTATTTGATGTCAACGTTACCAAATACAACATTTATTTGGTCCTTCATTTTGCAAAAGCTAGTTTGGAGGAATGCAATGAATAAAAAGGCAATAGAATGGTCTAGAACCCATTTTAATTGGGTTTAGATTTTACATACACAAAATTGGGGGCAAGGAAATCAAGCATGTTGATTTTAATGATATGCATCCAACTCTTTTCGCCGACTGATGGTGAAAATCAGCTTAAATGGCAAAATGGATATAAAATCAGCATTTCCTTTATCAAAATGTTACCCGGGTAATTTTTGATTTTCTTGTCTTCAAGCTGATTGGCAATTACCATATACAAAAATCAATGCCCATTGGATGTTCTATAAGTTGTACTACGTTTGAGAAATTTTCAATCTTTCTGCATTGGTCAGTTAAATATAAAACGCATTTTGAATATTTAGACCATTTTCTGGATGATTTTCTATTTGTTGGAGAAGCTCATAAAAATGACTGTCTCTTTGCTATGAGTGCATTTTCAAATGTTTTCTCACGCTTGGGGTTCCTATAGCAAATGAAAATACAGAGGGGTCCTCGCACAAAACTTGATATTTAGGTTTGATAATTGATTCAGATGAGATGTTGGTTAAAATACCAGATGATAAAATTGAAAAAACTAAAATAAATGGGGTATTGGAAAAATGAGAAGTTACTCTTAAAAATGCAATCTTGAACAGGTTCATTGGCTTTTTTTGTAAGGGTTCTTCCTACAGGCAGAGCTTTTATGTGGCGTCTATATGGCTCTTTTAAATATGCTAAAAAACCTCACCATTTTATAAGATTGACCAAAGATATTCGAGATGATCTGCAAACTTGAATGTTGGCAGTATTTTCTTGAAGAATTTAATGGCTATACATATATGCAAGATGTAGACTGGGTTTCAAGTTCTGAAATTACATTTATATATTGACAGTGCATGAGGTCATTCATTGAGTTGTGCAGCTTATTTAAACGGATCATGGGCAATTCTACAATGGTCGTATAATTAGTAAAAGTTTCTTTTAGTTGCATTTCTTATTTGAAAATAATACCCATTGTTTTGGCTATTTATTTATGGAAAGATAAACAATTACAAATAAGGAGATGATTTTTCATTGTGACAATATGGCTGTTGTTACGATTCTAAATACAAAATCCTCATTAATTACAGGGTTATCTTTTCGTTGAGAAAAATAGTTCTGTAGACGTTAATATTCAATTATTAAAAGCGTTGCATTCTTTAAAAAGACCATTTTATTACTGATGCTTTATATCGTGGACAGATGAAAAAATTCAGAGAAGTAACAAGCAATGCCGACCCAAAGCCAGAGACTACTCCACAAGAATTATTAGATCTGTTGATGTAACAGCTTCAACATTGTTAAATTATTCAATTTCTCGAAGAACGTTCATGGAAAGGTAGTGCATTTGTTCAATAAGTTCAGAATGGACTATTCGGCTGTGCCTTTCTTATAAGCTGATTTAGGTTGTTTTATGTATTTGTTTTTATTATGTAGTTAGTGACCACATCGGAGTTAACATGTATATCTATTATATAGTCATTTTTTATAAATTTACTGTTTGCATAAGTATGAATTATTCTAAATACTAAGGATTTTCTTATTCCAGGCATATAACCTTAGCCGTATTTGGCACAACATTTTGGAACTTTTCGTCCTCAATGCTCTTCAACTTTGTACATATTTTGGCTTTCGAACTTTTTTTATCTGAGCGTCACTGATGGGTCTTATGTAGACGAAACGCGCGTCTATCGTATTAAATCATAAGCCTGGTACCTTTTGATAGCTATTTTGTGTGTGTGTCTCTGTCCTGTATGTTCTCCCATTTATTTGTATTGTAGTCCTGTCATGTAATCTTGTCATTTTAATGTTATATTTAACATTGCGATAAAAGCGGGAGGTTTGACTAGCCACAAAACCAGGTTCAACCCACCATTTTTTCTTAAAATGTCCTGTAGCAAGTCAGGAAAATGGCCATTGTTCTATTACAGTTCGTGTCTGTGTGTGTTGCATTTTAGAGTTGAGTTTCTGTTGTGTCGTTGTTCTCCTCTTATATATGACATGTTTCCCTCAGTTTTAGTTTGTAACCCGGATTTGTTTTGTTTTTTTTTTTTCTAAATCGATTTTTGAATTTCGAATAGCGGTATACTACTGTTGCCTTTATCTATTCCCCTTATTTGGCCACACATTATTCGCTATTGTGTTTTTTTGTCACTTAATCGTTATTTACTATCAACAATTGGATCATATCTGGGATAAGCTTTTAGATAAAACTTCAAGGGAATGAAGATTTAACTAAATCTTTAATCGTTCAGAATCTTTTATTTTTTAGGTGGTTGTGATAGACTTAACAAGTGTAAAGATCTTAGGGAACTAATTTCTATTGATATTTTATTCAGACTAAATGCGGCTTTGAAGCACATGTGCTCTTCTCGATATGGAACTGTAATGTTTCAAACATCATTTAACTTAGCTTTTGCTGCATTTATACGTGTAAGTGAACTTGCTATTACATCAAATGTTATACACGAGCATGATTTACATAGGAAAAAGGTATCAAATGAGATTTTTCCTCTACATAGTTCGAAAGCTTTTTTTACAAATTTGCCCTGAACATGATTGTCTTTTTTTATGCCATATTAATGGAAAACCATTTACAATATATCAGTTTCGGACTGTTTTAAACAAGGGACTCCAGTTTTTGAGTTTAAACGTATCAAAATCTAATACGCACTCGTTTCGAACAGTAGCAGTGACATCAGCCTTTAAGTGTAGTAAATCTGAAAATCAGATCAAATAGTTATCAAAGGTACAAGGCTTGTAATTTTGATACGCCAGACGCGTCTTTCGTCTGCATAAGACTCATAAGTGACGCTCCGATCAAAACAGTTAAAAAGCCAAACAAGTATAAAGTTGAAGAGCATTGAGGATCAAAAATTCCAAAAAAAAGTTGTGCCAAATACGGCTAAGGTAATCTATGCCTGGGATAAAAAAATCCTTAGTATTTCGAATAATTTTTACTTTTGCAAACAGTTAATTTATATAAAATGACCATATAATTGATATTCATGTCAACACCGAAGTGATGACTACTGGGCTGGTGATACCCTCGGGAACGAAACGTCCACCAGCAGTGGCATCGACCCAGTGGTGTAAATTTGTGATCAAAGGTACCAGGTTTATAATTTTGATACGCCAGACGCGCGTTTCGTCTACATAAGACTCATCAGTGACGCTCCGATCAAAAAAGTTAAAAAGCCAAACAAGTATAAAGTTGAAGAGCATTGATGATTCAAAATTCAAAAAGAAATGTTGCAAACAGTTAATGTATATAAAATGACCATATAATTGATATTCATGTCAACACCGAAGTGCTGACTATTGGCTGGTGATACCCTCGGGGGTGAAACGTACACCAGCAGTGGCATCGTCCAAAACCATGGGTAGCTGTTTGTCGTGCTCATTCTAGAGGTACATTTGAATTCCTAATATTTAATTTAGGTTTCAGCAAAAAACGGATATTTGGATTATTGGTTCATCTTTCGTACAAAAGGCATCTGAACACACATAAACTAGGGCAACTTTTGATCTGGGTCTGGATAAACTTGGTTACTCTAAGCTCATAACGTTGAATTCATTAGTTGTAATTTTAGCTGATATTGTAAGTTATTTAATTGTTAAACACGTGCATTTAGGTGAAAAATTCTGTTGAATATAGAACAAATTAATTGTTGAGTTGTAAATGGATAGTTGAATAAATGTTGACTTGTACACGTTGTTCGTAGTTGTACTGATGTTTAGTATAGATGATAAACTCCGTTGAACTGATATGGTTGAGTTGAAAACCTATTTAGTTTTAGAATTTGTTTTGTGTGATAAATGTTTTGTAATGGATTGATAAATTTTGTTTGGCGATGCTATCTAACGATGTTTACTAGCATTTAGCTGACTTTATCCCACTTGGAGTTGGTAGCCCAATTGCCATTTTGAGAACATATGCTGGTTGTCCTTTGGCGTTTTCATCTTGGACATTTATGAAACATTGTAGATGAATGCAAATTCGTTGGCCTATTCATATTATTGAACATGTTGAACTGTCCTAATAAATGCATGACAAAAAAATGCCAAAATTCAAACTTTCAATTTGCTGTTTTTTATTTTGATTATTGGATAGTTTGTCTTACAATTCTTTTTTTTTATAATGAGGATTAACTGGAATTGTTTAAAATATTACGATTTCAATGAATTTTGGTTATCTTTATAAAATTGAGAATGGAAATGGGGAATGTGTCAAAGGGACAACAACCCGACCATAGAACAGACGACAGCAGAAGGTCACCAACAGGTCTTCAATGCAGCGAGAAATTCCCGCACCCGGAGGCGTCTTTCAGCTGGCCCCTAAACAAATATATATACTAGTTCAGTGATAATGATTTTCTACATGTATATCGAATCGCTATATTTACATCTGTTGGTTTGTTGGTTTGTTGGTCTGTTGACAATATAATGGAATTTTTATGCGACTATCATACAAGTGAGAGGTTTAGCTAGCTACAGATGGGTGCAGTCCTAGCCTGTTCAGCAAGTTAACTTGATAACCAGTCATTTGGACTGGTCAAAGTTAACCTGTGACAGGATTTAGGACTGCTCTAACCAGTCCTATGATCACAATCTAGTTAACTTGAAAAGCGGACTTGGTCCTTGGACTGTTTTTATGTCTGCCGAAAACGTTAACTTGGAAACAGGTCCGCTACTGATATAAGTTAACTTCGAAACCAGTCCTGCCATAAGTTAACATAAGTTTACTTTGCTTTTGACAACTCCGATTGAACCAGACCTGATCTCAAGTTAACGTTTGGCTGGTCTGCTCAACACTAAGTTAACTTGTAACCAGGACCGCTCTACATCGATTTTTTTTAAATATTTTTTAATATTTTTGTTTCTTTGTATAAACACAGAAAAATAAAGTCAATTTAATACATCCGTGATATAAACACGATTAAATAAATGTATTTTTAAATAAAGTACGCATAAAACTTATCGGGGATTGAATATATATTCCAATACATATCAAATTCTTTAAATCGTATAAACCATATTTGCACTTTATTGTGTATATCTATATAGCCGCATAGTAAATCAGCAATATTTTTATGTCAGGATATAATGTATAATAAAAATGACAGCAATATTGGAACACAATGACTACACAATTTTGTCCGCATAAATTTGAGTGCCATTATGTCCTCCTTTTGTTCAATATATTGATACGTAACAAAATTAAAGTAGTTTTGATACCTTAGGCTGACTCGTATAGCAAAATTTTTTGACCGCATCAACCGAAACTGACCATATTTGCACTTTATTTTGTAAATCTACAAAGCCGCATAATAATTCAGTAATACTTTATGTCAGCATGTATTGTATAATACAAATATTGGAACACAATGTGAATACAAAATTTTATCCGTATCAATATAGATTGCCAGCATATCCTCTTTTTATTCAAAATATTGTCTCGCAACAAAATTTCAGTAGTTTTGATACCTCAGGCTGACTCTATAACAAAATTATTTGACCGCATCATCCGAAACTGACCATATTTGCACTGTATTTTGTTACAATGCATTGAATATATATTTCAATACATATCAAATTCTTTAAATCGTATAAACCATATTTGCACTTTATTATGTAAATCTATTTAGCCGCATAGTAAATCAGCAATATTTATGTCAGGATTATGACAGTTGTTTTCCATGCGTTTGATGTGATTGAGGTTTTGATTTTGCCATTTTATAAATGACTTTTCGATTTGAATTTTCCTTGGAGTTCAGTATTTTTTGTTATTATACTTTTTTCTTTCAAATATTTAATTGTTGGCACTGATATTTTACCCTTTGGTATCGTATATTGTCCCTCTGGTATCTTTCGTCCCTCTTTTACCTTGTTGGAGAACTTACTGATATAAATCTTTCAAATATATTTCATACAAAATCTGGCAGGAATTGCATGTGTAAGAACGCTTACAAGACCGGAAGGACAACCTGTAAACTTGTATGTATGAAAATAATGCGTGTCATCAGAAATCTGCTTAAACCAAGTCTTTATTTGTATATGATAAAAATAGTTATTTATCTATAGATCGTTTGGTAACCATTTCCTTTTTCTCGCCTTTCAGCATTACCGTCTCTGAAAAAAAATGGGATATATATCATAAGAAAAATGACATATTTTATAAAATTGTTTCTGCATTTATTCAACTTTTATTCAAATATGATATATATGTACATATAAATAATTCTTATTTGCATAAAGCTTATTGTTTTATTTCAGTTGCAGATCTTTATCATTGAATTAAATATATTTAAGTACAAGACATATTTGACTCCTTGTTTAGAAATAATTTATTCTCAGAAGAGACAGTAAAACTTGTTCAATACATCTGAATACGAATATCAAACTTGTCCGTTTCAATCTTTTGTCAGAAAACTTTTTTTTTTTTTTTGCTTTTTCCAGTTTATGATTAAAAACACAGATATGTCAGACAAAAAAAACAACTAAAAATCACACAAAAACGTCAACGAAGACAAAATGACACCTTACTTACCTTGACTTCTTCACAATTGTTGGGACCACATACTTCTATGATGGTAGCATTGGCAAGAGCTTTGGATTGGTAAAACTTAACTACTTCATTACCTAACAAGAAATATACACCAATTACTTTTTTTGTTTCACAACTAACCTAGTGTGCATATAATTTGTTTTCTCGTGGTGTATGCACTTTAATTTTACTAAAGGACATCTGGAAATAAATTTATCTTTTTCTTAGTCCAAAATATTGATATATCTAGCTATATTTTTTTTCTATACCGCAAGATAATACGTCTTTAAATTTAAATTGAATGTTAAAGAGGTTCATAAATATTTTTTTTTTTAATCTGACATTGCTTAATGTGTAACCCGCCTGGAGTTTGTTTATCGAAAGTTTTGTTATGTTCTATGGTAATATAACTTACTTGGCTCATAGTACTCCCTCAATTTGACCCATACCGGTTTATGTCGAGCAACCAGGGCAACTCTTTTTATGTCTACTTCAATACACATTTGCTCTGACAGAATCTACAGAAAATAGAAAAAAAATGATTTCTTTTACCAAACAATGTAGTAAGACTAACATACTACCGACTGAAAATGGTTTACACAACTATCGATCGTCGACTCTCAATGATCGTAAGGTATTATAATTAAATTCAATATGGTGATCTATACAATGCCAATGATTTGTGTCACACGGTAACGCCTATCAATTTGAAAATAGGTATAAACTACCTCTGTACTATATATGTGTTGCAAAAAATATGTGTGACGGAGCGAAGGTCAGAAGATGAAGATTTATTATAGTGAACATCCTCCTTTGAATAGAGGTTTTGTATATCTTTTTTCAAATTAATAAGCAAAAAGGTAGTTAAGTAACAGATATATTCTTGTCCGGTGCATTATTATTTTGTTGACTGCATATAAAGTTAACAATAATCGAATGATTTAGTTATAAAACAAACACAAATTAGAAACTACATATATATATATATAACTGAAAAATATAATTGTGATGCAATTGAGTGGTATTCAGACGACTTTTTATAGTTCGTTCTTATATTGTACTGTTACACCACTGTCCCAGGTTAGGGGAGGGTTAGGATCCCGCTAGCATGTTTAACCCCGCCACATTCTGTATTTATGTGCCAGTCCCAGTCCCAAGTCAGGAGCCTGTAATTCAGTGGTTGTCGTTTGTTTATGTGTTACATATTTGTTATTCGTTCATTTTTTGTACATAAATTCGGCCGTTAGTTTTCTCGTTTGAATTGTTTTACATTGTCATTTCGGGGCGTTTTATAGCTGACTGTGCGGTATGGGCTTTGCTCATTGTTGAAGGCCGTACGGTGACCTATAGTTGTTAATTTCTGTGTCATTTGGTCACTTGTGGAGAGTTGTCTCATTGGCAATCATACCACATCTTTTTTTTTTATATATTGTCAACATTTTGTATGTATTGACTGTTTAGTTCTGGTACTCTATTGTATCTGGAGACAAATTAAAGAAACATATAATGACTAAATCGTTACCGCATCAAAATATAAATTAATTTGACGGAAAGCCTTCTCCACTTTTTTGTATTGTCCTCCAGTATTGGTAGTATCGATTGACTCTAAGTCAGCTTCCATCCCAGATGGTAAAGATATTTCAAGCATTCCCATTGTACTTTGTCCTCCCCTTAACCAACTGTATAAGGAATAGTATCGTATAACATATAAATAACATATACAAAGTATTGCGCACCAGTTTACTTAAATTTTTGAAAGGCGCATTAAATCATTATGTTCATATGTACAACAATTATTAGTGGACGTCAAAACCTTATTGAACCTATAAAAAATCAATAAAGCTAACGAGGGTTGCATGAGACATCGAAATCCGCCTATTGTATGAAAACATAAAGTAACAAAAATACCGAACTCCGATGATATTTGCTTTTCTGTTATATATATATTGTTGAATTTTTCGAAATTCTAATGTTTTTCTTCCCCCTAATATGATTGCCTAAGCCTTATTGTCGGCTCTTGAACTTCTTAGTCTTCCAACTATTTTGATTCGTGAATCACTGATGAGTCTTATGAAGACGAATCGCTCTTCTGGCGTCCACGATTATAAGATTGCTCCAACTGTTTTGATTTGTGAGTCACCGATGAGTCTAATGAAGACGAATCGCTCTTATGGCGTCCAGAATTATAAGATTGCTCTAACTGTTTTGATTTGTGAGTCACTGATGAGTTTAATGAAGACGATCCGCTCTTCTAGTGTCCACAATTATAAGATTGCTTCAACTGTGTTGATTTGTGAGTCACTTATGAGTTTAATGAAGACGAATCGCTCTTCTGGCGTCCAGAATTATAAGATTACTCCAACTGTTTTGATTTGTGAGTCACTGATTAGTCTTATGAAGACGAATCGCTCTTCTGGCGTCCACAATTATATGATTGCTCCAACTGTTTTGATTTGTGAGTAACTGATGAGTCTAATGAAGACGAATTGCTCTTCTGGCGTCCACAATTATAAGATTACTTTCTTTGATAATGTTGCTGTACATATAACTTATTTCAACCAAACGGTATATATATATATATATATATATATAATGCTACCAAAACCGTATAGCTTTTCATCTTCACATTTATGCAAACAACATGGGGAAGCTAATGATTTGTCATTCATTTTACTGAATAATTATCCTACTGATTGACGAGAGGCAAATTTTACTCTCCTACATCCTATACAGGACTTTTATTTTGAGTCTCATCTGCATAATGATATAGAAAAAAGTTAGTGTTAATCTAAGTGATCCTTGAAGCAAATCCCTGCCTACACAATGTGTCGTTTTTCTGACAAAATATCATTGGTCGCTAAATTGCATGTTGTGTTTACCGGGACATAAATATTACACTAAATTAACTACCTGAAAGCAATATACTGTTACTTGATCTTAACATATTTTTCCATTCCGTTGATAATGACAAAATGCATAAGTCATTGCTGTACGTTGATAATGGTTAATTTCTTTTTTGCTCTATATGTTTCTGCATTGACCCTGGTATTTATTGGCGATTACCCAAGCTATATATACAGCTTACCGAGATATACAAAAGTCAATCAAGTCCGAGTTTGTAAGTATTTATACGAAGCAGCTTATAAGTATTTATACGAAGCATCTTGTATTTATTTATACGAAGCAGCTTGTATCTATTTACCTGAAGCAGCTTGTATTTATTTACCTGGAGCAGCTTGTATTTATTTACCTGCAGCGGCTTGAAGTTATTTTGCCGAAGAAGCTTGTATTTATTTACCTAAATGAGCTTGCATTTATTATCTCAATCAGCGTATTTTTATTTACCTGGAGCATGTTGTATTTATTTACCTAAATCAGCTTGCATTTATTACCTAAATCAGCGTGTTTTTATTTACCTGAAGCAAACTCTTAATCTGAATCCTTTAGTTGAATCATTGAGTACTGTTGTTGTCAGATCGAATGCTGGCTCTCGTAAGTCTTCATTGACATTAAAATAAACTGCTACCTGAATATGATACCTATGTGTTAATCTAATAACTATTCCTCAGTTATATATATGTGTTAATATAATTACTATTCCTCAGTGAGATATGAAGAAAAAAGAAATTAACTGCATTCTGAACATGATATTTATGTGTTAATGTACTAACTGTTACTCAGTGATATACGAAGAAGAAACAAATATACGCTTGAACTTAATAAATTAAAAACCAATTCATATAGTAACATTTCTTTCCTGTTGACCTTTATTTGAATTTGTTTTTATGTTTACATGCAATGTGTAATTATCTCAAATCTATGAAGATTATCATGAATCTAAATATAAATAAAATATGAAATTTCAATTTCAATAGAGGCAATGTTTAGTCAGATCATTTAAACATTATTATGTGTTTTTTTATTATACGAAAATGTTTTGTTACCTCCATCAAGCAAAGTCCTCTTCCATTAGCATTCACCGATACACTTCGTACTGTATTTGGAATCTTAATGACACCAACACAAACATTAATATATAATATATATATATATATATTTATTACGTTATAAATTTATATTGAGGCTTTTCCAATACTGGAATATTCAAGATTTCCCTGATTCAAAATTAACTAGTTGCTGTCGGTATATCTGTTGCAAAAGAATAATTCATATTTTGACCAACGATTAAATCTATATGTTGTTATGCAACCAAGAGAAAAACAGAAATGATATTTGGTGAAAAGGATAAAGAATCATATGTCGAATACAAAATAGAATATAAGAGTAAATGAGCGTGTAATTCCAAAAAACAAGAGTGAAAACAAAACACACAATTAGACTCAAAAGAACCTATCAAGAAGGCATCAAATTCAGTCACTGACATGTATGATGATGATACAACACTTCATGCCCATGGTATATATAAGGAAGAGATGGTGAGGAAATTAAACCATGTTGCCAACACTATAGATAAATGGTGTTTAAACAACAAGATGGTAACAAATCCTTTAAATAAAATTGAGAATGGAAATGGGGAATATGTCAAAGAGACAACAATCCGACCAAAGAGCAGACAACAGCCAAAGGCCACCAATGGGTCTTCAATGCAGCGAGAAAATCCCGCACCCGGAGGTGCTCCTCAGCTGGATAGAAATAAAGTTGTGTGCTAGTTCAGTGAAAATGGAAGTCACACTAAACTCCAAAACATATAAATGAACTAAAATTAAAAAAACATACTAGACTTACAATACCTCTAGTCAATGTAGAATAAAGAAACACATAGCAATACGCACAGTAAAACTCAGTTTAAAAGAAGTCCTAGTCCGATGTCAGAATAGGTAACAAAAGAAACTAAGCAAAATGACAATGATACATAAATGAACAAAGGACTACTAGCAGTTACTGACAACTTCTTTAAAAACAACTTGTATGCTGGTTGGAACGAATCAAAAACGAGCTTTGATAGGTCATAAACTTAATACATCAATACAAGATATAGCCCAATAACATCTGTTGAAACACAAAAGCCTCTAGATATATATTTGGACAAAAATTTAGACTAGAAATTTCAAATTGATCATGTATGTATATTATTCAGAATTAAGAAATATCTAGATATTAGTAGTAGAAAATCATTTTATAATGCTTATATTCTGCCCATATTTGATTTTTGTCCTCAATATGGGGAAATATTAATGCACATGGAATTCAACGAATTGGTAAGATGCAGAAAAGAGCCGCAAGAATTATACTGGATGCACAAATACTAACACCTTCTGTTAGTTTATTTAAAGAACTAAAAAGGTTAAATTTCAAATCTAGGAAATCTTATCATAAATTGATTCCTATTCATAAAATTCTTAATAATAAAGCACCTAATTACCTTAAAGAACTATGTTGTCCGATCATAAACCTACTCAGCAGAAATTTAAGATCTTCTGCAAATTAAAATCTAGCTGTAGTAAGGCCTTATAATAATTTGATAAAAAAAATCATTCACATATAACTCCTCAATACTTTGGAATAAACTACCAAATGAAATAAAATTATGTGAAAATCTTGGTACTTTAAAAAGAAAATGTGTAGATTTTTAAACTATAAATAATTTAATTTTGGATGTAACGCGTCTTCCGATTGGCTGACGTTGTTCTGTTTATCAGCTCATAGACATTATTTTGTCATGTGACCTTGACGTCATCAAGGTTTTTTCATGACTTACTCCGGTTTAAAATGGAATTAAGGATTAAATTTTAAGAAATGACTGTAAGATTTTTTCTGTCTATTCGAAATAACATAATAATGTGGTGCACACTTTAAAATAACAGGCTACGCGGGTTATGCAGTGTGCAACAAATTTTTGATGTTATTTCTTCATAGACAGAAAAAATATTACAGTCATTCCTTAAATGATATGTAACCACTCTCTAACTCTATCATGTATTTTAAATATTTGTGTATACTGTATTATTGTGTTTTTCTTGTTCTAAAGACAATCATCTAGCATGAAAGATAAATTATATGTTCAAAAATTGTAATATCTGTAATATTTGTTCTGTATGTTTTTGTTAAGGCCTCAAGGTAGATTAGAGAATGCTAACTGAGTCACCCTCTTTAGATAAAGTCATTATATTATTATTATTATTATTATTATTATTATTATTATAAAAAGACAGAACTCCAGTAAAACAAATAAACACCATTGGCTAAGAGAAAACGAACTAAGACGTTCCACCAATACAATAGATAAACTCATCATAGATACCAGGATTGAAATTTTGTATTTGCGCTAGACGCACGTTTCAACAATGGAACAATACAAATTTCTCCAAATGCCGAATGTAAATCATCAACATGTGGTTTTTTTTTCAACAATTGCCAAACGATTGATACGTGTTAACAAGTGTCTATAAGATATGTCAATCACTGAATCGTATTACGTCTAGATGAGTTGTAAATGAATATGACAGACATTTTACAAAGATCTGTAAGCACCATCAAATTCTATAAATCTCTTATTTTTTCAAATCTAAAATGGTCACAACTGACCTGATAGGGATGTGTCAGTTCCCACTCATCAGTGGTCTTTAGTTACGTTTCATAAGGGGGATAATACAAAGGGATTGAACGGAAATTACTGACACTTATTGGACCCCTAAAGCCACACAGGCTTTTGGTCAGGTTCTGTTGCTAAGATATTATTTTTTAGTCGATTGGTTTTGTAATCGCCTATCATCCGTGTTGCAGCGATTACTATGAATCTATGGACGATGTTTAATTATAAATTGACCTAATGATATTTTCTTTCTTTTCCCACTCAACTATTTCAAAGAGAGTACTAACATCTCATATATTACAATGAACTAGAAATCTAGGATACTTTAGAGACATGAAGATCCATTTGTTATGAAATAACATTTTTAAAAATGATGATGATGAACAACAAAGAAATAAATTTTTTTTGAAATGTGGTTATTTAATTTTGTTTCTTTTAATGAAGCAATGAAACAATGATATACAACTGAAACTTACACAAGATTTTTTGTTGTTATCAATATTCCTTAGGGGTAAATCTAAAGGTCTTAGTAACATTCTACCTATGCCATAGACAAAGATGTACACTTATTCTAATCAAATGTATTACCCATTTCATCATGTTCAACGCTTTTACATTTTCAAAGGAATATGATGTTGAAATCGTGTGACAATCGAGGCATCCACAGCAGGATATAACCACCCTGACAACTTTCCAATTTATTTTTTAAGAAGTGGCTCTGAAGAAATTAAGTGAATATTGGTATTCTAGTTTTTATATTTTGTGCTATTATTGCAAAACAAATCATCATACTTTAATTTGAAAAAATTATGTAATTAAACACTAACTTATTTATATATCCTGTACATGTTTAACGGAAATTAAGGATGGGGATTGTCATATTTTGATCCTTTTATATCATTTTGCGTGTGTAAAATGAAGTATACAATATTCCATAGATGTTATAAATTAAAGATGCATTGTATCTTCGACAAAATTTTCTATATATCTCATGTATGTGCACCAACCAGAAAACAAAATGAGCAAAAGAACCGTACGCAAACAGTTCTCGTCGCACAAAAGCAATAAATGTTTCACCGAAGTTATAGAAAAAAGAGAAAAGGACAGACTTTTTTCGGATCATAAATAAGTACTGGATCATTCTTTTCTCTTTCATCTTTGTTATTGATATTTGTTTTAACTTACATCTTCTATTTGCAATACAAGAGCATTCCTGTTGTTCACGTCGAACGTTTTTCCTTGAGGCCATGTGTCACCAACAGTTTTCACAGTCATTTGAAAATTTGATACGTAAATCTTTTCTCCCAACCCTGACAGAGCTTGAATTGCTATCACTGTGTCCTAAATAAATCATGTTTATGTCTTATTAATTGACCGAAATATTATGCATTTGAAATACATTATGCTGCTTTACTCATGTTGATTTTTCAGAACGGCTAGAAAGAATTGCATTGATAGTACTTTTAGAAGGTAATGCAATGGAAAAAAATAATTCAACATAACAGTCGTCATGCAGTTATGTTTGATCAATAAAGTAACGATGCATAAGGATTGCAAAGGGTTAAAGTTGAAAAATTGAGAAATGCAAAAGTAATTTAATTTTGATGTGTAATCAACATTGCCAACAGGAGGTTCAGAGTAAGTGTTATTCAGTTTTTAATCAGTCGAGATTGTTGTATAATAATTGAGGGGCCTCAGTGGTCGAGTGGTGTAAGTAGTCGAACTACTGTAACATTAGCCTGTCAACACTGAGGTTGTATGTTCGAATTCCACACGTGGCAAGCGCGCTTGACTCTATTCTTAAATGACAAGGATTGCCAGTTTTCCAACCGTAGTTCAATGGTTCACTCCGGGCACTCCGGCTTCCTCCAGAAATAAAAACTGATCGCCAGGAAATAGCACCAAAGTGCTGAAAGTGGCATAAAACACGAGTCAATCAATCTAAAATGTATGTAATAAACCATGGTCTATTTTTTTTAACATTGAATGCTATGCCCAATTCCGAATTATATATTTACCAATAATGATACAAAATAAAATAATCTATGAGTTTGACTGTCCCTCTGGTATCTTTCGTCCCTCTTTTGAAAGAAATCTAAATATTCTATAGAAAGGTTATAGTTTTTAAAATTAGTGTATAAGTTTAAGTCCGTAGTAAGGGTATTATACCTGTGTAGAAATGAATCCTCCTCGTGGATTTCTCTGTTTACCTAACCATTTCATTATCCGAATGCCATTGTCTGTATCGTCTTTGAGATTGTATCCTAACAGGATATAAGAGGTCATTTCGACATCTATAGCTCTGACTTTAGTTTGTGGTGGTCTCCAGGATTTCCAAGGTTGTAATTTGTCTGCTTCAGTTTCAGGTAATGTCCAGTATTTTTCACCGCCTTTAAAGTTAAAAGAACGTTTTTTTTTTTCTAAATAAAATTTTATCATATCATTTTTCTTAGTATACATAGTAAGTTGTATTTTCACCCCTCAAATAAAAGTTGTTTTCATCCTTTAAATACTAGCATTATTTGAAAAATTGATTTGAACATAAAATACTTTTCATCTTTTTATCTAAGTTAAAGGAAATTAAAGACACCTGCACAAATTCATCCAATACGGAATCATACAGCATAAATTTAATTGAAAACTCAAAATTAACAAATAATTGGGCCAAATACGACTTAGCCTCCATATCTTAAGTAAGAAAAATAATAGCAATTCTAATAATTTAATATTCAATAAAAAGTCATTTTAAGAAATTGATCGTATGAATGATATTTCATGTGCGCACTATTAGGATGGTGATATCAACATACAACATTACAAAAGTAGTATACAACAATAGCAGACATGTAAACATACTAAAATCATAAAATCTTTAAACAATTGCTGAGTTG
This sequence comes from Mytilus californianus, assembly GCF_021869535.1. Lineage (NCBI taxonomy): Eukaryota > Metazoa > Mollusca > Bivalvia > Mytilida > Mytilidae > Mytilus > Mytilus californianus. The sequence continues at coordinate 1,308,538 of NW_026262690.1, read as the reverse complement.
TATTGACCAAGCAGTTGGGTAAATTAATCAAACATCACAGGCTTATAATATGGTAGATCAGCAATGCGTTTCGTCTAACTAATACTAATCAAAGACACTACAATCAAAGATCTTGGACAACCAATTTAAATACGAAGTTAAAGAGCAAATATCATAAAAGCCAAAAATTCCAAGAGAATTTTTATTTGCTTATATTCATTATATGTCATTTATGCAAAAATAAAAAAACAGGAAAAAACGTCCACAGACTAATGGCCAACATACTGAACTCTAACTTGAACAAGGAAATGGAAGACACCACATAATTTGGAAAGAACAATCTAAATGTGTTCGTTTCTACATGACACTAGATAAGTCTACTTTAATATCAAATAACTACCAACAGAGAGACAAGATACTGTCATTCAAAAGTGCAAATATGAAACTGATAAACACAAAATGTGTTCGGCAATGTAATGATCAACACAGACTGTTGAAAATTTGGTGTTCTGATACATTAAAATCCTTCCTTGATAGGGTACCTAATTCTTGATAAACTGATAAAAACAAAATGTGTTCGGCAATGTAATGATCAACACAGACTGTTGAAAATTTGGTGTTCTGATACATTTAAATCCTTCCTTGATAAAGTACCTAATTCTTGATAAACTGATAAAAACAAATGTGTTCGGCAATGTAATGATCAACACAGACTGTTGAAAATTTGGTGTTCTGATACATTAAAATCCTTCCTTGATAAAGTACCTAATTCTTGATAAACTGATAAAAACAAATGTGTTCGGCAATGTAATGATCAACACAGACTGTTGAAAATTTGGTGTTCTGATACATTAAAATCCTTCCTTGATAAAGTACCTAATTCTTGATAAACTGATAAAAACAAATGTGTTCGGCAATGTAATGATCAACACAGACTGTTGAAAATTTGGTGTTCTGATACATTAAAATCTTTCCTTGATAAAGTACCTAATTCTTGATAAACTGATAAAAACAAATGTGTTCGGCAATGTAATGATCAACACAGACTGTTAAAAATTTGGTGTTCTGATACATTAAAATCCTTCCTTGATAAAGTACCTAATTCTTGATAAACTGATAAAAACAAATGTGTTCGGCAATGTAATGATCAACACAGACTGTTGAAAATTTGGTGTTCTGATACATTAAAATCCTTCCTGGATAAAGTACCTAATTCTTGCTGATATGCTGTATTTTTATAAAGAAAGTTAATTTCTTTCAACAGAAAAAAATATTTAAAAATTGCGATAAATACCATTGACTTTTGCCTTTTTCTCAAGTTCAGTCAAAATTGCACCTGCCAACGGATGTTTTGCCAACGACAATGCATAGAATGATATAGCAAGTTCATATACATTAGCAATTGACGCAGGTGCACCATTTGCTACAAACTCTACTGCATTCTTTATAGCTTTGGTTAGAATCACCTGCACCTGAAAGATAGATATTAATTATTTGTTGGTAATATATTCTTCGTAATCTAAATTGTATAGATAGTATGCATACTTCATTAATAATAGCAAGGTTAAACATTCTATACATTTCTTTGCTCTAAGACTTCATTAATAATAGCAAGGTTAAATATTCTATACATTTCTTTGCTCTAAGGTTTAAATATACGATTACCTATAGTTACTTACGTCTACGTCACTTGCACCCTGGTGGATAGTTGTCTCATTGGCAATCATACCAGCTCCATGTTTTGTATTATTAAAGTTCTGTGTGGTTTTCATTGTGATTTGGTTTTACTGTTTTTGTTTTCTGTTTGATCATTTGGATGGTTGGTTATTACAATAGAAATGAAATTCTAATAATCGGTGAATGATGAATAAATCAATTATATCATTCAGCAATTGACAGTAAATATAGTTTATTGCACGGTATCAAAAATAAAAAAAGTTTTTTTTTTTTTTGGATATTTAAAAATCAGAGTACAACCGATCGATGCACCAATTGCAAACTTAGTTTGAGGAGAGAGATTGATTAGCTTGAAACACAACAATTATCCTTACGATTACATACCTCTGTGGACACTTGTTTATTATCTCGTGCTTCAAGAAGTGCAATGAGTACAAATGCTGTCAGACTCCTTTTACTAGACACAGATCCTCCCTTCAAAACGGAAAATTTAAATCAGTATAAACTGTGTATTATAGTTAAACTGTAATGCCCTAACTATAACTACATGTAAATCAATCACAATTTATTGTATAATCAAGATTGTAAGAAGGTATGACAAGGCTACTTTGGACCCCTTGATTTCGAACATCAAAAAGTATCATAAATCTACAAAATAATATCCTTCATCAATATGTTAATGTGTGTAAATTTCTTTTCGATTAAGCCAATTGTTCATTTCTATTTTTTGTCCAAACCCTATATGCAAACGGGTCATTTTTGCTAAGACTTGTCAATTTCAACATGTATATTTCATCATTGTGACATCACAAGTGACCTTTCAGCAAAAGTGAAAAAAGGCGGAAAACAAAGACTGATGACAAGGTTTCAACTAAAATGTCCTCTTCCTTAAATTATTTAAAGAACAAAATGCATATTCAAGGACTACATGAGTTGTACTTATTTGATTAATTGTAATCAACAAAATGTATTCAAACCTAACCTGGTCCAATTTGTCAAGACCGAACAAACGTTGTTCATGTTGATAAGGAGTAAATCATAGTTATTCTATACTTTGTATGACTATCCTTTCAGTTAAGACATAAACAAATAATGACGTTCCCAATTTTTTTGTTGAAGATATGAATGATGAATCCAGATGTCCAATATACATACACTAGTATAGAATTGATAAATTAAAGGACAGTTGGTATTTTATTTGAAATGCAGAATAAGTATCAGTTAGGACAGATACTCCAGCCAAGTTTGATAATTCTAAACATTTGGGCTATATATCTATCAAAGGAATATACCTGAAATGACTGTGTGTGTGTTAATTAGGTCAAGGTAACATTTAAACTTAAAGCTGTATAAAACAATATAAATGTGTGTTTTTATTTTACATAGATACTCTTTTAACATTTTAACAATATGACTTTTACTATTCCGGGTCAAAACTGCTGATCTCATAGTCTCGATATAAGAAGATGAAAGGTATAAATTACAAAAGCTCTATTTCTAGAAAACAAATGGCTAATAGCATGTAGATAATCACAAATGTCCTTATCGGTTTAGATACAATTGTCATGCGAATTGAATCGTACATGTGTATTAGAAAAGTGTTAATATGTTTTTCAAAAGGCACACGATGACAATCAATACGTTTAAAAACAAAACAATAATAGTAATAGCTTTTTAAATATATCATGTTTTTTGCGCAAATAAAATAGTAAATAATGTGGTATTACATTATTTCAATTACACCTGCAAGTAATGCATAAAGGGTAAATAAAGATACCTATAGAGTTGCAATAACTACTCATTTACCATGAGAATGAAAGTGCAGTACTGAAAATAATAAATATAGATTTATATCTATCATAAATAATTTAACCAACAAATCTGATTGTACCTGCATTTCCTTATGGAGAACAATTCCTGGTTCATTAAAAGCCCCGGATGTTTCTTGTTGCTTTATAATCCATTGAACAGCCTTTGATATGACATTGATGTCAATATAGGTAAAACTTACAGCTTGTGAAAATGATTTGATCACAAAAGCAGTCAACCTATGAAATCGAAAGTTTTCTTTTCAAACATTAAAAAATAACAATGTAAAAATAAGAAGATTTGGTATGATTGTCGACGAAATAACGTCCCGGAGTGAGAGAAGTTAATGTTTTAATTCCCGGTCGTGTCGATCCAACGACTTGAAAACTGATATTGGCTGCTCCCTGCCAAGCACTCAACATTAAGAGTAACACAAAAAAAACTTAACAGCTCAGGATCTGAACAAAAATGCACGCGTTACTGTACGTAACATACCCTATTCGTATTTCAAAGTGTCGGAAAACAGAAAGTTTATTTCTGACATATCCGAAAAGCACAAATATAAAGTCATTCTGATAGAAGTTCTGAAACAAAGTGTGACAAAATTATTTTGTTACGAACGGAGGAACGAACGGATCGACGTACGACAGGACGTACATGGTATTTGCAATACACCCCATATGTAAAGTGGGATATAGACTATTACTGTCGTGAACTCGCACGTTTACTAATCCCCTCAGCGTGTCAATCTAGTCTAAAACAGGGTTCGTGTTTACATTATATTCATATATATATCATCATCATCATCATCATCATCATCATCATCATCATCATCATCATCATCATCATCTTTGATTGTTGTGTCCTTTATCGTTTTCTTTTATTGGTGTATGCTTCTGCATTAATACTAGTTCTAATATTAGTATACGATGTGTGTTTCTGCATTAATACTACCTCTAATATTAGTATACGATGTGTGTTTCTGCATTAATACTACCTCTAATATTAGTATACGATGTGTGTTTCTGTATTAATACTAGTTCTAATATTAGTATACGATGTGTGTTTCTGTATTAATACTAGTTCTAATATTAGTATACGATGTGTGTTTCTCCATTAATACTAGTTCTAATATTAGTATACGATGTGTGTTTCTCCATTAATACTACCTCTAATATTAGTATACGATGTGTGTTTCTGTATTAATACTGTTTTAATATTAGTATACGATGTGTGTTTCTGCATTAATACTAGTTCTAATATTAGTATACGATGTGTGTTTCTGCATTAATACTAGTTCTAATATTAGTATACGATGTGTGTTTCTGCATTAATACTACCTCTAATATTAGTATACGATGTGTGTTTCTCCATTAATACTACCTCTAATATTAGTATACGATGTGTGTTTCTGCATTAATACTACCTCTAATATTAGTATACGATGTGTGTTTCTCCATTAATACTACCTCTAATATTAGTATACGATGTGTGTTTCTCCATTAATACTACCTCTAATATTAGTATACGATGTGTTAAAAGATTTCCAAACATACAGATAATGTGCACATTGGTGGGATTCTCAGGCATTATATTGAATAAATCTTACCACGTAGCTCCACTTTTATCATTATTTCCGAAGGCGCTGAAAGATCCATCGTTATGAACATATGAAAGTTCTCTCTGGTAACCTAATTAAAAAAGAATGTTAATAAAGATCATTATAAGAAATAAAAAGTGCAACTTATTTATAGCTAATTAATATCTGCCAGGCATGAAGCCTTAGATGGATATGGCTATATTTTTATGTCCTTTTTGGTTTATAGCTCTTCAACGTTTTCGGTCCTTAAACATCCTTGGCTTTCAAATATTTGGCTTTGAGAGTTCCTGATGAAGGTAAATCCAGGAAAGCGCTTCGGACGCATAAAATTTATAACGTGTTATTTACATTTTTTACAGCACTGAGTCGATACCTCTGCTGGTGGATTATCATTCCCCGTGTGTATCATCAGCTCAGTAGTCAGTACTTCGGTACTGATGTGATTTAGAACAAACCTTTCTAGAATTGCCCTTTATAAATTAGGAAATTACACAGAAGCTAAGATATCAACTCCCAAAGGCAAAGTTGGCCTTATATGGATTTGGCTATATTTTTATGTCCTTTTTGGTTTCTAGCTCTTCAACGTTTTCGGTCCTTATACATCCCTGGCTTTCAAATATTTGGCTTTGAGAGTTCCTGATGAAGGTAAATCCAGAAAAGCGCTTCGGACGCATGAAATTTATAACGTGTTATTTACATTTTTTATGAAGACTGATCTGTAAAGGCGCTAATCATGTAAAAATAAGAAGATGAGCTATGATTGGCAATAATACTCTCCGCCAGAGACCAAATGGCGTAGAAGTTAGCAACTATAGGTCATCATATGGCCTTCAGAAAATGAGCAAAACTAATACATCATATCAAGCTATATAATGGTTCTGAAATGAAAAATGTTATACGAGAAAACTAACGGATGATTATGTTCAAAAGAATAAACGGAAAACAAATACGATATATAGCAACACACGGCAACCACTGAATAAATCATGTTATCACGTTATGTAATATTTTGTTTAGCAATCTATGTTTTGTACGACGACTCGTGGACACAAAACGCCAATGACTGTTGTGGGTCACATGTCAAAAAGTAAAATAACAAAAATAGACCCCAAAGAAAATTCAAGACGGAAAGTCCCTTATCAAATGGCAAATTTAAAAGCTCAAACACATCAAACAAATGGAAAACAACTGTCATATTCCTGACTTGGTACAGGCATTTCCTTATGTAGAAATTTTGTCAAATTATTCTTAGAATCAACTATCTCATGAACAATGTACAGAATATAAACGATTATATTTCCCGAATTTCAAAATGCCGAATTCCAAAATAATCATGAATAATATGACGGATGTACTGCTGAAGTTTACAATAAGAGGTTTAATCTGTTTCAAAAAGTTACAGCATTTCATATCATTGTAGAAAACCTTCCAATGGTGAGAGAACGACAATACCATACTTTTTTTTTCTTTATACGACGTTCTTTATTTTTAATTACATCGAAACATCCCTTAAAATCTGTTCAATATGTAGTAATTCCAAGAGGCCAGCTAAGATTTTTAATATCGGTCAAACAATTAATTTTATTTGCTGTTATATACAAGCCGAAAATCGGACGTAAATTTTGGTTGCTAAAACGTTTTGACCAATCGAACATTAAAACATTGATTTTTGTTGAAGCATATATGTCTTTAACATTCGTTCCTGGTTATCTCGCGTTCAATTTTTATTCATAAACAATACTTTTGATACGATAATGATATCGCAAACCGTTCAATGTTAAATGAAAACAAGCATGCTAGGTTAACGTTCTACTTTTTAGCCCTAATTTGGCATAAGTTTTAATTGAATGTTGGTCGGGTTGTTGTCTCTTTGACATATTTCCCATTTCCATCCTCTATTTTATATACAAATTGCGGATTCAACAGGCGTAGAGGGCGTACCTCCACTCACCCTTTTTTAAAGATGGAGATGGAAGTATCTGTTTTTGGCATAAGTCGTAAAATGAAATTGCAGTAATTTTTTCTCCATCTAGGCTAATAACGCCCTCCTATCCTTGTACGTTTGATCTTCTATAAATATATTTGCTTTACCTCCCTCTAAAATGTTTTTCACTCTATTGAGTACATCATTTGTAAGTCTGTTTGTTGTTCTCAGGTAGGTGCTGACGTAAACGTTTGGAGCAAATCTAATCATATTCTGTTCTCCACAACCGTATGAAATCTGAAGAAGATCCTCCAGTCCCGCTAGTGTTGCTCCTAACAGGTCGCCTGTGAAAAATTTGTTACAGTTATGGTTAATTTTGTTCTCTTAGATTAATGTTATACTGATTTACAGATGATAATACAAGAAATGAACATAATGAAACATTCCGAAACTGTGTTGTTTCAAGTGAACGGCAATGTTTTCGACTTTACAATGGGTTTAGGCGTCACTTACGGATGTACAACGTACCTTATGGAATAGAAAGGTTAATTTCTGAATTGGTTCATTCTCTGTGACAAAGCATTGCGTGTAATGTATTCTAGTAATTCACAAGTAACACAATAGTTCTACTATATTTTTCTCTATTTCTTTTCTGACTTTTTTCATTTTAATGTTTTTTTTAACGTTTTACCATGTATTTGGTGTTTTGTAAAAACAGCAATGGAACAATCTTTTAATTTTGTTAGATTGCCTCATTTAAACGTATACCAGTATGCCAATTTTCTTGTTACTTTCTTATTGTATTATAACATGACTTGTAAAGATACCCGACGTTAAATCTATAATTGAAACTGTTAATATAAGAAAAATGTGTTGTTAAAATGAATACTTATAGTTTAATATAATTATATTTCATACTCACCAATCACTTGAATTTTGATAAATTCTGAATCTTCAACAAGATTTGCCGGGAAAGACAAAGGAATGGTCTCTGTAAACCCTCCTCCTTGTCGGAGGTCAATAAGTAATGGAACGTTGTAGTTTTGTTTTATACCTTCTGCCTACAATATTAATTACCTATATCTAATTCATGGCATCATTTTACACTTACTCAATTTACTGTGGTTGTAACCGAATATGTTTAGCTACATGGAAAGACGATCTCTATCAGATTTGAAGGAAACTTTTTATTAAACACGAAAACAAGACACAAAATGTATTCATTTCACAAATCAAATAAATTCTTATAACGTTCCAACATGTTTTCATAATTTAAGACTTCGTACCAGACGTAAAGTAAAAAAAATCGAGAATAGAGATGTAAAACAATTTAATAGGTGGCACACCATTCTTTGATTTCAAGCATTCATAGCTCTTTTGTCTTTAGTTCAAATAACGAGAAAGCCATTTTATGGCAATGCAGTGTGCTGAAAATTGCAACATAGGATATGTACCAAAATTGGTACTTCAGATCCAAAAACCGGTCAAAATAAACCCTTCTTTTTAAATTTCATGCAATGTTTTTATTATGCAAATTTACCCGTTAAAATATATTCTACAATGTTTACCGGTCATTCATCGGCTTTCATGTGAACCCAAAATAGCCAAAATATTTTGCATACTTTTGAAATTAAGCCTACGCCTAAGAATTATTTTGTTTTTGAAAGTATTTTTTTGGTTTATTCTTTCTGACCGGACCCGAATTTGTGGTGTTACACATAAAGCAACAAATAGTGGTAAATTTTAATAATCGATCTGCTTATATAAATCATAAAATTACCTCTATCAGGAATTCACGCTGAACAGCATCGGCACCAATAGTAGATCTTGCAGTTCCGTCCAAAAGTATTTTACCAAGAGCTGTTGGTTTAAGAGGAAAATACACAGAATCCACACTGTTTTTCTTCACAAATACAGACTGCAATCATTTAAAAAACGATAATCAATTATGTTGGATAAATAGGATGAAACATGTTCGCTATGCCCGTGTCTGAAGGGACGTTTAAGATTTCAATTAACGTTATCTATTATAACTTGTAAATTATTAAGTCAGGGGTTTTTTTTGGAACGTATGTTTTTACTGCAAAATAAAACATAATTATATATAACGTCATTATACAAAGTCATGAGTTTCTCGTGGTGTTTAGGACGTCTTAACATTAACTCCATATGATGTTCACTGATTGATACAGTTTCTCTGGGAGGAATTTTTTTTGATAAGTTGTAAACGAATTTGAACCAGCTATGTCTATTGTTCTTATGTTAATTGTTTTTATTTTGTTTTTCGAACTGATCTTTCGAGTTCAACCATTAACAACTGATTTCTACAAATTGTTCTTATGTTGTGCTGTAACACAACTGTAAGGAGGATGGTTGGTTGGTATCTAGTGAATAGTGGTCCCATTGGCAATCATACCACATCTTTCTCTCTTTATATCTTATATACAAGGAATGTATATTTAAAACGATAATAAAAAAGATTTCATGGTATGGAAATATGAATAAAACAACAACAAACAAACAAAATAAATACAAAAATAAGGATAATTTCTGATGAGACAACTATCCGCCACAGATAGAATGACAAAGATGTCAATAATTACATGTCTCTTACTGTACACAACAATGAGCAAAATAGATACCGTATACGTGCAGTAAGCTGTAAAAGATCATTCTTACTTGAGTATTTTGATGTTTTATAAATGATGATGCATAGTATACATATTCATTGATACTATACGCTATCCAGTATAAATGGTTTTTATACTATCAAATATTTTGTGCAACAGCATCGGGTTACAATCATAACACAGTTACCTTTGTCCAACCGTCTGAGCCTGGATTGAAGTCGTTTCCGTTTGCATCAACAAAGGTAAAGTTTACATTGTTAGCAAGTTTCACAGAAACCTGGAAGTATATTTCATATTAAATTTCCAAAAATATAGAAATAACCTTGAATTCAATGTAGTGTAACAATCTCCAAATGATAAATTTTCAAAATACGCAATTGTTATCATTTTGGACTTGTCAAGACTTTGAAGAGGTAGATGATTTGTATTGTCCCATTCCGGAATAATGCAACAACATATTTTGAAGACGCCTGGTTATAACCACAAAGGTAAATTTTTCTGCCTAGTTGTACCTTTTCGAGTATATTGATAACAGAAAAAAAAGGGTAATTTGTAAAGAAAAGGTTACCTAGATCATCAGTAATTAAAAAGATAGATATTATCGAAATTGAAATACGGTATATTTGCACTCAAGAAGGGTATGATCACCTCTCAATTTATGTGATTTATATCTGACAATCAGGTAAAGTTCCAAAGTTAAATGATGAATAACGTTTGATGACATCTTCCGTCTAGCTGGCTTTTTGTAGCTAGGTTTCTGTACCAGTGCATTATCTCCATGCATTCTTTTATTTTTTCACCCTAGATTACAGCAGCTATATATATTGATATTTATCTATATGTATAGCTTGAATGTTTGTTTGATTGATTTATGAATTGATTGGTTAGTTAATTGATTACTGATTGCTTTACGTCCGTTGTGTTTACTTGACCAAGGTCAAACATATAATACGTATATATATATATATATATATATATGTGTGTGTGTGTGTGTGTGTGTGTGTGTGTGTGTGTGAGTATAACAAAATATACAACTTAATTCATATCAATTAAATCAATGGAACAAGTGCATTTAGGATATTAAAATATAAATTGCATCTAAATTATTGGGAGCCTTTAAAATCAATGGTTAAATGTACTTTAACATAACTTATACATTTGATATTTTGTAGCTAAGCTAATGAATTTTCACCTGTTGATCTTGGTTTAAGTAATTGAAAACTGTGACTTGGACTATGATAATTTCACCTCGTATGGCGGAAAATGGAAGTTCAAAACGCATGAAAAACCTTTGGAAAGTTGTTAACTGAAATAGAATGTGTTATCATTACTAGTTGTATGTCTGTTATACATGTTACAAGTATTGCTCATGAATGGAAACTTCCAACAATTATGTTTGCATAATGTAAATTAATTATGCTGGTTTTAAAAATGAAAAGATGACATAACATAAGATACTAAACAAATACTGTAAGAATTTGTTAATGACATTGAAAACGTTTTCCTTCTACGATTTGATTAAACATTATGTTTTCGTATGCTTTATTTTTTAACTAGAAAAACAAATGTTCTGTCTTCCAGGTTCGTGCTCAATTTATACAAGATCTACATGACAACCAGACCAAAATGATTCATAAACATAAATTTGTCTTTAAAATCAGGATTCATTTTGATTGTAAACTCTTCTTCACAATGAAATATATTGGTTACATTAGCAGTATTTGCAGCAACTCCAAGACCCGATCTGGGATTAACAGCAAAAGCTGATGCAATCCATTCTGTTATAGTGTCAGGAGCTGTCGCTCTTATTGTTGCTGTTCCATCAGAACTGAAATTAAATTGATATTTATTATTGATTATTATATTTCATTATAGCATAATTCTCAAATCATTTAGTTATTATTCCAAATTTGATTAGAATAACACTTTGGCACAACATATTATTTTGATAAGAACGATTCTTCGTATATCTCAACGTATATTGCATGTCTGTACTCGCTCAGAAACAAAAGAACAGCTCGGCATGCATTTTTTTTTCTAAAAATAATACATATACGTAAATTTCATATGAATCAACGGAGAAGTGTTGATAACATCAATCACACAGCACTACGGCGACTTAAAACAAAACAAAGATATCTTGAAGTCAATACACTGTAACTAAAATAAAACAGGGTAAATATTGTTGTGTACGTATGCTAAGTTTATATTATATTCTGGTTACTCGAAAATGTAATTCGTTGTTGGTAATGTCATACTTAACTTACATTAATATAAAAAAGGAGATGTGGTATGATTGCCAATTTAGTAACTATCCTGCAGTCCGAACGACGTTAACGTTAGCAACTATTGGTCATACCTTCAAAAATGATCAAACTCCATACCGTTGTTGACCTATAAAAGCTGCGACATGGCACAACATGAAACAATACAAATGAGAACAATAAACAAGAAACAAATATGACAGACAAAAACCAACAATCTGATTGAATAGAATAGAGAATGGAAACGGGGAAAGTGAACTATACTTCGCTTACTAGGATCTGACAACGCTTTGTTAGATTTTCTGTCCTTCGGTTTTGTCCTAATGACAGAATTCAAAATTAAAACATCGTCGGTGCTGTGATCAAGCCATTTTTTAGCTACAGGTAGTCGAATATTTTTTTTTCTCTTTTTCAATTTGTTTTTCTTCATACAAGCTTCTGTAAGACATTTATATAGAGACGAGAACTATAACAACTTTGGATAAGTCATTTTAACAAACTTATTAACTTTAACTTGTGTTTAATATAAATAAGAAGATGTGGTATGAGTACCAATAAGACAACTCTCCATCCAAATCTCCATCCAAATCATCCATATCTATCATATTGTATTGTATTAGTATTTATAATTGCCTAAGGAAAGACTGATTGGAATAGCATTTCAAAAAAGTGTGGGATCAACTTCGATATCAATAATCTTGAACCAAATTTTATTCAATAACTTAAACAAGCATAAGATACTGATGAAAAACTTCCAAAATCCTTATCAACTGATTGAATTTGATATATAATTTTTCAAATTTATTCATGAATAGTATTTTTTGTACATTTTGATTTACAAAGGCACTATTTGCAAATGTATATCTAAAATAAAGTAGCTGTTCGGTCGATTTTTTTTATTTTTTTTTTTTTTTATTTTAAAGGTAAATAGCATGCCAAAGTTGACAGTAGATGATTAAAATGGTGTATAAAGTTTCTTTCTGCTGGTCATAAAACACATAATTAGTTTCATGATATAAGTTCTCCAATCCTCACTACACATTCAAAGTATTTTTTGTATAAACATTGACGGATCGAAAAAAGGAGGGGCGGTGTTGGACACATGATCCTATCAGCTAAAATACCAAATTATAAGTACATAGTATCGTCAATTGTATGTAGGACCATACGTTCTCATTAAAGTTTAGCAATATGTTTTAATTTATATATGAAAAATAAATCAATGTAAGAATCGATTAAAAAAACTTCAAACCAAATCTTTGTACCTATGACAGAATATAGTTTTATGTAATTTGTTGTAAATGTATCCTCACTTTGAAATTTAGCATATTTATAACATTCACTGAAATCTCAAAGGTAACGGAAAATTCAGACACAGCGAACGAATATGCACAACCTCATGAGGGGTCAAAGGAATATCACAGTCCAAAACATGAACATTTACAATAGGGAACGAAAAATCGTCTTAGTTGGTTAAAGTCTTCTCTATCATTTCCAAAGTAATTATTCATTATTTTAAAACCAGACAACGAAGTGTGTATTTTTTCAAGAAATATACCAAGTCATATTTAATTCTATTTTGTTGCAATTTGTGCATAAACAGCTTTTTGGAGGATTCATTCTTTTGCAACTTTGCTACACAGCGACATTTCATGTGTGCAGTGAAGTCGGGAATATAAATTAATATTATAAATATAGAAATAAGATGATGTGGTATAATTGCCAATGAAACAACTCTTCACCAGAGACCAAATGACATAGAAGTTTACAACTATAGGTCACCGTACGGCCTTCAACAATGTACAAAACACATTCCGCATAGTCAGCTACAAAACACCACAAAAAGACAAATGTAAAACAATTCAAAGATTTAATCTAAGATTAAAATATCAATCAGTACACATCCAACTTCCAATGGATATATTGTAAAGACGTCATTAACAGTCAGAGAAAAACATGATCTTCTCCAATGTCAAGATACATTTATCGACAGATCGTATAGCCATGGGTGTTCAAATGGATATAAAAATAATATTTAGTTTGATTTTAATTTACTGATAACAAAATATATGATTACAGTGTTGAATTGGTAACCTTTTAGAATAAGTTTATTGAAGGGATTGATAAGTTTACCCGGATCGTATCTAAATTTCCGGGCTCGGTTAACAACTTATCCTTAAAAATAAGGATGAGCAATCCCGATTGAAATAATTTTTCTAAAGGAAGGACTAAACTTTCAATCCAAATATTTGTATCTATGGAAGAATTTAGTAAAGATTTTAAGTAATTTGTGGTAACGAAAGCACGTATACTTGTGCCACAGAAATTGGATATTTGTCTATATATTTCTTTTTAACTTTTTCTATTCAAAAACAACCTTCGATGAAGCCGAAAAGAAAAGGCATTACTTGAGTATCGAATGCTATATTTTTACATAGCTTATCAAGTCGAGTGGTCTAGGTCGCTAGCCATAGTGCAGGCGATGTTGCAACTATGCAACAGAAACAGGTGTTCGAATCTCGCTGAAGGCAAAATTGGCTAACGGAATTTTGCAGGTCTACATTATTGGCTTAAATTTAATACAAAGTATATATTTATTGTGGTGTAAGCCCTGTGTAACATGGGGTTATGCAATGGAGAAAGTCCTTATAAAATTAGCGTCCTTCACGACAGACAAAAATAGCTGATCTGTAGTAAACAATCCCTTTGCCTTCATCATGTACATTGTTACAACCCTAGATTAAGATGAGTAGTAAGGTCATTCCTTGACTAACGAAAGCTATATTATATATAGCCGATTTGGTCGAGTGGTCTGTGACTCTGAACACACTACAGGCGATGTTGCAACGATGTCAAAGAAGTAGGTGTTTGAACATCGCTTAGAGAGCAGGTCTAACGTGGTTGGGCTAAATTCCAGCCGAAGTTTATATTGAGTGTGGTTATCAGATGGAGAAAGTCTTAATGTTGTAGCATACTTGGACGTATATATTCATGACAGAACAATAGCATGTGATCTAAACTGTGTTCTAGTGTCTAGCTTAGTATATATTTATATTCCGTAAACCAACTTATTTTCGAGGATACTTTATTTCGCGTTTAGCTCTTTCTAGCCATATCGCGGTTATTTAATTTCGCGATTTTCAAATTTACTTGACGTAGCTAAATAAGGAAAAATCCAAGTTTTACATACTTGCGTTATTTTTCTACTCGCGAAAGTCGCAAAAAAAATCGCTCGCGAAAATTAGTCGATTTACAGTACCTATATGAAGCTATTTCCTTTCTGAACGATATGTATTTATTTTGAATAAACATCCAAGTTTCAATGAAATGTGCTTAAAGACATACAATAATGATCTGTGTAAGGTCATTATTTACCATGATTAGAAAGGGATACTACAGTTTGTGAAACATTTAATTCATTAGAAAGTAATCGCTTGTTGTTCCAATTAGATTTGACTGGACAATATTCTGTTTGATATTCATCAAAGGGTTTACACACAATTCATTCCTCTATTTATAAGATTGAAATACTAGATGCAAAAAAGGTCTTTAACGTTGAAAGATTATTGAAAACCTAAAGGTTTTTGGATTGGGACAATTTGCGGTATCTAAAGTTTCTCTTGATTATGACCATAAGTTACATGTATTTTGGGAATTATTCTATTTTACAAAAACAAGTAAAAGGTTATTTCGGTTAATTGTGGCACAAATTTGGAATGCTCATTCTTAATATTCTGTCTAACATGTAAATATATGGACGTTTCAAAAAAAGAATGCATTTATCTCTTTTATTGCGATATTACTGATTGAATACTTTCATAATAGTTAAACATTTGTAAAGAGAGCACATAAAATCTGCGAAATACGTTCTCAAATTTGTCAAAACATCATCCAATTTCAATTTCATATCCAGACTTTTCTTTTAAAATAATATTTATCATGTTGCTAATACATAAAATTCCGTTTTAATGATGTAACATAACATGGTCACCAAATTCGTTTTCCCAGTATACTTGATTCAAAGAAGTGGTGATAGTAAAAAATACCACAGAACGTCGAAATAAGCGTAATTCCATCGCGTTGAATTCTGTTAAACGTATTTTTTCAAAACATTTTTTCAATACCAAATAGGTAACTGATCGGTAAATACACCAAAATAAAGGCAACAGTAGTATACCGCTGTTCAATAGTCATAAATCAATTTAACTGAATCAAATCCGGGCCACAAACCAAAACCGAGGGAATCACATCAACTATAAGAGGAAAACAACGGAACAACATAAACACTGAACTGCTACAAAAACAAACGCCAACATACATAGAAACGGACTATTCGATAACAACTGCCATATTCCTGACTTGGAACAGGACAGGAAGGAAGTCAATGACCATATTATTATTCTAAATCATTAAAACGGAATTTGTGTAAAATCTGTGACAAAGCCCATTTAACTTTTAACATTGTCTTTAATAGACTTATTTAGCGCTGGTCGGTGAACATATGATTATTTTACATCATTAAAACGGTAATTAATGTATCATCAACATTTTTTTTTTAAATTCTTAAGATTTGAAATTGGAAATTTTTTCGACGATTCTATATGTATTCTATACAAATATTTACCTACTGTGAAAGTATTCAATCAATGAGAGTATCAAATATCTGCCACAAACATTCCCTAAATGACAAAATATTTCCAGAGATATAACCACTGACGAGGGTCTTGATTTGGGGAAGTCATATAATTATACTGCAAGGGTGAAACTAGTTTTCTTATATCTCAATCCTTCCTTTTTTCCTTTCGAGGTGAAGAGGTACATATAATAACATACAATAAAAATCAGAATACCGCACTTATCATCAGCCTGTCCATCAACCGTGATTTCTTTTTCTAGAGAAAACTTTGGTTAAATAGGCAGTTGAAGTAAGATCACATTTTATTTTCGATTTGTCCGTTTAATTTAGTTAAGCTTGAATGGGCTAACTACTATTACATGAAACTGACTTCAGTTCACAAACCAATGAGGTAAGAATGTTTTTGTTTTTTAACACATTATGTAAACTACTTCATTCATTTATTCTAATTAGTAATGCTAATATATATTTGTTTTGTGTCTAGTAGTAAAAATCGACAACTTGTCTTATAGATCTAATGAAAATAGTGTAGATAATTGTATTTGAACTAATCAATTATAGAAACTAATTAAGAAAAGAATTGTTATTTGGAAAAGTTGTCACAATAATAGTTTAAGTACGTGACACGATGACATTAAAAAGATACCATTTGCCATTCCTTGGTCAAGGTATCTTTTGAACGTGCTAATCATAATCCATTGTATAATAACCACGTAACGGTATGATAAACAAAACCGCAAGTCCAAATATGAATTAAAAATATGCTCGCACTTTCTGATGTAAATGTAGACACTGTGTCTGCTCAGTCCATCCTTAACTCTAGTATAAACGGACAATATCATTGTTTTTACTATAAAGTCATCAGAACAGATATTGTTTAATATATCATTCCTTACCTTGTTGTTTTACTGACCCATATCCATGTTTCCGGAAATTTCTTTCGTGTTCTCCCAACAGATGTCAATTGAGCAGACCCTGCCGCTTTTCTGCTAGAATGCCAACCTTAATGTTATAAATTCATCATGATGATAGTAAAGAATATAGTAAAGCACTATCATCATGTTCTATTTACCCATAGACATGTTTTGGGGAACAACTTTCTTAATCGGAATGGAAACACAAAGCCTAATGTACTGCGTGTCGTAGAAGCCAACAACACAGGCGGTGATTCAAATCCTGAACTTTTTAAACCAAACAGGCAATCTCAACATACAGACAGCAATTAGTGTCAAATGATGCATTCTCACCCTGTTGTGCTGTTTACCCATAACCACGTTTCTGGAAAGTTCTTTCGTGTTCGTGTTGGAACAGCAAGGGGTCCGCCTCCGCCGCTTCCGCCTCCGAAAGCTGCAAAACTTAAATTAGGTTGCCCTGGTGCTCCTGGTACTCCTAGCCCTAAAAAAACACTCCGGCTGAAATTAAATTCATTCTCGCCTTGTAATAGTATTTATCATCTTGTTTCGAGTTGATTTTCCTTCTTTGCTCAGATTTTTTAAATAAAAAAAATAAGAAGACGTAAGTTGATTGCCAATGAGATTACTCTCTACCAAAAACCAAATGATATAGAGGTTAATAACTACATATCACCGTGCGGCCTTCAACAATGAGCAAAACCCATGCTGCATAGTAAACTTTAAAAACTAACACTTATTCATGTAGAAAATCTTTTAAAACACCTTTTCTCACAACAATTCGTATTTATCAGAATCATAGCTTTAAAGAAATCACTACATGCACTCTACCTTTTCTTATACAGTACATTTATTACCAACCCCGTTTTCAATTTTTAAAGAATTTGAAGACAAAGACTTTAATTATTGTCAGCTTACCCTATGTGCATGTTTTCTTACATGAAAAGACTAGAATCTGGTGAAAACTTTCATATCATCAACTTATTCTAGTATATAAATTCTTACACTACAAAACTCCTGATTATCTGAAAAAGTTGTGTATTCAGAACTCTGAAATTTATGAAAGAAATTTAAGATCCGTCTCAAAAAAACAATTAGGTAGTAATTCGGCCAAACACGAATTTAATGAAAAAATCTTTTGCATACAATTCTGTAATTCTATGGAATATCTTACAACAAATATAAAAACATTAACATCTTTATGTTTATTCAAATCTAAATGCCTCAAATATTTCTGTAAAACCACACAATGATAGATTATTAATCAACTTGAACACTATGAATGATATTTATCTTATGTATGTATACTGCTTGTTGGTTTTATTGTTTATTTGTATGTACTATATCATTTTGTACTTACTTTATGAGGGCCCAGGTAAGATTTGTGACAACTAATTAAGTTACCCTCTTTAAATAAAGAATATTATTATTATTATTATTATTATTATTATTGGTAATCGACATCTCTCGAAATTTGTAATCGTTACACACTGCATCAGTATATGTTCCTTGCTTAAAATTTATTTATGAACGAAATATTGTTCTAATTAATATGCGGTTTTTTAACAAGTGTAAGCGTTCTTGGCATTGTCCGATATTAGACAGCATATGTTAAATGTTCATAAATTGGAAATAGATACTCTTGTTTTGGGTTTTTTTTTTCAAGTACCAGACAATTGATAGCGTATGAATATGAAAAAGTTCATCAGTGGCCTTATATGACCGACACTCTAAAAATTTACAGTTGCATTAAATTATATCTGTATCAGGCCAAAGAAACAATCGAAATTTTTCATTTTGGTATATGTTCATTCTATAATAAAGATTTCCATTCTTCACTGGATTTCCGACTGATTAGACCCCTTCTTTTAAAAAAGACGGACGAATTAAAACATCTCATCTAGTCATCTAGTTAATCATTTTATTCTTGTAGCCAAATGTGACATGTATGCGCATTGCAGATAAAGACAAAATAACCCTTAAATAAACACTTATTTGAAGAATGATACTCTTCAATGTCGATTCCCATGGTTTTCCGAATTCGAAACGTTTTGAATGTTATGAGTGTTATATTAACACCATTCAAATGATAACAAGACGTAACATTCTTAATTATTTAATAATAGAAATAATGTTGGTTTTTTTTTATTTAATATTTGCTGCTGATTTTTAAGCAGTGTAAATTTATGGAAAAAAATGTAGGATATCTCACAACTGATTACTTTTCACCCCTTGTAAATAAACTCATCATAAATACCGCTTTGTCTTCAAATGACTCATCAGTGACGATCGAAACAAAAACGTTTAAAAGGCCAAATAAAGTACAAAATGGAGAGCATTGAGAACTAAAAATCAAAAAACCTGGGGTAGAAAAGTCTTAGTATTTCGAAAATTCATAACGTTTTAACAGTTAATTAATGAATAGAATCAATAATGAGTCATGTAAACACAGAAGTGCTGATTACACAACTGTTAACAAATTCAACAAAAAGAAACTGTTTTGTCAAGTATGGTATGTTGGTGTTTTGTTGGAGGTGGAAGTGTTATTTCAAAAAACGTTAGATTTAAATATATTTTCGGAGTAGTGCTATAGCATACATAATTTCATTTAATTTTAGGAACAACATGCTTGAAAAATATGTCTGAATCTGTAGTCTTCCACTTTCTGTCCTTGTAATTTTTATTTGCTTTCTCGTTTTGTTTATTTATACTTTTTCTCTTTATCTTGATTCTTATTATATTGTTAATGATATAATGGGGAACATTGGTACACTGAAATGCCTATATACAATGATTGATTTGGAAATAAAAGTTTAAAGAAAGTAATTTTCAAAACTAAACATAATTGTCCTAAATTGTGTCAGTATACAAATTTTAAGTAAATATTTCATAAGTTCTGATGTAACACAGAAAAAAATATAGCAATGCAAATAACGGAATTGCAGGTTTTCAACAGGATTAGAGCATGAACCTTTGGTCATGTAATATAGGGTTAACGATTTAATATGTGATGAATGTTATCACCGTTATGACCTATTATCGAAATGTTATAAGTAACACGATGGATGTCACCAGTGGAGGACGAAGGTTTTTCCGAAAACTTTGAGCGAAGGGTTGGCTTCGTTTTCCTTGGTTGAGTCCTATCTTGTTTGACAACTATTGTCTGCCTCTTAACATATACCTGGCTATTTAATTGATCGACTGTTTCTTGTTTGAATTCAGTGACATATATTGCAGTTGTTTGTAAGAACAAACTAATAAAGATCAAGAGTTGAATTTGATACGTCAATCTCTGTTGTTATTTTTTAAATGACTATCGTAGTTTGGTGACAGTTTAGGCATTAGGCACCCAAATCTAAGTAATAAACACCATTACACCTTACAGCTTATTCTTTGGGCTGTCATATTGAAATGTTTCCCTAGAGTGTTAAAATACCTACGACTTTGAGGTGGATTATACTGATAAAGCAAAGCATCTGTCAACACATAAACGCCAGCTCCCTGTAAACAAAATATACGAATCTTTAGTGAAAAATAATTGGAAAACAATTCGACAGTTTGAAATTATTCCTGGCAAAAATCCTGTCCATTTTAAGAAAACATGCTTGATGTATAGATTTTAACTCTTGATAACGGGATGACTTTTAATAAATTTAATTGAATATTTTTTCAAAGGAGTATATTACTTGTATTTTTGAAGAAACATTTCCTAAGTATTTAAGAATTATAAATGTTATATGTCTTTTTATTTTTATTTTTTTTTTTGTCAAAAATGATTTATAAACATGAAGAAATAACAGAACTAAAACATGTATCCAAAACTATTTTTATTTTTACGATGCAATCCTTTATCAAAAATACGTCCTACAGGGAAATTAAAATTTTTGTTGTTTTTCGTTTTTCGCCATGGCGTTGTCAGTTTATTATCGACTTATGAGTTTGTATATCCCTTTCAGACGCCGCCCGTTTTGTCTTCATCAGTGACACTCGAATCAAAAAACGTTAAAAAGGCCAAATACAGTACGAATTATAACCATATCAATGATAATTCTTGTCAATGACTAATGGGCTTGTGATACCCTTAAGGAGTAAACCTCAACCAACAGTGGCATCGACCTATTGGTTGTAACTAAACTCGTCGTAAATACCAGGTTTAATAAGTTATTCCCATTTTATTTTATATTTTAGATACTTGAAATATCTTAGAAATTGGGCTTTAATCGAGTTTTTAATCATTTGTACTCTTGTACTCACATTAAAAATCGAGAATGCATCCCTGCCATACACTGGTCTTGGCAACCAAAAATCCCATCCACCAAATCTTGGAAGGAATCCCGAGTTATCATATCCTTGAAGTGCATTCAATACCTTTAAATATTGATAAATAGTTATTGGTAAAGGGGGAACTTATATCATATAAACCGAGAAAACATACGAAAGACATTTAGTGACATTCTTTAGTTAAAATTTCTTGTTTCAAACTTGACATTGCTCAGTTCAAAGTTACATTTTTCTGTTCCAAAATATAACTATTTTCTGTTTAATTTTGATATTTTTCACTTCCATGTTGATATTTTTCAGTTCAAACTTGGAAGTAGGAAGTATAAACTTGGAAATTGGAAATGAAAATTTGGAAGTGTGAAATATAATTTGGAAGAAGGAAATGTCAGATTAAACTGAGAAATTTATCTTTCAACTGATAAATGTCATGTTTAAATTTGTCATTTCGGAGCCTTTAATAACTTGCTAATCGGTATTGGTTTTGCTCATTGTTGAGGGTCGTACGGTGATCAAAAGTTGCTAACTTCTACGTCATTTGCTCTCTGGTGCTGTGTTGTCTCTTGAAAATCAAAGAACATCTATATATTTTTTTTATTTTTATATTAGTACACAGAAATGTTAACTTGGAAGTGACAAATGTCAAGTTGGAAATAAGAAATGTCAAAATGGAAATGAGAAATTAAAACAAAAATATACTGTCCCTACCATTCTTTCGTACAAACATCAGCCGTAAATGAATTTGATGCATCGTGTTTCCTGAGCTGCATCAAATCATTTATCATTAAAATATTTTCTGTTTTGATATTTCATACGTTAAGTTAAGATGTTGAATTTGATTATGTCTTTAATGTGGCTATAATTACTGCAGTACAATTTTTTTAATATATAAAGTTTTTTGACCGGGCCAGCTTTGGTGGTGTCACATCTTACAAAGTCTATCCAAATTATTTTTGCAAAGAATTCCGCTAAAGCCGGTGCTATGGGGCCGTCTTAAAGTTGCAGTGAGGTGATAATTTGATTTTTGGGTTTTATTTTTGTCTGGTGTTGAAGGCCTCATTGTGACTATTGGACGAAGAACAACAATAAAAGAGCTGTTTCTTTGTTTTTAATGTGTATTTTGCTGTGCGTTCATATTGTGTTTTGGATGGATACCCCATAGCCTTTGTTTTTCTATAAACAAAAAGAGTAGATTTTTTTAACTGAGACGCTCATGTTATGGTCCTGAATTTTTACACTCGATCAACATTTACAGATAAACTGTAACAAATCAGATGCTTACATATTAACAATTGTAACGAAGAGAAAAAAATCCAGTTGGAATACCTGTATTTATTTGGTCCTATGTGTGCCTATCAACGTCAGACTCAAACTCTTTATCATAAAAGGTTGTCAATTTTTTTGTACCTTCATGGTTGTGTCTGTAGAGAATTAAGAGTAAGATAGAAAGAAAGTGAGAGAACTTACATTTTGTGTAGTTATATCATTTCCTGATTTCAGTAAAAGGACACTTTTATCGACTGCGAGAACATTGACTAATGAGTTTGGATCAGCAGTCAATTCAACTTGAACTTCATCACCTGGCTTAGCTCGTCTTGAGTTGAAGTTAATAGACACCTACAGGTAACAAAATCATTAATGTATGCAATTTCACATCACATTAGCATTATAGAAGATATCACTTTTTAAATTATAACAAAAAAATCCCTGTTTACTATACTATACTAAAATAGAGATGTTTTTTCCAACATATTTAATCCCGGCATACTTTTATTGTTCCTGTCCCAAGCCATAAGCCTGCAAATCAGTGGTGATAATGATCGTTTTTATTCAATTGATGAAATTTTTCTCTTTTGAGTATTTCTTTAGCCATACAGTGTTTTTATAGGTTACTAAACGGTATTGGAGTTGGTTATAGAAACAAGCAATCTTTTTACCCCCAACCACCCAATCTGTTTGAACATACACCTACCCAAATCTGACTTTACTACATAACATATTGCCACTTATTCTAACCAATGAAATATCAATGAATTCCAAATATTGTCATACTTTTTTCTTTAGTTCACGTTTGCCAGTACGGTAACATGTTCAGATGAACAATGCATTAGCAAAGATTAAAATATATTGAATTGATATGTTTCAAACTTAAAACAAACGAATGATATGGAAGACAGTGACACAATTTGTTAAGAAGACGAATACATTCTTTAACATTGCGACAATTCAGCATCAGTTAATTTGATTATAATCTTGATTTATATGTAAAATTTTTAAATACACGAACCTGAAAATATGCAATTTGCAAACTACACAACGGTATATAAGAGAAGACTTTTTAAATCATTTATACGTTGTTGCGAAAGAACAGACTTCATAGTTTCAATAGTATAGATGGTCTCACAATATATCAGATGCATCTGCATACGAAACCATTTAGTTGTGTCTCGACCTGTGTCTGAGATCTGGCTGTTGAGGCCCAAATTTTGACACTAATGTGTCTCCTCAACGTTTTTATACAGTAATTGGTCAGTCAGTAATATAGAGACAACTGTGATTTCCCTTTTAAACGACGTAGGAGTAATTAGTATCTAAGTCAGCTTGGTTCTGGTAGCTTTTTCTTTGTTTTCTTTTTATTTTCATCACGTAATGTTAATTAAACTTTAAAAGTATGATTAAGATTCCACGTACAGATTTTTTCTATGTTTTAAACTAAGGTGCTTTTAACAAAACAAGAATGTATAAAAGAAATATTTGGCCAATGTTTGTAAGGCAACTGAACAGTTATATTTTTATTAGGTGTAAACTTTAGTATGCAACCTTTTACATTATCCGTGAGAATACGGATGATTCTTTCCAAAGTGATACAGAATGCATTTCAAAAGTTTCAAAACGATGTAGCGTTTTATTCTATTTGATTCAAATTTAGTCCCTCAATTGTTTAGAGTCAGCAACAATATAAACAAAAACAATTATTAGTCAGTATTAATATGACTGTCTAACTTGATTATGACTATAAGTGGGTGTAATCGATAATGTTAAGCTTCTATTATAAAGTACCTTTCTTTTGTTTTATATGATAATGATATCTGTGTTTCGATTAAATATCTATTTGAATTTCAATTTCGTCGACAAACTTTGTGTACATTCATGTTAACACTCACTGAAACGACGCGGGAATATATCATTTTGACATTTTGTACCGCAACAACTTCCTTCTGGGAGAATTAAAAATACTTGCCAAAATCAATACAACTGAGTTTTGACAGGACACATTTTAATTCAGCCTTATAAATCACGACAACAACCGTAGGAATTAATCTATTTTATAATATATAAGATTCTGCAGTGAATTTGAATTCTGCTTTTTTTTACTTCATTGTAATTTTTTATGAAAGCACTGTATGCAATAAATGATTATAACCGACTATAATAAATGCTTACTTTATTATTAAATATGTCCTCAATAGGAAATGTAATGGCATCAGCTACAATTTCACCGTTTTGTCGTCTTACATAGTAAATCAGTAACTTTGCTTGGGGAATCATTGCATATGTGATTCTTAGATTCTGGTCTTGCTGTTTTCTATTTCTCATTCTAAATCGTCCTTGTGTTATAAGTGATCCTTTTGAAAAAACCTGTGAGTGACATGGGGATTTTTTAATTTGCATAAAAGATTTCGATATAAGATGTCACGAAAAATAAACGAATATTAACATTTTATGTGATCTCCCTTTTTTGTATCATAATGAATAGCATATCTGGTAAACAATATTTGTGGTAAAAAAAAACTGCACGCACAAACGAAAGTTGACAATTGATGTCTGGTAACCTGGAGAATGTCCTCTGGAATTAAACTTGCAACAATAACCCCGAAAGTGCTATTTCTGTAAGGGCGCGCACGAATATGTTTGTCTCTCTTCTTCGGAAAATGATAATATTGTATAGTTCCATTTTCTTAGAGAATCCCCTGGTGTTCAACTGAAATCTCCTAATTTTCAAATTTAAATAGCTATAACGACATAATGTTGCCTTTTAGTAGTCATTTAAAAAGCCACTTCTATGTCCTAGTTTTGCAGATTTTACGGAAGTGTAGATATTACCTGTTATTATATGCGTATGCGTATTGTGTATCACTCTGAAGTTTATCAGTATTTCGTTTGGTCCAACATAAATTATATATGTTTTAACACTGTTGTATTGTTCCAAATGTAAGGATAAAAACGAATATGCCCTTTCTTAATCATCTAAAAATTAATTATGGTTTGACACAATTTGAATAGTTGACGCATGCCCATCTCTCTATTATATTATTCCCGATAATTATTTTTAAGCGTTCGCAAAGTGACAAGAACAATAACATACTTTGTAATTGCAGAAGCGGATCATTTCTGTAACTTTTATAACTAATGCTAATCTTTGACCAGGCTAAACATAAATAAAAAACAAATATTTTTATAACAAATGAATACAATGCGATTGATACTAAGAGAACATTTTCTCCATTGCCTATTTTGCAATTATCTGTTTGTTTCAAGATAAATGGACTTATTTCCAGTTGTAATATGTACCCTCTTTAAATAGGACGGTCCTTCATTCGAACAACATTGCCTTAATTTTCGAAAAGGATTTTAATAAAATATCACTAAAAGTTATAATTTGCATACGATAAAGAAGGTCATTGTGCTACATTTAAGTTAATATTCTATGCCATACATATCCGTGCAGTATTCAGATTCTCCCGATTTCAAATAATGGTAATGATCTTTTTCTGATAATCAGGTTTTCTACAATATCAATATAACAGCGAAAGTTATTTCCTAGAGTGTAGTTTGGAATGCTAGAAATACACCTTTTGTGCTCGTATGTTTATTTGTTTCTTCCTTTTATCTATGTATATTATACTCTAATGTGTATTCAGTTTTGTATCCTTTGACAATTTTGAAGCCTGATATGATGTCTTAGTTTTAGACACAAAGAAATATTTCATTTTGAAATCTAAATAAAAAAACCGTTAGTGTAAGTGTTTATTAAATATATAAGACTTTTTGTTCTGAATTGTGTTTTAAGGTTTATTTGAATATTCAGGGCTGACTTGGCTACAGATAATGTTTGCTCTTTTTGAACTGTACCTGAGCTTTTCTGTTATTTTTAACTTCCACTTGTATGTAGTTTCTGCTTGGGGATTCTGCTCGGGACAAAAATTTGGATGCTCTCGATTTGCGATAAAAAGCCTGTAGTTAAAATTGAAAATAGTATTACATGTATAGTGGTTCATGGACACCAAATATCCTACTTAAATTATGAAAAAAAATATTCTTCATACTTAAGGTCAATGATTGCTTATGACCAAAAGACAGTATCAAGAACATAGATTTGAAAATATTTATTTTAATTTTCTTGTGTTTTACTGGTATTTGGGCTGAATTTGTTTTAACAGTTAAAAAGTAGATACAGTCTAGGGTTAATGTTTTCACATCAATTACTTTGCCAAACTTTCATAGCATTTTATCAAATTTGGCAGAAGCTTGTTTATTATAAAGAAATACTTTCTGGAAGTAAAAATTTTAAAATATGTTTTTTGAGGGGGGAATTCCGTATTTTATTGATAAATAGACATAGTTTTTTTCACAGTTACACACTTTTGAAAATATATTTATTTCAGTTATAGTTTTTTATTTCTTGGACCGAAGCTAATCTTAAAAAATCAATAGATAGCATCCAAAGAAAACATTTTCGATTTTTTTTTTTAAATTCTGTATTTTACTGATAAAAAGATTCACTTTTTACAGTCAACATTACAATTTTACACTGACAGCAGTAAAAACATGTTAGACATAGGGTTTTGCGTAACCCCTTACGATTTTTTCTATAACTAGACTAAGTATGTTGGTGATTATTTAATCTAATTATATCCGTTCATTTATATATTTTTAGATACCTCTATTCTACCAGACTGTGCTGCTTTAGGGAATCTAGCTGAGAGATTGATTATTCCTGATTCAGGGATCTGTTTCAAACGTGACAAGAGTACTTTTGTGTCTCTGTTGACTGGTTGTGGAAATGGCCGAAAAGGCATAATCTGATTACCGCCAGGTGGAGGTAAGCTTGGTGGCCCAATTTGTGGTTTCTTTTCACCAGGCACTGTATACGTTACCGTAATGTTTACAAAGCCCAATGGTGGGTTCAAGGGACTATCATCTCGCTGTGTAGCTCTCAACTAAAATGTACCATTGATAGACAAATATGTATATATGAATGCTAAAATATTTAAAGGTAAAATAATTATACTTTAACCTTAAATTACCCTGAATTGGAATTGACTAATCCCTCAAATAACAATGACAAGTAATGACATGCGGAATGATTGTCAATTGAACAACTGTCCACCAGTGACCAAATTGTGTTGATGTAAATATCTATAGGCCAGTTACAAGTCCATTTATATTATTAAATATTAACATATTGAGTGAATAATGTTTTCAAAATGTATTCCTTGTATCATCAAGCCTTCATGGCAATCCTTTAAGAACACTATCAACTTTTAAATAAGAAGACTTCTGTGCAAATGTATATTGGTAACAAAAAAGCTGAAACACATTTGCATCACTTATTCTTTTTCGTGCAGTTGAAAAAAGTGATACTGACGATACCAAAAAAGTCGAAAACGAATGGATATAAGAAGAAAAGACAAACCCAAAGTCAAACAACAGTATACAAAACAAAATATAGAAAACTCAACACGCACCCCACCAAAATCAAGGGGTAATCTCAGGTGCCTCGGACGGGATACCAGATCCTGCTGAACATGTGTCATCTATCTTTTTGCTCGTGTAAGTACACATCCTTAGTTAACATTTGAGGTATATGTTATTCCTTACATATTTTCTTTTGTTTTTATCGTTTCCTTCATATGTTTTGCGTTAAGAAACTTTGCTTTTTAATAAAAAAAAAATTCATAGGCAGGGCAGCACATGCAGTTATACGTCAATGCGTCGGCAAATCGGGAAAAAAATAATCGAGATATTGAGGTCAACGGTTGTCGAATGCGTATATTATCAATAGGTCGAACTACTTTTTACTAATCCATCTGTTCTGGAATGCACTTGTTATTGTATGTGCTTATTAGTTCTTCTGAGCATGATTTATTACTTTTTATAGTTCTCTCCACTTAATACGTTTGCTAGATTAAATTTTAAAATATTCAAATTCCCTAAGACAACGGTATTTTTTAAAGTAAACATTTTGTTTTCCGACCTTTCTTTAATCGATTCTGATCAAATGTTATGTACTATAATTCTATATGTCACCTGGTCAGTATTGTATGTTAGATGAACATTATGTGAACCGTTAATAGCGACATGTGGTGAAGCATGTTAATACTGTTACTAAATTTATCTAAATTTTGACGACAGTAGTTTATATCTCGCAACTGGATTAGGAAGAGACAAATCAAGGTCGAAAACAAAACATCTGGAATCGCTTCAACTCTACACGGAGCGCGACAGGGTGCTGCGACATGGTAAGTGTTATCTGATATGCATGCATCACGCGCAAGGCAAAACCACACTGAGATAAAATGTCACAATCACGAAAAGGAGACCTTTGATAAAGTAACATACCAGTCAACTTACTGGTATCTTATGATCTTAGACCGCGAAAACATGCCACTAGTGAGTTGAGACACCGACACATCGTATCGGTCAATCAATTTTTGAAGGTGACCAATAATCATGTACTCACTATTATTGTATAGTCCAATCCAGGTTTGAATACGCTTGACATACTAGAGGAAAATGCAAGTTTTTCTGGTGTGTCATAAATTCTAACATTTCCCGTATCATTTGCTGAGATGCCTGTAATTGCTTCTGTTACTTTAGCAATAACCTCTATGTAAGTTCCTAGTTTTGGTACAATTTCACTCATCAAAACTCGAATTGTAGCTTTTCCATTTATCTATATTGTATAATACATAAGTAAAGTCAACATGAAAATGTCTACGATGGATCATCTTCTAAAAAAAAGAAATGTTGTCCATTGGCATCAATATAGAATGGGTATCCTAAAGATTGTTAGACATGATATGGTAAAAGTAATTCTAAAATCGCTGTTTATGCAAAGCAGTATGAAAATTATGCAAATCAGCCATGCTTGTTATTGAATCAAATTATAATGTTTAATATCGTATCAAATATTTGGTACTTTATTTTAAAAATTACAACAACAAAAATACCGAACTCCAAGGAAAATTCAAAACGGTAAGTCCCTTATCAAATGGCAAAATCATAAACTCAAACACATCAAACGAATTGAAAACAACTGTCATATTTCTGCCTTGGTACAGGTATTTCCTTATGTAGAAAATTGTGGATTAAACCTGGTTTTATAGCTAGCTAAACCTCTCACTTGTATGACAAACGGTAATTGCAACAGGTGATTTACGATATTTTGCTTGGAACTATATTCTTTTTTATTGTTGCAATATTACTGTAGTAGAAATCATACTTTGTGGTATAAGTAACAGCATCAGTGTAAGTGTGTTAAGTGCAACGTTCAAACTAATGATAATTTTGAAACTTAACCATTTAAAAATACTAATAATTTTTATATTGATTGCAGGGTTTGTTGCTCGTGCTGTGTGGATACTGTAGGATGTGTCCCCGTGATTGTAGTGTATACCCTTATATTTTACAGTTATGGTTTTTTTGCTTGTGAGAGAGCTGTCAACTAAAAGTTTTTATTACGATTCATACAAACTCTGGTGGATAGTTGTCTCATCGACAATCATACCACATCTCCTTATTCTAACTCTGGTGGATAGTTGTTTCATTGGCTATCATACCACATCTCCTTATTCTAACTCTGGTGGATAGTTGTCTTAATGACAATCATACCACATCTCCTTATTCTTACTCTGGTGGATAGTTGTTTCATTGGCATTCATACCACATCTCCTTATTCTAACTCTGGTGGATAGTTGTTTCATTGGCAATCATACCACATCTCCTTGTTTTTATTTTAAAGGATACAGTCGAGGATTATGTCATTGAATAGAGAAAACGCTAAAAAATTATCTTAAGCACAATTTTCAAATGGGCAAAGCCACTTCGTTGATGAAAATGAGAATCTTAATTAATGTTTCTATTTACACTCATGCCAGTTCTGGCTTCAAAAAATCATATGTTTAATCTGTTAAATATATGTAATCTACAAACTTTGCATATATAACTGGCAATATTTTGACATAAGTTATATGCCATCTTTATATCAAGAATCATACCACCTCTCAAGTGATTTAATTGTATTTACTATTCAGTAGGCAATGGTATTAGTTCCTTTGATAAACCTTTTGAAAAAATGTTTGCTATAAACTTTTGTATCGTTTTGTATAGACTATAGTTGCAACTTCCAAAACAGCTTTCATGTTTGACTTCAATGCATATGACTTAGAAAATCGTGCACAAAATGCTTTAAGGAACATAATGATGACGCAACATAAACTTTCCTTACAATACGTAGGAACATATATATAACAATATAATGTACGGAAGTAAAACATATAAATAATGCTATCATAATTTTATCAAATATACCTTGAATTTCTTTACAATCTGATCTTTAGTATTTCTTGTCCATCGACGTTTTATAGTCAATTCTGCATCACCTTGTACTGGCTTCCCAAAGGTGTACCTTAATATTATTGATATGAATCAGAGCTACTGCTATATTTCGTGTAACTTTATACAGTTTAGGAGAAGTTTTGGCAATTGATTTGAAAATTTTTACAAGACCTGGGGATGAAATGGATGTGACAAATAAACTAAAATGTAAATCATACATATATGAAATTATTTCTGTTGGCACATCACATGTGTCTGGATTAGTCTTTAACATGTTCGATTTTGACTATATAGATATATTTGGAAAGTCAAACATTAAACTTATTATATGGTGCTGAAACATTTTAAATTGTATAATCAGAACATCCTTGACGTCTTTAGAAATTCAAATATGTTAATGAACACGCGATTTCTTTATCATATAATTACCGTCAATGATTAATTGGATTATTGTGTGGCCTGTTATATTTTTTCAGCATGAAGAGACATACAATTACGACATTTCCATTGGCATTTGTTAGGTCAATAATGACTTTACAAAGTCACATTTCACTAAAGGGAACTGAGATTTGTGAGTTTTTCAATGTTATACTAAACACTCATATTTCTTCGGAAAATGTCTGTTATTTTTCCATTCGTTCCGTTGGTTTAAAGTCTAACATTTGATTTTGTCGGTTTCTATGGACTTTTTTCTATATTTTTTTGGTGAAATTTTATTTCATTCCGAAGCGTGCAAATACCTTGACAACGTCTGATGTTAGCAGGAGTCTGGGTTCCTGACATAATAATCACAATACCATAAGAGGAGTTATTGGAAGAAAAATTTGCAAAAACAAAAATATTTCACCAAGACAAAAATATGTTTTACCGTAAGAGAAAAAAGCGCTTAACAACTCGTGAATATTGGACATCGATAGATATTATCTTTTTATATCTAAAATGATAATTATAATCTTGCCTAAGGTTCGTTTATTCTTATTGTGAAATTTAAAGAGTTGAAATCAAGCGATTTCAAGCGATATCCAATACTCTTTCGTTATTTAACCTACAATTATCAAAAAATAAACTAGAAGCAAATATAATTATTGAGAAAAAAAGATAATATATATTTTCCTACTAGTCGACGACCACTGTTGTTTTTTTTTGTTTTTTTTTTTTGTTGTTTTTTT
The DNA here is from genome assembly GCF_021869535.1 of Mytilus californianus. Taxonomy (NCBI): domain Eukaryota; kingdom Metazoa; phylum Mollusca; class Bivalvia; order Mytilida; family Mytilidae; genus Mytilus; species Mytilus californianus. The sequence continues at coordinate 1,276,040 of NW_026262690.1, read as the reverse complement.
TTTAGTTCGAAGTAGAACACCTCAGAAATATGTTAAAATAAAAATGGTGTATTTAGGAATCATAAAAGTGAAATATTCTGATGTTTTTAATGCCAAAAAAATTCTAATTGCATTGGAATGGGTTTTTTTTTTTTTTTTTTTAGATTAAAAGACTTTATTTGTTGGAGATTTGTTGAATTTCTCATGCAATAACTATAATTTTTTTTTTTTTTGTAATACGTATGGTACCAAAACTTGTTTATGATTGTTTATTGGTGAATACACGTTAGCCAATTGGTTTTTATTATCATTATTTTTCAAATGTGTGATTTTTTGTTGCTATTTCTTTAACGTATAAACCAAATCTCGTTCTTTTCATTTATATCACTATAAAAAATGAAAACAACATGTTATATATTTTATGCGTCAGAAGCGCTTTTCTGGATTGGCCTTCATCAGGAACGCTCAAAGCCGAATATTTGAAAGCCAAGAATGTATAAGAACCGAAACAGTTGAAGAGTTGTATGACCAAAAAGGACCTAAAAACCCAAATCCATTTAAAGTAAACTTTGCTTGAGGGAAGTGAAACCTTAAATAACGATTAGAAAACAAATAACAAGGCAAATTAAAAAATGGGAAGTCCATTAAAACTGACAAAACCAAGTGCTATCAATCAACGGAACAAGTGAAAAACAACTGAGATCTACAATAATAGAAAAACAAAGGATATGGGGTATCCATCCATGACACAAAATCAGTACATGCACAGCAAAAAAAACACACAAAAATCAAAGGAACAGCGGCATGGTGTGTCTTTGTCATCTATCATCTGATGATTTATTAGAACATTTCTTTCTGTTATAGAAGAAGAATATGTCTGAGGACACGAATGTCCCCGCTTAAGCTTTGCAATTTTTCCAAGTTAAAAAGGGCTATAACTATGAACAGTAAGTGACTTTTAAATTAAATTCGCACTTTGTTTGCGTGTTGTGGTTTTGAGTATTGTGTATGAGTTTCATACAATTTGAATGGGGAAAACTTACGTTAGATTGCGGAAACGAAACAATTTGCAATTTTTCCAAGTTATAAAGGAACATAGCTCTAGAACGGCAAGTGACTCACTGCCCACATTCGAACTCCAACTGCAAGTTTTGGTTTTTAGCATTGTGTATGAGGTTCATAAAATTAGCATAAGTCAAACTTATGTTAGAGTGCGGAAACAAATTAGGGACGGACGGAAGGACGGACGGAAAAACAGAACATAAGGACAGTCAAGGGTGACACTTAATGCCCCCGTTACCTACGGCGGGGGCATAAAAATATATTAAAAAACATACATTGCACTTTAAATATTTCTCCTAAATAGGCCATTTCAGATATGAAAGTTTGAATCAGGTATTTCACTTGGGATATTGAATTTCGAGTATAGAGTGTAAAATCGTCCATATTTTTTTTTATCTTTGACAGGTTTTACATATTTGGAATGATTGCATATCACAAGAGTACATAATATTTAATACTCAGCACGTGCTATATACTTACAGTGCATTGATAGTTACTGTGAAAAATCTGTCTGTTTTCAGTTCAAATGGAGGCAATACAACGTTCACTTCAAATTTAGGTAGAACTACATATAAAAACATAAGCAATCAGTACTATCTACATTTGTATCATTTAAAACAGAAATGCATGTTAAAAAGACGTTTGGATATAACTGTCGATAGACAGCCTTACGAATCGACATTTATTTGGATATTCCGTTTTCGTCGTCGAATGTCTTAAAAATGACCTATTAGTTATTTAACTATTTATCCATCTACCAATGCATAGGGACAATATTACTAACTGATGTCTATCGGATGTACGGACACAGCAATAAGTATTAATTGAATATAATAATGTATTGTCATAAAGGCATTATTCAGGGGACATTAAGGACATTGCTGAGAGAGAGAGAGAGAGAGAGAGAGAGAGAGAGAGAGAGAGAGATCATGTTAATTAGATACATAAGTTCTTAAAACACATCAGATTATAAATCAATACAAATAATTATCAAATGTACGATGGATTGTGTTTTTATTATATCAATGACGAAAATCCCATATAGGCTTGACCTGGTGTATATTTTTGTTTGTTTAAGTTTTATCAGTGGGATTGCGGTCTAACAAACACTAAACAAATACTTACCAACCCGTTCAACATCAAACCCTTTAAGGTTGTTTTCTCTCTAAAACAAATAAAGTAAGGGGCATTACAACACTGACCAAATTAAGTGAAACTTTCATCATATATATATATATTGACATTATTCATTTATACAAAATATTTAGGTTATGACACTAGGCGCAATGTTTATACTACTTGATATTTACTTGTGTCTAAAATAAAGGCAACAGTAGTATACCGCTGTTCGAAACTCATAAATCGATAGAGATAAAAACAAATCCGGGTTACAAACTAAAACTGAGGGAAACGCATCAAATATAAGAGGAGAACAACGACACAACAAAAACACAACATTAAAATGTAACACACACAGAAACGAACTATAATATAACAATGGCCATTTTCCTGACTTGGTACAGGACATTTTAAGAAAAAAATGGTGGGTTGAACCTGGTTTTGTGGCATGCCAAACCTCCCGCTTTTAAGGCAACGTCAAACACAACACCAAAACGACAACATCACATGACAGGACCACAATACAAATAAATGGGAGAACATATAAGACAAAGAAACACACGAATAATAGCTAACAAAAGGTACTAGGCTTAAAATTCAATACGCCAGACGTGCGTCTCGTCCACACAAGACCAACCAGTTACGCTCAGATGAAAAAAGTTTGAAAGTCAAAACAAGTACAAAGCTGAAGAGCACCGAGGACCAAAACTTCCAAAAAGTTGCGCCTAACACGGCCAGGGTTTTCTGTCTGGGACAAGAACATCCTTATTATTTAGAATAATTTATAATTTTGCAAACAGTAAATTTTATAAAATGACTATATAATAGATATACATGATAAAACCGAAGTGGGGACTAACTACAGAATAAAAACGGATACATTACATAAAACAACTTAATTCAACACATAAAAATACACAGCCGAGTTAGCCAAAGCCTCAACGCACAAAGTGACGTCACATTTGAAATTCTAAAAAAAACACACAAAGTGATGTCACATTTGAATTTATAAACATATTTCCCAAAAATAAGATAGGATTAGGATTTATTCAAGATTAGATTTGTAATACTGACATTACATTTATTAATAACAATGAAAATTACAATACTTATTAATATCAAATTGTGGTAGTAATTAGATAATTAATTGTATTATCTAGCTATGTCGGTGTTTCTTCTGAATCAAACTGTAAACCAAATATATCGTATAAAAGACATGTACACAGCTCCGTATTTACACTATTGTTGAGTTTCCATGCAACATTTATAAGTAATGGATCTGTTACTTGCTTGAAACAGCTCGGTAGTCATTTCTCCTGTACTGACATGATTTTTGAAATAACAAACAAACTAAGGTTTTAGCTCCCTCAGACAAAGTGTTCTACTACTAATCTATCAGTGCTTCTAACTACCTCCCTTACTACTATCAAAGAACTTGTTATTAACTTTTGTAATAAAGCTTATGAAAATAATGGTATTAATTATTTTTGGAGTGTTAAAAATTCTTTAGAGGTTTTAGATAAAATACATGCTTTTGATGGTCCTTTTAATTCTGTTGACAGTTATGATTTTTCTACTCTCTATACTACACTTCCACACAATCTTATCAAGAAAAAGTTTTCATATTTAATTAAATGGTCTTTTGAAAAATCTCATTACAAATTTATTTGCTGTAACTCGTTTAAAGCCTTTTTCTGTAACGAAAAAGGAAAGTATGCTAGATACACTTACTGGAAATGTGAAGATATGATTGAAGCTTTAAATTTTCTCCTGGACAACATATATGTACGTTTCGGCGATAGAATGTATCGACAGGTAGTAGGTATTCCTATGGGCACTAACTGCGCCCCTTTAATAGCAGATTTATTCCTGTATTGCTATGAATCTCAGTTTATGACCAAACTCAGTAAAGACACGTCATTGTTACATTTGGTTGATACATTCAACAATACCTTCCGTTATCTAGATGATATTTTTTCGTTAAATAATCCAGAGTTCTCTAAATATACTACCGAAATTTACCCAATAGAACTTACTCTAACTAAATCTAACATAAACAGCAGTAGTTGTCCTTTTCTGGATTTGGACATTTCAATCTCTAAAGGAAAACTCCATATGAAAATTTACGACAAAAGAGACGATTTTTCATTCCCTATGGTTAAATTTCCTTTTTCAGGTGGCGATGTTTCTTTGGCTCCATCATACGGTGTATATATATCCCAACTCGTTCGTTATGCCCGTGTGTGTAGTGATGTCATAGATTTTAACGAACGTAATCAATGCATCACTGGTAAATTATTAAATCAAGGATTTCGTTACCATAAATTACGTAAAACTTTTGCTAAGTTCTTTCATAGATACAAAGATTTGATTAGTAAATTTGGCTGTACTTGTAGAAAACTGATTAAAAACGGTATTTCACATCCTAAATTTTACGGTAATATTGTACTTAAAGCGCGGAAATCACTATGTGATCCGTGTAAACTCATCGAACCTTTAAACAGGCTTATTAGTAAAGGTTATCTTACCAATGTTGTAATTAGATCTTTGAATATAGTTTACATTGGCACTAATATCGATTTTATCATCAGCAAATTAAAACATAACTAAATTTGTATTTTTTTCAAGTGGGATGTATAAAGACACACCCACGTTCGTTTAGATCTATAAAGAGGTTAAACTCCTAACTATCCTACTGTCTGTCGATACATTTATTTTTGGCATTGCACTAGTCATGTCTTCTTTGACTGTCCATGACGTTAAAATACTAAATCCCTGGGATGTGTTTTAGTTGATTTTAGTCTCTGATGCATGATTTTTTATTATTAATTGTTTTGGCTTTTAACTAGCTGTCAGTAACTGCGAGTACTCTCAAATCGTACTTTCTTGTTTATTTGACCTGTTGATACTAATTGTATTGCTTTTTTGTTATTTAATGTTATTCAGGGTTATATCTGGTCTATATACCAGCTTTGATAAGTGTTTGGTATAACTATAAATTTTCACTTCGTACTATGAACATCAAAATTATTTATTTTGTAATAATATTTCCTTTCTCTATTGGTACTGTACACGTATACCTAACAACAAAATTATTTTCATTTACCTGTGTTTAAAGTTATTGCAAATGGATGGTATTTTGTTCGAGCATATTGTTTTTCTTTAATTGTTTAACATTTCTTACCGATATAACATGTTACTTTTATTATTCTTCCCTTAGTTTATTTATTTTGTATTCAAAATTATTTATTTTGTAAAAATATTTCCTTTCTCTATTGGTACTGTACAGGTATACCTAACAACAAAATTATTTTCATTTACCTGTGTTTAAAGTTATTGCAAATGGATGGTATTTTTGTTCGAGCATAATGTTTTTCTTTAATTGTTTAACATTTCTTTCCGATATAACATGTTACTTTTATTATTCTTCCCTTAGTTTATTTATTTTGTATTTACATAGTGTCATAGGTCAAATTTATTTGTTCAGTGTATTTTCAATGGTGTTAATATGTCCTTTGATTGAGTTAAGCTATTTCAGTTGATATTTTATAGTGTGTCTTTCTATGTTGTGATGTTGCACTATTGTTTCAGAAAAAGGGTGAAGGTTTGGTACCATTAAAACGTTTAAATCCGCTGCATTTGTTTGCACCTGTCCTAAGTCAGGAATCTGATGTTCATTAGTTGTCGTTTGTTGATGTGGTTCATAAGTGTTTCTCGTTTCTCGTTTTTTATATAGATTAGACCGTTGGTTTTCCCGTTTGAATGGTTTTACACTAGTATTTTTTTGGGGCCCTTTATAACTTACTGTTCGGTGTGAGCCAAGGCTCCGTGTTGAAGACCGTACTGTGACCTTTAATGGTTTACTTTTATAAATTTTGACTTGGATGGAGAGTTGTCTCATTGGCACTCATACCACATCTTCTTATGTCTACTTAGATGGATTGGGCTATTTTTTAGGTTCTTTTTAATCATATAGCTTTTTAACTTTTTCGGTTCTTATATATAAAAAAGAAGATGTGGTATGATTGCCAATGAGACAATTCTCCATAAGAGACCAAATGACACAGAAATTAACAACTATAGGTCACCGTACGGCCTTCAACAATGAGCAAAGCCCATACCGCACAGTCAGCTATAAAAGGCCCCGAAATGACAATGTAAAACAATTCAAACGAGAAAACTAACGGCCTAATTTATGTACAAAAAATGAACGAAAAACAAATATGTAACACATAAACAAACAATAACCACTGAACTACAGGCTCCTGACTTGGGACAGGCACATACATACAGAATTATGCATTCTTCACTTTCAAATATTTGACTTTGAGCCTTTCTGATGAAGGTAAATAAAGAAAAGCACTTCGGATGAATCCAATTTATAACGTGATATTTTTTGCAGCACTTGGTTGATACCTCTGCTGCTTGACTATCAGTTCCCAACAGTATCATCAGTTTAGTAGTCAGTACTGACATCATCTATAACTAACTTTTCTTAATTTTTCGTTTATAAATTTATAAATTATTAATAATAAATATATTCGGCTTTGATCGTTTCTGATAAAGTTAAATTTAGAAAAGCGCTTCAGGGGCATACAATTAATAACGTTATGTTTTCATTTTTAACAATGAACTTGTATAAATATTTCAACCATTATATGAACTATAGCAAGCCTTGTCGGAGATGACTGGAATACGTAAAAATGTTTTATATTCCCGTGCTGATATGATACACCACTTATTCGGGTTTTTATAACTAATTGTTCGGATAAAAAAATATTCTGACAAAACAGTTTTTTTATACAAATACATTGATGGCCTCCGCTTAATAATCCTTAACTTTTGATCTTTTCAAAAGAGAAGCGAAGGATACCAAAGGGACATTCAAACACACAAGTCGAAAATAAACTGACATCGCCAAAACTAAAGACTGAGCAGCACGAACCTCAAATAAACCTGGGGTGATCTCAGGTTCTCCGAAAGGGTAAGCAGATCCTGCTCAACATGTAGCACCCGTCGTGTTGCTCATGTAAGTACAAATCCGGTGATAAGTCTAATTCGGTAGGTCACATTCGGAGATAAGGGGGCGTGATTGAAGTTTCGACAATTGGAACATATCCGTTGTCATTTGTGAAACGGATATTCCATAACGGTCATCCAACTCGTCATGGCGTTATTTACAAAGGGACGATTTCAACTTCACCACTTGGAACTCTTGGTTTAATAGCTCCTTTGTAAGCACCAAACATCTATCAAAAAAAATCATGATAGGAAATACAAGCCTTGAATCTTGTATCAAGTGGGTTATTCCGTATGCATGTCCTGTTGGAATGTTTCTACATAAAAATGGAAAGTTTACAATTGGGAAGCGGAAATCATCTGTTTTGTCGAAAAGTTTTGTTTTTAACCGACCAACATTGTCAATTTCTAGATGTTAGTCAAGGTATGAGGCCTACTTAACTATATCTGTTATGTCCTTTATCTCCAGTTCGATGGGATAGATGCGTTCAACATAGTCACAAAATTATGAATTATTTTGTGAGAGAACATCATCTATATAGCGGAAAGTGAGGTTTAAAGATACTGCTAACGACTTTTTTTTTCTTCCTAAAATGTTCCTGTATGAATTCAACCTCATATGAATAAAGAAACAAGTCTGCAAGAAGAGGAGCACAGTTGGGTCCCATGGAAATACCGATGGTTTGTTGAAATACACGTCCTCCAAACGTGACAAATATGTTGTCAATCAAGATATCAAGCTTCTTGAAAATGTCAGTTTCAGAGAGTTGTTGTTTGAGTGATTTTTTTTCAACATTAACTTTGTCTTTGATTTATCATTCAAATCCGCATGTGGTGTATTTACAGTTAAAGCCTGGTATTTTTTTTTCAATTGCCAACTTCCTTCCGTGCGGATTTTTCATGAGTTTTGAATGACAATTTCTAGTAGTTATTAGCCTGGGTTTAGAATTACTACTAGACATGAGTTTGGAATGACAGTTTCTAGAAGAGAGAATAAAGAGGGACGAAAGATACCAGAGGGACAGTCAAACTCATAGATCGAAAACAAACTGACAACGCCATGGCCAAAAATAAAAAGACAAACAGACAAATAATAGTACAGATGACACAACATAGAAAACTAAAGACTAAGCAACACGAACCCCACCAAAAATTTGGGGGTGATCTCAGGTGCTCCGGAAGGGTAAGCAGATCTTGCTCCACATGTGGCACCCGTCGTGTTGCTTATGTTATTACAAATCCGGTAAATAGTCTAATTTGGTAGGTCACATTCGTGAAAAGGGAAGGGTATTTTAGTTACGACATAAGGAACATATCCGATATCATCTGTGTAACGGTTATTCCATAACGGTCAACCAACTCGTGATGGCGTCCGTAAAATTTACGAAGGGATGATTTCAACTTCACCATTTGGAACTCATTGTTTAATAGCTTCCTTGTAAGCAACAATCCTTTTCAAGGAAATCATGATAGGAAATACAAGCCCGGGAATATCGTATCAATTGGGAGATATATACTCCGTATGCAGGCGCTGCTGGAATGTTGCTACATAGAAATGGAAAGTTCACAATTGGGAAGCTGAAATCATCTATTTTGTCGTAAAGTTTTGTTTTCAACCGACCCTCAATGTCAATTTTTAGATGTAAGTCAAGATATGAGGCCTACTTAACTGTATCTGTTATGTCCTTTATCTCCAGTTCGATGGGATAGATTCGTTCAACATAGTCACCAAATTTTGTATTATTTAGTGAGAGAACATCATCTATATAGCGGAACGTAAAGTTAAAGGATATTGCTTACTTCTTATCTTTCTTCCTAAGAAGTTCCTGTATGAAGTCAGCCTCATAATAATAAAGAAACAAGTCGGCAAGAAGAGGGGCACAATTGGTGCTCATTGGAATTCCGATAGTCTGTTGAAAAACACGTCCTCCAAACGTAACAAATATGTTGTCAATCAAGAAATCAAGCATCTTGATAATTTCAGTTTCAGAGAATTTTTTGTTTGAATCAGAGTGATTCTTTACAAAGTAGGATTTATCCCTCCCCAAGACAAGATACTTGTATCTACGTTCGCCATTCTTTTTATTGAAACAAAGTAATACCAACTCTTTCAATTTGTCTTTTAGTTTGGAATGGGGAATACTTGTGTAAAGTGTAGAAAAGTTTAGAATTACTACTACACCTGAGTTTGGAATGACAGGTTCTAGTAGTTATTTGTCTGGGTTTAGAATTACTGCTAGACATGGGTTTGGAATGAAAGTTTCTAGTAGTTATAAGTCTGGGTTAATGACAGTTTGTCTGGGTTCAGAATTACTATTTGACACGAGTTTGGAATAACAGTTTCTAGACGTTATCAGTCTGGATTTAGATTTAATACTAGACATGATTTTGGAATGAGTGTATCTACACGTTATTAGTCTGGGTTTAAAACTTCTACTAGACATGAGTTTGGAATGACACTTAGTAGTTATTAGTCTGGGTTCAGAATTACTACTAGACATGAGTTTGAAATGACAGTTCAAAGTAGTTATAAGTCTGGGTTTAGAATTACTTCTATAAAAATGAAAAGATATGATATCATTGCCAATGAGACAACTCTCCACCAGAGACCAAATGAAGTTAACAGCCTTAAGTCACCGTACGGTCTTCAACAAAGAGCAAACCCATATCGCATAGTGAACTATAAAAGGCCCCGAAAAGACAAATGTTAAACAATTCAAACGAGAAAACGAACGGCCTGATTTATGTTCAAAGTAATGAACGAAAAACAAATATAATATACAGCAACAAACGACAACCACTTGATTACAGACTTCTGACTTTGGACAGGCACTTAAGCATGTGGCGGGTTTAAACTAGTTTGAAGGCGCCAACCCTCCTCCTTTCCAAGGGGAATGGTGTAACAGTACAACATAAGAACAAACTATAAATATCAGTTGAAACGGGCTTAATTCATCAGATCGATACAAAGCAGAACTACATCTAACAAAATACATAGGCACAGACCGGACGTAGCAGGATACTTATACATCCCCCCAAAAAAGACACTTCTACAGATCTGATACTACACACAGTTTAGAATAACTACCAGTCATGTTTTGGGGTCCCAATTACTACTTGACATAATTTTAATAACTCATTTATTCTTTGGACATAAAAGATGCCAAGGGATATTCCAACTCAACAGTCGAAAACGAACTGGCAATGCTATGGCAAAGACCAAAAAACCAAAAGACAAACAACAGTATACAAAACACAAAATAGTAAACTAAAGACTGAGTACCACGAACCCTACCAAAAACCGGTGATGATCTCAGGTGCTTCCAAAGGGTAAGCAGATCATTTGCCAAGTGTGGCTCCCGTATTGTTGCTCGTGTTAGTACAAACCCAGTGATATGTTTGCAGTGCTAACTTCTACTGGACAAATGTTTCCAGTGCTAATTTCTACTGGACAAATGTTTGCAGTCAGTGCTAATTTTTACTGGGCATTAGTTTGCAGTACTAATTTCGACTGGACATGTGTTTGCAGAGCTAATTTCTACTGAACACCTGTTTGCAGTACTAGTTTCTACTGGACATATGTTTGCAGTGCTAATTTCTACTGGACATATGTTTGCAGTGTTAATTTCTACTAGACATATGTTTGCAGTGCTAAATTTACTGGACATCTGTTTGCTGTGCTAATTTCAATTTTTTTCAGTAATTTACCTATTGTATCTTTTGATAAAATTGAACATGAAAGTCATCCAAATGCATTTATTCAGATGTGGTTTGACATATTTAATGGAGTTCTAAATAAACATGCACCTATTGCTACTAAAAGAGTTAAAAGAGACAGACAACCTAAATGGTTCACAAATGAAAGTGTATATGAGAGAGAAAAACGATTAACTAGAAATGTGGTCCGAGTTCAAGTTTTGGCAAAACAGGACCAAACACATAATTGATGAATCTAAGAGAAAATTTTATTTAAAGATGGTCAAAATTCAAAAGCATCAAAAGATTTGTGGAAATGTATTCACAGTCTTAACCCATACTAACAAGAAACACCATATGTGCTTATAATGAAGATGGTGTAACAACTAAAAATGTCAATGAAATTTGTAATGTTTTGATAAATATTAAAACCTAATAACTGATAGGTATGTGAGCAACAATCATGATTATGCAAAATTAACTCAACTGAACAATTTTACTAATTTAAAACAAGTTAAATTTTCAATTCCGCCAGTCACAATAAATAAATTAATAAATGAAATCATCAAACTTGACCTTAATAAATCCACTGGATCTGATACATAGGACCAAACCTTTTTATATCAAGTTCTCCTTTAACTTAGCTTCCTCTTTAACTCACATTTTTAACAGAACAAGTACTTTCCTCATTCTTCTAAAGAATGCAAGAGTAACCCCTGTTTTTAAAGCTGGGGAAATTTCATGGCAACAAATTATAGATTAATTTCTGTTCTTCTTTAAAAGTTTATGGATTTGATAATGCTGCTGTTTCTTTTTTCAAATCTTACTTGAATGAAAGAACTCAACAAGTACACATTGGTAATCCTCACTCATTCTGAAAAACTTTATACGAAGTATGGTGTCCCCAAGGCTCCATATAAAGGCCCCTTCTGTTTATCTTATACATAAATGACCTTCCTATATGAAAAATTGTTGCACTGACTTATATGCTGATGATTCAACTTTACATCTTTCTGGTAAACTCTGTAGTCAAAGGTACAAGAAGATTTACATTGCATTGTGAAATGGGAAAATGATAACAATATGTTTATAAATAAAAAATAAATAAAAAATATATGATTACTGAAACAAAACTATAATCAATGTAACATTACAGTGAAAGTTGTTTAACTATTAAGAATCAAGTGATACAACCTTCAATATGTGAAAGTCTCTTCAGCATGAAAATTGGCCATTCAATCACTTGGACTGCAGGAAATTATTTTAATTATGATATCTTACTACTAATTGATCATTTCGAAATATTACAAATATTGATTCTTTCAAATACAAATTAATAGATCGTTTATTGAAATCAACCCATTGTAAAAATATAAAATATTAATTATCTTATTAGGTTTATTTTTTTCATAACATTTTATGGAGTTGTATGGAACATTGATCATTATACTTGACTTTTATTAGTATGTCATGTATATGTTTTCATAGACGTTTTTCAACGATATTTTGTTTATGTTTTTTTCTATGATGAGGGCCTCAAGAAAGATTAGGTATATAGATAACTGTGTAACCCTCTTATAATAAAGTATTGTTTTTGTTTTTGTAGTAGTTACGATCAATACTGAACATGAATTTTGAAGGACGATTTCTACTGGATATGAGCTTAGAGTGATTATTACAATTGGACATATGCAGGAGTTTGGAACTACGATCAAACCTGTCAATTAGTTTGGAGTTACAAATACTTTATGATATAAATTTGGAGTAGTGCTTCTTCTAGAAATGTGTTACTTATGAATACAAGTTTTAAGAAACGATTGTTCACTAGATATGATTTTGGAGATTCGATTTGTAGTTCAGATAATTTTGGATTGACAGTTATCGTCAGGTTTTTTTTGGGGTGACATGAGATTGGTTTTTTTTTGTTGAGAGGGGATGTATACTATTGTCTGTCTTTTAGTCGTTTTTCGCTTTGTAAGCCATGGCGTTGTCAGTTTATGATCCACTTGAATATACCTTTGGTATCTTCCGCCTCGCTTTTAGTACTTGCCATTCCTTTTAACTTTTGTAAAATGTGTTTAAATACTCACTCTTAAACATACATATTTGCCTACCTTATGTCAGAAACATACCTATTTTTGCAGTTATTCACTACTTACCCCCTGTAATCAATAATTTGATTAGATCTAAAACTGTTTAGATCCCTGCCAGCGAACAATGCATTTTCTAACTTTAGCTTATCAAAATATTTGTTTATAACCTCCCCTGTCATTCATCAACGCTACTCAAAATATCAATTTTTGGAGTTGAAATTCCGAACAAAAAACCAATATTGATATAATATTAGTATAGGCTTTTTTCTTGTATAGATTCCCATGATTGATGCCTGTAGCTAAAGTCCTATATACTCAAGTCTGATTTATTTTTGAGACTTGATAATCGCCAGATCTTATAAAAGAAACTGACCTTTTGCTCCACTCTGATTGTCCAGCGTCCCAGATTTGTCAAGGTAGATAACTGGAATGTCCCGGCAAATACACCAAACACTGGGCGAACATTCAGAAATTGTTTTAATCTATTATTTTTGGGATCCTGAAATAAACATGTGAATTGATATTACGCTTAATGGTCTTGATTATAAGATACTGAAGGTAAAAAATGTTTGTTTTTTGACTATCCATTGAATGAAGAAACAATTGATTCCCAGTAGTAAATTCAATCAGATTAAAACATATTTCAACGTGTTGTTTTCATTTTAAGAGCACTGGGTCAATTCCTCTGCTGGTGGACTATCAGTCCCCGGGGGTATCATAAGCTCAGTAGTCAGTACTTTGGTACTGATATGATTCATAACAAACCTTTCTTAAATTGTCCATTAATAAATTTTGAAATTATAAAGAAACTAAGGTTTCAACTCCCTCAGGCAAAGTTGATCTTAGATGAATTTCGTTATTTGTTAATTTCATTTTAGTCAGATAGGTCTTCAATTGTTTCGGTCCTTATACATTCTGGTTTTCAAATATTCGGCTTTGAGCGTTCCTAATGAAGGTAAATTCAGAAGGTAAATTCTGACGCATTAACTTTATAACGTGTTATTTTCATTTTTTTTTCATTTTTTTTTCTTTTTCAAATAATTCTAAAATGATTGGTAAAAAATTGACCTGAACTGAGTATGGTCTTTGGATCATGTTTTGAATAAGAATCACAAGTGTTTTATTTATGAAAACGTGTTATGTGAGACCTATAGATCATCAGTGGTTTTTCAAACGAGAGGGTGTTTCTCGACTACAATCTCATCAAGGGCGACAGATGAGATGAGTTGTAGCCGAGAAACATCCTCAAGTTTGAAAGACCATTGATATTCTGTTGATCGCTATTTTGCCTGTGACGCCCGTTGATGTTTACATTGACAACGTCACGAGCGCCCTTAGTTTCGGACAATAATTTTCTATCTCAAGCGAGAAGCGTGATATGAAAAATTATCACAAATAATTATCAAAGGAAAATACAAAAAATGGCGATAATACTTTTATATTGAATGTAAGTAGACGGAACAGTATTCACTGTATATCTCTACTTAGTTCTAACCTAACAATGGAATCCACTTGTCTCGGAGACATCAAATTTATAAAGTGATATTTTAATTGTCTAGCACAGGATTAAAACCACTGCTGGAAGACTCTTAATCAACGAGGGTATCCACTGCTCCGTAGTTAGTACTTCGGTATTAAATTCATCACCTACTTTTATGAGTTAGATTTTTTTTAAGGTCCCAATTCCTTAAGGTAAAATTGACCGTAGCTGAACTTAACTTTTCTTTGTAGGTCCTTTTAAGTCAAAATGTTCAATGGGGTTTTATGTATTTACAGATGCTTAAATTTTATATTTTGGGGTTTGAGTGTTCCTGGAGAAGGCAAATCCAGCAAAAACGATAAGCACGCACGAAATTTATAAATTTCATTACATTTTCTAGCACTCTGTCCATAAAACTACTTTTAGACTATGATGATGATAACGGATGGCTGCTTAGCGTCCAGCGGCAAATTAATATGCATATTCAGGACGAGAACATGTTAATATAGTATAAATATTAATCCTGCTTTGTACTTGACCGACACGCTGAGCAGGATTTTTAACGTACTAGTTCACAATTAACAGTCCGCAAGGAGACATGTCAACTTACCTGGACACATTATTCTGACTCCGAGCCGACCATTCTTTGTGCTTACTCCTTAATGCCTCGTGCTTAGCGGAAAAGCAGCAAATACCAATTGTAAAGTCTTTGGTTTGCCCCGGCCGGGGTTCGAACACAGAACCCACGACCTCCCACTCGATGCAAAAACGCTACCACGAGACCACCGTGGCGGTTTTTATACTATGAGTACACGATGATGTCATATGCTTAACAGTAAGTGCTTCGGTACTGACAACATAATTTATAATATGATTTTCTAAAACTCACCATTAAAAAATTTTGAAATTATTTAAAATATTAGGTTATTCTTATCAGGTCCACATTTGTTATATAGTTTCCCATAATATCATCCTTTACTGTCGTGATCAATTTAAATCCAGAAAAAACACTTCGGTCGCACGAAATTAATAAAATGGTTTTTTTTTTTTTTTTTTCATTTATTCAAAATTTCACTCAAACTTGAACATTACCAGTTATATCGACATAACTAAAAAACTTTTTTTCTTGATAATGTCTGCCTTTTTTGTACGTTGTAAGTAATGTTCTTATCTCTAGCTAGTCGTGTCTATATATCTCCCATTATTAATATTGTTTTTATGCCCCACCTAGTTCCATTATGTGTTTCGGTCTGTGCGTCCGTTTGTCCGTCTGTCCCGCTTCAGGTTAAAGTTTTTGGTCAAGGTAGTTTTTGATGAAGTTGAAGTCCAATCAACTTGAAACTTAGTACACATGTTCCCTATGATATAATTTAAATGCCAAATTAGAGTTTTGACACCAATTTCACGGTCCACTGAACATAGAAAATGATAGTGCGAGTGGGGCATCCGTGTACTATGGACACATTCTGGTTCTTATCTATTTTTTTCGGTTTCAAATAAGCGACTCTTTTTATTACTACTTTCAGCTGTGTTATCATCGGAGTCCTATTTTGCTTATCAAGTTGAATACATCCTATACAAAAAGTTATCTTAACGAAAAATACATGAATGAACTGACCTGTATATAAATTGTCAAAGGATCTCTGAGAACTTTCAATCTTGAATTAGTACCAACCACTCTAAACTGAACTGTTGAAGAATAAATACAGTTGAAGCATTAAACAGAAAGCTTCATATGTTTATATTTCTCTAGCAAAACCAAATAGTTATCATAATTAGAATGATTGTAATATTCTCACTTAGAAGCTGTAACTTTAGAACCGATCTACGTTCCCAAAATTAGTTATGAAAAACATTAGAAGTTGCTTAAGAATGCAAATCAACGTAGCTCTATTGTTACCAATTCTTAAGATATATACATGAAAAAAGGTTCTCCATTCATTTAAATATTTCATTTGTCAATTTAAACATGTTACGATAAACTAGTCTAGCAATCAATGCTTCTCAAAGACAACTAGAAAGATTTCATATATTTGCTGTCAAAATGGATATCAAAATGCAAATTGTTTGTCTATTTCCTTTAAAGCAACTGATTTTTAAAGATGATTCCTAACGTGACATTTAAGTAGAAACAATCTGTCAATTTGTGACCATACTAATTCAATATTTTCCGATACAGGTGTCAATTCTATTTCACTGCGAGATCTGCAACGGATAGTTTGTACCCATTTTATTTTCTATAAGTTGACCAAACTTTCTGTTATTACTGGACTAATTCATGTTTTATATCGAACGAAATTCTGGCATTTATTTTGATTGTTTTGAAATATTCTTTGATCCAAAAGTCCAAGCTATATTATAGTTTTAAAATTCTTATGAACACTTATGACAAAGAAAAAAAAACAATATAATTTTATACCATGCTTTTACTTTATACTTATGAGCTGTCCGTTCCCTTGTTACTTATGACTGTTGTAACTAATTGAAGTATGACGTCATAATTACCTATATCTCCTGGTTTGTAAACGGCTTTGTCAGTCTGGATAAAAATGGATGACGCTTTGCTTGTAACTTGGATTCTTACAGCAGTTTTGTCAAATGTAATATCTCCGATAACGCTCACTCTTATCTTATAATCATATCCTGCGGGGGTCTTTCCTGGTACCTAAAAGAAAAATCACACTGTTACTTAATTCAACATTTTACAAACATATTGAATACAAAGAATATCAAATGTGTGTTTTTTATCAAATTAACTTCCATCATATAAACGCACTTTGCTGTATCTATTATGAGTTTATCATAAGTTTTGTTCAATCATTTAAAGTTATATTAGCCATATTTCTTTAATATCACTGACCAGACGAGTAGCATCGTACCAATTAAGTGAACACTATGGTAAAATATTTCTAGAATCATTTTGATCGGGTACGTTCGAGAAGCTGTTATTGTAACTGAAAAAAAATTATGTCAGTGGTTATTATTCTTTATATGACCTATATATTTATTGTTTTTGGTACACTTGCATATGTTACTAGGTTTTATTTGGCATTAACTCCAAGGAGAGGGGATGGACAGGGGGATGTATACACCGTTTTCGGTCACTTGCGTGTGTTACTAGGCTTTATTTAATCTCCTTTGTATGATTACATTGTTTGGTTCATTAGCATGTGTTACTAGGTTTTATTTCATCATCACCAATGTAAGTCTACATTATTTTGGTAGACTTGAATGTGTTACGAGGTTTTATCTTATCACCGCTGTTTGTCTACATTGTTTTGTTACACTTGTATCTGTGATGAGTTTATTGAATGTGTGACTAGGTTTTACAATTGCACCCTATATTATTTAATATGTTAATGTCATTCTGTTTGTTACCTTCGTTTGTATCTTCTAATCGTCCCTCTTACTCCCGGGTTCCCGACCCCCCCCCCCCCTCCCCCCCCAACCAATTGTATATCCCCAATTCTTGGAGTTAATGCCGTTCTGTTTGTTAACTTTCTATCTTCTAATCGTCCCCCCTTACTCCCGGGTCACGCCCCCCTGTCCATCCCCTCTGCCTGGAGTAAATGCCATTCTGTTCGTTACCTTGGTTTGTATCTTCTTATCGTCCCCCTTACTCACGGGTTCCTGCCCCCCAATACCATCCCCTCTCCTTGGAGTTAATGCCGTTCTGTTTGTTACCTTGGTTTGTATCTTCTAATCGTCCCTCTTATTCCCAGGTTCCCCCACCCCCCTGTCCATCCCCTCTCCTTGTAGTTGATGCCATTCTGTTTGTTACCTTGGTTTGTATCTTCTGATCGTCCCCCTTACTCCCGGGTTCCCACCCCCTGTCCATCCCCTCTCCTTGGAGTTAATGCCATTTTGTTTGTAACCTTGGTTTGTATATTCTAATCGTGCCCCTTACTCCCGGGTTCCCGCCCCCTGTCAATCCCCTCTCCTTTAAGTAAATGCAATTCTTTTTGTTACCTTGGTTTGTATCTACTAATCGTCTATCTTACTCCCGGGTTCCCCCCCCCCCTTTCCTGACCATCCCCTCTATTTGTAGTTAATGCCATTCTGTTTTTACCTTGGTTTGTATTTTCTTATCGTCCCTCTTACTCCGGGTCCCTGCCCATCCCCTCTCCTTGGGGTTCATGCCATTCTTTTTGTTACTTTGGTTTAAATCTTCTAATCGTTCCCTTTACTCCCGGGTTCCCGCACCCCTGTCCATCCCCTCTTCCTGGAGTTCATGCCATTCTGTTTGTTACCTTGGTTTGTATTTTCTAATCGTCCCCCTTACTCACGGGTTCCCGCCCCATGTCAATCCCGTCTCCTTGGAGTTAATGCCATTTTTTTTTTACCTTGGTTTGTATCTTCTAGTCGTCCCTCTTAATCCCGGGTCCCCCCTGTCCATCCCCTCTCCTTTGAGATAATGCCATTCTGTTTGTTACCTTGGTTTGTATCTTCTAATCGTCCCCCTTACTACCGGGTCCCCCCCCTGACCATCCTCTCTCCTTGGAGTTTATGTCATTCTGTTTGTTACCTTGGTTTGTATCTTCTAATCGTCCCCCTTACTCCGGGTTCCCGCCCCCCACCCCTGCCCATCCCCTCTCCTTGGAGTTTATGTCATTCAGTTTGTTACCTTGGTTTGTATCTTTTAATCGTTCCTCTTAATCCCGGGTTCCCTCCCCCCCCCCCCCCTGTCCATCCACTCTCCTTGGAAATAATGCCATTCTGTTTGTTACCTTGGTTTTTATTTTCTTATCTTCCCCCTCACTCCCGGGTTCCCGCCCCCTGTCCATCCCCTCTCCTTGGAGTTTATGTCATTCTGTTTGTTACCTTGGTTTGTATCTTTTAATCGTCCCTCTTAATTCCGGGTTCCCTCCCCCCCCCTGTCCATCCCCTCTCCTTGGAGTCAATGTCATTCTGTTTGTTACCTTGGTTCGTATCTTCGAATCGTCCCCCTAACTCCCGGGTTCCCGCCCCCCCCCCCCTCGACCATCCCCTCTATTTGTATTTAATGCCATTCAGTTTTTTACCTTGGTTTGTATCTTCTAATCGTCCCCCTTACTCCGGGTAACCGCCCCTCCCCCCCCCCCCCCCCCCCCCCCAATTCATCCACTCTCCTTGGAAATAATGCCATTCTGTTTGTTACCTTGGTTTTTATCTTCTTATCTTCCCCCTTACTCCCGGGTTCCCGCCCCCTGTTCATCCCCTCTCCTTGGAGTTTATGTCATTATGTTTGTTACCTTCGTTTGCATCTTCTAATCGTCCCCCTCACTCCCGGGTTCCCGCCCCCCTGTCTATCCCCTCCCCTTGGAGTTTATGTCATTCTGTTTGTTACCTTGGTTTGTATCTTCTAGTCGTCCCTTTTAATCCCGGTTTCACGCCCCCCCCCCCCCCTCCTCCCTGTCTATCCCCTCTCCTTGGAGTTAATGCAATTCTGTTTGTTGCCTAGGTTTGTATCTTCTAATTGTCCCCCTTACTCCCGGATTCCTGCCCTTATCCATCCCCTCTCCTTTGAGTTTATGCCATTCTGTTTGTTACCTTGGTTTGTATCTTCTAATCGTCCCCCTTACTCCCGGATTCCCCCCCTGTCCATCCCCTCTCCTTTGAGTTGATGCCATTCTGTTTGTTACCTTGGTTTGTATCTTCTAATCGTCCGCCTTACTCCCGGGTTCCCGCCCCCTGTCCATCCCCTCTCTTTGCAGTTAATGCCATTCTGTTTGTTACCTTGGTTTGTATCTTCTAATCGTCCTTTTTACTCCTGGTTTCCCCCCCCCCCTCCCCCTGGTCCATCCCCTCTCCATGGAGTTAATGCCATTCTGTTTGTTACCTTGGTTTGTATCTTCTAATCTTCCCCCTTACTCCCGGTTTCCCACCCCCAGTCCATCCCCTCTCCTTGGAATTAATGCCATTCTGTTTGTTACCTTGGTTTGTATCTTCTAATCGTCCCCCTTACTCCCGGGTTCCCGCCCCCTCCCCCTGTCTATCCCCTCTCCTTGGAGTTAATGCCATTCTGTTTGTTACCTTGGTTTGTATCTTCTAATCGATTTAGGAGATTTAAACCTAGGTAAACTACTGTCGCCCTAGTTTAGTTCATCACCTCTGTGTGTCTATATTATTTTGATACACTTGCATTTGTAACTAATTTTATTTCATTACCTCTGTATGTCTACATTGTTTTGGTATACTTGTATGTTTTTGCTTCGCATCACGGTGCGGACCTATTAGTTTCAGTGGACATACACGCCATCTTGAAACAATTACTTATCACATATAGATTCTGATTGGTTGCTTTATGATGCGGCTGAGATACAGCAACAGCTATTGGCTTAAATGAGATAAAGAATTACAGACTTTTCTCGTCTCAGGATAAGACATCAAAAGCCGGAAAATTAACTATATGTATTTCAGTTCCGATCAACTGTCATTAATTCATGTTCGTTTTATTATGCATATATCCACACTGAAATTCAGTATTGAAATATCAATTATTAATACGTGTTTATTTGCTTTGTTAATCTGCAATATGCACGATTTGTTATGCTAAACAATGTTCCTATACAATGTTTACAAAAATGCATTATCTGTATTTTATAACTTCTGCCAATCTAGGCACACCTCCAGAGAGGCAGATCTCCAGAGTCGTGTCTATTTGTAAATGTTTTAATTTTCAACAAGTAAAGTGAACAAAATTTTAAAAGCATGGTTGTATAACGCAAACTTTTAAAGTAAATCCATTTTATATCAATCAATATTTAAAAATACCACGTTTCCAATACTAAATCAACAACCACATGCACACATATTACCTTAAATTAGGATAGAGCGACACAGTCTACAGCTTTTTAAAAAGTTCAAACTTTTACCAATTTTCTCCTACAATTCCTTCAATTCAAGTGTATTATACTTACTCTTATATTAACAACTCCATATCCTCCTTTAAGAAAAAGAAATAATACATTCAATTGCAGAGCGACAAGTACATTAATGTATGAAATATATGAGTGGTAAACTAGAATTATCCTGTACAGTTACAATATTTAAATGTAAAGTATGATTGGTCATCAATGAAAATATCAAAGATTTCCAAGTGATTTTGACATAATGCATGATCACTTTTATACTTTTGAGGTTCATGCGATTCATCCAGTTTTTGTTCGTTGTCTTGATATGTCTCTGTGTTATTTATTTACGTAATTTGAAAATCAGTAAACTGCCATTGCTGTAATATTTTGCTAGAGACCACATGCTGCGCTATATTTGTCGTTTCCTTTTTTTCCTTTTTTTTTTTCTTTTTTCTTTTTTTTTTTTTTTTTTTTTTTTTGTCAGAGTGCTAAGTCATCGGCTCCGATTCTCTTTGTATTCAATTTGAAAAACTTCTGCCATGACTTATATCCAACAGTTCTTTGTGTAAATTATAATTTCGTCATTCTATCATGACGTGTAACCAACAGTTCCTTGTGTTAAAGATAATTTTGAGATTCTGCTTATTAAATTAAAGTCATAACTTATTTAAAATTTTCCTTGCTTGGTCGATTCTATCATTTTGATCATTATATATTTTATGAACAACAATGTTATATATTTTTTAACTCACGACGTAAATTGCGTTGTGCCTGGGCTGTAGCTATTGTTCCGTTTTGTTTGTCTAGTATTGTTACGAAGATTGTTACTTGTCTATCGCCTCTTTTTAAAGCTGATAAACAAATTCTAGCCGATGATCCAGCTCTAACCTGTTTTGGTACAGTTGCAATGTATGTACTGGAACAAAATTACAAGGCAATAATTACAAATTACATTATTGATAACAAATTTCTGTAATTTAGATTTTATGATTTTCTAAATCCTTATTCATTTTTCACACAACTAAATGCAAATTCCATAAATGTTGAGGTCCAAATAATATTATTTCCAACGCCATTCAGTACATGCACTTGATGTGTTTGTGCTTTTATTTTGTCATTTGATGAAAGACTTTCCGTTTTGAATTTTTATTGGAGTTCGGTATTTTTGTTATTTGACATTTTTTGTAAGGTTAATTGGTCTGATATATCAGTTATAATAGTTTTAAGCTGGTACAATGTACTTAATGCTGATCGGCTCAAATAGGATATACGAACAACATTCCGGTTGAAGTAGTGAAATCAATATACCAATATATATTCAAAAATGTTTTGAGTGGAGTGGATTGCATTCATCTCTCATTTCTCTCAGAAATTTAAGATTAAAAATGTAAGAAGAACAGAAACTTTGGTGATGATTGACAGTGGGTAAGAGAATATAATATCCTCGTTGTTTGTAACGTTATTTTATAAATAATAACAAAAATAATTCCAAAATCAATTATTCATACACCCAGTTATAGCAAACGTCATAATAAATGATCATTTTTTTTTACTTCAAGAAAGGTTATGTCGCATATATCCATAGGACTTGATATAAAGAATCCATTATGTGTACCACAGGTTCAGTTTGGTCTGTTTCATATGCTGACCACAAATTAGGCTAGAAATTTTTAATGAGTGTTGGTTGAAAACTTTACAACAAAAGGCACGACTTCAATTTTTAAATTGTAAACCTTCTCTTTTTATGTATCAGCCGTTGCATATGTTATCTCCAAGTTTTTATGATATTTAACAGCTGTGATCTCTATCAGGATGTCCGTGAGAGATGGTTCCTGCGTACAAAGAAGCTATTGAACCAAGGGTTCTAAATAGTAAAGTTAAAGACATCCCTTCAAAAGGTTTACGGATGCCCTCATAGTTCGGTTGGTCGTTATGTTATATCTGTCTTATCTGTATCACAGATCGTGATATGTTTCATTTGTCGTTACCACATTACCATAATGTAATATCTGGATTATCTGTATCCCAGATGACGAGGGATATATTTCATTTGTCGTTACCACATTACCATCAATGTAATATCTGGAATATCTGTATCACAGATGACGAGGGATATGTTTCATTTGTCATTAGTTATCACAAAACCATCATACTTTATCACGTTTATCACATAAATGTAATTCCAACCGATTGTATTTGTATGATAAACAACACGGCTGGTTCCATAAGCGATGCAGAAAATGCATACCCCGCGTTCACTTACGTTTTGTTATAATAATAGTTTCATATTTACTTTTTTATAAATATAAATAAAAAACTAACAGTATGTTTAATATTATGGAAAATTATCAACAAAAATAACGAACTACAAGGTAAATTCAAAAAAGGGGAAGTTCATAAAACCCGACAAACCAACCAACGGAACGAATAGAAAACAACTCTCATTATCCTGACTTGGTATTGGCATTTAATAAAGAAAATGGTGCGTAAAACCTGGTTTTATAACTCACTTAAATACTTCCATTCCCATATACTTGGCCCTATAGTGTCTTATATTGTAAACAAAGGCAACAGAAGTACACCGCTGTTCAATAGTCATAAATCAGTTTTACTGAAACAAATCCGGGTCCCAAACCAACACCGAGGGAAACACATCAACTATAAGAGGAAAACAACGGAACAACAGAAACACTGAACTGATACAAAAACAAACGCCAACATACATAGAAACGCACTATTTGATAACAACTGCCATATTCCTGACTTGGTACAGAACATTTTAAGAAACAATTGTGGTTTGAACCTGGTTTTATGGCTAGCCAAACCTCCCGCTTATATGGCAATGTTAAAATACCGCTAAAATGACAACATTACGTGATAGGAATACAACACAAATAAACACAAGAACACTCAGGACAGGGAAATACATAAATAAATAATATAATAGTACATTACAACGTGTAGACCACAGAATAACAACGGACACCTCCAATGTACACCACAATAAAATTATGAACTGTGCGTCACACGAATGTATCAACGCCAAAAAAAGTGAAATCACAGATAAATTTCTAAAAATAGAATATAAAATTGGGATTAAGTTTGTAATGGTGTTAGTTTATGTATAAAGTATCCTTTATTGGGTACAAGGACACCAAACAGCACAATTCTATCTTATTTTTAAGTTATCGTAAAGTTACAGTTACTGGTCAGGGTATTTCAGAAAAAATGTGTTGTAACTTACTTTTTGGCTAATACGAGTCCAACTAAAGCCAATAGCAGACTTAACACTAGTCTCATGGTTACTCCTTGTGTATCTAGGAACTATAACAGAAAAAATACAGCACATTGTTATTTTTTTTTTATAAATAATAGGTTTATGTGCGCTAAAATTTTAAACAGTTTCGGAAAGTCTTGCCAATGTTACAGTTATCATAAGGACTAATACAGACTTATGACAGCGAACCTTGGCGATTTTTTTTTTTTTTTTTTTTTTTGATTGAAAATAGACAGATAGAAGAGATAATGACAAATTTAACAACGGAAAGTCCTGAACCAGAATATCATTTTGTATCTAATAAAGCTTACCTTTTAAACTTTTGGGGTATATTGTTTAAATGTCCAATAAAGCTTTACTTTTTTTTTCTTTTTTTGTCAAAATGCCGTCTGATGTAGAGGAGAAACAGTTTTATTTAATCAAAGTACTGCGTGGAAAAAATATCTATACATACATTATATTTAAAGACCTTTGACACTGGTTGCATATGTTAAGCTTTAACTTCAATGAAAGTTCTTCTTAATCGTTAGTAAATATATTTTAATAAACAATCTAAAGAATTATCATATTAGCAACATATTGTATTTTATATATCTTTTTACCTAATTTTATATTCAGTTATTATAATGTATTTGGTAACATGTTTTATATATCATATGGAAAAAACGTGTTCGTCCTGGACAAAAATAATCATTTATTAAACGCAAAAAAGTCCCGTAAAATAAGCAATGCCGGAAATACATCATTGTATACGTGACTAAAGTGTATCCTGTAATGCGATTAAGTTGTAACAGTATTTATGGTAAGAATGCATTTCTGTGGTGCATTGCTGTATAACTAATCTCTTTGTGCTTGTATTCACAAGCTATATAACCCTTAGATAACAATGTCATTCAGACATGTTTTTTGTATTATGGTAATAATACAGCTTTATTAAAAAAAGCTATGACTTGATTTAAATAGATTTACCAGAAAACGAATGCATTATGATTCACGAAGAGAATTTTTGTTCACAAACAGTGTATATAAAGTGCAAATCCAGTTCATTTTCGCTGTCATATGCGAGTATTACTATTGTATAATAAAGGATGATGGGGAAAATTGTGTTTGTTTACGTTTTGTAAATACAAAATAATTGATTTGAATGAATTTTTTAACACAAATTCATTAGAATATGACTTTACAATATACAGTAATATAATTATAGTCCTAAAATATATTATTAAAGCAACATAATCTAGAATAAAGTTATTGAAAGCGATTCAATTTGACATTTGGTGCGATGCATTATCACTGTAAGTGCGATATTTCTGATTTTCCTTTTTTTTTTAGGTGCGATGGATTTTCATTGTGGTTTTATGTGATAATTTGACATGCAGAAACTGACAATATTCATTTGACGAATTAAATATTGATGATATTTACAACTTAAAAATCTAAACTTATCGTACATGTTTAACCACCGTACAGTTAATAGCGGACGTTGTGCGTTTTTAAGCGATTAAGAACAAGCTGAGAGAAGCCGATATATGACATCAAAAATATTCTGATATACATAGTTTGCATACAAAAATATATTCATGTTGAATGCATGTTAAGTCATCAATATTAATTAGAGAATTCCAATTTTAACACGAACTGAACTTATTGAATGATAAACGCACGTTTGTTTACAAACCTTTGTCACAACAACTATTTTAAAAATGCCTCAAAAATGCAAACATTAAATAACTTTAAATAACAACTGATATATGTTCAGATTACTTAGCGTATCTTCCTCCAGAATATACCAAACATACCTAATTCATTGTAATTATTTTGATCTTCTAAAAAAATCATCAGTTTATGAAATTGTTTATTCTGTACCGTTCGTTGCAGTACTTTACCCTTCGTTGCTAAAAATATCTAGAAAAAATATGTTGTCTCCTTTGAAATGTCCATCTTATATTTTTTGTAGCGACTTAACTATTTGACATTTCTAACATTTCATATTGAAAATTAAAGCATCTGAATTTTTTAAACTTTAATGTGTGACCAAGTGAAGCCCACTCATCGGGAGCACCTGGTTGCAATCCAGTTTTTGACAAATTTCGCAAAAATAACTCTTAAAATCTAGTACTTTGATCTTGAAGTAAAGGTCACACGAAGGTAATGATGATATGCGACACATAGTCAAAGTTTGCTATTAGTGTGTCAGGGATTCGAAAATATTCGGGAGTAGAAATTCCATGAGTGCAACGTATTTTTACGGCGATTTTTCCTGAAAAAATTGTAGTACTTGAATAAATAAGCTTTTAAAAGTTGTCAAAAAGTATTATTATGTTATATACATATTTTTACCATATTGATCGGCTTTGAGTTGTCAAAATGCAAAATAAACAGAAATGAACAGTACTAAGCAAAAACACTATAAAGACAACGAAACATGACGAAATTCGGAGATTGGTCTTTAAACATGTATAAATGAAATATAACAGCGGGTTTCTCATTCGTTGTGACTATTTTAAATAGACTCGGCGTTTGTTTTTTCTACATTGGCTAGAGGTATAGGGGGAGGGTTGAGATCTCAAAAAACATGTTTAACCCCGCCGCATTTTTGCGCCTGTCCCAAGTCAGGAGCCTCTGGCCTTTGTTAGTCTTGTATCATTTTTAATTTTAGTTTCCTGTGTATAATTTGGAGTTTAGTATACGTCCATTATCACTGAAATAGTATACATATTTGTTTAGGGGCCAGCTGAAGGACGCCTTCGGGTGCGAGAGTTCCTCGCTGCATTGAAGACCCATTGGTGGCCTTCGGCTGTTGTCTGCTCTATGGTCGGGTTGTTGTCTCTTTGACACATTCCCCATTTCCATTCTCAATTTTATTGTGTATAAATTACTTGAAAACATCGCGAAACAAAGATTCTGTGTAACACAAACTTGAATTAACTAACAATGAAAGCATGGTATATTGACTCGGAAACTAAATGTGACCGTGTTTTTAGTGATTTTTGTTGTTGTTTAAATTAATAATGGGTGTTCATGTTTAATAAAAATAATAAACAATGCTGTCAGGAAGCAGTAAACTTTGTTTTCCTAAGCATGTTATACCTACTGTTACGGTCATAAGACTTTGAAGAAAAATATTTGAACGTTCTATCTACCAACTTCACTTCGCGACACAGCAACGTCCAAAATCAACTGTACGATGGAGATACCAGTGATATAGAACCATTAAAACTTGTAACAATAAACTGTTCTCAATATGTCATTGTACATTTAAAATTGCGTATTCTTTTTTTGTCCATGAAATACGCGCTGATGAAGTTGCATCGATACGTGATGTATAGCTCCTGAGATTTAAACATAAACTGAAGTGAAAACGTAACCAGTCACTCAAGCGTGATATGTAGGTCGTTGTGTGAACGCTCTTCGTTATCCAAGATTCATTCATTAATGACGTTTCATTAGAATGTGATGTATAGTACACTAGATATAGAACGAAACCCAAAATTTCAGCATAGTTTTCGATGGCCGTTAATGTGCTTTACTATGCAAGGTATATGTATTCAATGATGAAATGTCAATGGAATGGATAAATTTAACCCTTCATGTATGTCCTGATGAATAATTGAAAAAATAGAATTGAATATTTTTAGCAAAAAATGCTCTTATTTTTACAGAATTCATTTTTGTAATTCGTTAGACTTTCACTCACAAAGTAAGCATTATCAAATCCTTCTGACTGTATTTACTTTGTCAGAGATTCGGCTGAACTAACACTCTATTTGATGAAAATGATAAAGATTCCTACTGTAAAAATGCACTCCATATACAATAGAAATGAATCGCCCCTACAGTGAAAATGAAAGTATTGTATCATTATTCGAGAGTAAACATGAATCACATAACGAAGGCAGCATAGTGGAATTTAACATAATATCAGCAAACTAAATAACAAATAGATATAAGAAGATGTGGTATGAGTGCCAATGAGACAACTCTCCATCCAAGTCAAAATTTATAAAAGTAAACCATTATAGGTCAAAGTACGGTCTTCAACACGGAGTCTTGGCTCACACCAAACAGCAAGCTATAAAGGGCCCCAAAAATTACTAGTGTAAAACCATTAAAACGGGAAAAACAACGGCCTAATCTATATAAAAACGAGAAACGAGAAACACTTATGAACCACATCAACAAACGACAACTACTGAACATCAGATTCCTGATTATTTAAAGTTATACAACATTAATGGTTATGTTAAAGGGTATATTTTTCTAAAAACAAAACTTTACTGCTGCTTTTATATCTCATGCACGCTATGTTCGTGAAATATTCTTAATATTTACTTCACACCTTGATCACTGTATGTGCGATATAAATCCGTCTGCATCTCTTACCTATATCACAAGTTTATTAAAACAATCCATTTGATATATTATTAATTTTTTTATTCCAAAATCATAATTTTTTCGTCTGTTTCTTTATCATTTTACATTAGAAATGTATGGCATATAGAGTGAAAATGATATTTTAGGATCCACACATTTATATTCACTGATAAATGTCTAACTGTATAATTCTTAACAGACGTGATAAAAGTTTTTTAACAGGCGGGAACCCAGTTGAAATTGAACAAAAGAAATGAAACTCTTTATAGTGAAGTGGCGAAATCTATAAAGACGCTTAGTTAAGGAGTTTAATGCACCCAAAGAACACACACCTGGAAATGTTTTTAAATGAAAGAATGCATAATAAACTTATTTCTTAAACATGCCGTATGAAATCGTAGGGTCTAATATCCGTAAAAATTGCCTTTTTTAGCGTTATGCAGTTTATAAAACTAAATCGCTGATTTACTAAAATGATTATTTTTACTACGAATCACCACATACAGGCTATATTTGAACATGCAAATGTAAGAATAAAACATTAATGATAAAAAGCGACAATAATTTTGTTTTCATATGTTTACCAATAAAATTTTGTGAACGTTTATATTTCAGAAGTTGTTGTTAACACCACATCTACCTGTTTCCATTTATGATAAGGCAATAATCATTCGCTTCATTAGGTCTTTCCACTTTTCTGTGGAAAGACCTATTGTATTTGTTCTGATTATTAGGTCTTTCCACTTTTCTGTGAAAGACCTATTGTATTTGTTCTGATTATTAGGTCTTTCCACTTTTCTGTGGAAAGACCTATTGTATTTGTTCTGATTATTATTAAGTCTTTCCACTTTTATGTGGAAAGACCTATTGTATTTGTTCTGATTATTATTTTTTTTTTTCTTCCGCCAAACCCTTTTCTTGCAGTATAAAGTTGTTTCGCAAGATGTCGCTTAGATATTTTGGATATTATATCGAACAGTTATTGTGTTTTTAAAACTCATCTTGTTCAGGCGAAGACTTGTTATTGTAAGAGTTATCTCCCCAAACACTGTTTTTTTCTTGTTAGTGTATCTCCTCCGTAACCAAAAAAGATAACGACAAAATTCTTTTTTATATTTGTTCGTTACATCCTAAGGAATTTTGAGCTGATTTGGATCGAAGCAATCCGGTGAAATTTTAAAGGAGTTATCTTCCTTTATTCAATAAATTTGTCGTAAACCGTAAGCCGTATGAACCTATAGTCTTTTTATTTGAGGTCCTTGGATCCTAACTTAGAAAATGAGGTCAAGGTCAAAGGTGAAGGTCATGTTCTGAATTTTGTCTTTTGCTTGTTTTTGCATTTTCTCCGATATTTTTAACATTATATATAAAAGAACAAGTGCAAAATGTTTGTTATATTGTGATGAAGATATGATACATTTGGTTTGAGACAATCCAGTGACATCTTATTGGAGTTATTGCCCCTGAAATGTTTTATTTTAAGGTAAAATTGATTATTTCTTCAGATTGGTACATGATGAATAAAGGCAAGAGTAGTATACCGCTGTTCGAAACTCATAAATCGATAGACATAAAAACAAATCCGGGTTACAAACTAAAACTGAGGGAAACGCATCAAATATAAGAGGAGAACAACGACACAACAAAAACACAACATTAAAATGTAACACACACAGAAACGAACTATAATATAACAATGGCCATTCCTGACTTGGTGCAGGACATTTCAAGAAAAAAATGGTGGGTTGAACCTGGTTTTGTGGCATGCCAAACCTAAAGCCATAAGGTCTTTTGCAAAATGTCGGGTGACATATGACCTTGAAAAATGTTAACCAGAAGTGACCTTGAATGAACCGGAAGTAGTCATTTGTGTACTAATTTCATGGAAAATACCTAGAAACCATATATTTTTTAAATGGGCATACATAAACCTATCATTTGAGACCAGAAGTGACATTCTATAACCGAAAGTAGCAAATTATCTCCTTTATTACAGGCATAAGTCTTAGATGCATGATTTTTTTTATTAGATGTTATTGGCTTTGAACTAGCTGTCAGTAACTGCGAGTACTCTCAGATCTGTACTTAGTGTCTTTTTATTGTTGGGATGTACAAGTACCCGGCCACGTCCAGTCTGTGTGTTTGTTAGATGTATTTCTATTTGTATCCATCTGATGAGTTAAGCCTTTTTCAACAGATTTTTATAGTTCGTTCTTATGTTGTACTGTTACACCTCTGTCCCAGGTTAGGGGAGGGTTGGGGTCCCGCTAACATGTTTAACCCCGCCACATTCTGTATGTATGTGCCTGTCCCAAGTCAGGAGCCTGTAATTCAGTGGTTGTCGTTTGTTGCTGTGTTACATATTTGTTTTTCGTTCATTTTTTTGTACATTAATTAGGCCATTATTTTTCTCGTTTGAAATTTTTTACATTTGTCATTTCGGGGCCTTTTATAGCTGACTATGCGGTTGTGGGCTTTGCTCATTGTTGAAGGCCGTACGGTGACCTATAGTTGTTAATTTCTGTGTAATTTGGTCTCTTGTAAAGAGTTGTCTCATTGGCAATCATACCACATCTTCTTTTTTATAAGTATAATCAAACTATATATTTTTAGAATCAGTGTGAATAAAGCTATCATATGAGACCGGAAGTGACATTTTCTAAACCAGAAGTGTTCATGTTTTCCCTTTTAACAGGCAAAAGTATATGTAAACCATATATTTTTGGAATCAGTGTAAATACAGCTATCATATGAGATCGGAAGTGAAATTTTCTAACCCGGAAGTTGGCAATTATCTCCCTTATTTTAGGCAAAAGTATATAGAAACTATATATTTATTGAATCAGTATGAAGAAACCTATGATTGGACGCCAAAAGTCACTTTGAGTAAACCGGAAGTAGTTTCTTATCAATTATTTAGAAAATTGATGTAGAAAGAACTACAATTGTTCTCTGAACAATTTGTTTTTAATTATTATTATAAATTTTTTTTTTCTTCCGCCAAACCCTTTTCTTGCGATATAAGTTTGTTTCGCAAGATGTCGCTTAGCAGTTATTGCGCTTTTGAAACTCACCCATTTTAGCCGAATTCTTTTCAATGTAAGAGTTATCTCCCCAAACACAGTTTTTCTTGTGAGTGTATCTCCTCTGTAACCAAAAAGATAACGACAAAATTCTTCTTCATATTTGTTTGTTACATCCTCAGAAATTTTTTGGCTGATTTGGATCATAGCGATCCGGTGAAATTTTGTAGGAGTTATCTACCTTTACCAAATAAATTTGTCGTTATGATTTTGTAACTCATAAACCATAAGCCGTATACACCTAGAGTCTTTTTTTATTTGAGGTCCTTGGGTCTTAACTTAGAAAAGGTCAAAGGCCAAGGTCATGTTCTCAATTTCGACTTTTGCTTGTTTTTGCATTTTCTCTGACACTTTTAAAGTTATATATAAAAGAACTATTGCAAAATGTTTGCTTTATTGTGATGAAGATATGATATATTTGGTCTGAAACAATCCCATGACATCTTATAGGAGTTATTGCCCCTGAAATGTTTAATTTTAAGGTAATATGATTATTACATCAGATTGGTACATGATAAAGCCCTAAGGTATTTGCCAAATGTTAAAAAGTTAAATCACAAAAATACTGAACTCCGTTTTAAGTGACATATGACCTTAAATAATGTCAAGCGGAAGTGAACCGGAAGTAGTCATTTTTGCGCTAATTTCATGGAAAAGTACCTAGAAACCATATATTTTTAAATGAGCATACATAAACCTATCATTTGAGACCGGAAGTGACATTCTATAACCGGAAGTATCAAATTATCTCCCTTATAACAGACATAAGTATATGCAAACTATATATTTTTGGAATCAGTGTAAGTAAAGCTATCATATGAGACCGGAAGTGACATTTTCTAAACCAGAAGTAGCCAATTTTCTCCCTTTTTACAGGCAAAAGTATATATAAACCATATATTTTTTCGAATCAGTGTAAATACAGCTATCATTTGAGACCAGAAGTGAAATTTCTAAACTGGAAGTTGGCAATTACCTCCCTTATTTCAAACATAAGTATGTAGAAACCATATATTTATTGAATCAGTATGAAGAAACCTATGATTGGACGCCAAAAGTAACTTTGAGTAAACCGGAAGTATCTTCTTATCAATTATTTAGATAATTGATGTGGAAAGACCTTCAATTTTTCTCTGAACAATTGGTTTTTAATTTGTATTCATTTTGCATATAAATACAATTTGAAACACAGTTGATACAATAACACTTCCGTTTGAATCATATTTAATTCTATTTTGGGAGAAATTTATAACTTGAATAAGACACACCAATCTGTCACAGGATGCATTTAAATTCGGAATTGTGGTCCGAAACTTTTATTTTCATTTAATTCTCAACCCGATTAGTTCTATCACTCTGAGGCCAAAATCCTATTTGCCTTTCGCATTAAAATTGTTTATTATAAATTACTTTTAGTGGTCTTTACACATTGCCTAAATAGGTCTTTTGTTAATTTCATTGCTTTTGCTATTTAAAACAACAAGAGAGGTTATCATTGTTTTCTAGCATTGTTTACATTGTTTACATTGTGTTGTTTGCGTTTAAAAAATATTCCGGATCTTTTGTCAAAAATTTCCGGAAAGTGCCACAGTTCATTTGTCCTTTGAAACTTGCTCCAACTAGCGCCAAGTGAATCAAAACATCTTTTATTAAATTGACAGAAGTGTATTGTTTGTCAAAGTCCGGCAAAATTCTACATTTTCACTGACAATGGCAAAGTGAGTATTATTGAAGCTACTGAAGTACATCAGTATGAGATATTTAAGATTGATACAGATTTTTTTTCTGTCAATCATATTATTTCGGGAGGAAAAGGTAAATACCATAAATTATACACTAGGAAACACAGTCTTACTCGTTATAAACAAGAATAAATGGAAACGGTTGTAAGCATATCTAAAACAACAACCCGATCTGACTGGTATACCTGCATATTTTGTAAGACCAACAGAAACGACACAAGACACAAAAATATCCCAGAGGCAGCCAGAAATAAATCACGAAATTGATTAAACGGTTTTACATATTTTTGTTTTATAAAAATGCACGTTATCATTCGCCCTGTTTAACTTATTAAGTATCCACTGAAAACACCCAAAAAATGAAATCAGAAAGCAAATCTTTAAACCAGAATACTGAATTTGTGAATTTGATATCAGAAATAAATTCTTATCTAATTAGGTTTTAAAAGCACAAGGCCTTCATGTCGACATTACTTTAAAATTTTGCGTGCCTTGCCTCACAAGGAGCATGCTGACAAATACACAACGGATACATTGCAAAATAGCATGCAGAATTATTACGGCGATTCAATTATAATACAACTACAACAAAGCCAGGTATTAGTAACTTAGTATTTAGCAGTTCCGTATCTAACGCATCTGGTGCAGTAAAGTTAGTACCCTTAATGTTATTATTACCACTGGGTCGATACTTCTGCTGGTGGACTGTTACTCCCGAGGGTATCAACACCCCAGGCGGTATGATGCGAAGAAAAAGTCTAAACGTTGCCATAAAAATCTTAACAGGCTCGGTGTGAAATTTGCCACCTGTAAAGGTTCCAACTAAGTCCAATTTCCGCCTTGAGAAGAATCATTTAAACAAGGGTTGTTGAGATCTCTTTTGAAAAGTCTGGTGAATGCGCATAAAGCCAAGCCGGTTATTGGGTCGCTTCTACAATACTATTTGAAATTGAAAATGGAAACGGGGAATGCGTCAAAGAGACAACAACCCGACCAAAGAGCAGAAAACAGCCCAAGGCCACCAATGGGTCTTCAACACAGCGAGAAAAATCCTGCATCGCGAGGCGGGCTTCATCTGGCCCTTAAACAAAAATATGTACTAGTTCAGCAAAATGGACGTCACACTAAACTACAAAACATATAAATGAACTAAAAATACATACAAGACTAACAAAGGCCAGAGGCTCCTGACTTGGGACAGGCGCAAAAATGCGGTGGGGATAAACATGTTTTGTGAGATCTCATCCCTCCCCCTATACCTCTAGCCAATGTATAATAAACAAACACACATAAATACGCAGAGTAAAATTCAGTTCAAAAGAAGTCCAAGTCCGATGTTAGAAAGGTAACAGAAGAAACTAAGTAAAATGACAATAATCAACATAAATTAACAAAGGACTACTAGCAGATACTTACATACCAGCTCCAAACCTCAATTAAACTAAATTTGGTTGTAAAGAAGGAAAGTTTGGTCTTGAACCGGTCTTCTTTGAAGGTCAAATATCATCTGACTTCCTTCAAGGTTTGATGTGCATATGCAAAGGAAAATCAGTGTGCAGTAAGGGTTGTACGTTTTGGAGATAACTTGTACTGAACTTTGTCAATGTCAAGCATCAGACCAGTGTCATTCTATCAATACACACATGACAGATGTCGATAATGATGATGATGATGATGCTTAATTATCTGAGCTATGCACATCTTAAACATTCGATCGACTTTAAAAAGGTACTTTACAATCAGTTATTGTCTATTTGTCTGTTATTAATACATTTATGTAAGTTAGCACACAAACATTTCCGTCCTATACGACATGGTAATATTGGCACATTCCGAACGTCGAATAACGCCAGGAAACGTTGACAGGATACTTATATATTTTCAAAAAGATTATACGAACACATTTCAGGGGCGGATCCAGCCATTTATAAAAGGGGGTTC
Organism: Mytilus californianus; assembly: GCF_021869535.1. Classification (NCBI taxonomy): domain Eukaryota; kingdom Metazoa; phylum Mollusca; class Bivalvia; order Mytilida; family Mytilidae; genus Mytilus; species Mytilus californianus. Next base: position 1,240,342 of record NW_026262690.1, on the reverse strand, counting down.
CTAACCGAGGATAAAGGGGGGAGGAGGGGGGGGTCCAACTATATGTCCCCATTCAAATGCATTGATCGTCAAAAAAAGGGGGTTAATTTAGTTTTACCCCTCATTTACTTCCCGTTTAAGTTTTAAATACTGACAAGTCGATTAAAATCTTCATTTTTATGTAAATTTGTATAATCAAAATTCAAGGCTTTTCTTGTATAGAAACAAAATGGAGTCATAAATAAACAAAATTTCTTAACTAATAAAAACGTCTATCTTAACGTATAAAAACGTTATTCTTTTTTTAAATTTGATATCTCCTACAAGCTTCATAAATGCTGAATCAAATATTGTTCTCCGACTTATCAATATGTTTAAAATTTCTGAAATAAACACCAAATTTACAGTTAAGACAACAGCAAAATTGTGACCACTTCTGAGGCTAACGTTATCTTTAATCTGAAAATTCACGATTTGCATCTTGTCCCGGCGAGAGTTTTTTGGAAAAAATCCCAAAAATGGGTAATAATTTCATCGGAAAAGGAAAGTCGAGTACACCTTTCATGTTCAGGCGTATTTGAGTTGACTATTCTGTCTTGAAAACGTATAAAGAAAATTATTTGATACATCATCTCGCTTCATACTCTATTATTTTTATATATTTAAGATATAGGTTGATATGATAACACTAAAAATTTACAGTACTAAAAAATGAAATATATGAGTCAAATGAAATACCTTTCTAATGAGTCATAACAACAAAGTAGGTGTGTTCGATTAACAATTTTTTACTAAAAGTATTTGACGGCAGACTTTACAAGTGGATCTTAAAAATGCATAACTTCAAAAAAACTTCATTTTTTGTGTGTGTTATCTAGGGTAAGTAGCTACATATAGTCCTCAACATCTGAAAATTTTTAATCTGCCCTTCCACGAAACATTTAATTAGATTTTTTTTAAATATTTATAAACTTTCGAAAATTATCGCTTTACTTAAATATAAAATAGTTTACAGTACAATATATTAAACTTTTTAAAGACATTTACAGTGTACATTATAGTCACAAACATGTCCACAAACATAATGTTTGCACCAAGTCAGGAATATGATAGTTGTTTTCCATTTGTTTTAGCTTTTGGTTTTGCCATTTGATAAAGGACTATCTGTTTTGAATTTTTCTTGGAGTTCGGTATTTTTGTTATTTCACTTTTTATAAATTACATACTCATTTCATACAGCATCATGTATGTTTCATATATTTAGACTTATTGGTAATAGTAAAAACAAAATCGTTTTGAACAAAATTTTGGCTGAAAAAGACATATCTTCGTTTACAAAACAAGGAAATGGATTCTATACCGTTCATAGATATAAGAAGATTTGGTATGAGTGCCAATGAGACAACTCTCCATCCAAGTCCCACTTTGTAAAAGTAAACCATTACAGGCCAAAGTACGGTCTTCAACACGGAGCCTTGGCTCACACCGAACAGCAAGCTATAAAGGGCCCCAAAATGACTAGTGTAAAACCATTCAAACAGGAAAACCAACGGTCTAATCTATATGAAAAACGAGAAATCCCGTTTGTTGAAAAATTGAAGCTTTACAAAATCATACGATTTAAAGTCAACAGATGTGAGCATAGAACTTAAAACAAACCATGAATCTTTATCAGGTTTGTTCATCATAGTTAAAAAAAAAACAAATTGCACACATTTTGACGGCAAAAAGGCTAACAATTCTAAAAGTTGAGTATATGCGCTTTTCTCTAAATATTAAATATAAGTACATATAGCTGTGAAATAGACATAGTCATTAGATATTAGTAGGTTACAATCTGTAATGAATAACAAACTTGAAACAGTTTAGATCCATGAAGAAATGTCAATTATAACTATATGTCAAGAAACCATTAGAGATACAACATATTTCGGTGTGTATATTGGTGATGGTAGGACGAATTTTCCTTGGAGTTCGGTATTTTTGTTATTTTAACTTTTTTCTATATAATACAGCTATTGACACGTAATTACATTTGTGATATATGTATTTTGACATTCTTTATTCTAAGTGTAATATTTTGTCTTTTTGAAATTATTATCGCGCCTTGAACTGTAGAAAGTTTCAGTCGATAAGATATATTTATAGCACACGAGCTTAATTGACCTGGTAGTGATATTTACTTACTCGTGTATTAATTTTTATTTATCTGGATAATTTCATTTTTTAAGTTTGATTTTATGTTCGTAATGTTATCCTTTTATTGTAGCATATACCTTTTTTTTTTTGTTGGTGTTTGTTCAATTCCGTCATTTCGTGCGTTATTTCAGAGTTAAGATCATGCCGTTACCATAGTGAAGCGTCCTTTATAAATAGGTCACAAACCAAAATTATTACTGACTACGTCAGTAAAAATATTTGGTATTTGGTATGCTTAACTTACGGTCTTCATCGAAATGTTTTACCTGGCAGATGACATAGTGAAAGCTTCATCTGTTGATATAAACTGTGAACGTTTAGTGTATACTTGAATATAGTCACCTATTTTGTAAGACGTTTATAATGTCAAATAACTAAAATACAAATTGTTTAGTCCCAAAGAAAACTTTTAAGAATTTCTCGGCTGTTTATGTTGAATAGGTGCAATTTGGGTACTCGGTGCAATTTGGGAACCGTGACGTTAGTTGTTAACTTTAACGATATTTTGGTCTGCTGGAAAGTAGATGGTCTGTCGCTAGGAAGAACAAGCACATACTCTTCGTAGACGTGAACTCGCAAGGCATGAAACTTGCGTTTATTTGTATGCTAACATGGGGACAGGTATGTTTTCTCACAAAGACTGTAATTGAAGAATTAAGAACAAATTCCTCCTCAAATTCTTATAAAAGAGGGGCGAAAGATACCAGACGGACATTCAAACTCATAAATCTAAAACAAACTGACAACGCCATCATTATGGCTAAAAAAGAAAAAGACAAACAGACACACAATAGTACACAAAACACAACATAGAAAAGCAAAGACTAAGCAACACGAACCCCACCAAAAACCGGGGGTGATCTCAGGTGCTCCGGAAGGGTAAGCAGATCCTGCTCTACATGTGGCACCCGTCGGGTTGCTCATGTTAGTACAAACTAAATTGTTAAATACATTGCGACACCTTGGTAAAGATAGTTTGAAGAAGAAACTATCTATTATTTTGTGATTTCAAGGTTTTGGAAACGGATATTATATCAAGTTATATGGTTTGCTACTGATCCCCTACTGATCCACAGAGGGTTAATAAAATCCATAGGGGTGAGGCAGAAGGCCGAATCTTCTATGGATTTTACTAACCCTCTATGGATCCGTAGGGAATCAGTAGTGAATTTATCGCACACAGGACTTTTACTGACGAGTTTTGTAGAAAAAAAAACAATGAAACACAACAACATTAATATATAGATGACGTCACCATTAATAGTAAACGTGACGTCATGAACCCCATATGAAATTTACTGACCCCATACGGATCCATAGGGGGTCACCACGTGACGGCGTTAAACCAATCACAACGTCACTATTTACCCGAGGTGCGATAGATATAGATACATTGATCATAATGGAAGACAGTGCAACGTCCCCCTTTTTTTCACCGCAAAGAATTAGACCAGCTTCAAAAGCCAGATTAATACAATCGACCAACGATTAAAGATATATTTGAAAGATATTGTATTATAATAATGCAGAAACTAGTATATTGTAGTAAATGTTAAATACTTTATTGTATCGTGCGAATTTCTTTTCGTATTGGCTACTTTTATAATACAAAATTATGCAATTAAGCAAGTATGATATTCCAAAGCTACCCGCATCAATCAGAAGAAAATAAAGTCAAACGCATTACATAAAAAATAAGGATACGTGGTTTGATAACCAACGAGACAACTATCCACCAGAGAACAAAGAAGTGAAAGTGAGAATTTATAGGTCACCGTACAGTGCTTCAACAATGAGCAAAATCCATACCATATAGCTAAGTTCGGTATTTTTGTTATTTTACTTTTTATAATAAAACAATAAACACAAAACAAATAAGACAGCAACAAACAACTATACCTGGTTAACAGGCGCCTGGATTGAGACTGGTGTTAAACACGTTTGCGAGCGCTCAGGACTAATTAACCCTCCACATTTAAGATAATAACAAAAAAATACATAATTATAATTTTCTTTGGTCTTTAATGTGAGTGCTGTTTGCTGCATCAATGTCTCCTAATATATCTTTTATGTAGAAGGAAAAACGAAATCTGTTTCAGATATATGCATTTGAAGTATTGTTGCTAAAATGTTAACTCAAAAGGGTCAATAGCTAAAGTAGGAATTCATCCCCAGTTTCAACCTTCGTGCTTGATATTGAATAGTCTTGTGTACAAAAAATATAACAGTTGCCATATAAGTATTTAGTAATTATGTTTTAAAATGTGAGAGTGTATTTTTGTTTATTTTATCGTTCACTTATCATCTGAAAATATGTTGGTTGATAAAATTAATATTTGTGCTTTTTGTTATTGATTTTTATCTTGTATGGACATTGTCATTATTGTGTACATTGTAAAACTATGTGTTTAAACTCTTTAAATAGCAAATAATCATTATAAAGTTTTGTTTGCATGGTTAGTATGATTAACAAACATTAAAAATTTAAAAATTTAAATACCTGAGATAAAAGTGTAAGTAACATTTGATAAAAGGTAGGTCGCTATTTGTTTTAACTTTTTATATCTATATAATGGCTTTTTTTCTCATTTGATCTTTTAAAATATCTTTGGTATATATATGAATATACAATTATTATCTTTTAGTTCTTATCAATTCCAAAATCTTTTCGAATAAGAATACAAAGATAAGCGGAGTATCTCTATGAGACACAAAAATCACGGGATAACAACTCGGAGTATTATACCTCTATGAGACACAAAAACTCAGCAGATAACATGGATCATTTCATAGCAAAAAATAGACAATATGAGAACCGTTGTCATCGTTACACACAACCAACAAGGAAAACTAGTAAATTGTACTAGGGTATAATAGCACAGTTCCTTGTGATCCCAGTGCCTATGTATGTATCCTACTCAATAATGATCCCTGAACCATGAGCACTTACGTTGGAGCCCGGAGCCCATCTTTTTCAGCCTGGAGACTAACAATAAAATTGAAATGGAGCCTGGACCCGAGAGGCCCTATCATCCCCCAGAATAGAAAATATCATTTCTTACTACTTGAATGTGAATTGTAACAAATCGATGTTGAGATATGTGATTGACGTTTTGAAACAAATCAGTAACTATGTTGTTGAGATATTTGACTGCCGTTTTGAAACAATTCAACTATGATGTTGAAATATTTTTACTGCCGTTTGTGAATTGAAACAAATCAACTATGAGGTTGAAATATTTTACTGCCGTGTGTGAATTGAAATAAATCAACAATGAGGTTGAAATATTTTACTGCCGTTTGTGAATAGAAACAAATTAACTATGATGTTGAGATATGTTACTACCGTTTCGTTATGTTTTATAATATGATAAGAAAGGATATAAAGTTGCTACAAATAAGACTATGTTGTACTGTTACACCACTGTCCCAGGTTAGGGGGAGGGTTGAGTGCTCACAAACATGCAAGTTTAACCCCGCCACATTTTTTATGTGCCTGTCCCAACGTACGGTTGGCTATAATTGCTTACATCCACTTTATTTGAACTTTGGGGGATAGTTGTCTCATTGACAATCATACCTCATCTATCTTCTGATTTTTATATACACGTATGTACCACTACGAATATGCCAAGCATAAAGAGCCTTTTTTAATCGGTCTTCCAGTGCCTATATCGTTCTACTAAGCACTTCTCACTATTGCATATAACGGCTTTGTGACATCAAATATGCGTGACCAGAACTAAGATGGCTTAAAAGGGACGTCATAAAGGTTGACCCGACGTTGATAAATCTGATCCGAGGTTAGCAGGTTCTCTTCGGATTCGCTGGTTAAACATAAAAAGCTATTCATTGTATCACGAAAAACACACAAAAAGAATCAGATAAATCGATTCTCAGATTATATGAAAATTAAAATGTTTGCCACTCGACATCCTATAAAAACTCTTCATTGCATTGTCAGTTTGTTTTCGACTATCTCTTTGGTATATTTCGCCTCATTTTCATTGCGCCCATTCCTCAAAAACTGTTGAATTGTGGCTTGCAAATAATATTTTACAGAATCAATATTCAGAAAACCTGATACTTGGTAGATGTTGTGTCGTTCGTTTTTTTTTTTTTTTTTTTTTAATTCGAAGAGTCGGGTGTAAGTGATTGTTGTAGACTTGTATCCAATACATTTGATTATTTCTGTTTTCCATTTTAATTGTAATGTTAAACTGTGCTAAAGCAATAAAAATTGTTCGATTTTGGAAATGTTCTGAATCAGAGTCCTATAGATAAACTATAAAATTATCAATGAATATTTAGTTTTTGATCTCATTTATAGTTAATAAGCAAATTGCGTATGCCTACTTAAATCTAGAGATGCAAAGTGACACCTCATATGTTGTAGTGATGTTATATAAACATAAGACAAACTTGACCAGATCAGATAAGGAATCACAAAACAATGGACATTTTGTGGTAAGGTGCTTCTTGTGTGATCTCTTCTCTTTTGTCTAAATCATTGTTTTCATTATTTTATGTATAAATCTAATTCATTAACTATACGTCTGTAAGAAATGGTGTTTAAATATTGAGATGAAGTACAGATTATTATTCAGATCAGTACAAAACTTAGTCTGGCCTAAATTTTATCTTAAAAAGAAGAGTTATCTCCCCTAGAACACAAATGTAAATCTGCATTTCTTAGTTTCATATTATATGTTTTAAATGTGTTTCATTTTCTTTTGTTTTTGTATATTTTATGTATATATTTATCATAAAACATGGTTTTCTGGTATTTGGCACATATATGATATATTTTTTTAGGAAGTAAAATATTATGAAAGCAGTCCTGATGTCTCGCATGCACTATTTTTTTCTTTGTTTTTACAAATATCATACTTCAGAGTTGAAGAACAAATATCATGATGGAGTGAAAAAACATGTCCTATAATTGTCAAGGACTTCACATGAAGGAAAACAGGGAGATATTTTTGATTATCTCCATTCGAAAGATTTAAACATATATTGTCTCCAGGATACACACTTTGCAGAACAAGATTGAGTTTTGATATAAAAAAAACAATGGAAAGGCCATTGTGTTTTTCATTAATTTGCTTCAAATAAACGAGGAGTTGCTATTCTGTTTAAAAATAATTTTGACTATAAAATACATAAAGTTAAAAAAAGATGGGGATTGCAATCTGGTGGGATTGGATCTTAATATTGAAGACAAGAGATTTACTCTGATAAATGTTTATGGGCCAAATGTTGATACTCCCTGCTTCTATGACAAATTAACAGAAATTTTAGATCTCTTTGAAAATCAGCTTTGTATTATTTCTGGGGACTTTAAAAATTTCAACCTTGATACCCATCGCTATATAAATATAAACAGACCAAAACACAAAAACTTAACATTGACCAATGAACCATGAAAATGAGGTCAAGGTCAAATGAAACCTGCCAGACTTACATGTGCCTATTACAGTCATTCCATACACCACATATAGTTGACCTGCTGCTTATAGTATTTGAGAAACAGACCTTATCGCGTAACTTTGACCTTGATCACTGGTCCATGAAATGAGGTCGAGGTCAGGTGAACCCTGCCTGATGGAAATGTAGGCGTTGCAAGGAACCCATATACCAAATATGGTTATCCTATTACTCATAATAAGTGAGAAAATCACATGACAAAAAAAACTCAAATTATTTTTCAAGCAGTTGTTGAACCATGAAAATGAGGCCAAGGACATTGGACATATGACAGACGGAAACTTCGAAACATAAGGTATCTGCATACAAGATATGAAGCATCCAGGTCAACCTTCTGAAATATAAAGCTTTATACAAATAGTTTACGCCGCTGCCGCCGCCGGATAGTAATACCTATGTCTCGCATAGGCAAGACAAAAACGACGTCTCACATGTACCTGATAACAATACTGTAGACCAAGACATTATAGAAGTTACTCCAGATGGACAATATACGTCATGCTATGCAAACTAACCTGCAAAACCACACAAACTTTGAATCTCCTACAGTGCAAATGCGGGTAAATCAGAACAGACACTTCATCAATGTCTGAATTTCGATCGTATTGCAATTAACAGCAAACCAAACCTTCCCTCTGTTGTCTTTATATCGCCTGCTCAAACTTAGACAGATGAACTACTGTAACTACCATTAACAGCATACCAACCCTTCCCTCAGTTGTCTTTATATCTCCTGCTCAAACTTAGACAGATAAACTACTGTAACTATCATAAACAGCAAACCAAACCTATCCTCTGTTGTCTTTATATCTCCTGCTCAAACTTAGACAGATAAACTACTGTAACTATCATTAACAGCAAACCAAACCTTCCCTCTGTTGTCTTTATATCTCCTGATCAAACTTAGACAGATGAACTACTGTAACTGTCATTAACAGCAAACTAAACCTTCCCTCTGTTATCTTTATATCTCCTGCTCTTACTTAGACAGATAAACTACTGTAACTGTCATTAATAGCAAACCAAACCTTCCTTCTGTTGTCTTTATATCTCCTGCTCAAACTTAGACATATAAACTGCTGTAACTATCATTAACAGCAAACCAAACCTTCCCTTTGTTGTCTTTATATCTCCTGATCAAACTTAGACAGATAAACTCCTGTAACTATCATTGACAGCAAACCAAACCTTCCCTCTGTTGTCTTTATATCTCCTGATCAAACTTAGACAGATGAACTACTGTAACTGTCATTAACAGCAAACTAAACCTTCCCTCTGTTATCTTTATATCTCCTGCTCTTACTTAGACAGATAAACTACTGTAACTGTCATTAATAGCAAACCAAACCTTCCTTCTGTTGTCTTTATATCTCCTGCTCAAACTTAGACATATAAACTGCTGTAACTATCATTAACAGCAAACCAAACCTTCCCTTTGTTGTCTTTATATCTCCTGATCAAACTTAGACAGATAAACTCCTGTAACTATCATTGACAGCAAACCAAACCTTCCCTCTGTTGTCTTCATATCTCCTGATCAAACTTAGACAGATGGATTACTGTAACTATCATTAACAGCCAACCAAACCTTCCCTCTGTTGTCTTTATATCTCCTGCTCAAACTTAGATAGATAAACTACTGTAACTGTCATTAACAGCAAACCAAACCTTCCCTCTGTTGTCTTTATATCTCCTGATCAAACTTAGACAGATGAATTACTGTAACTATCATTAACAGCAAACCAAACCTATCCTCTGTTGTCTTTATATCTCCTGCTCAAACTTAGATAGATAAACTACTGTTACTATCATTAACAGCAAACCAAACCTTCCCTCTGTTGTCTTTATATCTCCTGCTCAAACTTAGACAGATAAACTACTGTAACTATCATTAACAGCAAACCAAACCTTCCCTCTGTTGTCTTTATATCTCCTGCTCAAACTTAGACAGATAAACTACTGTAACTATCATTAACAGCAACACTTCTGTGTCCTAAAATCATAGAACTTCGGTAGAGATTTCGGATGAATTACCCAAAACACTGGCACTAGATATACATGTATACAATGAGAGAGAACACTTGTGCAGATATTAAACTGTAAATACATAAACAATTATCAAGAAATTATAAATCAGATAACAAATCAGAGTATCAATTCACGGTTGCGATAAGAACGTTAAAATGCCCGTATGAAATCTCGAACCTCATAAAGCATGGTTAGAAAAACGAAACAACATATTTTCGTTCTGAATTCTTGAAGTCCTGCTAATTAGAAATGATCACAGCAGGAAAATTTTAACCGCCTAAACCTTAATTTAATAATTATATTGTTATTGTAATACAATAAATGGAAGTCAACGAATGCACAAAGATCTAGAGATTAATACGTTCTTTTTTTTTTAAGTTTTTTTAGTTTACTTTTTTGTGTTGCTTCAAACTCCATAAATTATGTCTACACTGGTGTTGCTAGTTTATTACCATTCAGGTCCCCCTCCCCACATTTATTTCGCCCAAAATAAATCATCATTTTACATGTAAAATATTTCTATTGCTTATATATAATTGTTTTATCTCTGTTTCAGATGTCTCTTTCAATAATTGAGGTCCTTCTAAATTCTGCTCAAAACTCATCTTATGATGCTACGTATACGGACTCGATGTAAGCAGTGTTAAACTCATATTTACATATATAGAGTTACATATAACTGTAGTACTGATTGCAAAAGGTTTGATAACTCTTTTAGACATATTTAACTGTTTAGTTACAACGTATGCTTATGTCTTCTTGACAACTTTTATGTACATTTTGGCAATATAGTTTATCGACAGGTTGTAGGTATTCCTATGGGCACCAATTGTGCTCCTTTAATATCAGACTTGTTTCTTTACTGTTATGAATCACAGTTTATGGCCAAACTCAGTAAAGACCCGTCTTAATTCCATTTAATTGATAAATTCAACAACACTTACCGTTATCTTGATGATATGTTTTCGTAAATAATCAAGAATTCTCTAAATATACTGCCGAAATTTACGCAAAGGAACTTACTTTAAATAAATCAAATATTAACCCCAATAACTGTCCTTTCTTATATTCAGATATTTCAGTTTTACACTGAAAACTCTACACAAAAATTTACGACAAAAGGAATGATTTTTCTTTCCCTATTGTTAATTTTCCTTTAATGACGGCTGTTCCTGTGACACCGTCTTACGGTGTTTATATATCCCAACTCGTTCGCTATGCCTGTGTCTGTAGTGACGTTTTGGATTTCAATGGTTTTGATCTATGTATTACTGGAAAATTATTAAGTCAGGGATATCGTTAATACAAATTATTTAAAACCTTTACTAAAATCGTCCATAGATACGAAGATTTGGTTTGCAAGTTTGGCTGAACCTTTCAAACGGAAAAGCACATCCTAAATTTTACGTTGATGTTGTTTACCGAGCCAGGAAATTTAGATACGATCCGGGTAAACTTATCAATCCTATAAATAAACTTATTATAAAAGGTTACCAATTCAAAACTGTAATAAGATCTTTGAATATTGTTTTAATTGCTACAAATATTGATTTTGTTATCAGTAAATCAAAACCATACTAGATACTATTGTTATACACCTATGCGTTTTCACGGTAATACAATCTGTTGATACCTATATTTTGGCATTGTACAAGGTCATGTTTTTCTTTGACTGTTAATGACGTTTTTACACTAAATCCATTGGCTGTTGGATGTGTACTGATTGATATTTGATCTTAGATACATTATATTTTTTATTAGTTGTTATTGGCTTTGAGCTAGCTGTCAGTAGTTGCGAGTACTCTCAAACCTGTACTTAGTGTCGTTTTTTGTTGATAGGGATGTATTAATACCCTGCCACGTCCGGTCTGTGTTTTTGTTAGATGTTTTTTCTGCTTTGTATCGAACTGATCTTTTCAACTGATTTTTATAGTTTGTTCCTATGTTGTGCTGTAACACCACTGTCCCAGGTTAGGGGAGGGTTGAGCGCTCACAAACATGTTTAACCCAGCCACATTCCTTTAATATGTCCCTGTCCCAAGTCAGGAGCCTGCAGTTCAATGGTTGTCGTTGTTTCATGTCTGTCATATTTGTTTTTCGTAAATTGTTTTGTTATAAATTAGGCCGTTAGCTTTCTCAATTGAATCATTTCACATTTTTAATGTCGGGGCCTTTTATAGCCGACTATACAATATAGGTTTTTTCATTGTTGAAGGCCGTACGGTTGCCTATAATTGCTTACATCCGCTTCATTTGAACTTTTGTGGATGGTTTTCTCATAGGCAATCATACCACATCTCCTTATTTTCATATTAGAATAGAAATTAAAACTACACGTGAATGATTTAATGTTTATCTAAATATACCAAATAAATTTGGGCAGCACATTTAACTCTTTCTAAATAAATCAAATTTAAAATGTACCTGTTGTTAATTAAAGAATTTCTCACCCTAATCTTCAAACAAAACGTACGTCACAGTTAAATGCCTTAACTGCAGCTTTGTAAAACGTCATTGGTGTCTGAGCAAACAATTAATGAGCCAGGGTTTGTCAAAGAACGTATCTTCCTTTTTTTTCAAAAAGCTCATCGGAAAGTACCAAGACCTAATAGATACATATTAAATGTCAATTGCGTTGTTGTGATGTATGTTTACACAGTTTTGGGCTGCTGGATCCCAATTATTGTCACATTAACCGACTATGTATGTTAAGTTTGTTCTCCCAATTTTGTCAATCAAGCGGAACTATACACAACTGTCATAGAAGTGGGAGGTCTAGCTAGCTATAAAACCGTGTTTAACCCATCATTTTCTTCGGAAAATGCTTGTTCTAAGTCAGGAACATGACATTTGTTTTCCACTTGTTTTGTTGGTTGATAACGTTTGATTTTGTCAATTTTCGTGGACTTCCCCCTTTTTGAATTTACCTTGGAGTATTGTGTTATAAATTTTTACTATTACATTGATCGAGAAACCGAATTGGTGATAGATTACTAAAAACTTTAAACAATTAAACATGCCTGAAAAAAGTCAAGTCCCTGACAGTTTTTGTTCTTAGTTATCAAATCTTATAAATGTTTTTGTCAATTAAACATTTTTACTGTTGTTGCCAGATCTTCGGTAACCTTTATTTTTGTAAACAACTTGTCTATGAAAAATTAGAGCTTGACATATCGTACTGGTTTATTGTTGAAGACAGTATGTAGACTTCTATCTATATTTCATTGTTCACGACTGTATATATTGACCTCTATCTGTGTTTTATTGTTGACGACTGTATATATTGACCTCTATCTGTATTTTATTGTTGACGACTATATATGTTGACCTCTATCTGTGTTTTATTGTTGACGACTGTATATGTTGACCTCTATCTGTATTTTATTGTTGACGACTGTATATATTGACCTCTATCTGTGTTTTATTGTTGACGACTGTATATATTGACCTCTATCTGTGTTTTATTGTTGACGACTGTATATATTGACCTCTATCTGTATTTTATTGTTGACGACTGTATATATTGAGCTCTATCTGTGTTTTATTGTTGACGACTGTATATGTTGACCTCTATCTGTGTTTTATTGTTGACGACTGTATATATTGACCTCTATCTGTGTTTTATTGTTGACGACTGTATATATTGACCTCTATCTGTGTTTTATTGTTGACGACTGTATATGTTGACCTCTATCTGTATTTTATTGTTGACGACTGTATATGTTGACCTCTATCTGTATTTCATTGTTGACGACTGTATATATTGACCGCTATCTGTATTTTATTGTTGACGACTGGATATATTGACCTCTATCTGTATTTTATTGTTCACGACTGTATATGTTGACCTCTATCTGTATTTTATTGTTGACGACTGTATATATTAACCTCCATCTGTGGTTTATTGTTGATGACTGTATATGTTGACCTCTATCTGTATTTTATTGTTGACGACCGTATGTTGACCTCTATCTGTGTTTTATTGTTGACGACTATATATGTTGACCTCTATCTGTGTTTTATTGTTGACGACTGTATATGTTGACCTCTATCTGTATTTAATTGTTGACGAAACATAATATAACCATTGGTGAGAATATTTTGACCTCGTATAAACATATTACGACAATTCGCTGATTATACCTTGAGTATCTGTACACATTTTTATTTCATTTACAGTGTGGGTTGTGCAGCTTATGATGATCTCAGTTCTGATTCTGAGTATTTATTTTATCAGTTAATGGTAATACCATCGGTAAGTACAGCGTATGATGATCTCAGTTCTGATTCTAAGTATTTATTTTATCAGTTAATGGTAATACCATCGGTAAGTATAGCTTATGGTGATCTCAGTTCTGATACTGAGTATTTATTTTATCAGTTAATGGTAATACCATCGGTAAGTGCAGCTTATGGTGATCTCAGTTCTGATACTGAGTATTTATTTTATCAGTTAATGGTAATACCGTCGGTACGTTTCTACCTTTTTGAGTTGATTTGGTATTGTTCTCCTATACATGAAAGGTTCTTAATGTGTGTGAAAAACTACTTTTTTTAAAAACATTTCTGAGAATTATTCAACAGGCAAAGATGTTAAATAAAACACGGAATTCTCGACTTATGTAATGACATACAATAAGTCCGTCTATGAACAGACATACATTGGGGCTAGGATAATCCGAACGGAGTAAAACCAGATGAATCAAAAATGACAACATCTTCTGCTAAACATAAACCACCCGTGTCCAAGGTTTCCAATTCTTAGCCACTATAAGTCTAAAAATTATTCAGTTGCATGATGTGTATTTAGTTTTTAAAATCTCAAATCCATAGAATCATATACTGCAAATACAATGACATCAGGGACATTTATCAAACAATCTGTACCTGTTGATTGCAGGCTCCATTTTGAACTTTGACTGCGATTTGGCCTTTATTAACTCAAATCTTTGACGACATTGCATTGACTTTAATCGTGTGAAGCAGTAGTCGCTATCTATTCTTCGAATAATAAGAATTTTTGTCCATCGTATTTTTATTTCATATAGATTCCATTGCATTTACTTGACATCCCATATTTTTATAAATGACTGATGTTGATATATATCTTCAGGTTCTAGAGTTCATTCTCCTGTCCTTCCTGATAACAAGACGAACGAAATGGTTAGACAAATGTTGGTCAAGACCAGGTATACTGTAGTAAGTATATAGTTAGACAAATGTTGGTAAAGACCAGATATACTGTAGTAAGTATATGGTTAGACAGATGTTGGTCAAGACTAGGTATACTGTAGTAGGTATATAGTTAGACAGATGTTGGTCCAGACCAGGTATACTGTAGTAAGTATATGGTTAGACAAATGTTGGTCGAGACCAGGTATACTGTAGTAAGTATATGGTTAGACAAATGTTGGTAAAGACCAGGTATACTCTAGTAAGTTATATGGTTAGATAAATGTTGTTCAAGACCAGGTATACTATAGTAAGTTATAATTAGTTATATGATTAGACAATGGTATATATAAAAATAAAAAGATGTGGTATTATTGCCAATGAGACAACTCTCCGAAACAAATGACATAGAAATTATCAATTATAGTTCACCGAACTGCCTTCAACAATGGGCAAAATCCCATACCGCATAGTCAGCTACAAAAGGCCCCGAAAGACAAATGTAACACAATTCAAACGAGAAAACTAACGGCCTGACTTATGTAAAAAACAATGAACGAAATATGATATACAGCAACAAACGACAATCACTGAATTACAGGCTTCTGACTTGGGACAGGCACATACAGAATGTGTCGGGGTTAAACATGTTAGCGAGCGCCCAACCCTCCCCGTAACCTGGGACAGCGGTAAAACAGTACAACATATGAACAAACTATAAAAACCAGTTGATAAGGGCTTAACTCATTAGATCACAAAAAACACAGACAGGACGTGACAGGGTATTTATACATCCCTACAACTAAAGACACTAAGTACGGATCTGAAAATACTCGGTTACTGACAGCTAGTTCAAAGTTAATAGCAACTTATAAAAAACCATGTTACTAAGACTAAAGTATCAATCAACACATATCCAACATCCAATGGATTTAGTGTAAAGGTGTCATTAACAGTCAGAAAAAAACATGAACATGTGCAATGCCAAAATACAGGTATCGACAGATAGTAGAACAGTGAATGTGCATATGTATATGTATATAATTTAATTTTGGATGTAACGCGTCTTCTAATTGGCTGACGTTGTTTTGTTTATCAGCTCATAGACATAATTTTGTCATGTGACCGTGACGTCTTCAACGTTTTTTCATGGTTTACTCCGGTTTAAAATGGAATTTAGAATTAAATTATAAGAAATTACAATAATATTAGTTTGGTTTTAATTTCCTGATAACAAAATCAATATCTATACCAAAACTAAATAATGTGTAAGATCTAATTACAATGTTGAATTGGTAACCTTTTAGAATAAGTTTATTTAAAGGATCGATTAGTTTACCCGGATCGTATCTAAATTTCCGGGAACGCTAAACAACATCTCCGTAAAAATTAGGATGTGCTACCCCGATTGAAATAGCTTTTCTACAGGTACAGCCAAACTTCCAAACCAAATCTTTATATCTATGGAAGAATTTAGTCAAGGTACTCTAGTAAGTTATATGGTTAGACAAATGTTGGTCAAATCAGGGTATACTCTAGTAAGTTGCAGTATTCATAATACAACCAGGAATTTCTTTTGGAAACTTATTTAATATATCCACGTTACAGGTTATATACACCAAACTCAGATGGTCTTTTTGTTTTCGCTTAGAATCAGGAAGATAGTCTGGGGTACAAAGAAATTACAGAATTTTCAATTAAGTAAAAATGATATGGAGATGAATTTCTACATCTTTTTATATAACAACTTCAGAAAATCAAAAATCTTAGAAGTACGTTCATACATGTATGACAATATTGCACTGCAAATCCAATGGAATATAAATTAAAATGGCTTTTGCGGTCAAAATGAGTTTGCATTATTTTGAAGAAGAAAATCTTACTCAATATTTATAACATTTCATGCTTTTTCTTCAGTAAAATGTTGCGATAATCTGTCCTGTCACATCTTGTTGTATTTAATGTTCTGTGAACTTTTATTTCCTTTCCATTTCAGCCCAATGGATATATACGAAATGAAGAATAGAATATCTTTTATCGCTGCATTTGGTGCTATTTCCTTTCTGTTCTATGAAGTTATATTGAACAGTAGATATATATTCCCTTTTACTGGACATTTGGGTGTCCGATGTAAGTTTCATAAAGCAACGTATGTTCATTTATGTTTACTACAACACAAAAATAAAACAAAAACGGTAAGAGTAAATAAATACAAATATCTGTTTTCAATAAGTATTTCGGATAGCAGATATCCTTCATCAGTATGATGTAAAATGTCTTATTAATCTATGCTGCTTATCATTAAAGACGAGGCTGCGTATGTATACATCCCGAATGAAACAACACATACAGCTACTGTGGTTATCACTGCATGATTTAAAAATATACCAAAGGGGCATTCAAACTCTTAAGTCGAAAAAACGATATGACATTCCCATGGCCAAAAAAGAAAAAGTCCTACAGCCAACAACAGTACACAAAACAAAACATAGAAACTAAAGACTGAACAACACGAACCCTGGGGATGATCTCAGGTGCTCCAGAAGAGTATGCAGATCTTGCTCCACATGCGGCATCGGTCGTGTATCTCATGTAAGTACAAACCCGGTAATAAGTCTAATCCGATAGGTCATATTCGGGGAAAAGGGGACGGGATAGTAGTTACGACAATTATAAACTACACATTTTCATTGATCCCATTTTTTGCCAACATTTTTAATTTTCATATCGAAATCTGTCCAGAGTGATTCTCTCCTACCTAGATCAAAAATGTATATGCCAAACGTGGTGGTGAATATGTTACCTAACAGTATATAACATAATCACTTTATTGAGACCCAAATCATAACGATAAACATAAAATTAAAGGAGATATGGGGTACACAGCAATGAGACTGCAACTGAACTACATAACATTCAAAAGAGGTCAACATACTGTCTTTAACTATAAGCAAATGCATACACATTACGTCCAGCTCTTATTAGATAATTTCTGAACAAAAAATGTTGTTCACTTAAAAATACTATCAAAATGTCTGCCATCAACACTAAATCCCCTTAAGTACAAGAACCATTTATATTACCATAATAATTTTACTAAAAACAAACTTATTGAAAATGTATTTACTGTTACCGTGTTATACTGGTATTTTAAGGGCATATGATACATTTTTGTGCTAATCAAAGTCAAGAAATAAGGTGATTAATTGGTTCCAACAGAATACAAATTGTTTATTTGTTTATTGGAAATTAATTTTAAAAACCCATCGAATTCAATGATCCGAAGACGTTATCACTTAAAATGCAATCTTCCTAAAGACCCCTTAACCAGTGGCGGATCCAGAAGGGGGGCGTAGAGGGCGTACGACCCCCCTTTGCTTGCACTTTTTCTTGTTTTTTTGTTTGTTTTGTAAAATGATTGATCAGACTAGACTTCGTGAACTTTGACATTTCCCGTGTATTTAATTTTTATGCGACAATTCTTTACTTATAAAGATATTTTCGCTCGTATTTACTGTAATATGTTATTGATTATGTCAAAGTCATGTGATTCTCTACGGTGGAGTTGACCAGTTCGTCGAAAAAAACATCACTCAGTCATTTTGAAATTCAAATTACAGTAACACATTGCTTAGAGGATGACAAGCATGACGCCTTCAAAGCGACAAAGTATTGAGCAAGAACGTATTGACTTCTATTTCACAATTCCACCCAACAGAAAGTAATACTCTATTACACTCTCATGAAAAAAAAAGTTCCACAGCAATATTATTTACCTACGAAAACATGTTTAACCCCACACGCCCCAGCCCATTAATAACATTGCTGAATAGTGATCCCCAGTCAATTGGGGGGTTGCATGTGAATCCCATATCTGACCGGAATGTCTGTTTCGCCGAACTGATATACTGAATACTTTTTTCAAGGCCCGACGGCAACCTGCCTGCTGGGTGTGGCCTATATGTCTCCATGTGTCGACCGTCATTCACAACTTCATTGTCATTTCCGACTAATTCGTAGCCTTTGGTTGATTTAGAACCCCTCACTTCCCTTGTTGGGTAAAACATTTCAACCAAACATTTGGATGAAAATTGCTTGTTTGTCTTTCTTCGTGTCGGTCGTATTGTAAATTTCATTGAATAGCCGTATATCTTGTTTACAACAAGAAATCTGTGAGGTTATGCTAACTAACCATACAACAAAAGAGAATTTTCCATGTGCATTCTTTACTGACAAATCCCACATCAAATATATTAATTAGTACATAGCTTTGGATCCATCCAATCATTTCATAATAGACAATTGATGGAGAGAATACGGCACCAAAATTGTCCAACCCCTACACTTTAACTATAAAATGCATTTTACACTTATTTTATGTTTTTAGCCAAAAAATGGTTCAAAAAAATGTTCGCCTTGCTCAACTCGGAGAACTTTAATACTACGCCCCCCCCCCCCCTTTCCAAAATCCTGGATCCGCCCCTGTTAACTCCCCTTTAATCGGTAATGTGGTTCCTGACATATAATTATAGTTATTATCTTTCTTTTTTTTTATTAAACAAGCAATGCTTATCTTGTCTAATGTTATTTTGTAAAAAAAAATAAATACACAACGTTCATGTACATTTCGGAAATAAAACTGATTTTTGACGTTTGGGTTGCTGTCTAATAATCCGTCGAATTTTATTCATCTGTAGATGTTACTTCTGATTCTAGTATGCTGTTGTCCTGCTGTCCAATGGACGTATGCCTTGTGTCTCTTTATATTAAAACATTGTAAAATTAAAAATTGTATATCATTGTTATGTACAAGTGTTGTAGACTTCTAAAGCTTTTCATGACAGATAAAGAACCCATCTCAATCCTTGAGATTAAATTATTTTCAAAAAATCTCGTCTGGTATAAGAATATCAAACAGGTAGTGTACGGAGCGATTACTGCCCCTCTCCAGTCGAATATGCCCTTGCAAATTCATAACCTATGTGGTGCCGTAAAATGATCCAACCTGCTTCTTTAAAATGCCCTACAATCAGGCTCCATGTTCATGTTCCAAATAAGAAACATTGAAAGTGGTTATCTTTGATACTGTCTTTGTCCTTAAGGGAATGTGGTGTTGAAGACAGATGTATGCCTTTAATTCTACTGTAACTGTTGACGAGCGCTATGTATGTCTTTAATTCTTTTTACTGTAACTGTTGACGAGCGTTATGTTTCATGCCTATAATTCTTTGTAACTACTGTAACTGTTGACGAGCGTTTTGTATGCCTTTAATTCTGTTTGGTTCTCAACTGACCCTTCTTGTCAATGTATAGATGCAAGTTACGATATGAGGCAGACTTAACTGTATCGGTTGTATCCTGTGGTATAAATGCGTTGAACATGCCAGTTATCGAAGACCGCATGTCGACATTTGGAACTCCAGATTTTGTGTGTTTTAGTATGTGTGCGTGTTTGTCGTTGGAAACTTCCTCATATAGTATAACTTAAATCTCTGCATGTGCATTTTATATATTTTTTTTTGTATGTTTTTTTAGCATTCTTGTATTAATATTTATAAATACTGTCAAGCAATTATTTCATAAAGTATATTAATGCATAACATATAATTTTATTATGTATTTTTAGTTTTTGTGATATTATTCTCAGTAGTGTGCTATGGGTTCATCTATTTCCCAATATTTGCCGCCTTGACCTTGAAATCACCCGTTGGATACGCCATAGGATCATTACATGTTTGGGTCTTTACTTATAAAGCTTATGATGATACATTTGGTTGTGCTTCCGAAATTAACAGTGTAAGTAAGAATTGATATCGTTCAAATCAAACGAAAAGAATTGTAATTGTTATGTTTAATGATAAAATGAAATGGTGGGTTAAACCTGGTTTGATAGCTAAACCTCCCACTTGTATGACAGTTTATAATTCCCTTATATTGACAAAATTGGGTGAGCAAACAAAACAGCCATAATAGGTTAATGAACAATAATTGGGATCCAGCAGCCAAAACTGTGTAAACATACATCACAGATATACAACACTAAACTGACTAAATGACAAGTGGAACTTAACAATTTGAGCGTCTTTGACTAGACATAAGATGATATAAGATAGTTGCATGACATCTAGTACTAGAGTCGAGCAACTAACAAGAGACGAAGTTGGCGGTTACATAAAAACATACGGCCTAATACTTATTACGTTGGCGGTAACATAAAAACATACGGCCTAAATTAATACTTATTACGTTGGCGGTAACATAAAAACATACGGCCTAATACTTATTACGTTGGCGGTAACATAAAAACATACGGCCTAATACTTATTACACATTGACAAGAAACAACAGTGATCGGTCTCATAATCATCTAATTTTAAGAATTAATTAGAAATTTGCTTTTTTCAGTTGGACCAGTTTTTGGTTGTGTTAAGAGACTGGCCTAAACTTCTTGCAATATCATATCTAGCAATCGCAATGCCCGTTCGATTTTTAATTTCTTTGAAATTGTTCCCACACATACCAATGATAAATCCAAGAGAAAATACAGTTGGACCTCTGAAAGATGAATTGGAGAAAATTCGTTGTTCATTTCAAGGCAGACATGTTCGTAAAATATTAGATCCACCTGTAGAAATTGTCGAAGAAGAAAAGTGAGTTATTTTTTGCTTTGAAATGAAAACTAGAACAATTTTAAGTAATTAAAAAAAACTTTCTAATGTGTCTTTAGTATTCCACATGTCGGTGTGAGTTTTGGAAACAAGTTTTCTTACATTGACATCTAACTGACGTATGCGACTATGAATGGTACAATTAATTAGTCACGTTGGGTAAAGAATCGTAACCGATATGGTATAAAATAGAAAATGTGTTATGCTATTAAAATATATGCACTATCTGAAAGTGTGGCATTAATAAAAGAAGGCATGGGATTGTACGCCAATGAGGCAGCAATCCAACGACTACAAACGTACATAGTAGTCAGCATACATGTTCGATCTTCAACAAGTGTATATACAATGTCAACCTCTTATCGTCCTAAGTCTAGAACAATTAATATAACAGAGACTATCAATAGTATGACATACAAAGAAATACTCTAAAAGAAAAACAATTCCTCGTTGATGACAAAAGTCGATATATAGTTAACGTCAGGGAGGGATTCCAATAAAACTTGATTAAAATAAACAATAAAATTTGAAAAAAAAAATGATTTAATAATTAGTTAACAAAGAAAATTTTATTCTAGAGTTATTGAAGGCTGTAGAGGTAAGTTGATTAGTTGCTGTAAAGATCTCCTGAAGCCATGGATATACAGAAATAATCCAGGTAAGTTATTTTGAAGATGTGAGTTTTATTATGACATCCAATCAGTGAAAGTCTATTGAATTTACATATATCAATCATGTTTCAAGGAAAGAATACATATGAGTCAGAATATCGAGGACCATTGTTTTTTTTAATTACCAATTACATGCTACATTTCAGAATTGACGATAAGAATCTCATAAACATAGAATAAAAAGTATGACTGAATATTCTCAGTTCTACTATGTACTCTTCAAATTTGCAATAAGAGAATAGATTTGTCTAATTAAAAGATTATTTAGTAAGTTTCATTCTATTCTCAAATATTGTGTGGAATAAAAGATAAAGCTTTTATGATTTAATTTTTGCAATCACCTCTTGGTTCTGAAGAGATTGTCACAAAAAAGGTGCGATAGTTGAGATCACAGATAGAGTATAGAATATGTTAAAACTCTTTTTTTTTCTTCTATCTGTATCTTTGCAAAAGTCATCTCATTTAACTTTCTACTTTGTTGCAACTTTGTGTGAAATAAAAATGATATCTTTAATAAAAAAAATATTATTATACATAGCGATAAAAAAAATACAACATTTAAAACAAAATTGTAGATAAAACGTTTGGATAATGTTGGTTTATTTATTTTTCAGAATTCAAATACTCTGCAAGAATATTATCCGTTTATTTTGTATGTTTTATTCTGATTTATAAGGTACGTAACATGTATACAAATAGACAAGAAAATTAAAGGATATTAAAATTTTTAAAGACTGTTTTTGCTTGTCCTGATAAAGATGCATCATTAAGAAAAAATACATTGAGAGAATCTCTGAATGAGAAGTATATATATCTATCTCATAGGCGATATGAAAGAGAGGACTATACGGAGAACACGGCGTGGCGACTAGATCACAGGCACTTGTCTCAGAAAAATATAGGAAATTTTTTTCTGAGACAAGTGCCTATGGACTAGATACGGAGAATACAGCGTGTCGACTAGATACGGAGAACACAGAGTGTCGACTAGATACTTTAAGTGTATATGTCTATCTCATAGCCGATATGAAGGAGAGGACTATACGGAGAACACAGCGTGTCGACTAGATACTCTATACGGATACGGAGAACACAGCGTGGCGACTAAATACTCTGGAGGGAGTAAGATTTTGCTGCATATATGAGATGTGTTGGGATTCATAGTATATACGTGTCAACGTGTTCAAAACTCGCGGATTCATTTTCACTATAGAAAGCAATATATAAAAACAAAGTAAATTACAAATTCTTCGAGAGAGGTGTGTCGAATAAGAATAAGAATAAGAATTTTATTATATTAAAATCCAAACAATAGGATTGTTACTAAAGAAAAACATACAAATAACAAAACTATAGACAGAAACAATACAAACATGTAGCATTGGAAAAAAAATGTCGATAAGAAAAGCGTATTTCGCTTGTCATGCATCCCTCGCTATACGCAGTTCAGCCAGATTCGGACAAGTGTCACGATAAGTGAAAAGAATATAATCAGTAAAATTACAAATCCGACGATTATTCTGATATCTTAAGATATAAGGCCGCAAAAGGGTGTCTCACTTAAGTTGAGACATAAAACATTGTAACAGTAGTGGTCAACCAATTTCGCATACTAACGAGTAAAAAATTGTGATTGTGATGGTTATGAAGTTTATTTGGCCGTGACACTTCTGACAGGTTATACATATAGAGATTGCCGCTGTACACTAATATTTTTTTCCACTTTCATGTTTGTCTACCCCGTACAAGTTTTATTTACACCGCTGTCATATTTAATTTACAACGAAACTGAATGTAACCACTAATTCAGTATTATCGAGTTGTATCTTTTTTATCACAAAATCTCAATTGAAAATTTAGAAAAAAAATTTGATGCAAATTTAGCCATTGATTGTCTCCGCATTATTTGTTAAATATCCCAACAACTTATTTTCATCGAAACTAAACATACTTTATGGTACCCTCTGAAAACCTATGATACACAAACATTGTAGATATCATCATACTGAACAATACACATTTATTGTAGATATCTGCAGAATTTCTCTTTTTTCTGGTTCCCCTGTTTGAGTATTTGTTGTTGTACCTAGCAGCCATTATGGAGTATATAGGATGGTACCCCAGTATTTATGACACACCGGAAATAGTCACAGCAAGAACTATACTGTATATTATATACTATTCTGTTGACTCTATGAGAAGTACGTCATTGTCATTTTTAATTAAGATTTATTTCCATATTCTTTATAACAAAGCGCAGTTCATGGTTTATCTGTTTGCTGTATGTAGTGAATATTTTGAAAAAGCAAGCTAAGTTTCAATAAACTTAATTTACTACTGAATTAGTTGATTTATAAAGAAATTTTTAAGATATTTAATTAAGGGAATTCGATTGCAAATTATTATTAGTTTATAATTTATATTGATTAAAACGAATTCAAAATATCATTTGATTTATCTTCATATTAGCTGAGTTTATCTACTTTTGTATTATCTTTTCAGTATGTTTCATTTGTGCCTGTGTCATTGAAGTATTGCTGTCTTGTATGATAATTTTCCACATGATATCTTCCTACAGGTAAAGGGTTTGACTTCTAATGTGGACAGTTTTCTGTCCTATTGCTTAGATAATGTGTTGTTTGTCTACTGTGTTGCCTGTTGTTGTTCAAAGTGTCAGCCGCCATTTACCTTAGTTTGAAACAAAACGTATCATAATGAATAAAACATGTACGGCTCGTCTAACGTTAAGAATTTCAATATTTCAAAAATTCATTTGAGTTTTTTTTAAATTTTTTTAGATTTTGTTTCAAAATACTAAAAATTGCAATTCGTGTTTTGAAGTTCGTGTTGAAGTTAATACTCCAACAAGAGTTCTGTATATACTCTGTTATTGTTCGTGTTTGTATGCCTGTTATATTCATATGATGAAGACATAATCTTTCAATCAGTTAAATTAAGGTCTGGAGCTGGCATGTCAGTAACTGCTAGTAGTCCTTTGTTAATTTATGTATCATTGTCATTTTGCTTAGTTTCTTCTGTTACCTATTTTGACATCGGAATCGGACTGCTTTTAAACTGAGTTTTACTGTGCATATTGCTGTGTGTTTGTTTATTCTA
Source organism: Mytilus californianus (assembly GCF_021869535.1). Classification (NCBI taxonomy): domain Eukaryota; kingdom Metazoa; phylum Mollusca; class Bivalvia; order Mytilida; family Mytilidae; genus Mytilus; species Mytilus californianus. Next base: position 1,215,021 of record NW_026262690.1, on the reverse strand, counting down.
CATTGGCTAGAGTTAAAGGGGAGGGTTGAGATCTCACAAAACATGTTTAACCCCACCGCATTTGTGTGTCTGTCCCAATTCAGAAGCCTTTGGCCTTTGTTAGTCTTGTATGGTTTTTTTTCTAAATTTCGGTTCATTTATGTTTCGGAGTTTAGTGTGACGTCCATTTTCGTTGAACTAGTACACATTTTTGTTTAGGGGCCAGCTGAAGCCCGCCTCCGGTGCGTGATTTTCTCGCTGTGTTGAAGACCCATTGTTGCATGGCCTTTGGCTGTTTTCTGTTCTTTGGTCGGGTTGTTGTCTCTTTGACGCATTCCCCGTTTCCAGTCTCAATTTTATATTAAACAAAAATTGTTACGGCACCTTCACCAACAAATACTTGCATAAAATTAGTTGCAAACAGATTAAAAAATCGTGAATGGGGGATGTGTGTCAAAAGCTATTCAATTATTCTGTATTTTTTATAAGGACAAGAGGTTTGACCAATTATCTTCATATTTATTTCAATCAGAATGACAAACTCGAAACTTTGATTTACCGTTATAAATTTGAGAGTAAAGAATTCACAGGAAAATCTTTAAATATTTTCCATACATTTACACATATCCGTCAAATTGAAATGTTATTCAATGTTATACATTCTTTTTGTAAAGCAAGGTTTTACGTGTTTTCCTTAATAAATTAATTGAATTAGTATATTTTGTTCTCTTTAGGAAGAATCTTATAGGATTATATAAAGGATCCAAAATACACATACCTCCACGATCAGAGAAAAGTAACCCAAATATAATGGTAAAATATAAGAATCTATAGAAATTAAAACAATGTCCTTCTTTTATAGGAATTGAGGGATTTGCACGGATTTCTATTTTAACTCTTTTTTCAAACATATACTATAGACATCTAGAGTTCAGCATACAGTCTTCAACAATTGACAGGTGTCTGTATACTAGTATGTCGAAATCTCAATTGCCCCGTCTACGAAAGTTGGTATGTATACTAGAAGATATTGCGATAACTGATACAATGTAACGAAGGGCTTTTTACCACTTAGATCATTTACCGTCAGATTCGGTAAAATTTTAGTTAATACAATGCGTGATTTATAGTTATTTACAAAATATAAGGAATAGCTACTGAATTTACAAAGATTTTGGTTGATTCACACGCACAGCAAAATCTGTCTTTAAAGTACATTTATTATGTGGATATGTTAGCAAGCTCTGTTACGTACGAATACCTGTACTAAATGTATGTTTAGGGCGGAATGGGTTTCTAAAGCTATTGATTTTTTTCTGTATCTTTGGCAATATCTTTTCGAAATTCGACATTCAATAACTTATATTGGCAACCAAAATAAAACTACTAGTATAACAAAGAATGAAATTAGTTTAAATAATACTTATCCATGTAGCTATGCTTGTCTGCTTTTTAATAAACTATATTATAAACGAATCCTTAGAATCATTCAGACAAAAAGTTAGTAACATTGATTATATTTGTTATTTTTAAGCTGTTTACTTCCGTTTTTACGCCTTGTATCCGTTGAATTATTTTTTTCCCTTTTTACATAAGAATTTCAAGTTACTAGTATAAATATAATATACATTGAAATGTCTTCCATTCAGATTAAAACTTATGTGAATTCACTTGAATTTACTTATTGTTCTTTGCATTGGATGTTTTGTAGGTTGGAACAATGAGGTATACAGGATATCAGGTTGGGTATATATTGTGGGGTTAGTATACAGGATATCAGGTTGGGTAAATATATTGTGGGGTTAGTATACAGGATATCAGGTTGTTTATATATTGTGGGGTTAGTATACAGGATATCAGGTTGGGTATATATTGTGGGGTTAGTATACAGAATATCAGGTTGGGTATATATTGTGGGGTTAGTATACAGGATATCAGGTTGGGTATATATTGTGGGGTTAGTATACAGGATATCAGGTTGGGTATATTTTGCGGGGTTAGTATACAGGATATCAGGTTGGGTATATATTGTGGGGTTAGTATACAGGATATCAGGTTGGGTATATATTGTGGGGTTAGTATACAGGATATCAGGTTGGGTATATATTGTGGGGTTAGAAAACAGGATATCAGGTTGGGTATATATTGTGGGGTTAGTATACAGGATATCAGGTTGGGTATATATTGTGGGGTTAGTATACAGGATATCAGGTTGGGTATATATTGTGCAGTTAGTATACAGGGTATCTGGTTGGGTATATATTGTGGGGTTAGTATACAGGATATCAGGTTGGGTATGTATTGTGGGGTTAGTACATCAAATATGAAATACATTTTGTTTTTGAAACACCAAAAATTTAAAAAAAATAGATGTGATCAAATTATTATTTCTATAAGAATAACTACTATGAAGAAATGAGGAGAAGGAGTAGACAACAATTGGAATATTTTATTAAATTGCTATATATTGTTTCATTAAACCCACTTTAATATTGTCTAATAAAATATGGTTTCCACAATATAACAATACTGACATCTCTGGGAAGTTATCTAATATCGATGACCATCTACACATTTGTAATCGGTAATATACGTTGATATACAATTCAGACAACCATGATATTTCCGGATGGTAGATTTGCTTTCTTCTCCCGCGCTTTAACGTTATTTTGGATTACAATAATTTGGTATTGAGCATCACTAATGCGCATATGGTGCGTCACATGAAATGTGGTATTTTGTTTTATTATACTTCATGTCAAAATGCCAGATTTTGATTGGTTAATACGAGGGAGACAATTTACTCTATCCCATGGCAAATACTCTATTACCATTCACGGAGACGCTTGCTCAAGTGTGCACTTTAATAAATACGGATGATTGTTATGTACAAGACGACATAGTTTAATTATTACTTTGAATTTGAAAATTTAATAGACAGTAAAAACAGAACATTAAGTATAATAAATTAAATAACACATATCTGATAGGGTGATAGAGCAGATTTTTAACCCTCGAAAAGACATTGTCAACCTTAATTGGCTTCGCCTCAGTTGACAATGTTTTTTCGGTGTAACAATCTGCTCTATCCCCCTCTCAGCTATGTGTTATTTATATAATGTTTTGTAAGTATGGGTCTTGTAAATAGTAAATATTCATTTAAAGAGTGGTAATATGGAATATGCCGAACCCGCATAACGCAAATAATTCTGAAGTTATTTTTCTCTGTTCTACGATGAATCAAGTAGGAGAAATAGATTACAATAATCGGATGAATTATTCGAGCTAAAGCCGACAGTTATCAAAATCTTTCACCACTGTATCCTTCTTTAAGAATTGAAATGTCAATTTTGATAAATAAGTATTGAACATTCATTTTACAAAAAGTTTTAGCCTGTATGAATTATATTGTAGGATATCTTATACAGTGGTCATTATTCTTTCTTGTGTTCAATGTCATCGCCTTAATAATTAATTTATACAGAATTGGATCTGCAGATTTCATAACTAATCTTATAAAACAGTTATGGTAAGCTGATGTAAAGTTGACAATTTGTGTGCTTGCTAGCAATTTATTGCTTAGTTGTAGTTAAGACAATAGACTTTTCAAAATCGATACAATATAGCTCTAAATTGGTCAGAACCTAGAAAAAAACGTTGATTAATTTTATTTTATAGACTATTTTAAAAATACCTGCTATCAACGCTGTATTCCTAAAACAGGAACAGTAACCAGCTGTTACAGGGTTAAAATATCTTTTTAGCACTCGATCCTCCACTTTTATACTTGATCATGTGAACTACAAAATATTTTTAAATAAGCAGAACGTAGAAGATAAAAATCAGGCTACAAAATCACTAACCTCTTTAATGCAAATATAATTGACAACAACTCTACTGGTATTGGTAAAACCTCATTCAGATACAAGGCGCTCGATACGTGCGTTTCGTCTACATCGTGTACATCAACGGTACTGGAATCAGTTGGAGAACCAAATCAATAACGAGTTGACAAGCATTCAGTTGGACACCAAATATCAAAAAATGACATGAGGCAATATATGCTTAGGGATTGAAAGTAAAGTGATTTATGAACAGCTATAAAAGTATAAAAAAGTGTAAAAAATTACCGAGTTCTAAGGTAGATTAAAAAAAGGGAAGTACATAGAACCTGAAAAAAACCATACTCTCGACTATATCAACTAACGAAACGCATGAAAAACAATTGAGTATACAATGAGTGCTTGTAAATATTGAAAGCAGACTTAAAGAACATATGCTGGTATTAAAATTACTATGATCACGATCATACAAGTTATCACGATCATACAAATTATCACGATCATACAAAATATCACGATCATACAAACTATCACGATCATACAAATTATCAGATCAATATTTTGTATATTTGGGTATACATAAATGAGACACCAGCGCAACAAATTAAAAAAAAAAGTAGACATCTAAATGTCGCATGTAGAATAAATTAAAGGCAAGTGTCAGCTTCGACAAGTTTTAAATGCATTCAACACAGACTGCTGAAAACCTAATTCCTTAAAATAATTCATCCGTGACGAGAACCTCTTCCTTGACACTGCATACGTTAATCTCAATATCGTTGTTTGTTATTTTTATCTATGATGAGTTTATTTATGTTATTTTTAGGCCAGCTCCAATAACAGCTCTAGCTTTAAACTTGATCCAGCTACTTCTGGCGAAGTTTGTGTTTTTACAGGAAAGAGGAAACCTTCTGGCGATAGATAATAGGTAAAGGATGATGTACCTGTACATACAATTGCTTCTTTTGTTATTTAGAATGATGGGTGGAGTTTTGTAAAGTTAAGTCAAAGTTATTTAAGAAGATGTTGTTCTTTCGACAAAGAAAGATTGGTTTGCAATATCGCTAATATCTTATTTTAAACTCTTCTGACTACGTTATACTTCATTATTGAAGACTATATTATATTGGTATACCGGCATAAAGATTTTAGTTTGGAGAGTAAAAATGGAATATATAGTGCAATATCACAAGACAAACTAAAATTAAACATACAAATGTGATAATGAAAATACATGTACAAAACGTTACAAGTAATGACGATGATAACATGTAGTTTAGCAATAATGATCAAGAAAGACAATCAAATACCATCAATATTGGTTCCTAAGTATCTGAATGATAAGCCAGATGTTTAATTATATCATTTCAGTATGCATTTTTGTACGCCTGTAATGCTCTATAAACGAATTCATTGATAATAGTAGCATAATGGACTAAGCGTTTATTAATATTAATTATTAAAATTCTGAAATAACGACCAGTTCGAACTCACTTCTATTTCAGACGAGGATTTTTCTTTGTTACCTACTTTATTTTCTTCTACAACACCTTTTTGGGGGTAGTATCATGTCTCCTTCGGATAATCAAAGCAATTTTGATTGGTGCATTATTCCTGGGACGCCTTGATCATAGTACACTACCTCGAAGGTTCCAACTTATGGATCCAGGTAAAAATATAATATAGAGTAAGGTAAACTGAATTGCAGAATTTCATAAATTGAAACAATCAATTCCACAAGATTGGATTCACATAGTTAAACAAGAAAATTCTGTTAAAAGTACAGTAAATGTCCAGAGAAATAAGATCACATGGAAAGATCGTTATTTTGAGACTACATGTTTTTTTTTCAAATAAAATGTTATATGATTCTCTAGTGAGCAATAAAAAAGAATCGTCAATAGGGATAAACAGGTGGCTTAAAGTTCTACATATGCAAGAAGCTCCAAATATGAATTCACTCTATTACTTTATTTTAAAATATTTAACTGAAAATAAATTAAAAATCTTCAGATGGAAATTATTACAATTTATTGTGCCAACAAAAAAGGTTTTATTACAATGGAAAATAACTAACAATGATATGTGTAATTTTTGTAACCTAGGAGAAGACTATGCTCATTATTTTTTGAATTGTTCTTAATTGACAAGATTTTGGCAACCGATATACGAGCTATTAAAAGGAAGTTATATAGATTTTGTAGTAAAACTACAACACCTAATATTTGGATACAAAATTACAGACAACAAGTATTACTCAATAAATTTTTTAATTACAATACTTAGTTTTCTATATATAAGTCATAGTATGTATCTGAGCAGAAAACAAAAAAAACATAGATGTCTACAGATTTTTTGCGAATGAATATACTAAGAAAGTAGACACCAATATTAATGAACATAAGACAATAAATCCAATATTACTAACAATTAAAAGAAACATAAGCAATGAATAATTTTCTAGTATTGTTATTCTAGTGTTTATATGTTTATAATGTATATGTCAATAAATCTCATCAGCTGATTATACCTTGGGTAGTCTGTGGAGTGTAACAGGGTACGTCAAGAGAAGCTTGGAATATTGATGGTTTTTGTAACAAGCAATATTTGATAGATAAAAATATAATGTTGTTAAAAAAATATATATAATATAGAATTGCATTTTCTCACTGTTTCAAGCAAGACGTGTATATAAACATAAATGGTTAATGTATGTCAAAATTCCAAAAAAGCAATCTATGTGTCTTATATATAATATAATTATCTGATTATTTAACGCCATATTTTCATATACCTTTCCCTGGTCATGAACCATCTTACTGGTTGTCTTTTGTCTTATCTGTATGGTTTTTATTACTTTTTTATGTCTCATTTTCGGGTGTTCGGTGTTGATTGCATATCTAGTCTCGGTTAAATCTATACACTACAAACCAGTAAAAGTCTGAAATGGCCTATTTTTTTTACTCGACTGTACTGATTTTTACTCAACCAGTCTGAATTGGTCTGAAATTTACTTGATAATACTCGACTGTAGTCTGAACCATACTTAACAGTCTGAACTTGTACTCGACCTTTACTCGACCAGTACTTAACCATTTTATTTTCGTCTGAACCATGCTCGACCTAGTCTGAACCATGCTCGACCTAGTCTGAACCATACTCGACCTAGTCTGAACCATACTCGACTAAGTCTTAACCAACCTAGACCTAATTTTTGTATCTATTTATTGTATTTCATCAATTTAGGAACTGTTTTAACAGCTATTTCCCCTGGCTAGAAATTTGAACAACAATTTGAAATTTAAAATGTATTCAATATGACATTGAAACCAAAATTTCACAATAAAGATAATATAAATTCAACACTTACATATATATATATCACCTTTAAAATTAAAATTAAAATAAAACAAGCTGATCAAATAATCTCAAAACCGAATTGTGACTTATATTTTCAATGTTATTCAAATACTGGTTATAATGGTTACTGGACAATTTTCAATATTTACTTAAGCCTTGTATAGATTTATGGTGTCATTTGAGTTTAGTTAATAATGCAGTGAACATTTTTTTATTAAAATATATTTAAAATAGTATATAAAGCAACTTAATAAATTTTAAAAATCACACCTTTGTTTTGTAAAACCAAGAATTTAATATAATCATGATAATAGAACTTCCATAGCAATCCTTGATAACCATTTAAAAAAGGAAATGTGTTCCAAAGTTGCAGAAAAAATTTATTTCAATTATTACAAGAAAAACTTTTGTCAAAATTAAAGACATGGCATACAAGAAGCACTTTAATAAGGTTTGATTACCTCAGTATGTGTGTTTTACAGGTAAAAAGAAAGCCCTTTTTTTCTTAAACTCGTGTATTACTTATCTAGTGAATTCAAAAGGCCTTGTGATTTAAGTTTTACAGGATGTTGCAATTTTTAATGAATGTTAATTAGCAATTAATACTCTCTGACCAGGTGTGATCTTTTTAATGAGTTTCCCCAAGCAGGAGGTATTACTTTATACTTTACCACTAATCAGAAGAAAAATTTTATCTATTTCTTTAATTTTTTTATCCCTTTTTGATATATATTATATATAATATATCCCAAATTATAATTAGAATAGATATATTTCTAATATAAGTTTAAACAATTTCAGTGATTTTTTGGCTGATGTTACCTCATTAAAAAGATAATTTTATAACTATAGTATGTAACCATGAAACCTATATAGTTTTTCTTTAGGTATTTAGGAAGATAAAGTTTAAAAAAAAAAAAACACATGCCAAACAAGAAGCACCTTAATAAGGTTTTATTACCCTCAGTAAAGGTGTGGTTTTAAGTTAAAGAAAATCTTTTTTTTAACAAAACTCTAAAACTTTAAATTAATATAATTAAATTATTATATAAGATAATTTAATTTAACTATCTCTATTTGATGAATCTGAGAATCATGTAAGGATGTAAAAATATGTTTTTATATATATCTTTATTTTATTGTGGCTGTTGTTGTGTCAGAAAAAAAGAAATTAATTTTAACAGCTAAAATTAAAAAAAGTATAGGTGTTTTGCTCAAGTATGGTTCAGACTGGTCAAGTATTGTTCAGACCTTTGGTCGAGTATGGTTTAAACTGAAAAAATTGGTCGAGTACAGGTCGAGAATGGGTTAAGACTGTTTCAGACTGGTCGAGTAATAGTTCAGACTATTTTCAATGGCAAAGATAAGGGTCAAGTACAAATCAGTACGGTCGAGTATGGTTAAGACTAGGGTCGAGTAATGTCGAGTAAAATTCAGACCAATTCAGACTGGTCGAGTAAAAATCAGTATAGTCGAGTACAGATATAGGCCATTTCAGACTTTTACTGGTTTGTAGTGATATTCACTACTACTTTAAAGCTTGACAAAGTTATAGACACGTCTGATAGTTTGTGCTAGACCGTAAATTGATCACTAGATGTCAATGAAGGTTTTGTGTATTGTTAGGTTGTTGTCTCATTGATGTACGTCCTGCATCACCTTCTCTGTCTTCTGACGACCGTCTTCGTCCGTTAACTTTTACATAAAGCATCTCCTGTGAAAATACTGAGCCGAATTGAACGAAACTTAATCATAATCATCTAAGGAGTATCTATGTAAAACAAATATGTCAGATGATCGCGCTTGTTAACGCACATATCCAACAATGCTAAAAATAAAATAAAGGGATGAAATGGAAGTTGTAAACCGTCAAAGAAATAGAAAATCTAACAAGACAGAAATGTTCTGAATTATCTACCTACCGTCCATTTTGACCGAAACTGTCACGACGACTACTTATATGAGTTATTGCCCTGAAATGACAATGCATTTCAATTTTGACTATTATCTTTAAAACTAAAATAGATAGAGTGAAACTGTAAACATCAATGACCAGCAGGACAAGCTATACAAATAAGTCAACATCGCCGAAATACGACAGTTCCGAGATACGGTAGTTAGTTGAATCTACCATTTGACTTTAAACTCCACGCGACCAAAATGTAGGAATCGTCACTTCCAACACATGTTGAGCGAACGGGTGAAAAAGTTTGATGCTATACTGCACAAAACATTCGGAAAATTTTAACAATCTAATAAGTTGGTCACGCTCCCTTCAGTCGTACGGGAATTGAGTTTACGTACTTACGAACCATAAATTATTTCTAGACTACAGGGGCGGATCCAGGATTTTAGGTTAGGGGTGGGGGCGAAAACTTAAATTTTCGGCGAGCGGAGCGATTCTTTATTAAGTTGAGGACAACCCATGCTTTGCAAATTTTAGGGGGGGGCGCACGCCCGCCACGCTCTCGCCTGAATCCGCCTCTGGACTACCCTGCAGATCGACGATCCTGAAAATGTTTGAAACTTTAATAGTGCAAGGGTACAGGCGCGCCTTCCATCTGGTAAATGACGTCATAAGGGCGTGCGTCATTGACGATATTTTCCGGTGAAACAAACTCGCTCCAATTGTTTGCACCTGTCCTAAGTCAGGAATCTGATGTTCAGTAGTTGTCGTTTGTTGATGTGGTTCATAAAAACTTGTGTTTCTCGTTTCTCGTTTTTTATATAGATTAGACCGTTGGTTTTCCCGTTTGAATGGTTTTACACTAGTAATTTTTGGGGCACTTTATAGCTTGCTGTTCGGTGTGAGCCAAAGCTCCGCGTTGAAGACCGTACTTTGACCTATCATGGTTTACTTTTATAAATTTTGACTTGGATGGAGAGTTGTCTCATTGGCACCCATACCACGTCTTCCTATATCTATATAGGTCGTCGACTCATTATAGAAGTTACTGCCCTTGAAAGACGATTTTGTTTGTCCATTTTTATGGGGTTTTTTTTTGTGAAAACTAAAGTAGTAAGAGAGAAACGATCACCAGGACAAGATTTACAAATAAGTTAAAATGGGCGAAATCGTCATGCAACTTCTAGCCCTTAAAGGATGGTTTTTTCATACAAACTTTGAGTTTCTTTTTCTTTTTAACTATAGTTAAGTAGATAGGTGATATTCAGCAGGACAAAATATATAAACGGTTGAAATTGTCAGTTCACTGTCTTTGAAAATTTTATCAATTTGTGCGTGTGTTTTTTTTTTTTTGTTTTTTTTTGTTAGTCGACTCGTTATTTGAGTAATATCTCTTGAATGACTGGGGTCGTTATAAAGAAATCTGTACATCGGTTATTTAAATAATGATGTTTTTTTTTTCAGGATTTGATGCCTATGTTGGATTCATGCATATGGAGAACGCCCATTTCAATCCCATTGTGTTAACGTTTCTGTCTCTGTTGAAAAGGAAGACAACTTATGACACTAAAAACAAGAAGGGCATTGACAATGGTAAATTTGTACTATTTATATACATATAAAACATATACAGTTGTTCTGATGTATGTTTAACAAATAGTGTCCGGGTATGACAAATAGTGTCCAGGTATAACAAATAGTGTCCGGGTATGACAAATAGTGGCCAGGTATAACAAATAGTGTCCAGGTATGACAAATAGTGTCCAGGTATGACAAAGAGTGTCCAGGTATGACAAAGAGTGTCCAGGTATGACAAATAATGTCCAGGTATGACACATAGTGTCCAGGTATGACACATAGTGTCCAGGTATGACAAAGAGTGTCCAGGTATGACAAATAGTGTCCAGGTATGACACATAGTGTCCAGGTACGACAAATAGTGTCCAGGTATGACAAATAGTGTCCAGGTATGACACATAGTGTCCAGGTATGACAGATAGTGGCCAGGTATGACAAATAGTTTCCGGTTATGACAAATAGTGTCCAGGTACGACAGATAGTGGCCAGGTACGACAGATAGTGGCCAGGTATGGCAAATAGTGGCCAGGTATGACAAATAGTGCCCAGGTATGACAGATAGTGGCCAGGTATGACAAATAGTGTCCAGGTATTAACAGAGAAACATGCTACTGTATGTCAATAACGAAATCTTAAGTGTATAAACCCCCAACTGAATGACACTAAGTACATCGATATAATTAACCATATTATCTATGATATGTTTATTTTTATTAGTATTTAAGATCTGTTTTTATTTATTTTAATTTTTTTGGGGGGATGGGGATTTAAGAAGTCCCATTATGACTTATTTGTAAATTTTTGAATTTTTATTGTAGAACTTTATGACATCAAATACACCATGAAAGGTCAACCTCATAGATCAGCTATCCGAAGATGGCAGCTTGCGTGTATGTTGCATTATAATCCTCAACTACGCATAATGAGAAAAAGTTATCTATCTAAACTTCGACCTAGCAAGGCTGGTTTTGTTGAATCAAAAAATGAAGACAAAGACAAAATTTCTGTCTCAGTGGTGCGTATTGAAATTATTTTATTGTTTTGAAGTTATGCCGGTGAAAAAGTAAAAATACAGTTTAGATAAGCACACAAATAACGACATGAAATTGATATAAAACTGTATTGTTTGTCAATATAATGGAATTTTATGCGCCTGTCATACAAGTTAGAGGTTGAGCTAGTTATAAAACCAGATTTAATCCACCATTTTCTACATAAGGAAATGCACGTAACAAGTAAGGAATATGACAGCTGTTTTCCATTCTTTTGATGTGTTTGAGCTTTTAATTTTGCCATTTGTTAAGGGACTTTCCGTTTTTAATTTTCCTTGGAGATCGGTATTTTTGCTATTTTACTTTTTACGTTGTCGTTGTTTCCGATCACGAATAAAAATATTACTGCACAAGTGTGTAATCTTGGGCGCTATGTCATCGGTTCATGATGAGGTCCATAGTAAAACATGATCCGGATTAGTACTATATATTGGTCAGCACCACAACATTTTGAAATGCAAAAGGATGGGAAAGGAATAATTCTAGGAATGCAGAAAATTGATTAAAGTCAGGTGTAAAACGTTCCTTTTGTGCACAGCTTGAAGAATAATTAGTGTATAAACAATATTATAACACAGTAGCTTGCCTCCACATGCAATATTCAATTATTTGTGTTAAAATATTTGTATTATGTCCCAGGTAGTGAAAAGAAATAGTAACACTCTCTACTCAAAGTCAGTTAATACTGAATTAAATATTTGAAGCGTTATTTATGGTTTCGCATTAAATGTTTTGTCACAACCTGAACTTTCCAAATATTGTTCTCAGTACGTGTGCCTTTGTGTTGAACGTGAACGTATAGAAATTTAAATCTTTAATTTATTTTATTTACAGACAGTTCCAGAAAAAGATGTGCAAATGAAAGTCTGAAACCTGAACAATGCGTTTTATCAGCAGCCTTTTTTACTTAAACTTGTATGATATTACTGAACATATTAAAATAAAAATTAAAAAAATGTATATTAGTGATAGAAAAAGAAAACGTTTAATGTTATCCATAAGGCTCACAAAAGGTCGTGCTTTCCCTACATTGTATGTCTATTTATGGTAGGTGTTCATATTTTTAACAGATATCAATGGATGATTTTTTTTATCGGCATTTGATTTTATATTGTCGAGTACATGTAAAATGGACTTTCAATTTTTGGGGTGTTTTCTGACCTCTAACCTGTTGGTGTGGATTGATTGTAATTGATTCAGTTTAAATAAAATCAAAGTAGGGATATCGAAAACTCACACTGCTGAACATTAGAATAACGAAAACTCACACGGCTGAACATTGGAATAACGAAAAACTCACACTGCTGAACATTGGAATAACGAAAAACTCACACTGCTGAACATAGGAATAACGAAAAATCACACGGCTGAACATTGGGAGACCAAAAAATCACACGGTTGAACATTGGGAGACCGAAAAATCACACGGCTGAACATTGGGAGATCGGAAAATCACACGGCTGAATATTGGGAGACCGAAAAACCACTCGGCTGAACATTGGGAGACCGAAAAATCACACGGCTCAACATTAACTTGATTTTGTTTTGATATGCGGATATCTGCCGTAGTATCTGGGGGTGTTCATGATCTTAATATTATTATCGTTAAAAATCAAATAAAAGGTTTACTTAATTTCAATACAAAATATGTAAACATGATATGATTACGGCATTTCCTAATGGTCTATATTGTCCTAGAAATAGGTTGACGACTTGTTCTTGAATAAAGGTAATGACATTATGCATTGTGTAGGAATATTACTGATTTGCTCATTTAAAACATTTACGTGTTTATTGGTAATAACATAAAAAGGACGATGGTTTATACAGTTCTTACTACCATTCTTTCTACAGTAAAATTAGGTACTTATAAATATTGTGATGAGGTATGATTAACCAGTGATGTTATACATTTTAAAGATATAGTCCAAAATCCCAAATCAAAACAATCTATAAAAAATTTACAAATTTGCAGTAGTATCAAAATTTTTGCTTTTTTTCTACGCTCTTCACAACTTTTCCTAATGCTTAATAAAAAAATCGAATACATCGTCTCATTAAACAGAGAATTAGAATCGTAGATACAAATTGCTTGTTTTATGTCATAAATTCATACTTTTTGTTTGTTGAGTTTTGTGGATTTATTTTTCAACAGACAGTCTCTAATTGTGCAGTCTACTGGTCAAAATGTGTATGTGTTCATATTAAGCAAACTTCACACGGAACCTTCTCTTAAACAAAAACAAAATGCATCTAGTAAATTTTTTATTTCAGTTTTTGATATATTGATAATTTCTGGTCATTCAATTAAATGTAATGAATGTATAATAATACAAGACGCTTATCCTGTGGACGCCCGCGGTCTCAGTATAACTACTTATATTTTAGGTAGATCAGGGGTCTAAATGATATTTTTATTGCAAATAGATGCAAATAATTGTTCTAGATTTTTACTGCAATTAACAAATTTGTCGCAGAAAGGAAATTTATTTGTGAAATTTTTCATCTATGACTTTATCTTACGATAAGTCTTTTTGAAATAAAAAAAAAAATATTTCAATAGATTCAAAAATATCAACACTACATTATAAACTTAGTCACAATATCTTTCAATATAAGACGAAACATTTTAGAGGCAAAAAGAAAATTGTTGTTCTTGGCAATAGTATGTGTTCACCGAGGACATTTGTCACAGCATCCAGAAATCTGTACCATGGATGTTTTTCGTTTGTAGTATGTATACAGGCACAAATAATCATCAGCGCATATAGGTAATCAAAAACCAAAGCAAAAACTAAACAAACAAAAAATAAAATCATTTCATTATAATATATGGTGAAATAGTTAAGGAGGAAATATCCTCTTACTAAATACTAAATATGGCAATACTAAATTATCACAGACTTTTCAAACCAGTTCGCATTGGAAAAGATGAAAAGGAGAACAGATCCTTTCTTTGCCAACAAAGGTCTCGATGCCATCAACTTGTGAAATATCCGTCATCATAAATCAGTTCACTCGAAAATACCATCATATTTTAAAGATCAGTCTGTACCTATCATTTCTTGTACCTATATATCAAACCAATTGCAACTAAAATGTTCAATAACAAACACGTGTTGCATTGTTTCTAAATATTGACGACTTCAAGTCTAAACCTTTTGATTTCAATCGGCCGGCCACGTTATTATTGATGACCTTAACATTGTCAATAACACCTCTCTGCGAAATGTGTAATCAAAAGGCCCAAAAAATCATCAGCCTAAATCCATCAATTGGAAACACAACTTCAAAATACTGATGGATTCAGACGAGGATTATACCAGGTAATTGGTTTAACGCGAGAAAGAAGACGTAGATACTCTTTCCGAATGTATGCAGGCTGTGAGGTCGATGATACAAATGATAATTAAAAACACTGAATGGTTCTTTGAATACACATACTAAATCAATCTTTGAAGATCAAAATGTTGCAAAGCACCTGTCCTACCTCCATGACAAATATATTATTGTCACCGCAGATAAAGCCCCAAACAACAGCGTTTTTTGATGTGTAAATCACATTACACAAGCTGCTTTCCAAATGAATTAGGTATTAACAATTCACTTGGAAACTCAATATATACCCCCACGGCACTTACCAAGGAGGAAACTTAGATGATTATAGGTATGTTCTATGTTCCTTTAGAATTTCAATCAAAAAAGAAAAACTTGATCTCCCTTCACTGTATTGGATACCTAAATTACATAAGTGTCCTTACAAACAACGTTATACGTGTATTGCCGGGTCTTTCAAGTGCTACCAAAAATCTGATTCTAAATTGTCAACATCAATTTTATCCACAAATAAAGCCGGGCTTCAAAGATACAGTGAAAATACATATGCTAGAGGGGGCGTGAGTCAGATGTGGATACTAAAGAATTCGGAAGCTCTGTTAGAGAACATACAATCTGAAACTCTTTCTTCTTGCAATAGTATTAAAATATTTGACTTTTCTACCCTTTACACAAGTATTCCCCATTCCAAACTAAAAGACAAATTGAAAGTATTGGTCTTGCTTTGTTTCATACATAAGAATGGTCAACGTAGATACAAGTATCTTTTCTTAGGGAGGGATAAATCGTACTTTGCAAAAAATCACTCTGATCCAAACAAAAAATTCTCTGAGACTGACATTATCAAGATGCGTGATATTTTGATTGACAACATATTTTTTACGTTTGGAGACTTTTTTTTTCAACAAACAATCGGAATTCCCATGGGAAGCAACTGTGCTCCTCATCTTGCCGACTAGTTCCTTTTTTCATATGAGGTTGATTCCATACAGGAAAATGAAAAGAAGCTAGTATTAAACTGCACATTCCGCTATATAGATGGTTGCCACTCATTTGGTAACTATTTTGAACACATCTATCCCATCGAACTTGAAATAAAAGATACAACAGATACCGTTAAGTCTGCCTCATATTTTGACTTACATCTAGAAATTGATGGAGTATTTATCTCCCAGTTAATGCGATATTGCAGGGTTTGCATTTCCTATCATGATTTCCTTGAAAGAGGGTTGGTGTTCACAAGGAAGCTATTATACCAAGATTTCCATGTAGTGAAGTTGAAATCCTCACTTCGAAAAATCTAGAGGACACCATCACGAGTTGGTTGACCGTTATGGAATATCTGTTTCACAGATGACGACGGATATATTCCAGTTTTCGTAATCACAATCTTGTCCCCTTTTTCCCAAATGTGACCTACCGATTTAGACTTATCACCTGGTTTGTACTTACATGATCAACACGACGGGTGCCACATGTGGAACAGGATATGTTTACCCTTCCGGAGCACATGAGATCACCGCCCGGTTTTGGTAGGGTTGGTGTTGGGTGGTCCTTAGGAAATCCAACCAATGACTGAAGTTGAATGCTGGTCCTTTAAGAAATCCAACCAATAACTGAGGGTGAATGCTGGTCCTTAGGAAATCCCACATATAACTAAGGTTGAATGCTGGTCCTTAGGAAATCCCACAAATAACTGAGGATGAATGCTGGTCCTCAGGAAATCCAACAATAACTCAGGTTGATTGTTGGTTCTTGAGAAATCCAACAATGACTGAGGGCGAATGCTGGTCCTTAGGAAATCCCACCAATAACTGAGGATAAATGATGGTCCTTAGGGAATCCCACAATAATTGAGGGTGAATGCTGGTCCTTAGGAAATCCCACCAATAACTGAGGTTGAATGCTGGTCCTGAGGAAATCCAACCAATACCTGAGGGTGAAAGCTGGCCCTTAGGAAATTCCACCAATAACTGAGGGTAAATGTGTGGTCCTTAGGAAACCCCATGAATAACTGAGGGTGAATGCTGGTCATTAGGAAATCCAACCAATACCTGAGGGTGAATGCTGGTCCTTAGGAAATCTCACCAATAACTGAGATAAATGCTGGCCCTTAGGAAATCCCACCAATAACTGAGGGTGAATGCTGGTCCTTAGGGAATCCCACCAATAACTGAGGGTGAATGCTGGTCCTTAGGAAATCCCATCAATAACTGAGGGTGAATTCTGGTCCTTAGGAAATCCCACCAATAACTGAGGTTGAACGCAGTCCTTAGGAAGTCCCACCAAAAACTGAGGGCGAAATCATGGTCCTTAGGAAATCCCACGAATAACTGAGGTTGAATGCTGGTCCTTTTGAAATCCCACAACAACTGAGGTTGAATGCTGGTCCTTTTAAAATCCCACAACAACTGAGGTTGAATGCTGGTCCTTTTAAAATCCCACAACAACTGAGGTTGAATGCTGGTCCTTAGGATATCAAATTAATACCTGAGGGTGAATGCTGGTCCTTAAGAAATCCCACAATAACTAAGGGTTATTACTGGTCCTCAAGAAATCCCACCAATAACTTAGGGTTAATGCTAGTCCTTAGGAAATCACACCAACAACTGGAGGGTAAATGCTGGTCCTTAGGAAATCCCACAATAACTGAGGATGAATGCTTGTCCTTAGGAAATCCCACAATAACTGAGGTTGAATGCTGGTCCTTAGGAAATTCAACCCAGGGCGAATGCTGGTCCACGGGAAATTCCACTGATAGTATTGATAATTGTTGTGTTGATCATACATGTCGTACTAGTATTAGTGTATTAGTGTTATTTATACAGTTTATTAGTATTGTTTCTACAGTGTATTAGTATTATTTATACAGTGTGTTAGACTATTTATATATTGTATTAGTATTATTTATACTGTGTATTAGTATTATTTATACAGTGTGTTAGACTATTTATATAGTGTATTAGTATTATTTATACAGTGTATTAGTATTATTTATACAGTGTATTAATATTATTTATACAGTGTATTAGTATTATTTATACTGTGTATTAGTATTATTTATACACTGTATTAGTATTATTTTATACAGTGTATTAGTATTATCTATATAGTGTATTAATATTATTTATACTGTATATTAGTATTATTTATACAGTATATTAGTAATATTTTATACAGTAGTTCATTAATATCATTTATACAGTGTATTAGTATTATCTATATAGTGTATTAATATTATTTATACTGTATATTAGTATTATTTATACAGTATATTAGTAATATTTTATACAGTAGTTCATTAATATCATTTATACAGTGTATTAGTATTATCTATATAGTGTATTAATATTATTTATACTGTATATTAGTATTATTTATACAGTGTATTAATATTATTTCATACAGTGTATTAGTATTATTTATACTGTGTATTAGTATTATTTATATAGTGTATCAATATTATTTATACAGTGTATTAGTATTATTTATACAGTGTATTGGTATTATTTATACTGTATATTAGTATTATTTATACAGTATATTAGTAATATTTTATACAGTAGTTCATTAATATCATTTATACAGTGTATTAATATTATTTTATACAGTGTATTAGTATCATTTTATACAGTGTGCTAGTATTATTGTATGCAGTGTATTAGTATCATTTATTCATGCATTTATTATTGTTTTATATAACCAATGATGTTAACAATTTGTTAAAGATTATGATTACAAATTTTGACTCAAATATAATCTTTATTGACTATGATTGTCAGTTTTCCAACCCTCTGGCTTCCTCCACCTATGATATAAGTCCACATTACTGTTTGTTTACCTGTAGGTTATTTTAACAGGAAACACTTAAGGGAAGTCAATGATACATGGTATATGCGTGTACTATAATGCAGCTGAAGGAGCATTTGAATACATGTATCTCATTCTTTTGATATTAAGGGGCCTGCCCCAAAAACATATTGGTTAGTTTATATTACAGAACTCCATATCTAGATAATATGCATATTTGTGTGATCATGCAATGAAAACAATTGAAAACCCAATGCAATTGACTATTGCAACGTTCAAAAACACAATTCATACTAAGGAAAACCCAATTATCTATGAAACCCATGGGTTCTCAACCCTTCTAATTGTTTTCCTGTGCATTATTTACCCTTACCTTTTCATTATCTTCTTGTAAATCTATTTTTGTAATATTAATTATCTGCTCTTTGGTCGTGTTGTCTCTTTGAGGCCAAACAAAAATATATGTCTGTTTACGGTTACCCGACCGACCCTACTTTTGAGCGCCGACCCTAAGTCATTTTATTTCCGTCGTAAAGTGAAAAATAAACTGAACTCGTGTCAAAAGCGAAGTTAGTGTTGCAAATGATATAAATCAATTGCCTGATACATCCAAATGTTCACAATCGTGAATATGACAGCTGTTTTAAGGAAATTCGCAACTCGTGTGATGAAATAAACACTTTGCCGCCATTTTTTTCAAGGGAAATAATCCAATCATCAAAAATACGGGTAAACTCGGCCCATGATCAACTCACATCACGACAAGTCGAAACGGCATGACTCAAAATCATGTCACAAAAAATAAAATGAAAAAATAAAATAAAATGGAAATACCGACCTACCTACCCTATTTTTTTAAAGTTTGTAACCTTAAACAGACATATTTTTTTTTTTTGGCCTGACATAACCCCCCATTTCCATTCTCAATTTTACTTTTTACAGTTTGTCTTTACTGCCGTGTGGAGACAGTAAAGTGCCTCCCTGTGCTTCCGGTTTAAGCTCTTATATCATATTAGATAATGGAGTGTGTGTTTCGACTCCATTTGACTAATCAATGGTGCAACAATACAATCAGTTGTTACAGTGAACAGTGGCGGATCCAGAACTTTTTGTAAGGGGGGGGGGGGGGGCCCGCTGACTGACCTAAGGGGGGGCCCGCTCCAGTCACGCTTCAGTGATTCCCTATATAATCAACCAAATTTTTCCCACGAAAGGGGGGGCCCCGGGCCCCCCAGGGTCCCCCCTGGATCCGCCGATGGTAAAACATCAAATCAAATATATAGTTGAATAGCATTGGAAACCAAAAGTTACAATAAGGAACAATCAATGCCAAGATAAAAAGACGCTGCTATTTTCAGTGTTTGGTACAGGTTGGCTGTCACTGTGTACAACATAGAACCCTATGGTGAAAACCCAGATAACTTTTTTGTCAGAAAACACTGTCAAACATCCAAACATACTATCCACACTGATCTGTGTCCACACTTGTTTTATATAAATATTGTGTAACTAGAATGAAATGGATTATGGACTTAAGATCAAGAACTAGAACCTTTTTAATTATGTTTCACTAGAAAAGTCATTATGTATTATGATTTACGAATATTTAATCCGTTTTAACAGTTTAAATCCCATTACACTATATATTGATTTTAAATATATCTGTCCCTATTTCTACTTACTATATGTCTTTATGAATAATGGTAAAATTGCCTGTTGGAAACTAAATGAAAATCGAATTTCACAACATTAATTTCGTTTTGAACGATACCATTTCCCGTAATCTTGAACATTTGAGGTAAGTCAATATCTAACTAACTGTTATATAATTAAATTTAAGATGTGAATACCCGGAGATTGTCCGGGTTGCCAGTATATGTTAAGGAGACAGCAAACAACGACACAGCAGAACCAACAGACATTGTCTCCAGATGTTCTTCATCAATAAAAGTTTTGATGAGTTGAATTATTTCTTTTAACAGTTAATTTTTTATCCCTCAGAACTGTTTATTTTTAAATGACAATAATTAATAAAAACATTTCAGCGACATATCATAATTGCTTGTTTATTTGTTTAAGATGTTTAATATCTATAACAATTAATATTGAAATACTAGTAAGAAGATAAGGTTATGATTGGTAAGATCCATCAGACACCAAATGATGTAGACATGTTTTCTGTTTGTAGATGTCTCTGTCAATACTCACAGTACTATT
Organism: Mytilus californianus; assembly: GCF_021869535.1. Lineage (NCBI taxonomy): Eukaryota > Metazoa > Mollusca > Bivalvia > Mytilida > Mytilidae > Mytilus > Mytilus californianus. The sequence continues at coordinate 1,193,941 of NW_026262690.1, read as the reverse complement.
AGATACAGCCATAAACTCGACAGAGTACAACACAAGTACTCAAGACAGGTTAGTACAGATTTCTGTTTGTAGATGTCACTGTCAATTCTCTCAGTACTATTAGATACAGCTATAAACTCGACAGAGTACAACACAAGTACTCAAGACACGTTAGTACAGATTTCTGTTTGTAGATGTCTCTGTCAATACTCTCTGTACTATTAGATACAGCTATAAACTCGACAGAGTACAACATAAGTACTCAAGACAGGTTAGTACAGATTTCTGTTTGTATATGTCTCTGTCAATACTCTCAGTACTATTAGATACAGCTATAGACTCGACAGAGTACAACACAAGTACTCAAGACACGTTATTACAGATTTCTGTTTGTAGATGTCTCTGTCAATACTCTCAGTATTATTAGATACAGCTATAAACTCGACAGAGTACAACACAAGTACTCAAGACAGGTTAGTACAGATTTCTGTTTGTAGATGTCTCTGTCAATACTCTCAGTACTGTTAGATACAGCTATAAACTCGACAGAGTACAACACAAGTACTCAAGACACGTTAGTACAGATTTCTGTTTGTAGATGTCTCTGGCAATACTCTCTGTACTATTAGATACAGCTATAAACTCGACAGAGTACAACACAAGTACTCAAGACAGGTTAGTACAGATTTCTGTTTGTAGATGTCTCTGCCAATACTCTCAGTACTATTAGATACACACATAAACTCGACAGAGTACAACACGAGTGCCCAAGACAGACTAGTACAGATTTCTGTTTGTAGATGTATATGCCAATACTCTGTGTACTATAAGATACAGATATAAACTCGACAGAGTACAACACAAGTACTCAAGACAGGTTAGTACAGATTTCTGTTTGTAGATGTCTCTGGCAATACTCTCAGTACTATTAGATACAGCTATAAACTCGACAGAGTACAACACAAGTACTCAAGACAGGTAAGTACAGATTTCTGTTTGTAGATGCCTCTGTCAATACTCTCAGTACTATTAGATACAGCTATAAACTCGACAGAGTACAACACAATTACTCAAGACAGGTTAGTACAGATTTCTGTTTGTAGATGTCTCTGGCAATACTCTCAGTACTATTAGATACAGCTATAAACTCGACAGAGTACAACACAATTACTCAAGACAGGTTAGTACAGATTTCTGTTTGTAGATGTCTCTGTCAATACTCTCAGTACTATTAGATACAGCTATAAACTCGACAGAGTACAACACAAGTACTCAAGACAGGTTAGTACAGATTTCTGTTTGCAGATGTCTCTGTCAATACTCTCTGTACTATTAGATACAGCTATAAACTCGACAGAGTACAACACGAGTACTCAAGACAGATTAGTACAGATTTCTGTTTGTAGATGTCTCTGGCAATACTCTCAGTACTATTAGATACAGCTATAAACTCGACAGAGTACAACACAAGTACTCAAGACAGGTTAGTACAGATTTCTGTTTGTAGATGTCTCTGTCAATACTCTCTCTCTGTACTATTAGATACAGCTATAAACTCGACAGAGTACAACATAAGTACTCAAGACAGGTTAGTACAGATTTCTGTTTGTAGATGTCTCTGTCAATACTCTCTGTACTATTAGATACAGCTATAAACTCGACAGAGTACAACATAAGTACTCAAGACAGGTTAGTACAGATTTCTGTCTGTAGATGTCTCTGGCAATACTCATAGTACTATTAGATACAGCTATAAACTCGACAGAGTACATTACAAGTACTCAAGACAGGTTAGTACAGATTTCTGTTTGTAGATGTCTCTGCCAATACTCTCAGTACTATTTGATAAAGCTATAAACTCGACAGAGTACAACATAAGTACTCAAGACAGGTTAGTACAGATTTCTGTTTGTAGATGTCTCTGCCAATACTCTCAGTACTATTAGATAAAGCTATAAACTCGACAGAGTACAACATAAGTACTCAAGACAGGTTAGTACAGATTTCTGTTTGTAGATGTCTCTGTCAATACTCTCAGTACTATTAGATACAGCTATAAACTCGACAGAGTACAACATAAGTACTCAAGACAGGTTAGTACAGATTTCTGTTTGTAGATGTCTCTGTCAATACTCTCAGTACTATTAGATACAGCTATAAACTCGACAGAGTACAACATAAGTACTCAAGACAGGTTAGTACAGATTTCTGTTTGTAGATGTCTCTGCCAATACTCTCAGTACTATTTGATAAAGCTATAAACTCGACAGAGTACAACATAAGTACTCAAGACAGGTTAGTACAGATTTCTGTTTGTAGATGTCTCTGCCAATACTCTCAGTACTATTAGATACAGCTATAAACTGGACAGAGTACAACATAAGTACTCAAGACAGGTTAGTACAGATTTCTGTTTGTAGATGTCTCTGTCAATACTCTCAGTACTATTAAATACAGCTATAAACTCGACAGAGTACAACACAAGTACTCAAGACAGGTTAGTACAGATTTCTGTTTGTAGATGCCTCTGTCAATACTCTCAGTACTATTAGATACAGCTATAAACTCGACAGAGTACAACACAAGTACTCAAGACAGGTTAGTACAGATTTCTGTTTGTAGATGCCTCTGTCAATACTCTCAGTACTATTAAATACAGCTATAAACTCGACAGAGTACAACACAAGTACTCAAGACAGGTTAGTACAGATTTCTGTTTGTAGATGTCTCTGTCAATACTCTCTCTCTGTACTATTAGATACAGCTATAAACTCGACAGAGTACAACACAATTACTCAAGACAGGTTAGTACAGATTTTTGTTTGTAGATGTCTCTGTCAATACTCTCTGTACTATTAGATACAGCTATAAACTGGACAGAGTACAACACAAGTACTCAAGACGACAGGTTAGTACAGATTTCTGTTTGTAGATGTCTCTGTCAATACTCTCAGTACTATTAATATACAGCTATAAACTCGACAGAGTACAACACGAGTACTCAAGACACGTTAGTACAGATTTCTGTTTGTAGATGTCTCTGTCAATACTCTCAGTACTATTAGATACAGCTATAAACTCGACAGAGTACAACACAAGTACTCAAGACAGGTTAGTACAGATTTCTGTTTGTAGATGTCTCTGTCAATACTCTCTCTCTGTACTATTAGATACAGCTATAAACTCGACAGAGTACAACACAATTACTCAAGACAGGTTAGTACAGATTTTTGTTTGTAGATGTCTCTGTCAATACTCTCTGTACTATTAGATACAGCTATAAACTGGACAGAGTACAACACAAGTACTCAAGACGACAGGTTAGTACAGATTTCTGTTTGTAGATGTCTCTGTCAATACTCTCAGTACTATTAATATACAGCTATAAACTCGACAGAGTACAACACGAGTACTCAAGACACGTTAGTACAGATTTCTGTTTGTAGATGTCTCTGTCAATACTCTCAGTACTATTAGATACAGCTATAAACTCGACAGAGTACAACACAAGTACTCAAGACAGGTTAGTACAGATTTCTGTTTGTAGATGTCTCTGTCAATACTCTCAGTACTATTAGATACAGCTATAAACTGGACAGAGTACAACACAAGTACACAAGACAGGTTAGTATTTATTCACTTAATTCAGAAGTCCCTTATGGTATATTATTTTTTTTACAGTTTATTATTCCTGCATCGATTAATAATGAGTCCATAATGAAAAACATTAAACCTTTCAAAGGGGGGGAGGGAGGGATATAGCAACTAATAATATGACTTTTTAATATTTATAGACACAGTATGATATCAGCTTTTCAAATCATATTGTCAAAAGATATTTTGGTAGGACCTACTTCTCGTCGCACTTCCATTTTGCCTTGCCATTTTTAGTATATGGAACGGGAGCCCAATTATTTCCCCCTTTTCTCAAATGCAATTTTATCATAATTTGAAGGGCAGATATTTATTCCCAATTTTTGACTAACACATTTCAATTACTTTCTCATACTAGAAGCCCCCTTCGTGGTTTCTTGGAGAATTCTTGAAGGTCATGACCGGCATTTAAGCGAGCAATACTGTTTTGAGTATTAATAGGGTCAGTTTATTCACTTCTTGGTTAAAATCGAAAATAAAATTTAAACCACTTACTCGTGCAATCATCCACCGAGTACTTATTGATTATTTGTTTGTTTACAGTAAAAGGAGGGGGTACTTTTTATTTCTTTGTTTACAGTAACTTTGACTTTGATTAAAATGAGTTGACACAAGATGCGGGTTCTTATTGATTTTTTCTTTATTTACAATAACATTGACTTTGATTAAAAGTAGCTGACAGAGGATGGGGGTACTTATGGATTACTTAGTTTGTAAACAGTAACATTGACTGTGATCCAAAGGAGTTGACACAGGATGGGGGTACTTATGGATTACTTGTTTGTAAACAGTAACATTGACTGTGATCCAAAGGAGTTGACACAGGATGGGGTACTTATTGATTATTTGTTGTTTGTTTACAGTAACATTGACTGTGATCCAAAGGAGTTGACACAGGATGGGGTATTTATTGATTATTTCTTTGTTTACAGTAACATTGACTGTGATTAAAAGGAGTTGACACAGGATGGGGTATTTATTGATTATTTCTTTGTTTACAGTAACATTGACTGTGATTAAAAGGAGTTGACACAGGATGGGGTATTTATTGATTATTTGTTTGTTTACAGTAACATTGACTGTGATCCAAAGGAGTTGACACATGATGGGGGTACTTATTGATTATTTCTTTGTTTACAGTATCATTGACTGTGGTCCAAAGGAGTTGACACAGGATGGGGGTACTTATTGATTATTTCTTCGTTTACAGTAACATTGACTGTGATCCAAAGGAGTTGACACAGGATGGGGTACTTATGGATTATTTGTTTGTTTACAGTAACATTGACTGTGATCCAAAGGAGTTGACACAGGATGGGGGTACTTATTGATTATTTGTTTGTTTACAGTAATTATTGACTGTGGTCCAAAGGAGTTGACAGGATGGGGTACTTATTGATTACTTGTTTGTAAACAGTAACATTGACTGTGATCCAAAGGAGTTGACACAGGATGGGGGTACTTATGGATTACTTGTTTGTAAACAGTAACATTGACTGTGATCCAAAGGAGTTGACACAGGATGGGGGTACTTATTGATTATTTGTTTGTTTACAGTAACATTGACTGTGATCCAAAGAAGTTGACACAGGATGGGGTACTTATTGATTATTTGTTTGCTTACAATAACATTGACTTTGATTCAAAGGAGTTGACACAGGATTGGGTACTTATTGATTATTTGTTTGTTTACAGTAACATTGACTTTGATTTAAAGGAGTTGACACAGGATGGGGTACTTATTGATTATTTGTTTGTTTACAGTAACATTGACTTTGATTAAAAGGAGTCGACACAGGATGGGGTACTTATTGATTATTTGTTTGCTTACAATAACATTGACTTTGATTAAAAGGAGTTGACACAGGATGGGGTATTTATTGATTATTTCTTTGTTTACAGTATCATTGACTGTGATCCAAAGGAGTTGACAGGATGGGGTACTTATTGATTATTTGTTTGTTTACAGTAATATTGACTGTGATCCAAAGGAGTTGACACAGGATGGGGTACTTATTGATTATTTGTTTGCTCACAATAACATTGACTTTGATTAAAAGGAGTTGACACAGGATGGGGGTACTTATTGATTATTTGTTTGTTTACAGTAACATTGACTGTGATCCAACGGAGTTGACACAGGATGGGGGTACTTATTGATTATTTGTTTGCTTACAATAAAATTGACTTTGATTAAAAGGAGATGACACAGGATTGGGTACTTATTGATTATTTGTTTGTTTACAGTAACATTGAATTTGATTAAAAGGAGTTGACACAGGATGGGGTACTTATTGATTATTTGTTTGTTTACAGTAACATTGACTTTGATTAAAAGGAGTTAACACAGGATGGGGGTACTTATTGATTATTTGTTTGTTTACAGTATCATTGACTGTGATCCAATGGAGTTGACACAGGATGGGGTACTTATTGATTATTTGTTTGTTACAATAACATTGACTTTGATTAAAAGGAGTTGACACAGGATGGGGTATTTATTGATTATTTGTTTGTTTACAGTAACATTGACTGTGATCCAAAGGAGTTGACACAGGATGGGGTACTTATGGATTATTTCTTTGTTTACAGTAACATTGACTGTGATCCAAAGGAGTTGACACAGGACACGGGTATTTATTGATTATTTCTTTGTTTACAGTATCATTGACTGTGATCCAAAGGAGTTGACAGGATGGGGTACTTATTGATTATTTGTTTGTTTACAGTAACATTGACTGTGATCTAAAGGAGTTGACACAGGATGGGGGTACTTATTGATTATTTCTTCGTTTACAGTAACATTGACTGTGATCCACAGGAGTTGACTCAGGAAGGACAGTACTTATTTTACCAGCTGATGCTAATACCGTCTGTAAGTATAAGACTTATGATTTTCCAAAAAAAAAATTTTTTCTATTTTTCACGGAATCTTGACAATTATTCTATTCTCTTAATTTGCAGCATTTATTTTGTTTTTATTTCCCAGTTAACTGTCTAATTTGGAATTGAACATGTCCTAAAAGATCAACAAATCTAATCGAATTCGGTCGAATTTTTTTTATAAATAGTTATTTTAATTTCTAACTGAATATCTAAAAAAAATGTTACTGTGGGAAAATTAATAAAAATTGAATTTCACCACGTGAATTTCTCTTTGGATAATTCATTTTAATTCATCTGTATAAATGGTAGGACATTTATAGAGAAGACCAGGTGAGGTGTTTTGACGATGAAAAGGTTGCGTGCGTGCGTCTAAGGCGAGTAGCAGAGATGAAAATATTCACCACATTGTTCGAGCTGCAGGCGGGACATCATCTGGTTATGAAGCTCATTCACGATCAAAAGATTGTTGCGTCATCTCTCGAGAGAAATTCAAATACGAAAATTTTGTCATAATTTATTTTTGAATAGGGCTTCGAAAAAATAAATCATATACAGATTACAGATGAAAGTCAAAAGTCAAAAGTCATTTTTTAGCTTGCTGGTTTTATTCCACTTCTGTATCATACAAACAAAAAGTTTGATGTGATATGAAGAATCACATGTCGCCTATAAAAAGCCTCTCAATCAATTATGCAGACGGACAAACTTATTATTATATTTATCATCCGTTTTATTAATTCTCGTTTTCATTAGGAAATGCCATCTTGAAACTTTGAATTATATCTCTGTCACAAAGTGTTTAACTTATATTTAACCGAATGAAGCCAGTTATGATGAAACGACATTTTTAATTAAGAAAAAGATAAATTTACTGTCTTTCTTTTTTTTTTTTTTTCAGGTGTTAGAATTTGTTATTTTCTCGTTTATGGTGACAAGAAAAAATAAGTTCTTGGACAAATGTGCATCAAGACCGGGTATTGTGTAGTGAGTATCAGTACAAATGTACAACAAGACCAAGTTTTGTGTAGTGAGTATGTGTACACAAGTGCACTAAGAACGGATATTGAGTAGTAAGCATCCGTAAAAATGTACACAAGACCAGGTATCATGTTAAAACTCATCAAAGATACCAGGCTTATTCTTTAGTACACTAGATGAGCTTTCTTTAAAGTAAAACTCGAATCAAATCAGTTAAAATGCCAAATCAAATAGGAAATTGTAGAACATAGAAAACAAAAAGAAAATCGTCGTGTCAATGATATTTCATGTTAACACAACAGTGCTGACTACTGGAATGGTGATACTCTCGAGGACCGTAATGTCCAACAGAAATGGCATATACAACCGGATATTGTATCAATACACATGTGCATCAAGACCGGGTATTGTGTAGTGAGTATCGGCATACATGTGCATCAAGACAGGGTATTGTGTAGTGAGTATCGGCATACATGTGCATCAAGACCAGGTATAGTGTAGTATAGTACACATGTGCATCAAGACCGGGTATTGTGTAGTGAGTATCGGTAAACATGTGCATCAAGACCGGTATTTTGTAGTGAGTATCGGTATAAATGTGCATTAAGACCGGGTATTGTGTAGTGAATATCAGTACACATGTGCATCAAGACCGGGTATTGTGTAGTGAGTATCGGTATACATGTGCATCAAGACCGGTATTTTGTAGTGAGTATCAGTAGACATGTACATCAAAACTGGGTATTGTGTAGTGAGTATCAGTACACATGTGCATCAAGACCGGATAGTGAGACTGATTATTTGTCATGCTGAGGATTGTTGTCTTTAAGCTAAATAACATTAAATTGACTAGCAATAATTGTAGGAATACAAAAATAATGTACCCTATTTTAAAATATATTATTCAAATGTTTTAGAAATCTTTATTTGATAAATAGAGAAGTTTGGTATATTGAATCAGTAGGCTATCCTAAGCCTAACAACTAGAAAGTAAACCGAGACCAAGTTGTATTATAGTAATCACACGTACTTTTTCTTTTTCTTGTAGCCCAATGAATATCTTCGAAATGAAAAACAGGATGTCGTTCATTGCTGCGTTTGGAGCCATCTCATATCTGTGTTCGGAAGTTATTTTGAATGGTAGATTTATATTTGAGTTCAATGGACATTTTTCATTAAGAAGTAAGTTTCCGCGCATTAAAGTTTGAACACTTCATAAAATTACAGCCATATGTTTAAAACAAGAATGTGTCCATAGTACACGGATGCCCCACTCGCACTATCATTTTCTATGTTCACTGGACCGTGAAATTGGGGGTCAAAACTCTAATTTGGCATTAAAATTAGAAAGACCATATCATAGGGAACATGTGTACTAAGTTTCAAGTTGATTGGACTTCAACTTCATCAAAATCTATCTTGACCAAAAACTTTAACCAAAAACTTTAACCTGAAGAGGGACAGACGGACGGACGAACTGACGAACATACCGAAAAACATAATGCCCCTAAGTGGGACAAAAAAAAAATACAGATGAATCCGGTTTACCAGACAAACATTAAGAAAACCTAACCTAAAATCAGTAGGAGTATCATATACAAAAGTTCATTTGTTTGATCGTTTATAATTGAATCAATAAAAGTCCTGAAGAAGTCACAGAAAAACATTACACTTTGTTAATTTCTCCCCTGACGCAAAACAGTCCTGTAAGATAAAGCTCATCAGCTACTGGTTATAACCCCAATCAATTGTGGTTTGGGATTATAATCAAATGCGTACTAATATGACGCAGGTTTCTTCAAAAGTGATGATTTTCTAAAAATTATTTGACATTTCACAGTGATATCATACTTTAACTTTGTTTAAACCTGTTTATTTACTTTTGACTTTAATTATTTATCCCTTGTAATTTTTTATTAACTGTGTATTTGCATTCAGGTGTCACAGGTCAAATTTATTCGTTCATTGTGTGTTTATTTACGTTTTTTGATTGAGTTAAGCCTTCCAATTGATATTTTATAGTGTGTTTTTCTATGTTGTGATGTTATACTATTGTTTCAGAAAAGGGAGAAGGTTTGGTACCATTAAAACGTTTAATCCCGCTGCAAATGTTTGCACCTGTCCTAAGTCAGGAATCTGATTACAGTAGTTGTCGTCTGTTTATGTAGTTCATACGTGTTTCTCGTTTCTCGTTTTTATATAGATTAGACCGTTGGTTTTTCCGTTTGAATGGTTTTACACTAGTAATTTTTTGGGGCCCTTTATAGCTTGCTGTTCGGTGTGAGCCAATGCTCCGTGTTGAAGGCCGTACCTTGACCTATAATGGTTTACTTTTATAAATTTTGACTTGGATGGAGAGTTGTCTCATTGGCACTCATACCACATCTTCCTATATCTATAAAGCCAGTGCACATAACAAGTGTGTTCAAGTCATGTGTCGGTACGGCACACATGAAAGGAAAAGGTTACAAAACTACAGAACAATGTAAATGAGACAGTCAGTCAATAGTTGCATACATAATCCACCAAGTTTTCTAACATTATAAAGTTTTAATTAGAATTTAGCAAAATTTCATGGAGTTTCCAACCACTAGAAACTTTATAAACGATACTCCTCAAGGTGGGTAAGGAAGTGCTACAAAATTTCCGATACCTTATGTAAAAAAAAAGATGTGGTATGATTGCTAATGACACACCAGTCTGTAACTATCTACCAGAAACCAAATGACATAGGTGTAAACAACTGTAGGTCACCGTACGGCCTTCAATACCGTATAGTCATCTATAAAACCAACCGACATGATAAAATGTAGCACAATTCAAACGAGAAAACAAACGGCCTGATTTATGTGCAATACAATAAACATAAAACAAATATAATTGACAGCAATCAACGACAACCAATAAATAACAGGCACCTGACTTGGGGCAGGCACAGGCACATACAAATTGTGATGAGGTTATACATGTTTGTGAGCGCTCAACCCCCCCCCCCCCCCCCCCAAAAAAAAACCCACACATACATACAATAACCTTGGACAGTGGTGGAACAACACAACATAAGAAAAATAGTTAATACTGGAAAAGCATCATAAGCTTCTAGTTATCAAAACTAGAACTTTATCCACGTCTTTTGGTCTCTGATGGATAGTTATATAATTGGCAAATAAACTGCGACTTCTTTTTTCTAATATTGATCAGTCTTACACTGTACAGAGAAATCATTTAAGATACACAAACTACTAGCGGTGTTATAGCACAACGTTTTCTGAACAAGTTTTAAAATTCTATATTTTATTATAGTGATACTCAAAGCTCACCAGTACAATGCCAGGACTGGCAATATTTCGTTGGCAATCAAGTGGTTTATTGTAATGAAATTGAAGCCTGAAGATCTATAGTATTCTGGAGTTAATTTATGATTTTTTTTTTTAAATCTTTAAAATCGTAACAATATCATCAAAATATAAAGTTCTCTTCAATTATCCCGTAATTCTAACAAGAGATGTTCTTCTTGTTGGATTTCTGTCAATGTTTTATTTTGTTTTCTTTCAGTATTTGTGATACTTGTGTCAGTAATATGTTATGGCTTGATATTTTTCCCTGTCTTTGGAGCCCTGACTGTGAGGACACCTATTGGATATATTTTGGGCACTCTCCACGTTTGGGTATTCTTGTTCGAAGCATTCTTTATCACGTTTGGCTGTTCGGATCTACTTTCATCGGTAAGTACACTTATGAAATGTCAATAAAGTTTGAAATATGAAGTCAAGAATTACTAGTGATGTCTAATCAAGTTTAGGTAATTATTTGAACAAAAATATGTGTTTAATTAATTTCTTCAACTTTTGAAATGTCAACAATCATTAGATATAAAACGTGCAGTGTATTGGTTGGTGAAACGAGAATTCATAAGCGACTTGATAACTTGGAACCAGAAAACCTGAAAGGAACAAAAGCAAACAATCAAAACAAGAAAAGGAAACAGCAGCAAAAACCATAAACTAACAACACTGACGCGTTCAAAACGATTTTTTTTATTATCTTTTATTAGGATTGTTCAGTGTGAGCCAAAATTTTAGATTGCAATAGATGTATAAATACGCGGAGAAGCTTTTTAACAGATTAATAAAAGTCGTAAAATAAACCGATACATGTTGTAACTTTCGTATAGTAAGATCAACTTAAAGTGGGGTACTTTATAGCAGATATACTAAAATCGTAGTTTTGTTGTTTGCTAACCATCCAGTGGTAAATATTTCATGAATGTTCAGGACGAGAACAAATTAACAATAAATACAATAGGTAGGTCCTGTAATAGAGGACGTCCGGGATAAAGGTCGGGGAAATTAGATTGCCACTGAAAAGGGAGGGTATATTGTATAGGGACTGAAATTTTGCCTTGTGACAGGCCACCTGCGGATCCCTCAAATAGTTGTTACAAGGGTTCTTAACGTGCAGAGAGCGTGGCACTCTCCTCACGAGGCATCGAATTAACGTCATTCTGACCGGACGTGGCTGTGTACTTTTACATCCCTTACAGCCTAACGGACGCCCCACTTTGCAAGGGTTTTACTGCCAGTCGGAAGAAGACCTGTAGTGTCCATTCTATTCCCCAGTCACCCTTTGGGTGAGGTCAACTTGAAGTGGGAAGTTTTTATAACACGTTAACTAAAGTCTGAACAGCTCACCGACCCCTCCCCTTCCCCCTTTCCCCCTTTAGATTTTTTTTAAACGAACTTCAAGATAACTTCTGAACATGTAGCTATGATTTTGTGTCCCGAACAGTTCCTTTATCAAAACATTTTGCGACGAGTTCTTTTTAAATGAGCGTATCAGATTCAAACAGATTCTCGTGCGACCATGTTTGATTTCGATCCATACCAACAAGAGATCTTTTGTAGATGATATTTTAAACAAATTTTGCCGAGTGTATAAAGAGCAGAACACTAGATTTTGTGAATTTCCATTATGTTATAAAGGAAGCTACATGCGATCAATACCACCATGTTTGTCACCCGATCAATATTAAATACGGATCGTTTGTAGAGGGTCTGAAATCATCAATCCACTAGAATTTCAAAACTTTTCGCCTTTTATGTTTCAGATGTAGATACTCTCGAAAATCAGCCAATCATTATTGCCTTTTGAACCCAATATTTCTATTCGATCCATCCGAGTTGAAAACCATTTGAAGCGGACCTCCTGTTATACATTTACCAATTGTTGGTCAAATCTAGTTTCGTATTTTTAGAGGAAACAATACAAACATAATTTTCCATATAGTTTAAAAGGGATATTCGTGAAACCAATACCGACATGAATGAGGATGGCATTTGTATTCTAATATATGATGAGTGGCGAAAAGCTGGTATAAATGGTTATAATAATGTAACATATTGTGTTTTATTGTTGCTTTCATAAACTTGTATTTTATTTTATTTTGTTTAATTCTCTTCCAGACGAATCAGTTCCTATTGGTATTACGGGACTGGCCAAAACTGGCATCTATGTTTTATCTAGCAGTTATGCTGCCAGCAAGATTTCTGTTGTCACTGAATATTATACCACACATACCATTCATAAACCCAAAACCGAACACAGTTGGACCACATACGGATAGCATGGAAATAATAAGGGGTTCTTTAGCGGGAAAACACGTCCGTAAAACTTTCCAACCTCCAAAGACAATCATTGAAGATCACGGGTAAATTTTTGCATTAAGTTTAGACTATTCAAATCATTTTTCTGGAAGTCCTTTCCAATAGCTCATACATTTATTTGTAAACTTTATTTGATCTACTGTGGAAGGAATTATGAAAAAAAATAAATATTACTTATGTTATTTAGAGCAGTTTATGCTGGGAAAACTCTTTTAAATAAATAGAAAACATTATTGATTGATTCATTCATTTTGTCATTGTGGTGTTTTACGCCGTGTGATAAATATTTGGTCATATTTAGGAGGAGAACATGTTCCAAACATATTAGTTGGTAGATTCTTAAATATGAGCTTACCACGAAAAAGATATTTCAAATGTTACTTGAAAACAGAGGCATATTGGGTAGAGTTAGAAAACAGTATTTCAATTATATATATTTACCTATTACCAGATGACGAATAATAAAAGGTTTGTTTTTTTACATATAACTCATACTTATAGACAAATATTTCTTACCTTCTTAAGATATATTTATAACGATAGATGTTTTCTCATTCTCTCAATATAACACTAATTGCTGTTTTTTATGACTGGTCTTTAGTGATGGTGAGGGTTGTAAAGACAACATGCTGAGCTGTTGTAGTTCTTGTTTGAAGCCGTGGTTGTACAGAAATAACCCTAGTATGTAAACTTATAAACTATACATAAGGATGTGTTTATAGTGTAACTTTCAACATGAAAATAGAATGAATTTCATAACAGCGTGGACATGGACACATGGTAATTAAATGTTATCGTATGTATCACTGGCTGTCGACAACAAAGACTGCACGGAATTACAGTACGCCAGCGGCCTTTCAATGGGGATATACACAATTACAATCTTTACACATGTCCATTCATAAAATAAAAGTATTTGCATGAAAGTTTATAGGAATTTGTTTTGAATATATTTATATTTTCACAACAAAAAGTTTCTTTTGACAGAATGAATATATTCAGAGTCGATATCACCAAGTAACCGAGAGAAAAAAAGTTGTTTTTTTCTTGCACAAACGTTCTGCAGCTCCTTAAAAAATAAGAAAACATTTATTGGTACTAGTTGATGTACAGTAACCTACGATCAACTTTCATAATAAGATTATTTTTGTTGGTAATAAGACCCCCCGGACCTTCTTCAAAATCATTTTCGTCCTCTGGGCTGCATATTTTTTGGCACGGAACATATTTGAATTCCCATCGAAGACTCCGACGATCAGATTTTCGTGAACATTTAAATATCATTTAAATATCATTCTAACACAAAATAACTCGTGAAAATATCAAGAAGCATATGAAATTTACGTTGATTGGAGTCAGAGTAGCTTTTGTGGAAACATTGATATTTATTTTAGATTTTGTTATTACCTGAACACTTAAAACAAAAGTTACGGGATCTATATTCAAGCAAGTAATTTCAATGAATTTTGTCTTATTAAAACTATTTTTTTTGTTATTTGAGGACGCATATTTGATGAGAAAATTCTGTATAAACGTTTATTTGCAATTTTATTCGTGCTGATTTCAAAAGCCTCTTGCAAAGCCACGCCCTCCCTTATTTTAACTGAATCAGGAATGGTCGCCCCCTTACAATTTGAATTGTACTCACTTCTTTTTCGGTTTCTGTGTTTCAATATATATCCATGAATTTAATGATATGTTCACAATACATCTGTTTTGGAATAATAAATTATGTGCATAAGACTAAACTGGTCAACTGTAACACGAGATAATGTACAGGTTATTATGTCAACATAACAGTAACAGTGTAACAAGTTTGAGCTTTCTAAAAAGCTGTGGACTGCTTCGCTCTATCCTAATTTAAGGTAATATGTGTGCATGTGGTTGTTGATTTAGTATTGGAAATGTGGTATTTTTATATATTGATTGATATAAAAGGGATTTCCTTTAAGAGTGTGCGTTATACACCCATGCTTTTAAAATTTTGTTCACTTGACTCTGGAGTTGTGCCTCTCTGGAGGTATGCCTAGGTTGGCAGAAGTTATAAAATACAGATAATGCATTTTTGTAAACATTGTATAGGAACATTGTTTAGCAAAACAAATCGTGTATATTGAAGATTAACAAAGCAAATAAACACGTATTAATAATTGACATTTCAATATTGAATTTCAGTGTGCATTATGCATAATAAAACGAACATGAATTAATAACAGTTGATCGGAACTGAAATACACATAGTTAATTTTCCGGCATTTGATGTCTTGTCCTGAGACGAGAAAAATCTGTAATTAATTCTTTATCTCATTTAAGCCAATAGCTGTTGCTGTATCTCAGTCGCATCATAAAGCAACCAATCGGAATCTATATGTGATAAGTAATTATTTCAAGATGGCGTGTATGTCGACTGAAACTAATAGCTCCGCACCGTGATGCGAAGCAATAATAACATTTAAACTGTCTAGTATAAAAGGTATTGTGAACTTATTTAATTCATGGATAGATACTAAACATGAATTAAGAAAATTAAGTACAATTCTAAATTAAATCGCTGTGATCCGTCCATTCGTTTTTCAAATCAACAGAACAGCTGCATTTAATAGGTCGGGCACATTTCCTAATACGGACATGTATTATTTAGCATACGTATGCCCCCGTCAATGCATGTATTAGTGTTTGTTTACAAATAAATCATTTTTTTTTTTTTTTTGGCGATTGACCAATCCACTGAATGATTTGCAATGCATGATGGACTACTTGTCTATAACTGACACACTATTTAATGTTTCACTTATTGCCAGAAAAGATTTTTCTTCTTTTTTTCTCTCGATTACTTGGTGATATCACCTCTGAATATACTCATTCTTTCAAAATGAACGTGACTATATAAATATATATATAAATTCATGCACAAGAAATTTTTTATGAATGGACATGTGTAAAAAAGTAATTATGTATATCCCCTGACATACTGTAATTGCGTGAAGTCTTTGTTGTCGACAGACAGCCAGTGACCGACACGATATCATTTAAATATTGTGTGTCCATGTCCATACTGTTATGAAATTCATTCTATGTGTTATATATCATTGTTTTATTAAATGTTAACAGTACAAAATAAGTCAATATGTTTTTTTAATTTGTTCATGGTTGTTGTTATCCTTTCTATGTCCGAAATGCGAAACTGTTGGTGGGTATCTACGTGTTCTTACTATGCGTGACACGAGGAATGTTTGATTAGTCTCTATGTCCTTACCATGTGTGACACGAGGAATGTTTGATTGGTCTCTATGTCTTTACTATGCGTGACACGAGGAATGTTTGACTGGTCTCTTTGTCCTTACTGTGCGTGACACGAGGAATGTTTGATTGGTCTCTATGTCCTTACTATGTGTGACACGAGGGATGTTTGATTGGTCTCTATGTCCTTACTGTGTGTGACACGAGGAATGTTTGATTGGTCTATATGTCTTTACTATGTGTGACACGAGGAATGTTTGATTGGTCTATATGTCCTTACTATGTGTGACACGAGGAATGTTTGATTGGTCTCTATGTCCTTACTGTGCGTGACACGAGGAATGTTTGATTGGTCTATATGTCTTTACTATGTGTGACACGAGGAATGTTTGATTGGTCTCTATGTCCTTACTGTGTGTGACACGAGGAATGTTTGATTGGTCTCTATGTCCTTACTATGTGTGACACGTACTATGTGTGACACGAGGAATGTTTGCTTGGTCTCTATGTCTTTACTATGTGTGACACGAGGGATGTTTGATTGGTCTCTATGTCTTTACTATGCGGGAGACAAACAATGTTTGATTGGTCTCTATGTTCTTACTATGTGTGACACGAGGAATGTTTGATTGGTCTATATGTCCTTACTATGCGTGACACGAGGAATGTTTGATTGGTCTCTATGTCCTTACCATGTGTGACACGTACTATGTGTGACACGAGGAATGTTTGATTGGTATCTATGTCCTTACTATGTGTGACACGTACTATGTGTGACACGAGGAATGTTTGATTGGTCTATATGTCCTTACTATGTGTGACACGAGGAATGTTTGATTGGTCTCTATGTCTTTACTTTGTGTGACACGAGGAATGTTTGATTGGTCTCTATGTCCTTACTGTGTGTGACACGAGGAATGTTTGATTGGTCTATATGTCCTTACTATGTGTGACACGAGGAATGTTTGATTGGTCTCTATGTCCTTACTGTGCGTGACACGAGGAATGTTTGATTGGTCTCTATGCCCTTACTGTGCGAGACACGAGGAATGTTTGCTTGGTCTCTATGTCCTTACTATGCGAGACACGAGGAATGTTTGATTGGTCTCTATGTCCTTACTGTGCGTGACACGAGGAATGTTTGATTGGTCTCTATGTCCTTACTGTGCGTGACACGAGGAATGTTTGATTGGTCTCTATGTCCTTACTATGTGTGACACGAGAAATGTTTGTTTAGTCTCTATGTTCTTACTATGTGTAACACGAGGAATGTTTGATTGGTCTCTATGTCCTTACTATGTGTGACACGAGGAATGTTTGATTGATCTCTATGTCCTTACTATGTGTGACACGAGGAATGTTTGATTGGTCTCTATGTCCTTACTATGTGTAACACGAGGAATGTTTGATTGGTCTCTATGTCCTTACTATGTGTGACACGAGGAATGTTTGATTGGTCTCTATGTCCTTACCATGTGTGACACGAGGAATGTTTGATTGGTCTCTATGTCCTTACCATGTTTGACACGAGGAATGTTTGATTGGTCTCTATGTCCTTACTATGTGTGACACGAGGAATGTTTGATTGGTCTCTATGTCCTTACTTTGTGTGACACGAGGAATGTTTGATTGGTCTATATGTCCTTACCATGTTTGACACGAGGAATGTTTGATTGGTCTCTATGTCCTTACTATGCGAGAAACGAGGAATGTTTGATTGGTCTATATGTCCTTACTATGTGTGACACGAGGAATGTTGGCTTGGTCTCCATGTCCTTACTATGTGTGACACGAGGAATGTTTGATTGGTCTATATGTCCTTACTATGTGTGACACGAGGAATGTTTGATTGGTCTCTATGTCCTTACTATGTGTGACACGAGGAATGTTTGATTGATCTCTATGTCCTTACCATGTGTGACACGAGGAATGTTTGATTGGTCTCTATGTCCTTACTATGTGTGACACGAGGAATGTTTGATTGGTCTCTATGTCCTTACTATGTGTGACACGAGGAATGTTTGATTGGTCTATATGTCCTTACTATGTGTGACACGAGGAATGTTCGATTGGTCTATATGTCCTCACTATGCGAGACACGAGGAATGTTTGCTTGGTCTCTTATGTCCTTACTATGCGAGACACGAGGAATGTTTGGTTGGTCTCTTATGTCTTTACTATGTGTGACACGAGGGATGTTTGATTGGTCTCTATGTCCTTACTATGCGAGACACGATGTCCTTACTATGCGTGACACAAAACATGTTTGACTGGTCTATATGTCCTTACTGTGCGTGACACGAGGAATGTTTGATTGGTCTCTATGTCTTTACTTTGTGTGACACGAGGAATGTTTGATTGGTCTCTATGTCCTTACTGTGTGTGACACGAGGAATGTTTGATTGGTCTATATGTCCTTACTATGTGTGACACGAGGAATGTTTGATTGGTCTCTATGTCCTTACTGTGCGTGACACGAGGAATGTTTGATTGGTCTCTATGCCCTTACTGTGCGAGACACGAGGAATGTTTGCTTGGTCTCTATGTCCTTACTATGCGAGACACGAGGAATGTTTGATTGGTCTCTATGTCCTTACTGTGCGTGACACGAGGAATGTTTGATTGGTCTCTATGTCCTTACTGTGCGTGACACGAGGAATGTTTGATTGGTCTCTATGTCCTTACTATGTGTGACACGAGAAATGTTTGTTTAGTCTCTATGTTCTTACTATGTGTAACACGAGGAATGTTTGATTGGTCTCTATGTCCTTACTATGTGTGACACGAGGAATGTTTGATTGATCTCTATGTCCTTACTATGTGTGACACGAGGAATGTTTGATTGATCTCTATGTCCTTACCATGTGTGACACGAGGAATGTTTGATTGGTCTCTATGTCCTTACTATGTGTGACACGAGGAATGTTTGATTGGTCTCTATGTCCTTACTATGTGTGACACGAGGAATGTTTGATTGATCTCTATGTCCTTACTATGTGTGACACGAGGAATGTTTGATTGGTCTCTATGTCCTTACTATGTGTAACACGAGGAATGTTTGATTGGTCTCTATGTCCTTACTATGTGTGACACGAGGAATGTTTGATTGGTCTCTATGTCCTTACCATGTGTGACACGAGGAATGTTTGATTGGTCTCTATGTCCTTACCATGTTTGACACGAGGAATGTTTGATTGGTCTCTATGTCCTTACTATGTGTGACACGAGGAATGTTTGATTGGTCTCTATGTCCTTACTTTGTGTGACACGAGGAATGTTTGATTGGTCTATATGTCCTTACCATGTTTGACACGAGGAATGTTTGATTGGTCTCTATGTCCTTACTATGCGAGAAACGAGGAATGTTTGATTGGTCTATATGTCCTTACTATGTGTGACACGAGGAATGTTGGCTTGGTCTCCATGTCCTTACTATGTGTGACACGAGGAATGTTTGATTGGTCTATATGTCCTTACTATGTGTGACACGAGGAATGTTTGATTGGTCTCTATGTCCTTACTATGTGTGACACGAGGAATGTTTGATTGATCTCTATGTCCTTACCATGTGTGACACGAGGAATGTTTGATTGGTCTCTATGTCCTTACTATGTGTGACACGAGGAATGTTTGATTGGTCTCTATGTCCTTACTATGTGTGACACGAGGAATGTTTGATTGGTCTATATGTCCTTACTATGTGTGACACGAGGAATGTTCGATTGGTCTATATGTCCTCACTATGCGAGACACGAGGAATGTTTGCTTGGTCTCTTATGTCCTTACTATGCGAGACACGAGGAATGTTTGGTTGGTCTCTTATGTCTTTACTATGTGTGACACGAGGGATGTTTGATTGGTCTCTATGTCCTTACTATGCGAGACACGATGTCCTTACTATGCGTGACACAAAACATGTTTGACTGGTCTATATGTCCTTACTGTGCGTGACACAAAACATGTTTGATTGGTCTATATGTCCATACTGTGTGTGACACGAGGAATGTTTGATTGGTCTCTATGTCCTTTCTATGTGTGACACAAAACATGTTTGCTTGGTCTCTATGTCCTTACTATACGTGACACGAGGAATGTTTGATTGGTCTCTATGTCCTTACTGTGTGTGACACGAGGAATGTTTGATTGGTCTCCATGTCCTTACTGTGTGTGACACGATGAATGTTTGATCGGTCCCTATGTCTTTACTATGTGTGACACGAGGAATGTTTGATTGGTCTCTATGTCCTTACTATGCGAGACACAAAACATGTTTGATTGGTCTATATGTCCTTACTATGTGTGACACGATGTTGGTCTCTATGTCCTTAGTGTACGTAACACAAACAATGTTTGCTTGGTCTCTATGTCCTTACTATACGTAACACAAACAATGTTTGCTTGGTCTCTATGTCCTTACTATGTGAGACACGAGGAATGTTTGCTTGGTCTCTATCTCCTTACTATACGTAACACAAACAATGTTTGTTGGTCTCTATGTCCTTACTATACGTAACACAAACAATGTTTGCTTGGTCTCTAATATGTCCTTACTATGCGTGACACAAACAACGTTTGTTTGTTCTTAATACTAGTATGCACGAACCAAGAATCCATGTGTCCTCTCTAAGCGTCACGCAAAAAATCAAAGATTTGAATCTCCATGTGGTTACTATGCATGGTATGAGAAATTATTGCTTTGTTTATTAATGTCTTTAGTGTGCGTGACAAGAGAGCTTTTTGCTTTGTATCGATTTGTCCTTTGCGTGGAACAATAATGCACTGTATGTTCATTCTAACAGACAACAATACTACTCATGTATGTATGTCTTACCACGGATAGACTTTTTCTAGAAGCACCCTTCATGTTTCTCATGTAAGTACAAACCCGGTATAATGTACGTTATCGTATGACACGGAACGTGACATTTTGAAGGAGGTAGCAAATTATCTCCCTTATTTCGAAGAGCATTTATTTTTGAATAAGTGTAAAGTAAGCTATCATATGAACCGGCTGTGACATTTTGTAAACGATCAGAGTAAATGATCTCCCTTATTTCAAAGGAAAATACAGAGAAACCATGCATATTTGGAATGAGAGAAAAGTAAGCTCGACACAGAAAAGGGAAGTAGCTCATCATATTCCTTATTTCGAGGAAAGGACTACAAACTTTGTACTTTTGGAATCTGTGCAAGATAAGTTATCTTCTGGCATAGTTTATTTTTTAAATAAAAGGCTACTTTTGTTATACAATTTTGTTTGCATATCTGTATAAAAGTTGATTTAAACCTTAGTTATGAACATTTGAGATGGAAAGATCTTCAATGGTTCTCTGTTCAATTGATTTTCAATTTTATTCATTATCATTCGATTAGGTATTATGAAGTTATAAAATGTTTGTTATAATAACTTTTTTTCAGATTTCAGATACTCGGCTAGAATTCTATCAGTATACTTTGTGTGCTTTGTCCTGGTTTACAAGGTGAGACTTCATTGGCCAAGGTAAAACTGAAATGATTCATTAGAATACGATAAATGTTTGATGTCATTATCATTATTACCTAATTTTAAGCCTTAAAAAGTCTCTGATTCTCTGTTCTTCGTATTAGATTAAATGCCTATCTTCAACACATCTGTTTGTTGAATTATGTAATCAACAGTAAAGATTTTTAATTATGAAGAAGAAGGTGGCAATTGGAGTGATGACGACGATCTGTCATGAAATCCCTTCCCATTGTGTCACTGCCATCCGTTATAAAGAGATATATTTGAAAGATAATTATTTTATCTATCTACGAATTGTCATTTGATATATTTCATATCTTATACTTCATAAACAAAATTGACTCTTTATTGTCCTAGATGAACTTTTGAAAGTTTATTACACAATTTAAACATTCTGCAAAAGTATTAGATAAAAAGGAAGATAAATAATTTTCAGAAATCGTTGACTATGATCCTTTGTATCGATCTGATGACTTAAGCCCTTTTCAACTGATTTTTATAGTTTGTTCTTATGTTGTACTGTTACACCATTGTCCCAGGTTAGGGCAGGGTTGGCACCTTCAAAGTAGTTTAACCCCGCCACATTCTGTATGTGCCTGTTCCAAGACTTAATCTCTAATTTGTACATGTCATGAGCATAACGAATGGTGCCACTTGTGAAGAAGGGATCTGCCTACCCTTCGAGAGTTCTTCAGATAAATTCCTGGTTTGGTGGGATTCGTGTACTTCGGTCTTTATTTTTCTTAGCAATTGTTAGATTTGAAATTAATGTTGTTTCCAATTTATTGGGCTTATTGATTTATTATTGCTGAATTCATTTATTTATTTCATTTATATATAATATAATACTTGTAGGTACTGTTTTCGTGTATTTGCGCCAATGTAACGTTGCGCTCACGCAAATCGTATTCTTCCCCGTTTTTTTTTTTTATGTTTTATGACGTTACGTCTCTGACATACATATGGTTATCTAGAATTCAGATCCATTGCATGTTTAAAATTAGACATCGGATGCACATCGTTATGTTGTTTAGAGATATAATATCCGAGAAACGATTGTAAGCGACAATTGTATATAAATTCAATTAAATTATTTTACGAATAAAAGATACTTAGTAAATCGCATACTCGACTTAATCTATAGTTATTGATGTGATCGGTACAGTAATGTTGTGACGACTGTTAGCTATAATCATGTCCTCTTTTTTTCGATTGTGACATCTCCGAATAAGATTTATCACCGAATTTGTACAATGAGCAACACGACAAGTGCCACATATATATATATAGTAGAGCAGGATCGTAAACCCTTCTGAAGCACATGAGATCTCCCCCGGCTTTTTAATTTGTTTTTGTGTGCTCAGAGTTACATTTTCTTGGCTGTGTTTATACTTTCTTCGTTTGTCGGGAATTGCCCATGGTGTTGTATGATTTCTGATAATCTGCCTGTCTTTTTTCTTACGGTAATGGTAAATCTAATAATTTAGAAAAGTAACAAATAAAAGAAACAAGGGTGCGGGATTTTCTCGCTGTGTTGAAGACCCATTGGTGGCTGTTTTCTGCTCTTTGGTCAGGTTGTTGTCTCTTTGACACATTCCCCATTTCCATTCTCAATTTTATTGTTGTAGTTGATACATAACCACAGAATATAATATTTGAAAAATAGTAGAAATGTAGAACACACATACTCACATATACACACTGAGTATTGCTGGATAGATTTCTAATTTTACCCAGTTAAGTGAATCAATGTAAAAAAATCAACTCATTTATCCTGTTTTCTTGACGGTTTACTTCATTTAAACACTGTTTTCGCATATTTTAGATATCGGTAGAGTTGATTATATTCTTCTTACCAACCATAGCAGGCTGGATTGAAACTATATCCTCGGTTGTAGATGTGATTGGCACTGCAGAAGACGCATTTGATTCCGAGGATGTGAAGACAGCCAGGAAAATAGTCATGTTTCTTTATTATACAATAGAAGGTATTCAGAGTAAGTAAATTATGTCATTTTAGATATGAAATGTTTAATAGGTAATTTAAAAAAAAAAGTTATTGTGTACCCCCAATTTGTTAATTGATTGTTCGAAAAAAATCTCAAAAGTATAAACGGTTGTCATTTAAATGAAAGGTATATCAAATGAAGCAGGTCATCCTCTTTTGGCAGAAGCCTAGTGCAGATTCTGATGACATTCCTTTCCGAATGCTCTAGAAACTGTCAATATGATATGTTGTACCGATGATAAAAACTGCATTCAAAATATGCTCCTGTAACATTGAATGAAAGATATTCAGTAAAGGTACGTGAATGATACCATATTATGATAGGAATTGTCTTAAATGTCGTTCGTAAATGTTTCAATTTACTGCAGTATTTTATAAATTAAGTCGACAGCAGTTTCCCGTTGTTCAAATCTCGTAAATCGAGAATAAAGAGACAAATCAAGGTTACAAACAAATCAGAGGGAATTGCAACAGGAGCGTGACCGGATGCATCGAATGGGTAAAAAGTAAAATAACAAAAATACCGAACTCAAAGGAAAATTCAAAACAAAAAGTCCCTTATCAAATGGCGAAATCAAAAGCTCAAACACATTAAACGAATGGAAAACAACTGTCAAATTACTGACTTGGTACCAGCACTTCCTAACGAGAAAATGGTGGATTAAACCTGGGTTTATAGCGAGCTTAACCTCTCACGTGTATGACAGTCGCATAAAATTCCATTATGTTGACAATAATGTGTGAGCAAAATAAACAGACATAATAGGTAAAAATGTCAAAAATAGGGGTACAGCAGTCAACATTGTGTTATAATCTTTATCACTATAAAAACAAATAAACATGTCAACAAAGAAAAAACAAAGCACATAAGCAAAAATGAAAGACAGGAAAAAATGTCAAAAGTTGGGGTATTGCAGTCAACATTGTGTTATAATCTTAATTACTATAAAAACAAACACCTAAGCGTCTCATGCTATTCATGCATCACCCGACATGCGCCGTGATTATAGATCAATTTGTGTTCATTTATTTTCAGTTTAAAGCTGTCGTAATCTATCTGACTGATTACATCAAAACTTAATGACGTTATTAATGTTATATTAAATGCAAATAGTTTGTTTCAGTATGTTTCGTGTTTGCTATAGCTGCTGAAGTGATGTTGTCAGCTTTAATCATATTCCACATGATTTCTTCATATAGGTAATGTAAATGTATATTTGAGGGTCTAAGATATGTGTTCATCAATAAGCAAGGTATGTTTCACATATGACGACGGATATTTTCCAATTGACGTAACCATGATCCCGTCCTCTATTTCTCAAATATAGTTTTCTGTGTGGTACCTTGGAGAATGCTGTTTATATTTCTGGCAATTGTTTTCTGTATTTCTCATTTGTGGTTTTTTAATGCCTCATTTTGTATCATCTCTCTTTTTCTAATTATAAAAATAACGTTATGGTGGTCTGATATTTGATATTATATTTCATATTTTGTTTGGTTTTTCTTCGCGCGTGTGTAGCTATCGCTAGTTGCAGGTGAAACCTAAAAGCTATTATATGTAAACTACGCGTTTCTGATGAAACAGTCATCAAGGCTTAACTGTGTCAATCAAGTAGCAAGTGATAACTTTGATACGCCAGATGCGCTTTTCGACTACATACGCCTTATTAATGGCGCTCGAATCAAAACAGTAGTTAAAACAAATACAATGTTGAAGAGCATTAAAAACCGAAAATTCCGAAAAGTTGTGCCAAATGAATCTTAATCTTTGCCTAAGGGTAGTCCTTTGTATATTCCGTGTGTTTTAGTTATTTACTAACGATATGTCTGTCTGATAGGGTTGGCTTCACCGTGACCTCATTTTCATAGAGCATGATCTGCACACACACAAACTCAAAAATCTAACTACATCAGATTTTCGGTTACTTGAAGTATATGTCTATTTCATTTGATGAGAAGTTCCGTTGATTATTGATCGAAATGTATACCTGATATGAAAAATTTATCTCATAGACATTCAACATAAAATTCAGTCAATAATAATCATTAAAACAGTTGAGACATTTTAGTCTGATAATTCTTGTGTACTTTTATACCCTTTTCCCTTATTGTAATTTGTTGAAGTAGGAACACACATTTATTAATAGCAGGATCGAGAAAGTGTATATTTTTACTCAGTCAAGCATGCTAATCAAATGATCTCATACATATTTTATTTATGTTTCAGGAAAAATCTGCTTGCCCTGTTTAAAGGTTCTACACATCATATTCCTCCTAGATCATCGATGAGCAACGCCGGTCTTATGGTAATCAATGCTTTGTACACAAATATAAGATACATTATTTTTTTTATGCAATTTGAAACTGTTTCTCTACTTTCCAGACAAATCACATCTGCAAAAGCATTTTGAAAATCAAAGGATGTAAGAGGTTTTGGAAAACAAATCTTTGAATTTATTAAAATCATTTTATTTTCTAGAAATTTATTATATAAAATCTAAATCCTATGGTTTTTTTTAATTTAGGTTGGTACTATGCGATATACTGGATACCAAATAGGTTATATTTTATGGGGTATGTCGTATATTTTATTGGGTATGTCGTATATAGTGATAAACAATGAAAATCAAATAAAAAACGTAGAGCTGTAGAAGTGACATAGCTTTAACGTAATTACCAGACTTATCAGACGTGCACTTGTTATTGGGAATGGGACATGTTTTTTCTTTATTTATCTTATGTTTTCAAGAAAAAAACGCAACGAAAAATTACCTGAAAAGAAAAATATTTTATTGCCGATGATAATAGAATTATACACTTGACATTTCTATATTTTAGGGTAAAATATGATGGAGCGCCCTTACACGCGTATTTCATTCTCTCCCTCCCCCGCCAAAAAGATAAATCAAAACAAACAAATGAAATAGGCACCACGTATCTCAGCAATGTACAATTGTCCCATGCTAATTTTAATTGTTATCTTGTTGCAAAGTCACTAAGAGTTCACATTGCACAACCTTGCTTTATCATTTAGTTCGATTCCCGATTGATACGATCATGCACCCCTAACAAACGACGTACACATAAATCTGACAAAGACGCCAACAATAAAAAATTAGTTCATACAGTAAACATAATGACATATTTACCTTCCCGATAAAGTACAAATGCAGTCAAACATGATTTCAAGGGTATACAAAATGAAAACAGCATTATAAAAATCTCATGCCTCCGAATCGAACCTCTGGTCGAACCCACACCAGGAACGCCAATGCAAAAATCCGAAATCTGGATGCACAAATACCGAGCCTAGTCCAGAGTCATACAACCACAAGGAACATAATAGTACTAAATGGAAAACTGTAGAGTAAATAAAACGATACACAACATCATTACATATAAGCTATGCATTCTCTAACTGTTCTTAGTACAAAAGATAGGAAGACCGTAAGCGATAGATACAGAATAAATGGTAGAATATAAACCGCACAAATACAATACACAACACTTAATATCATTTAACAGGCCAATGAATGGTATTAAGTGTTTTTCTCGGTCTTTTGTAGAAACTATATAATTGTATACTTTCAGCGTACATTGTACAAGTTGCTTTGTTTTTCTTGACGTTTTTTGTGGTAGATATCCTAGTTTCCTTATACAGAGCCGGTTTAGGTGGCACAATCACAGACCTTATAAGCGAATTTTGGTAAAATAATACTCTTATTGGGGTTAAGTTCTAAAACATAATTTATAGAAGTGTAGAAGTAACGATTTTTTTTAATCGGATTGACTAAGAAGCTGGTAGGAATAAGGATTAACGATATTTGTAATGATAAAATAATAAAACCTTGGCCCCTTTAGAATAATTGTGAATAACAAATGATTAATAGTAATAATGAATGTTTACCCAATATTTCTATGGTGGATATATTTTTAATTGACTGGCAAAAGTTCAGCGTCACCACTTAGGTAATGTAATTACACCGCGCCATATCGATTTATATTTTCAAACCTTGTTTCCTTTTAGAAATGAAATAAACAGATTTTTAATTAATTTGCAGGTCAGTTCCAGTAACTGCGATACTGTTAAGTGTATCGCAACTTGCAATGGCCAAGTTTTTATTCTTGCAAGAAAGTGGTAATGTTTTGGCGATTGAAAACAGGTATTATATTATATTACCGCAGTTCTAACATGATACTACTTTTCTTTTACTTTGAATAATCACTCAAATCAATGTGTCTTTATATCTTTACGTAATGGTCATTGTGGACAAACTTTTATAGCCTTTATTTGTTGATTTTTACGGTTGTATTAGTTACAAATGAGATAATTTTTGTGTCCACTTCATGTGTTGCTGCTATAACTTTATCAGGAACGATCACAACAGGTGTCTCTGTTATAACCTTGATCAGGAACGACCACAACAGGAGTCTCAGCTATCAACTTTATTAGGAACGATACAACATATGTCTCTTCTATAACCTTTACCAGGAACGATCACAACAGGTGTTTCTGCTATAACCTTTACCAGGAACGATCACAACAGGTGTCTCTGCTTTTAACTTTATTAGCACCATTACAATATGAACTATTTAAATCAATCCATTACTCAAGCATAGGCTACATAAGATGAACGCTAAAAGTGAGGCGAAAGAAACAAAAGGGATAATAAAACTTACCCGTGTACGTCGAAAACGGACTGACAATATTAATCCATTTTAATCCATAATTTTCTACATGAGGAAATGCCTGTACCAAGTCAGGAATATGACAGTTGTTTTCCATTCGTTTGAAGTGTTTGAGCTTTTTATTTTGCCATTTGATAAAGAACATTCCGTTTTGAATTTTCCTTAGAGTTCGGTATTTTTGCTTTTTTACATTTTTTTAAACGAAAAAACGACCAAAAGATAAACAACAGTATACAACACACAAGAAAGAAAACTAAAGACTGAGCAGCATGAACCCAACCAAACATCTGGGGGATCTCGTGTCCTCCGAAAGATTAGCAGATCATGCTACCCTCGTGGAATAATAATCCAACAGTATCGGTTAACTTTAAGGCTAAAAAAAAACATTTTTTTATCACAAATCTGGAAATGTGAAAAAAATACAATTTATTTAATACCATTTTCTTCTAATATAAAAATTAAGTATAAAAATGTATATCTCTGTAATGATGATTACTCTTTTTTATTCTAATTGCCAACTAAATGACTTAAAATGTTTTACAGACGAGGATTCTTTCTGGCAGTTTATTTTGTCTTTTTCTACAATACATTTTTGGGTTTATTATCGTGTCTGTTGCGCATTATAAAAGCTACAGTTATAGGAATATTATTTCTTGGACGATTAGACCACAGTACTCTTCCCAGGAGATTTCAACTGTTTGATCCAGGTTTGTTTTGTAAAAGAAATTGCCATGCATAGTAATATGTCTATATAAGTTCAAAAATATTAAGAACAATGTTTAAGTTGTTTATACCTGTTTTAGAAATAATGGATTGCAAATCTAACATGGACCATATTGTAAAATATTTAGTTATATTTTTACTTATATACAAATACCGTAAACTACGCCAAATGTATTTATTAATAATGTTACGTCCCCAAACGTTTTCATGCCTTAGACATCATGCAAAACAAACGAATGACATCGTCATGTAGGAAATCTATTGATCGTACGATAGTAGTAAGGGGAAATTCCGCAAATAAACTCAACATAGATACCAGGATTAAAAGTTTGTACGCCAGACGTGCGTGCCTTCTACAAAAGACTCACCAGTGACGCTAAAATCAAAAGAGTTAAAAAAAAAAGGCCAAATAAAGTACGAAGTTGAAGAGCATTGAGGACCCAAAATTCCGAAAGGTTAAAAATTGAGGAAATACCAACTGTAATTCATTGTGTATCCGTGTATAAAACTAACATGATGAGAACAATTGGTTAATGACTGCCTAACCTTCTGTATTTGCAGATAAAATATCTGTGACAAATCCTGATTAATTGGAATTTACAAACATAAAAGTAATCAAAGAAATCGACTGTATTCTTATTAGATCAACAATGACTAAAAGTTAATATGTTTTTATTAGGGTTTAATGCTTATGTTGGATTTATGCATATTGAAAATGCACATTACAACCCAGTTATTCTCACATTCCTGTCTCTCCTACAAGTTAACTTGAAGACAGAAAAAGACAACGACGAAGAAAGAGGTAATTGTTACCATATGATCTTACTTCTTTCACGAAATAACATTATGTATCCTTTAACAAATGTGGGTATTCTCATGATTCGCCTTTCTACGTTCTCCATTGGTACCTTTTTCTACTTTTAAAGGGTTCTTTTAAAATAATTGAGCAATATATTTAAACTTCGTCTTCATTGAACGCCAATTATCTCTACAGTGTCCGAATCCAGGCAATTTGTAAATACAATAGCAAAGTTACCTAAAAATCTGCATGTTAAAACAAATAAAAACACTAGATTTCTTTTACAATAACCTGACTTACACAGGTACATTAACAAATATCGGGGATTAAATTGGTTTCCTTCTTATTTTGTCTCGTTTTCATCATGTTTTTTTTTTATCATGGTTTGATATTCATTGTGCAATTATTTTCAACTCTATACACGCACTATGTTTATCAAAGCAGATATTAATCTTCTTTATTACCAAACATGCAGAACTAAAACATGTGAAGGAACAGCAGAGATCTAGACGTCACAGGGTTGCTTCGATTAATTGGTACTTAGCATGCTTACTCCACTATAACCCACACCTCCGAGTATTGAGGAAGGATTATCTAGAAACTCTCCGAGCTAAGAGAGAGATAACTGTTAAGTCGAAGGAAGCAATCAAGATCTACGACGAGCCTGAAATATCTGTGGTATATTTTTATTCAATATATCTAATAAATTTTCATAAATGTCAAACAATATTGATAGAACTAATAAATGAATTGATATATTTCTGTCTGTAGGTGTCACTGAAAGTTATATCTACCAGAAGTCATTGTTCAAACATTGACATTCAGTTCGTGCAATCAACAGCTTATTTTGATTGACATTCATTTCATGCAATTCACAGCTATTTTTTGTTACAAGAGACCAAATGACACAGAAATTAACAAATATAGGTCACCGTACGGCCTTCAACAATGAGCAAAGCCCATACCGCACAGTCAGCTATAAAAGGCCCCGAAATGACAATGTAAAACAATTCAACGAGAAAACTAACGGCCTAATTTATGTACAAAAAATGAACGAAAAACAAATATGTAACACATAAACAAACGACAACCACTGAATTACAGGCTCCTGACTTGGGACAGACACATACATACAGAATGTGGCGGGGTTAAACATGTTAGCGGGATCCCAACCCTCCCCCTAACCTGGGACAGTGGTGTAACAGTACAACATAAGAACGAACTATCAAAATCAGTTGAAAGAGGCTTAACTCATCAGATGGATAAAAATACAAATACTACAAATACAAGTGGACGTGGCCGGGTACTTGTACATCCAAACAACAAAAAGACACTAAGTTCAGATCTGAGAGTACTCGCAGTTACTGACAGCTAGTTCAAAGCTACTAACAACTAATAAAAAAAATCATGCATCTAAGACTAAATTACGCTTTTAGTGGACGGTTTGGCTAGTTTAAGACATACTTAGGTTAAATAGTTCTTCTTTTATTCGTCTATAATTGACTGTACACACTTTTAGATCTATTTCGTATTGGAGAAAACAAATCTATAAATGCACAAGTTGCACATAAATAAACTCATCATAGACACCAGGATAAAAAAAAATAGCACACCTGAAGCGCGTTTGGTCTACAAAAGACTCATCAGTGACGCTCGAAACAAAAAAGTTAAAAAGGGCCAAATAAAGTACGGAGCTGAAGAGCAGTGAGGACCCAAAATTCTGAAAGGTTTTGTCAAATACAGCTAAGGTAATTTATTCTGTGGTAGAAAATCCTTAGTATTTCGAAAAATTCAAAGTTTTATAAACATTTAATGTATAATTAAACGGTACATTCAAATTTGATTTGAGACTTCAAAATATACACAGCAACACAAATGTATACATTAATCAAGCAATAGTGTTTGATTGTGTATAGGGGACGGGAATTCTATAACTTGCATACATAGAATTACGAATCAGTTTGCAGTTTGATGTATATGAAAGGCTTTGCTTTTTTGTTCACGTGAATAGTGTACATGTATAAATTCTGGAAATACGGACATCTAATTACTGTATACAAAACCTCTCTCAGTTAAAATAGCTTCGGGTATAATTCCTCCCATTGATATATAAATCTAAATGTGCTAGCTTGGCTTTTAGAAATTATTGGAAGAGTACGGAAGGGAAAATTGAAAACAAGATCTTTATTAGTAAACCGATCTCTTAAATGACTGAACAGTAGATACAAAGATTTGGTTTGCAAGTTTGGCTGTAAAACTTATTTCAAACGGAATAGCACATCCTATGATGTTGTTTACCGAGCCCGGAAATTTAGAAACGATCTGGGTATACCTATCAATCCTTTAAATAAACTTATTCTAAAAGGGTACCAATTCAGCACTGTAATTAGATCTATGAATATGGTTTTTATTGGTATGAATATTGATTTTGTTATCAGTAAATTAAAACCATACTAAATAGTATTGTTATACACATATGCACTTTCACGGTACTACAATCTGCTAATACCTATATTTCGGCATTGCACAAGGTCATGTTTTTCTCTGACTGTTAATGACGTCTTTACACTAAATCCACTTGAAGTTGGATGTGTACTGTTTGATAGTTTAGTCTTAGATACATGATTTTTTTATTAGTTGTTATTGGCTTTGAACTAGCTGTCAGTAACTGGCAGTCCTCTCATATCAGTACTTTGTGTATTTTTTGTTGTTAGAGATGAGGGATGTATAAATACCATGCCACGTCCGGTCTGTGTTTGTTTGATGTTTTTTGCTTTGTATCGATCTTATGAGTTAAGCCCATTTCAACTGATTTTTATAGTTTGTTCTAATGTTGTGCTGTAACACCACTGTCCCAGTTTAGGGTGAGGGTTGAGCGCTCACAGACATGTTTGACCCCGCCACATTCTGCTTGTGCCTGTCCCAATTCAGGAGCCTGTAGTTCAGTGGTTGAAGTTGGTTCATGTCTGTCATATTTGTTTTTCGTAATTTGTTCCGTTAGTTTTCTGAATTGAATTGTTTCATATTTTTCATGTCGGGCCTTTTATAGCCGACATTGTTGAAGGCCGTACGGGTACCCTTAATTGCCTACATCCACTTCATTTGAACTTTGGTGGATAGTTGTCTCATTGGCAATCATACCATATCTCCTTATTTATTTTATAATAAACTATTCCATAGCAGTTGATTAAGATCTGTTCATTTTATGTTCAGACTGTTCAGTAGTTGTTTTACCTGTACACATCAATATCATTCTGAATTATCTGAAAAGGTACTGGACAGTACTGACTTGACTGCAGCCGCATTGTCTGAACAGTACTGAATTGACTGCAGTGGATAAGACTGAAAATTGACTGAAAAACTGGACATGACTGAATATTTTATTGTACAGACTTTTCAGATGATGTTAAGATCAAAATGATCGTTTCAGACTAAAATTCATCCAGTAGTGCTTCCTTTTGTACATCAAAATTTGTAACTTTTATAGGTGTAACACGACGGTAGTCACATTTGAATCATGACCTTCCGGAGCACTGAGATACCCCCTGGTTTTTGTGGGGTTTGTGTTGATTAGTGTTTGGTTTTCTTTGTTGTGTTTTGTAGACTGATGTTTGTCTTTTGGCCGTATTTGGTGGGGTTTTTTTTTTTTGTTTTTTTTTTAAATGACGTTGTCAGTTTGTCTTCCGTCATTCTTTTACAGATAATTCATTACTAAATCGACCGTAAAACGATCATTAGCTAAGAATATTGCTTGATTGATGGCTATTGTAAACGCCACTTTCAGCACTATTATCTATAGAGTGGCGATCAGTTTTTATACTTGAAGGAAGTCCGAGTGCCCGGAGAGAACCATCGACCTTCAGCAGAAAAACGCAGTCCTAGTCAGTTAGATCGGGGTCAAACGCACCTGCCACGTGCAGATTTCGAACTCACAACCAAGTGTTGACAGTGATACTATATATAAACAGTTTAGACCACTCTGCCATCAAGAACCCAATAAATAAATATTTATAAAGTCCTGAGCAAACAAAAGAACAGAAAACTGAAGATTGACCAATAAGAATTATGTTCTTTCATTAATAGTGCGTCAAAGGTATTGTACAATAACGGACTGGTATATGTCTCTTGTCTACCACTAAGAATTATCTAATACATGTAATCGTTACATGTAATTTATCAATTAGTATTAGTTCTCCAACTCACGTATGACCGACAATTGAAGTTTGAATACATAGAGATGTGCCGAACTAAAACAGACAATTGAAGTTTGCAATAAACATAGAGATGTTCATAACTAAAACCCGTAAATTGAAGTTTGAAATAAACATAGAGATGTTCAGAACTAAAACCCGACAATTGAAGTTAGAAATTAACATAGAGATGTTCAGAACTAAAACCCGACAATTGAAGTTTGCAATAAACATAGAGATGTTCAGAACTAAAACCCGACAATTGAAGTTTGCAATAACCAAAGAGATGTTCAGAACTAAAACCCGATAATTGAAGTTTGCAATAAACATAGAGATGTTCAGAACTAAAACCCGACAATTGAAGTATGCAATAAACATAGAGATGTTCAGAACTAAAACCCGACAATTGAAGTTTGAAAAAACACATAGAGATGTTCAGAACTAAAACAGATAATTGAAGTTTGCAATAAACATAGAGATGTTCAGAACTAAAACCCGTAAATTGAAGTTTGAAATAAACATAGAGATGTTCAGAACTAAAACCCGACAATTGAAGTTAGAAATTAACATAGAGATGTTCAGAACTAAAACCCGACAATTGAAGTTTGCAATAAACATAGAGATGTTCAGAACTAAAACCCGACAATTGAAGTTTGCAATAACCAAAGAGATG
Organism: Mytilus californianus; assembly: GCF_021869535.1. NCBI lineage: Eukaryota > Metazoa > Mollusca > Bivalvia > Mytilida > Mytilidae > Mytilus > Mytilus californianus. The sequence continues at coordinate 1,158,956 of NW_026262690.1, read as the reverse complement.
TTCAGAACTAAAACCCGATAATTGAAGTTTGCAATAAACATAGAGATGTTCAGAACTAAAACCCGACAATTGAAGTATGCAATAAACATAGAGATGTTCAGAACTAAAACCCGACAATTGAAGTTTGAAAAAAACACATAGAGATGTTCAGAACTAAAACAGACAATTAGCGATAAAAACAACAAAGTCAATGAAAACTTAAATATATCAAATTACAACATAAATATCTACGACAACACAAGGAAGAAGTAAATGAACACACTTGTAATGAACTGAATGTTTATATTTTTTTCTCTTTACAGGGAATTCAAGATATCAAGAAATCACCACTAAAAGTGTGAATAAGACTTTGTTGTTTATACTAAATGGAATATACTAATTGGTTAAACGTTTTCACATTCAAATTAGTATTTATTATATTACTTTTATAACAACCCTTGATATATCAGGATCTGTCACCGTTTATTTTCATACAAGCATCTGTTGATAGGATAATTTTCTGTTAGTGTTTGACAATAGAACCGTGATTGGAAGTATGTTTGATCAGATAATTTTCTGTTTCACAACAAAACGTTTTGTACAAGTATGTTTTGTATCAAATAATTTACACTAAAATTTATGTAAGTTTTATAATGTTATAATTTGTAAATAAATTATTCAGGTACTAATGGTAAGTATTTGAATTAAAATGTATCGAAAGAAAAAGATTGGTCAAGAGAATGAGAACGTTAGTGGAAAAGCATTCTTCTACCCGGCATTCTTCTACCACATTTTAGTTCAAGAAATTATCTCTAGTGCGCTTATTGTATATAAAGATACTAACCAAGCGTATTCTTGTCAATAGACATCATCAAAACTTAGCTACTAACTTCCCTTAATTAAGATAAATGAGCTTTGACCTTATTTGTCAAACACAAACAAATACGCATATTTTTTATATTGTCCCTTTCCCAAAAATAATATTCAAGGTTAAATTTATCTACCTTAATTTATCCTGGTATCTATGATGAGTTTATTTAGTATGCATTAATAGTTTAACGTATGGAGTTTTAAGTGTCCACGAAAGTTAACATCAAAATCTGATGACTTTAAATAAATACAAATACATGGTCATTATATGGTAGGAAAAATGGTGTTAAATACCACACCGATATTTTTATTTTAGCTACACCGTAAAAAGTAAGCTCAAATGACTGATAACTCCGTGAAAACAACATCGAACTCACATGGACCTAAAAATAATGAGACAAACTTCGTTGATACTCATATAGAGTTGGCACCCCTACTACACATGTACTCAGCAAAGGTAATTGTTTTTCATTACATAAGTATTCAAACAATTGTCTTAAATTTGTATAGTAGACATGGAGGACGTGTTCCTTTTAATGAGACCTTAAAAATGTGAACAACTAAGACTGAATATGTCACCAGAGAGTCATTTCATTTGACCAGTGACACTAAGTCTAAATTTCATAAATGTCTGCCAAACCCCGGGTTGATTTTCAATGAAATAGATTGGTACTTAACAAAAAGAACCATTATTTTTTCTTTATGTAGTCATTATCCAATGGTGTTTAGATTCTTTGAAATCGACAAAAGGGATTTTTGGGGGAAATTTGTGATTTTTAACTTGAAAATAATTAATTTTAAATGAGATAAAATTGAAAAAATAGTCTGGGAAAACATTATGTATTTATTAGTAATAATTGGCTTTGAATTAGCTTTCAGTAACTGAGAGTTCTCTCATATCGGTACACTGTGTCTATTATTTTATGTTAGCTTGTTTTGCTTCGTACCGATCTATTGAGTTAAACCATTTGCAACTGATTTTTTACAGTTTGTTGTAATGTTGTTCTATAACACCAGTTTCAGGTTAGTAAGGAGCCTGTTATCCAGTGCTTGTCGTTGGTTCATATCTGTCAGGTTTGTTTTTCTTAAATACTATTGTATGAATTATGCCGTTTTCATGGTTAGTTTTCAAGTTTGAATTGTTTCACAATTTTCGTGTCCGGGCCTTGTATAGCTGACAATACTGTATGGGTTTTTCTCATTGGCAAGCATACCACATCTCCTTATTCTAATAATGATATAGCCAAAACGTCCTCCCAGGTGTCATGTTTCTAGACAAGGTCCTATAATCTGTAGCCCTTGTTGAAAAAGTAATTAAAATCATCTAAGTGGAAGAGGTCCTTGACCTTTGTTGTCGAGTTCCCATCTACTGACACAATATTGGAGACACTTCTGTTAGATAGTGTTGAAACCAAAAATACGACAAAACCAGTGATAATACAGACTATCATAAGGAGACATGTAAGCCAGACTGGCATTAGGGAATATGTAAAACAGACTGTCTTTAGGTAACATGTAAGACAGACTAGCATTAGTAGGTAAAGCTAAAATATAGTACGAAATTGAAGAGCATTGAGAACCCGTAATTCCGAAAGATTTTGCCAAATACAGCTAATGTAATCTATTCCTGGGTTGGCAAATCCTAAATATTTCGAACAATTCAAAGTTTTGTAAACAGTTTATCTATTATTATGAACATATTATTGATAGTTCATGTCAACACAGAAGTGTTGACTACTTGGCTCGTGATAACCTCGGTGAAAGTGATCACTAATAGCCATAAAGATAACAAGGTCTACAATATCAACTGAAATATAATATACACCCCATAAACTGTGATGAGTGGTTATTTCTGTTTCACAAGAATATATATAATACAAGTACTAACCAAAGTAGAGGGTTAAAAAATGAATGCATTCAAAGCGTTTTCTGGTTTAATCGTTATAAAGAACGCTAAAAGCTAAACATTTGAAAGCAAAGGATGTATAAGTACTGAAACAATAGAAGAGCTAAATGACCACCAAAAAGGACTTAAATAAATGATAGCCAAATTTTGATATTTTGAAAACAAATTGTTAGTTTATTTAAAAGAACAGTTGAAGGATTTGCAACATGTTATTCCTTCTTGCCTCTACAAAACTTTGTATCGATTCTGCTTCATATAGGTACACAAATCATTCATTCGGACGAATCGACATAAAAGTATATTTTTCAGTTGTATTATTGAGGCTGAAAAATTGATTTAGAGTAAAAATTATGGAACATGGCTTACTGATGTAACAAAAACATGATTACAAAAAATATAAAATGCTGGTATTCACCCATAAGTTTTTCATAAATATTCCAAAAGCTGAATAATCAAAATTCAGATGTAAAGCTTTTTTTATGAAGTCAGTTAATCAAAACATTTTTAATAGTTTTATTACAATGAGGAACATAAATAGAGCAGATAACAAAAAGCATATTTTTCGAAATTGTTTATCTATCTTTTTATTAAAAAATTCTGATGAGAAGCGCCAATTATTAAATGAGAGTCAGTGCCCATGATCTCAAAAAAGAAAGAGATAAATATAAAACTTCATATATATTTGTTACCCTAAGCTCTGTCATTTTTTATATAAACTCATCATATAATAGGCTTAAAATTTGGGACGCCAGACGCACGTATCGCATACATAATTCTCTTCAGCGGTGCTTGAGCTTAAATAGTTGGACGCCCATATCGAATACAAATCTGTAATTGTAAAAATAATGAAATTAGCTTTTTTTCGCCCATTAGATATTACTACTGCTAAGTTTATGCAACAGTAGTTACCGATCTCGATTAAGAAAATACAAATCAAGAAACAAAAAAACAAAACTGAGAAAAGCATTTACTAAAAAAGAACCGAGATTGGTGGTGTCGACAAGGTTAGTGTCTCCAGCTATACATGCTTCAAAAAATATGCGAATCCACACTCAGTCAATATGTCGCAATCGGGAATAGGACACAATATGTAATCTAACAGTTAACTATGACGACTATTTTGGTATTTAAAAATCTAAATCAGAGAAAAACATATCGCTTGTAAGTAGATCACCCAATTTGTGATGACGACTGAAAAACTTGTGCAGTGTGGATTAAGGTCGTTCTTCTTCGTAACTTTGTTGAAAATGGATTTATATAAGGCACTGTTCTTGTTTTCTAATCCTAATTTTTGAATTCCTTGTTTATTTCGTATTCATTTACTCTTGTAGCTATACATAAAGAATTCTTTAATAAAATATGTTTACACTTACTTTGTTGAAATCGTTGTTGTGTAAGGAGCATAATGATTAACCCCTTTTATGAAATCTGTATAGTGTGAACATCAACGAGCGTAATGTATTAATTGAAATATGTTAACAACATACGTTGTATTGACAGAGGGTATATTACTGCCTTTGATGCTTTTAATTATTTCATGCATTATTTTTCATTTTTGACTGCTCAAACCTTGATAATAAAAGTTGCTCTTTTAAACAGCGGAAGCAACAAAGGCACGTACGTGCTTGCGTGAAATATAAAAATGACAACGTCTAAGTTGAAAAATGTTTTCTTTTCTAAATTTTTGGGCATACTATTTCTTTTCTAAACTTTTTGCATAATGTTTCTTTTCTAAACTTTTTTGCACAATGTTTATTTCTAAATGCGTTCGTCTTGGGTATTTTTTTTACTGCCGGAGTTTCATTTCAGTGGGATTAATTGGTGGCGCCTTTTCGTTTTATGAAATGATACTTCAATAAACAGAACAATTATCTAGCTCATATCGTGGCTTAAAAAATAGTTTTGCTTGATGACTGCGTCTCATTATTTGACTGTAAATAAAAAGCTTTTCTGCAACAAGCATTATATTGTTATATTTCATTTTATCATTCTCCTCTGAGATAGATTCATGCAAATTTAAACGGACTCTTTCCCCTTTGGAATATGTCAAACTATCTGACACAATAAGATACTTATAGAGTTTTACTTAGCAATATTTGATTTTTTTTTTCAAATTAACTACCTGGTATATTGATTTTGTTGTATGCTAATATTGTTCTATAGTTTTGTACACCCATCATCATTAGTTCTATTGAGATCATTATGTCCAGTGACGTCATCGTGGTCACGTCCTGTTATGTCTTCATGGTCACGTGCAGGAGATGAACAACAATTAAGATGATCATTTACAAATGTTGGAGAGAACGGAATATATTGGGTCCATCGCCATGACCTTATTTTTGACATACCAAATGGAAGGTCGTACGTTCTCAACGAGTAGCTGCTCTTGTTGTCTAGATGTTCAGATGTTAATTCTCGCCATAGCACTATTCCACGTTCTTCAACAGTACCTAGTTTTTGGATACAGAAAAATGAAATTTACTTTGAAATAACTTGCAACTCGCTTTTATAATTTAGTCTGCCAGAAGTATTTCATTTCAATTCTCTCAAAAGAGATTCTGAAAGGAATTGGCTCGGCAAGACCCCTTTTTGGTCCCGAAATGTATCATTTTTACAATTTGTTTAAAATGAAAACTTTAAGCTATTTATTGGAAATTGGAATATTTTTGTTACATAAATATGGTCTGTTTTTGACAATACAATGCACATGCATCATGTACTAGCATCAGTAATGCATGTGAAATTACTGAAATATCACAATTTAAGCATTTGTATTAATATTAAGACGGTTTTTGTCTAAAATAGAAGTGCCCGCACTTGTGTTCAGTATTAAAATTTTGTATGTACATGTTATATTTGATGATAATACATAAAATATATAAAGGTTGAGATTGGACACGAATGCAGCCACTTATATTTTATACAAAAACCATCTGAAAAAATACGTTTTATGGCATATTTGATAGATTTTTCATTGAAGCTTAAATTTGAGCATCTTTAATGAACAAACCAGTTCAAATATTTTACACAAACTAATTTGATCGAATGAAGTAGACACTGGAGTGTTTAAAAAATGTCAAAAATCTTTCATCAGATGTACTTCAAATTTTAGGCCAAAATTAACCATTACCGGACCTTCTCCTTTTTCATTTTCTTCACTAGACTACAACTATGAAATTACAAGCTTGAATTGTAAAATGTTGATTTTTGAATTCGCATTTTCAACTCATAACACAAGCAGTTATTGCTTATTTTAAAAGGTGAAACTTCAATATTTGTTTCTGTTTAATTGATATATCCCTTGTGGTGCGTTGTTTTTTAAAATCTTCAGCTGTTTCTGGGTTTTTTTCTTTCATAATGGTACGTTGTAATGCAATGTTGTTTCGATATTTTGTTTTTTTGTAGTCATGTCTTAGCTGATCCAAGAAGTTGATTGGGCATTTGTGACTGTAAGGAAAGAATTGAATGCAGGCTCTTATTTCTGTATTTTTGCATAATTAAATATAGTAAAAAAATATTTCCCTTGCATAGTTTTTGATTTATTTTTAGTATATTTGAAAAATCAAGTTGTTTTTTTTTTTCTTATGTAAGTGATCAACCTGCTTTGTTTTTATTACTATCAGAAATACAAAATTACATACCAGGCATAACATTGTCCAATATTAATGCTGTGAAACAAGCCATAAACATATTGTTTCCTAGAAGAGCTAACAACATCTGCATAGCATTTTCGTTTCCTGAAATAAAATCTAACCTTAATATCAGCAATTTTACTTAGTATTTCTTCTTAACTTGATAGACGTTTTATTCAATAATATATCATTATTATTATTATCTGTTTTGTAGTTTCTCAAGTCGTGTTACTGATTTAATTATTATTGCTATACCATTAATTTAAAAAAAAAACGTTAACGAATTAACATAAGAAGAAAGAAAAGAGAGTATTTGAAACCAAAAAAAAAATATTGATGGCAATTCTTAATCGCCTTTCCATAATGCAACAGTTGTCGTCAATCATATTTGTCAATCCAGCCACCCAACAAGCATACAACCAAAACAACCAATAGAGAATGATACCTCTGTCATATTATCCGATTTGTTATTATACTTGAGAAATGTGTATACAGTTAAATATTCTGATTCTTTATTTTGTTATTTATAAGAAGTCATAGTCTGGCCAAAATGATGTTTATTTCTTACCATCTGCAAATATTTTTTCATTCTGCTGGGTCCATGGAGGAATTGTTAATCCCATGAACAAAGACAGACCAAACACTATCATGTTTCTTGGTGAATTCAGGTCTACATACTGAAGATTTGATGCGCCAACAGCTGCTAGTACTCCTGATATACAAAAAATCAAATAGGTATAGAATATAAGAAGCGGTATGATTGCCAATGAGAGACATATGATGGTATAAACAAATATAAGGCATTGTACTACTGCCTTCAACGATAAGCATAATGTTCGCCTTCAACAATGACCACTATACACATATCAAGTTTGATTATAATTACACGAAAGGTGAGACAAAATTGTCACCTTTACTCAAATTACCTTTCTAGGCATTGTTTATACAAGTCACATATACGTTCTTGCAACGTAAGATTATTTATCAGTAGATAACGTACGGTTTGAAGAAGTGGTGGAATGAAACATGAACATTGAATGTATGGTTCAAATAATAATAAAATGATTAATGACATTTAAAGGGTTATCTAAATCTAAATCATGTTTGCCCGTTTAAATCCGCTTGAATTTGGAATTAAATGTTTTTGGTTTTTTTTTGTTTTTTTTTTGTTGTTGTTTTTTTTAATGTTTCGTATTTCGTGTTATAATATAAGCTTTCAATATTTATGCGCGTACTAGATAGCAATCTTCCTTTTTTCGGATTTTGACAAATTTTAAATCTGTTTCCATGAAACTGACAACTCACCAAAGAGTACAATGAATGATGCACCGATGATTGGATCAGGAACCGTAACAACAAACGCACTAAACTTGTTAAAACATCCAAATATTATCATCAGTATACCAGCTACAAGTACCACACGTCTGCTGCCAACCTTTGCATATATCAATAAATTTTAACTAAAATATCATTACATATTCTATATCACATTACCGACTGTATATAAGAGTACAAAACACTTCGATAAAGTAGTTAACTTGTCAAACGGGAATGATATGATGTTAATATTTTATTATATGTTGCAGCAGTTCAGCAGCACATGAATATACAGTCAGTAAAGTGTGCAAGTCCTGTCAGGGACGTTTCTAAACTACGAAAGCTACCTAACTGTCATTATTTCTTTGTTAATCTTTATGAAATACTTGTATAATGGTCAAGTCCTGTCAGGGACGTTTCTAAACTACGAAAGCTACCTAACTGTCATTATTTCTTTGTTAATCTTTATGAAGTATTTGTATAATGGTCAAGTCCTGTCAGGGACGTTTCTAAACTACGAAAGCTACCTAACTGTCATTATTTCTTTGTTAATCTTTATGAAATATTTGTATAATGGTCAAGTCCTGTCAGGGACGTTTCTAAACTACGAAAGCTACCTAACTGTCATTATTTCTTTGTTAATCTTTATGAAATATTTGTATAATGGTCAAGTCCTGTCAGGGACGTTTCTAAACTACGAAAGCTACCTAACTGTCATTATTTCTTTGTTAATCTTTATGAAGTATTTGTATAATGGTCAAGTCCTGTCAGGGACGTTTCTAAACTACGAAAGCTACCTAACTGTCATTATTTCTTTGTTAATCTTTATGAAATATTTGTATAATGGTCAAGTCCTGTCAGGGACGTTTCTAAACTACGAAAGCTACCTAACTGTCATTATTTCTTTGTTAATCTTTATGAAGTATTTGTATAATGGTCAAGTCCTGTCAGGGACGTTTCTAAACTACGAAAGCTACCTAACTGTCATTATTTCTTTGTTAATCTTTATGAAGTATTTGTATAATGGTCAAGTCCTGTCAGGGACGTTTCTAAACTACGAAAGCTACCTAACTGTCATTATTTCTTTGTTAATCTTTATGAAGTATTTGTATAATGGTCAAGTCCTGTCAGGGACGTTTCTAAACTACGAAAGCTACCTAACTGTCATTATTTCTTTGTTAATCTTTATGAAGTATTTGTATAATGGTCAAGTCCTGTCAGGGACGTTTCTAAACTACGAAAGCTACCTAACTGTCATTATTTCTTTGTTAATCTTTATGAAGTATTTGTATAATGGTCAAGTCCTGTCAGGGACGTTTCTAAACTACGAAAGCTACCTAACTGTCATTATTTCTTTGTTAATCTTTATGAAGTATTTGTATAATGGTCAAGTCCTGTCAGGGACGTTTCTAAACTACGAAAGCTACCTAACTGTCATTATTTCTTTGTTAATCTTTATGAAGTATTTGTATAATGGTCAAGTCCTGTCAGGGACGTTTCTAAACTACGAAAGCTACCTAACTGTCATTATTTCTTTGTTAATCTTTATGAAATATTTGTATAATGGTCAAGTCATGTCAGGGACGTTTCTAAACTACGAAAGCTACCTAACTGTCATTATTTCTTTGTTAATCTTTATGAAGTATTTGTATAATGGTCAAGTCCTGTCAGGGACGTTTCTAAACTACGAAAGCTACCTAACTGTCATTATTTCTTTGTTAATCTTTATGAAATATTTGTATAATGGTCAAGTCCTGTCAGGGACGTTTCTAAACTACGAAAGCTACCTAACTGTCATTATTTCTTTGTTAATCTTTATGAAATATTTGTATAATGGTCAAGTCCTGTCAGGGACGTTTCTAAACTACGAAAGCTACCTAACTGTCTTTATTTCTTTGTTAATCTTTATGAAATATTTGTATAATGGTCAAGTCCTGTCAGGGACGTTTCTAAACTACGAAAGCTACCTAACTGTCATTATTTCTTTGTTAATCTTTATGAAATATTTGTATAATGGTCAAGTCCTGTCAGGGACGTTTCTAAACTACGAAAGCTACCTAACTGTCATTATTTCTTTGTTAATCTTTATGAAATATTTGTGTAATGGTAAAGTCCTGTCAGGGACGTTTCTAAACTACGAAAGCTACCTAACTGTCATTATTTCTTTGTTAATCTTTATGAAGTATTTGTATAATGGTCAAGTCCTGTCAGGGACGTTTCTAAACTACGAAAGCTACCTAACTGTCATTATTTCTTTGTTAATCTTTATGAAATATTTGTATAATGGTCAAGTCCTGTCAGGGACGTTTCTAAACTACGAAAGCTACCTAACTGTCATTATTTCTTTGTTAATCTTTATGAAATATTTGTATAATGGTCAAGTCCTGTCAGGGACGTTTCTAAACTACGAAAGCTACCTAACTGTCATTATTTCTTTGTTAATCTTTATGAAATATTTGTATAATGGTCAAGTCCTGTCAGGGACGTTTCTAAACTACGAAAGCTACCTAACTGTCATTATTTCTTTGTTAATCTTTATGAAGTATTTGTATAATGGTCAAGTCCTGTCAGGGACGTTTCTAAACTACGAAAGCTACCTAACTGTCATTATTTCTTTGTTAATCTTTATGAAATATTTGTATAATGGTCAAGTCCTGTCAGGGACGTTTCTAAACTACGAAAGCTACCTAACTGTCATTATTTCTTTGTTAATCTTTATGAAATATTTGTATAATGGTCAAGTCCTGTCAGGGACGTTTCTAAACTACGAAAGCTACCTAACTGTCATTATTTCTTTGTTAATCTTTATGAAATATTTGTATAATGGTCAAGTCCTGTCAGGGACGTTTCTAAACTACGAAAGCTACCTAACTGTCATTATTTCTTTGTTAATCTTTATGAAATATTTGTATAATGGTCAAGTCCTGTCAGGGACGTTTCTAAACTACGAAAGCTACCTAACTGTCATTATTTCTTTGTTAATCTTTATGAAGTATTTGTATAATGGTCAAGTCCTGTCAGGGACGTTTCTAAACTACGAAAGCTACCTAACTGTCATTATTTCTTTGTTAATCTTTATGAAATATTTGTATAATGGTCAAGTCCTGTCAGGGACGTTTCTAAACTACGAAAGCTACCTAACTGTCATTATTTCTTTGTTAATCTTTATGAAGTATTTGTATAATGGTCAAGTCCTGTCAGGGACGTTTCTAAACTACGAAAGCTACCTAACTGTCATTATTTCTTTGTTAATCTTTATGAAATATTTGTATAATGGTCAAGTCCTGTCAGGGACGTTTCTAAACTACGAAAGCTACCTAACTGTCATTATTTCTTTGTTAATCTTTATGAAATATTTGTATAATGGTCAAGTCCTGTCAGGGACGTTTCTAAACTACGAAAGCTACCTAACTGTCATTATTTCTTTGTTAATCTTTATGAAATATTTGTATAATGGTCAAGTCCTGTCAGGGACGTTTCTAAACTACGAAAGCTACCTAACTGTCATTATTTCTTTGTTAATCTTTATGAAGTATTTGTATAATGGTCAAGTCCTGTCAGGGACGTTTCTAAACTACGAAAGCTACCTAACTGTCATTATTTCTTTGTTAATCTTTATGAAATATTTGTATAATGGTCAAGTCCTGTCAGGGACGTTTCTAAACTACGAAAGCTACCTAACTGTCATTATTTCTTTGTTAATCTTTATGAAATATTTGTATAATGGTCAAGTTCTGTCAGGGACGTTTCTAAACTACGAAAGCTACCTAACTGTCATTATTTCTTTGTTAATCTTTATGAAGTATTTGTATAATGGTCAAGTCCTGTCAGGGACGTTTCTAAACTACGAAAGCTACCTAACTGTCATTATTTCTTTGTTAATCTTTATGAAATATTTGTATAATGGTCATGTCCTTCTTTTCCATAAATTTACCACTAAGTACCAGAACTCGTGCCGTAAGTACCAGAACTCGTGCCGTAAGTACCAGAACTCGTGCCGTAAGTACCAGAACTCGAGCCGTAAGTACCAGAACTCGTGCCGTTGATGTACTACACTACAGCACTGAAACTTGAACACAGTAATTGGCAGTGTTAGTGTTGCTTATTCTTAAGTTTCTTTGCGTTTTTTGTGACTATTAATTGTTTTACCGATTTTATTTTCTTGACCATGATGTTTTGTGTTTTTCTTTTTCATTGCTTCTATCGCTGTTTTTTGTATTATATATTTGTTTCGGTGCAACCGTGCTTTTGTTTAATGCTGAATTTCCAGCCTTGTAGTCACTACTTCGGTACTGACATGATATATAACAAAAGAAACAAAGGTTTCAACTCCCTCAGGCAAAGTTGACTTACATGGATTTGGCTATTTTTTAAGTACTTTTTGGTTATATAGATCTTCAACTGTTTCGGTTCTTATACATCCTCGGCTTTCAAATATTCGGCTTTGAGCGTTCCGGATGAAGGTAAATCCAGTTAATCGCTTCGGACGCATGAATTTAATAACGTGTTGTTTTAATTTTTTTCACTCGTTGCTAAAACGAATGCAAATGAACAAATACTGATTAAGCATAAATATATGCATGGTACAGTTAAGATGTTATAACATACTACTCATATTTACAATGGAGAAAAACAGGAGGGTTTATTTCAGCATAATATATATAGATTTTCACTATATAACCATAATGTAAATAGCTGTGTGAGGACCCAAATACTATCTCGTGTGGAGAAATATAGTATCTTACCCAAGGTAATTGTATAACTGTATATCTCGTGTGGAGAAATATAGTATCTCACCCAAGGTAATTGTATAACTGTATATCTCGTGTGGAGAAATATAGTATCTCACCCAAGGTAATTGTATAATCGTATATATTATTACACTTCAGTATCGGTGTACTGATGGATCAAATGAACTGTACCTTTGTCAAACTAATGACACCAATATTCTGACTACATGATGTTACACCAAATCCTAGACCAACAGCTGCTGATAATATGCAATCTATTCCTTCTATTAATATTCCTAGAAAATACATAAAATATGTCAAACATTCTATCTTATCAAATATTCGTTGCTCTATAATACTAATTTCACTAAATGTATTGTTAACCATACAGTTAGAAATGTCCAGTCCTTCTCTCCTTTGGAATTAGACAATGAAAATCTCCCGTCTTTATACTGGATACCTAAATTCACAAAAATATGTATAAAAAACAATTTAAAGCCGTATTATCAAAATGTTCGACTAAACAGCTTTCTAAAGTTCTTGCCACCATTCTTTCTACAGTAAAAGATGGCCTTCAGATATATTATGATCTACTGGTGTCAATGAGATTTTGATTCTTAAATATTGTAAAGTTCTACTTCATATCGTGATATTTTCAACAATATTGAAAGAGACGACTTCAAACTAGCAATGATAAACATGATGACCTTAACTTTCCAATCGTCAACTTCCCATTTCTTAGCAGACTTCAGTGAAGTGATGAGTTTCTTCAACAAAAACTGCTCGAACAGAGTTATAAGGAAGAACGACTGCAATCGACACTTCATATGTTTAACGGTCACAGAAAGTGAATTTGTAACTATGATACACCTACAAACAATTGCCTCTGCATATTGCAGAAAACGGTAATGGGGTGGAACAGAATCAGCTATTCTATGATATACACATTTGTACTTTTGCATTTATTGATTGCGAAAGGATGTGGTGGAACAGCTTCAGTTATTATGGCAAATAAACTCATTCAGTTTTACCTCTGTTTATGGTAGAATGATCTGGGGAAAATCTCTAGTTATTCTGGTAAATAAACCTACTTATTAAAGCAGGTGGTGGTGAAACAGCGCCAGCTATTCTGGCAAATAAACCTACTGGCTCTTACCTCTGTTTATGGCAGAAGGTGGCGGTGGTACAGCTCCAGCTATTCTGGCACACGTATAATAATCACCAATCGACTCGATTACAGAAGTTATTACACCTGCTATAAATGCTACAAACAAACCCGAGTTAAATGTTGGCATGCCATATCTACCTGAAAAATAAATCATTTTTAACTGAATTCTGAACTCGAGGTAAATGCTGGCATGTCAAATCTACCTGAAAGAGAAACCATCTGATACAGAAAAACAAATGCCTTCTTTAAGAAAAACTTTACTTATAATGATGATATATACTAGTAGTTAAAACTTAAGGTGATAAATCAAAACATTGACGAATGACAGGATATGCCAATCATAATGTGTTACTCTTATAGTACTGTTTATCGTATAAACCAAATTGTACAACGTTCGGTAAAGAATTTGGAGACAAATGAAGAATCGAATCGTTGTTCTCGTGGCACCATGTTCGCCGAGTGGCGGAGGTCGTGGCATCGCTTTCCGCCTGAGTAACACCAAAGACTTCATTTATATCAATATGTCATTTCCTGGAAATCATATAATCGATTATTTGATATCAATAGACATATGCATGTAAGTTTGATCATAATCCTACCAGGATAGGGAAATGAGACCCAGGAAGCAGTTTTTAATTCTTCATCCCGTAGATCAGTTCGAGCATGGTATCCATAACTTTGCTCGTCGCTTGGAAATACTCCGGTTGTTGTTAATATGTAACAAAGCAGCCACATTAAACAGACGGAAATAATCACCTGATATAAAAAATGAAAGAAAATTTAAATAAAAATAAAATAAATGGGTAATGTGTCCATGGGACACAGATGATGCCCCCGCTTGCATATAACTTTAAAAAGAGACATAACACAAGAACTGTAAAAGTGACGTTACCCAAATTCGTACTTGATCTGAGTTTTGTTGTAATAAGCATTATGTACAAGTTTCATAACATTTGATTGAGGCAAACTTAAGTTAGAGAACGGAAACGAAAATTCGAAGTATGTCCAGTGCACGAAGCTCCCATAATTCGTAATTCCCAGGGTCGCCTGACATTGGGCAACGTCCATTGAAAATTGGTTTGGTCCAGTAAAGTTATATGCATTAGTGATGCCTGGGGACTAACCTTGTATATCATTCAAATCATCTTGGCATGACAAACCAGAATATATATGGTTTAGGGGTGGGGATCTCAACCATTTACAAGATATTAGAACTTTCTAAAATGGCAGGGGGTCGGGATGACCCCTGGGGACTAACCCTGTATTTCATTCAAACCATCTTAGCATAACAAACCAGAATATATATGGTTTAGGGGTGGGGATCTTGACCACTTTCAAGATATTAGAACTTTCTTAAATGGCAGGGGGTGGGGGTAACCCCTGGGGACTAACCCTGTATTTCATTTGATGTGCTTTATCATGACAAACCAGAATATATATGGTTTAGGGGTGGGGATCTCGACCATTTACAAGATATTAGAACTTTCTCAAATGGCAGGGGATCAGGATGACCCCTGGGGACTAACCCTGTATATCATTCAAACCATCTTAGCATGACAAACGAGAATATATATGGTTTAGGGGTGGGGATCTTGACAACTTAGAAGATATTAGAACTTTCTTAAATGGCAGGGGGTGGGGGTGACCCCTGGGGACTAACCCTGTATTACATTTGATGTGCTTTATCATGACAAACCAGAATATATATGGTTTAGGGGTGGGGATCTCGACCATTTACAAGATATTAGAACTTTCTCAAATGACAGGGGGTGGGGATGACCCCTGGGGACTAACCCTGTATATCATTCAAACCATCTTAGCATGACAAACCAGAATATATATGGTTTAGGGGTGGGGATCTTGACCACTTACAAGGTATTAGAACTTTCTTAAATGGCAGGGGGTGGGGGTGACCCCTGGGGACTAACCCTGTATTTCATGTAATGGGCTTTATCATTTAGAACATTTTCAATTAAAAAGTTTGTGTCTATCACGAACGGTTTTCAATTTATAATCATTTGAAAATTTAAAAAAATAAAATCCCATAGGGTTCTATAGTAAAACCCTCTTTTCTTTTTGCCCCTCAAAGTACCCCTTTATAAACCCCATTGCAAAAACAAAACCCTGATTGCACCACTAGACATGTTAGTCTAACATATTGTGAAACCCTAAGTTAATTCGACAAGCGGTTTTGGAGAACGGGTGCGGACAAGTTCAAATTTAAAAGCGGCGGAAGAAGAAGAAGAAGAAGAAGAAGAAGAAGAAGAAGAATAATAATAATAATAAGAACTGAGCAAAAACAATAAGTCTTCCCAAACTTCGTTTGGGAGACTTAAAAATTGTAATATATCGAGGTAAACAATGTAAACATTATATAACATTTCAAACAATATAAATAATGTTGACGCCATATCGTGCACACTACAATGCAAACGATGTAAACACGATATTGATAATACATTGTTTACATCGCGATGTTAACGATGTCAACGATGTTAACAGTATATAAGAGTTGTTACAGTGTAAACGATGTTGACACGATATCTTGCTAACATTGTTAATATCGCAATGTAAACGATGTAAACACTACATCGTTACTACATCGTATACATCGCGATGTATACGATGTAAACGATGTAAACAGCATATAACAATTGTTACAATGTGAACGATGTTGACACAATATCGTGTTAACATTGCTGATATGGCGATGTAAACGATGTAAACACGATATATTTACAACATTGTATACATCGCGATGTTAACAATGTCAACGATGTAAACAGTACATATAAGAGTTCATACAATATAAAGATGTTGACACGATATCGTGTTAACATTGTAAATATCGCGATGTCGACAATATTGTTTTAACATTGTGCACTGGACATGGATGTAAATTTCGGTGGCGTCACTTTTACCATTCTAGAGTTATGCCCCTTTATCTGTGATTTGTGGTAATAAGCATTGTGCATAAGATTCATAACATTTGGTTGAGGCAAACTAAAGTTGGAGAACGGAAACGAAAAATTCAACAGTTTTTCGATTTGTAAAGGGGCATAACTCTAGAATGATAAAAGTGACGCCACCGAAATTCAAATTTGATCTGTGTTTTGTGGTAATAAGCATTGTGTATAATTTTCATAACATTTGGTTGAGGCAAACTTAAGTTAAAGGAAATGAAAAATTCAGCAATTTTTCGATTTGTAAAGGGGAATAACTCTAGAACGGTAAAAGTGACGCCACCAAAATTCAAACTTGATCTGTGTTTTGTGATAATAAGCAATGTGCATAAGTTTCATAAAATTTGGTTGAGGCAAACTAAAGTAAGAGAACGGAAACCAATTTTTGTATAGCAGGAAACGCTTACTCTGCGTACGGATGTACGGACAGACGGACGGACGTACATACGGGCAAGGGTAAAACTTAATGCCCCCTCCGCTACGACGGGGGCATAAAAACTCAATGATAGTAGAAAAAAGCATGCTACCCTGAAGCGAAAAAAAAGAAGAAAAAATGCAAACAAAAATATACTTTCTACGACGGAAACCGCATTAAAGCATGATATGCTTACTCTTTCGAAACACCCCAAATCACCTGAGCTTTATATTTCATATTCAATTTGGTTTTATTTTTCAATGTTGTTTGTTGTTTACATATGAAGCTGTGTATGTAATTGTGTTCACAACTCTTATCTTAAGGAGTTTTTTTCTAGTTGTTTAATGAACTTTTAAAATCTTAGTCTTTTCTGTGACAGACTTCTAATCTCTCCACGGGTTTATTTGTAATACGATCAACTATAACTGATGAATTTAACTTTATATCATATAAAGAGGTTAAACGTAAATCTTGTTATCACTCTGAAAAGGAGAAGTCTCCGGCCAAAAAAAAACAACACGTAAATGCCAAAGTTTGGAACCTCTTCAGCGGTTTGCCTTTGTCATGAATGTGTTTTATCGTTTGGAGAATTTGGTGTTGACAAAATATCTTTGCTAGTCTCTGTTAAAATTCACAACTATTTAATTTGTTTGATTTCACCATTGTGTTATGTCCTTGCACTAAAACTAGCGGTCGGTCAGTTTCATATCCGGATTTGTTTTTATATTCACAAAGATGGACGACATTAATTTTTAACGAACTATAATCTATGAACAACTTTACATTTTCAACTTTTAAATTCTTTTCCCATTTCGTAGCTGTAACATATTATCTATCCTATTGTACGGCGTTGAAATACCTCAATCGATGTATTACGCCCGAAATAGGCATACGTTTTACGGTCACTGAGGAATCGGTTGACTGATACGATGTGTCTGTGTCTCAACTCACAAGCGACATGTTTTCGCGGTTTAAGATCATAAAATACCAGAATAGTCGTACATTTACCGATTGTGCTCTATTCGTTTTGTGAAATTTTAACAAAATGGGTGAAGCATGTATAGCAGGAAACGCTTACTCTGCCAACGCCTCCGGTCTTGTTTCATTTGAAGTTTTTGCGATTCCCTCAGTTATTGTTTTTTACCTTGATTTGAGTATTTTAAGTGAACATACGGCATTTAATCATCTGTGAAGTACTGTTCCCTCTGATTTAGACTCTGGGAAAAATGAAGATTTAGAACTTTGACACATTGCACAGACGCCTGTATATTGTTGGAAGACATTATGCAAACCTCTTGATGTCTTTTGACCTTTTAAACGTTTGGTTGCTGTTCAATTTACGTACAGGCCAGATCTTTCATTCATATGTAAAACTTTTATGATTCAACATAACAAGAAAGTAGTAAGAACTCCTGGTAATGAAACAGTTGATTCACATAGTGCTTTCAATACAAAAATAAGGAGATGCGCTAAGATTGCCAAAGGTAAAACTTAAGTTCTTATGAAATGTAAAATACAATCTAAACGTATTCTTTTTACTCACAGAAAACATTTTATGGAACACTATTTGGGTTTTCCGTTTATCGTGTCTTACAAAACCTTTCCCTTTTCCGGTAAGTTTTACAGTGCAAGGGACATCTATTTCTAATGTTGGTATACATTCCGACAGCAATATGATAAGACCAATGGTGCTACAAATATGGAGTGTTAAAATAAAGTAATACATGTAAAGTTTCAAAAATATGATGCTTCACATACAGTGAAAAAAAAATATTGTATAATCTTTATAGTGTTTTCAAATAAAGTACAACAACCTTTCTTCGAAGTTTTAGCGGCTACTGAAATGGAAAGTATACCAGTTTGAAATCAAGAAATGACTTTGGTTAATTACCATCTTTCTCGTCCGTTGTGAACGACTTAGAAATTTGATATACTTGTTATATATAACGAGAGGCTTTTTTAACACTATTTCTGTCAGAGTTTGTTTGGAGGCAATATGCCGATTTATACCGATATACAAGTTAATATCCAGCAATAAAAAAGTAGCAGCATACATTCTAGTTCGTTGATATCATGCAAAAGACAACCAAGTGCTTCCAAACGTATTTTAATGTTGCAACCGATTTAGGAGTAAAGTCATGTTTGCACTTTTATATGATTTCAAAAGGTAAATAAGTTCGATATCGAAAATTCAAATAAATGTTTACTGTAATTGAGCTAGTATACTAGTATTTCTTTTCGAACTTTAAGTATACGTTCTGTAGTTATGGAAAATCGTTGTTCTAACTGATATTGACAAGAATCAATAAGCTAGCTTAACATAGTAAAGCAAAATTATCGCTATTCGCAGATGGCAGTATTTTGGGCAACCAAAAACTTTAATAGAAGGCTGTTCCAAGAACGACATATATCAATTGCATTTTAAAATTATGAACAAAAATTTCCTTGACCTAAAAAACAATTCATTTATTTGATTTTTTGATCATATAAATATCGATCCTCCAACATATATTTTGCGTTTAAGGCATTTTTTTCTCACTTTTGGAATTTTCGGTAAACATTGCGCTTCTAACCTCTTAATTTTCGTTTTATTTGGAATTATTGTATCCTGTTCTATAAGGTTCATAGGATCTTTCCGAAAATCTTATCATACAAGAACCAGAACATTGCATTTGTTTTAATTATAGCAAAGATTTGGAATGTTTATTCTTTACCTTTTGACCTTGATTTAACGGAAATTGCACCGTACGATTTTTTTACGACTTGGAAAACAGATAGTTCAGATAATAAGCTTTCGATTGATATGGTATACAGCCGTGTGTTAGATGAGTGCATTAAAGTCCTTAACTAAGAGGCTTTTTGAAATATGTCACTCGCCTAATACTAACATCCTGAAAATTCAGTTGGAAAGAGATTGGCTTATCAGATCGACACGGAGCGCACAAAAAAACTAGGTACCGATCTAAGAGTATTTGCAGCTAATATAAGCTCGTTTAAAGCCAATTCCAACCAATAAATAAACCATGTTTTCCCAGATTAAAATAACAATCAGTAGATATCCAACGGAATAAGTGTAAAGACGTAATTGATAGTATAACAAAAGTGTGATCTTGTTCAATGCCAAAATATAAGTATCGACATGATGTATTATGTGTTAATGTTAAGCAATACATATTTAGTTATGTTTATCAAATACAGAATCAATGCTAGAACCGATGAAGACAATATTCAAAGATCTTACCACAATGTTCAACTGATAACCTTTCAGAATAAGTTTATTCAAAGAATTAATAACTTTACATGGATCGTATCTAAATTGACGGGTTCAAGAAAGAACATCCACGTAAAAGTTATTAAGTGATATCCCGTTTGCAATCTGGTTTTTACAGGTACATCCAAATTTGCTCACCCAGTCTTTGTGTCTAGTTTGTAATAATGAAATCCCTAACTTTGTAATTTACCAGTTATACATAGATCACGTTGAACATTATCAAAAGGGAACCAATTTGATAAAATTGTCTCTTTTGTCGTAATTATATGTAAAAAGTTTCCCGTGTGAAACTAAAATATCCAAAACTAGAAAAGGACAAATGTTAATGTTTATATCCGATTTATTTAAAGTCAGTTTCTTTGGGTTAGTTTCCTCAGTATTATTAGAGAATTCTTGATAGTTAAAGCAAAATATCATTAAGGTAATGGTAAGGTTTTTTTTCTCTTTGAAATTGAAATTTAGACGGATCTTTACTGAGTTTGCTCATAAACTGCGATTCATAACAATACAGGAACAAGTTTCCTATTTAAGGGGCGCAATTGTTGCCGAAAGAAATACAACCTGTACATAAATATATGATTTAAACGTATATACATGTTCTATAAATAAGAACGTAACATAAAATGATCGAACCAGCATTTTGTTGTTATTATTCAGAAGCCATTATCACATAATGTCTGCTTATTACAAATAAAAGAAATAGTCAGAGTAAGGCGAAACACATCTTATACATGTATCAGTAGGAATGAACAAGAATACGGAGAATTTTTTTTAATCTTACCATGTGTGAGTATCTGAAGACATATTTTTAGTGATATTTCAAACTATTAAACATTTAAATTGAATATATATATATATATATATATATATATGTATATATATATATATATATATATATATATATGTATATATATATATATATGTGTGTGTGTGTGTGTGTGTGTGTGGAACAATCAGTCATTAATCCAAATAAATCGTTTGTATCCGCTGTCTATGAGCTTTTTCTAAAGCATTTAATTTCGTGACTAAATTTATATTAAAAAAACCACACACAAGCCACACACAGACAAACATGCATTACCTGTATTATGTACCTACCCAAAAGCGATCCCCCAGTGAGTACCAGCAAGTTCATATCCAGTCTTTACAACACCAAGCCCCATCATCATTATAGTTGGTGCAACTGTTAGAGGGCCAATAAATCTCAACAACAAAGTCAAGATACCACTGGCTCCCAAAAATATCTCAAATACACAGGCTACCATTATCGATCCCGTTATCTTCATTTAAATAAAATTGTTATTGGTACAAAAACTTCAGTGAAAAAGTCACAAATAATTTAATTATCTTCAGTCAATTGGTTTGTTTCAGAGACGGGATTTTGCAAAGATACCCGAAAATGCAAAGTTATTTGACTTTTTTTCCCCGCTGAATAGATAGTTAAATATCAGTAGACCCTGTATTTCTTTGCGCGCTCGAGACTATATAAAAAATCATTAACATGCATTTGATAATTTGAGATTGCATTATTGTTTAACTCTACTCAATCAGTTTTCTGACGTTGAACCGACAAGTCTTTGCTCTTTGTATTGAGTGCATTCTTTCCTGAGAAATCACTTAATTGACACTCTTTCAAATGACCTCTATTAGCCAATTCTTCATTATGCTTCTGAAGGAAAATGTTGTCTACATATTTGTTTGTCGTTTGTTTTTCCGTTTGTATGTAGTTTACTTAAATTACAGCGGTGGTTGTTTTTTAATTGTTTCTTGGCATTTTCTCGCTTACAATACGGAATAACATTTAAGGTCATCCATTTGCATATAAGGCTTAATATATGATATTCAATTGTATTGGAGGTTTTTGGTAGCTGACACAATATTGGCACATATCCTGATTTTAATTTTTGATACAAACCATGTTTAAACGTGTTTTCCAATAGGGTTCTTCACCATCGTGGTCTGTTATGTTACCTGTCAATAAATGATAGCTATCAATTTGTCGTTATCGTTAAACTAGAGGCTCCAAGGAGCCTGTGTCGCTCACCTGATATTTTTATTTACAATAGATGCATGAAATAATGCAACCGTTATACATTTGCTTTAGTTTCAGAGATATAAGTAAAAAACTGCATTTTCCCCTAAGTTCTATTTTTAGCCATGTCTGACATGTTGGTTGGCAGGCAGGGTCATCGGACACATTTTTTAAACTAGATACCCTAGTGATGATTGTGGCCAAGTTTGGTTAAATTTGTCTCAGTTGTTTCAGGATAGAAGATTTTTGTAAAAGATTACAAAAATTTACGAATAATTGTTAAATTTGACTTTAAAGGGCAATATCTCCTTATGGGGTCAATTGACCATATTGGTCATGTTGACTTATTTGTAGATCTTACTTTGCTGAACATTATTGCTGTTTACAGTTTATCTCTATCTATAATAATATTCAAGATAATAACCAGAAACTGCAAAATTTCCTTAAAATTACTAATTCAGGGGCAGCAACCCAACAACGGGTTGTCTGATTCATCTGAAAATTTCAGGGCAGATAGATCTTAACCTGATAAACATTTTTATTCGTAACAGATTTGCTCTAAATGCTTTAGTTTCCGAGATATTAGCCAAAAACGGCATTTTACCCCTATGTTCTATTTTTAGCCATATCGGCCATCTTGGTTGGCAGGCGGGATCATCGGATACATTTTGTAAACTAGATACCCTAGTGATGATTGTGGCCAAGTTTGGTTAAATTTGGCCCAGTAGTTTCAGAGGAGAAGATTTTTGTAAAAGTTAACGGACGACGACGGACGACGGACGACAAACAACAGACGACGGACGCCAAGTGATGAGAAAAGCTCACTTGGCCCTTTGGGCCAGGTGAGCTAAAAATAATATGGCGTACAATTTTTTTAATTTAGTTACCCTCCTCCTTTCACGTTTGTAAAAATAAATGACTATTTTCTTTGCTTCATTCTTATATAGTCTATAACCGTAAACAAATTATGACGACAAGTTGAATTATTTACTTACTGATTTATTTACCTTACCTAATGTTTCATTCATCGGCTTTATCATTGTGGTGTTAAATTCTGGTGATTTAGTTACCTTACCTAATGTTTCATTCATCGGCTTTATCATTGTGGTGTTAAATTCTGAACTGATTTATTTACCTTACCTAATGTTTCATTCATCGGCTTTATCGTTGTGGTGTTAAATTCTGGACATTTCCACTTCTCAAAGTCTGTCAGAGCCAACATAGGAACTATGTAGGCAAATGCTGGACATTGGACTATTGGTAGTCTGAAAAACACCTGACCTATTGAATTATTATTACTATATACTATATATAAATCCCGATACTATACAGACATATGGCATGTGCAAAAGGGACAGGGACATGTGACGTGTTTTTTTTATTTATCATGCAACAAACAGGGTACAATACCATTATTCAATAGTTAGAAATTATATACAAAAAAATGACTACATTTATCTGCAGGACATTTTACAGAAAAAAGCATCGGGAGCAGTCCTGATATTAAGAAGATTGGCAGAAATAAACTTCTAATGATTAATGATCTTACCTATTATGTCTGTTTGTTTTGTTCACACATTGTTGTCAATATAATGGAATTTTATGCGACTGTCATACAAGTGAGAGGTTTAGCTAATCCACCATTTTCTACATATGGAAAATGAAGGAAATGCCTGTGCAAGTCAGGAATATGACAGTTGTTTTCCATTCGTTTGATGTGTTTGAGCTTTTGATTTTGCCATTTGATAAGGGACTTTCCGTTTTGAATTTTCCTTGGAGTTCAGTATTTTTGTTATTTTACTTTTAAGTGTTGTTGATATTGTCCCGAATAATTAAGGTTTTGGAATAATTAAGGTTTTGAACTTGTTTTTAAATTCATTGTTTATTCGATAAACCATTAACTTTGTTGATTTTAATATTTTCTCGCGATATATCTATATAGAACAAAAGCTGCCGATAAATAAGCTATGCATGTACTGTGTGGGCTAAAAGTTTTCAAAGTTTTCATTGCTTTTCTTCAAATCAATCATTATTTTCGGAAACAATTATTTATGTAGTTTTCAACATTTCAAGTCGTATAGATATTGAACGGTGAACACTGGTGAAAATCAGAAACCCCCTCCCAAACCTAAAATCCTGGATCCGCCACTGAAAATTAAACTAGGCCGTTATCAATAAGTTATTTCTCATGATATCAAGGCCTTTTTTTCTATCAAGCAAACAAACAAACACCATCATTTGTAAACCGTTAAATTTGAAAATGGTTTGATTGTCAAGAGACATAGCGATTGAACAGTTAAAGGTAATGTGATTTGTCGAACTTGGGCTTTTTCACGGTTAGCTAACATGCCATCATGTTTCGTGTACGGCTGTATTTTCTTTGTCACTTGCATTTTATATTATTTCCAACTGTGGATAAACAGAACCATTTGAATCATGTTACAAATCAGCAGCTCTTTTCACAAAAAATCTTAAGAGTAAAAATACTCGTAAGTCATACACATTTCAGTATAACTTACGATCAATTTTAATCGTAAGATTTTTTGTGAAAAGAGTCGCAGGATAACAATTGGAGCAAAGTCTGTAAATAATGTATAAAACAATGAAAACTAACACTATCTATCCTTTATGTACAAACTTCTGTTAGGTTATCCGAGTTGATAAGCATCCTAACAGTATTCAACAACATAAAGACGATAGCTTGCATTGGCTGAGAACGAGAACAGTTGCCGGCTAGCATTGTTTTTACTGTTCCATATAGTGTCTATAGTCTTTCAACTTCAATCTTTTTTAAAGAATATGACCTGGTGAGTAAGCCCCCTCTCCCGCTCCAGTGACTTTGGTCTGCAAGATTTTTTGTTTGTTCCGTTCATGTTACTTATGAAATAAATTACATAAGAACTACAGGATGAGGTTATCTATGAAAATAATGATTACGACATTTTTTTATTGTGTGATATTTCGTAAATGGATTATTATTATTTACCTGACTCCTATGAACGTTTGTATAACAGTACATATCCCGCAGGCAAACAACAAATTACCCAGCATCATTGATGTGACCTCTACGTCACCTTTGGCACAAATTATAGTTGCCACAAGACCAGGGGTTGCAAGGTTAGAACTCAATAACATCAGATAATGCTGCAAGCAGTTTAAAATTAATCAAATAAAATTAAAGTGTCTGGTTCATGAACTAACGCCGCACCAATGACCATTTCCCATTATGAATAGAATTACAATAAAAAAATTAATCCTTATAAAGACATGTCACACATATTATATTGTAACTGATAGTTGTGAGAAAAAAATATTCATTTTATTTTATTTCATTTATTTATTTAAAATTCTATTCATATTAGTCAATAGAAATAAGAAGATGTGGTATGAATTAATGACACAAAATCCCTACACACACTTAACAAAACCTAAAGCAAGGTACAGCTTCATCTCTAAGTCACAGTCAGATCTTTAACCAGGAGTTCCGACCTTACTTCGGTCCATAGCAACAGTTCATTTTTAGCAAAAGATCGGTGTTTTTCTATCTTGTTTACGGCGCTAAACGAAATCTACTTGGATTGATTGATTGGTGGTTGCTACTTGAAAGATAAAAAAGTCTGACTATATTTGAAAAAGCTTATATAATTTCATGTTAATGTGACTGTTTTGAGTGAGGAAGCTCATCACAGGTTTTTTTTGTTTTGCATCCTAGTGCTTTTTTTCCTTCAAGGAGTTTGATGTTGATGAAAGGTCTTTGGTAGTCTACCTAAATATATATCTAAAACTTGTATGTTCTGTGGCAAATAAAGGTTGGACATTTGCCTGTTATTGAAGACCGTAACTATATTGTGTTCTATATGTGTAGTTTGTGGTCTTACGTGTTATATGGTTGCGACTGTCATGTAAGGCCTAAATCTCCTCTTTCATGATAAATTGTGAGCATCTAAAGGATTTATATTACTTTGAGATTCAAAGATTCAAGAAATAGCCTTCTAATGATATTTTTCTTATTTTTGCTTTTTCACTTCACATAAAAAGCCATAAATATTATAGTGACTATTCTGTATAGCCGTTAGTACATTGGTGTTCCTCATTTGTTTATGAATCATTTCATATCTGTAAAGTCGTTTATATTGTTGTGACCGTGTTAATTTGTAGTCCATTTGATCTGCAAAGTCGTTAGAATTGTAGTTGCCATTTATGATCTACTATCTATGAAGTTATTATCTGTATATACAGTAGCTCACTTATCTTACATGTACTATCCTGTAGCAGACCCCATTGGAGTCCACATACCTGTAAAGCTAGAAGTACTTTAGTAATCCACGGTGAAGAGTCCACATTACCTGAAAGCTAGAAGTACTGTAGTCATCCACGGTGAAGAGTCCACATTACCTGTAAAGCTAGGAGTACTGTAGTAATCCACGGTGAAGAGTCCACATTACCTGTAAAGCTAGGAGTACTGTAGTAATCCACGGTGAAGAGTCCACATTACCTGTAAAGCTGGAACTACTTTAGTCTTCCACGATGAAGAGTCCACATTACCTGTAAAGCTAGAAGTATGATAGTTATCGACGGTGAAGAGTCCACATTACCTGTAAAGCTAGTAGTATGGTAGTTATCCACGGTGAAGAGTTCACATTACCTGTAAAGCTAGAAGTATGGTAGTTATCCACGGTGAAGAGTCCACATTACCTGTAAAGCTAGAAGTATGGTAGTTATCCACGGTGAAGAGTCCACATTACCTGTAAAGCTAGAAGTACTATAGTTATCCACGATGAAGAGTCCACATTACCTGTAAAACTAGTAGTATGGTAGTTATCCACGGTGAAGAGTCCACAATACCTGTAAAGCTAGAAGTATGGTAGTTATCCAGGGTGAAGAGTCTTCATTACCTTTAAAGCTAGAAGTATGGTAGTTATCCACGGTGAAGAGTCCACATTACCTGTAAAGCTAGAAGTATGGTAGTTATCCACGGTGGGTTATCCTCCACCTTATATTGTAAACCACACAGTATTCCAGAGGTTTTCATCTTAAATACAAAATCATGCAAAACTAAAAAATAGTTAAATTGTTAATGTAGTAGCCAACCTAAAATTTAACTTGAAATTACAACACGATCATGTGGCTTATTAAAGGAGGCTTCAACTATCAATAATTACATTACTTGTATGTTTCATTTGAATCCGTAATTTTGATTGACTGAAGCACATTAAAATCTTATTTTATTTCCGTATAAAATACAACAGCTATGACTGCTCGCTCTATCCGTGACCGTGTTTAAACAATGTATACAAAAAGAAACAAAAAGCTTGACATGACTCGTAATTTCATAGTTGTAGCATACAAATGTAATTATAAGAATTGAATGCTTCTTTCATAATTTTACACGTTTATAAAGTTATAAAAAGAAGCATCCAATTTTTAAATGCAGTAATATTTATCTGAAAGCCCTCATTTTTGTTTCTATGCAGTAATGAGCCAATAAAAAACGGTCAAATAATAATAATAATAATAATAATAATAATAATAATAATAATAATTAAATGTCAATTGTTCGTGAACAATAAGGGATGTCTTTCTTTTTTCATAATGTGAGATATATATTTAAATAGACGTAGAATGCATTGAAAAGCTTTAAAACACACATTGAACCCTTAAAATATGGAAAAAAAACCAGATTATTCGCTATCTAGGACATGACCTTGGCCTTTGAACTTATATGATCTTTGTCAGGGTCATTGGTACCCAATGCCATTGCAAAAGACCCCATGGGTTTAGGACATTTGTTTTAAGAGATGAAGCTAATTTGGTCTTTTCAGAAACCAAAAATTGGGGTCATGCCCCTTTCGGAAAGGTCAAATCTCTTCGGTCAAAATGTTAAAAAGTTGCGCCTTAATGAACAAAACATTTTCCACTATTCAAGACTTCTGTAAGTATAATGATTTCTGAGATATCCCATAACAAGGTGATAGGCCAAAGGTCAAGATCAACCTAAAAAGAAAGCTTTAAAACACATATATAATTCTTAAAATAGGGTCAAAAACACAAAATTCGCTATCTAGGGCATGAACTTGACCTTTACCTTACGAACTTTGTCAAGGTCATTAATCTCCGATGTCATTGCAAAAGACCCCATGGGTCTAGTACCTTTGGTCTAAGAGTTAAAGCTAATTTTGTCTTTTCAGAAACCGTTATCGGGGATTGTGCCCCTTACAGAAAGGTCAAATCTCTTCGGTCAAACTGTAACAAAGTTGCGCCTAATGACCCAAACATTTTCCTCTATTCAAGACTTCTGTGAGTATAATGGTTTCTGAGACTATCCCATAACAAGCTGTAAGGTGAAAATCAAGGTCAACCTAAAAATTTAACCTTGAGGCATAATCAAGGTCACATGAATTGATGATCATTGGTGGAGATCCTAAATTAAGCCATATGTACACGTAAAGATGACCATGATAATCATTTCTCTCATTCAAAAACTTTTAAGTGAAATTTTACACTTCAAGTTTATTATTTTAGGTTTGAATAAGAAAAACTCTTACAACAATTTGTAGATATCTATTTATATATAGAAGCAACCACGTAACTTTCTATTGCTACCATATGCATATGCATGCAGTCAAAAGAAAACTTTTTGTTAAATAATAACGGTAAATATTATTATTCGTTAAGACGTTTTTTTAACATAATTTCGTTAAAAAAGTTAGCGATTAAAGATTATAATGCAAATTATAGTTTACAGATACGTCACGTGGGCCATGTAAGAGAAAGAAAAAAAGAGAATGTTGTTTAGAAAAATAAGTTAGCTATATATTGTTATCTGTTAAATTTTTCATGTTTCACTCAAAAGTAAAGACAACATAAACAGTATTTCCTCGATATTTTGATAAATCCTTTTATACATGAAGAAAAAGATATTAAAGTAAAAGATAATGTGATGAAACCAGCTGAATCATACACTAATGTTTACATTCATGGTGATCGCATTTGAAAGGTAAATACTTTAAGTCAGGCTTTCAATCATGCAATAAAATGAAATCTAGCATCAGTACTATTTTATCTTTATACTTTTTCCTTCTAACGTCAATTATTTTGACAAAACTGAATTAAAAGTTACCTTGCTATGCCCAATCTTCTTATGTCCGATGACGATTCAAATAAGCTGAATACACTACGAACAACCGTGTGTCGTTACAACTCGGTAAATAATCAAATTGTATTCGTTCATGTAGATGAAGACTGTTTCTATTAATAGAACATGGGAGCATCAAAAACTAAAAATTCATGACAAGTAAGAAAAAAAATTAGTCTTAATTTTCACAGTTTTCTTTTCAAGCTTAATCACAAAAGTAAGAAGATGAACAAGAATTGTTTCGAGCCAAAACAGCAAAATGAACAAACGAGAATATATAGCGTGGTTTACATTTTATTGATATTCCTGAATTGCACCAGCTGTACAATCTCAAAAATCTTATCAAAGCCAACTAAAGATTGCATATATTCAATGGTGAAATACTTGTTGAAAATTGTATGTACCGAAAATTGTTTTTGAAAGAACTGCTATATGATGTAATATTTGAAAGAAGTTGAGTTAAAAAAAAAAAATAATGGTGGTCAACAAAGTAAACCTATAGTTGTTAATATCTACGTCATTTGGTCTCTGGTGGAGAGTTGTCTCATTGGCAATCATACCAAATATTCTTATTTTTATATTTATAGGTGATAAGTCAAATCAGATCAGTCAAAAGGTTTATTTAAAGTCGACATTTCACAAAACAATAACATAAGCTCTTTGGGCTTTTATAACCAAAAAATACATACATATACACAATAAACATACACAATTCTAATATTAAAGCATCAATAAAACATATTCTTCATGCACAGTTAGTCAAGGCTGAACTAAGTTAAATGATACATATTAAATACATGCATGAGCACTATATACTAAGCTAAAATTAGCATTAAAGTAGCAACATAAAACACTAAAGTAAGGCAATCACAAATTATGAAAACACTTAGCATATAAAACAGAAATAAGAGTGGAAGTATAATAAGCAGCACTATTAAGTTTTAAAGTTGTATCATTAACCATAAAAATAGATATTAAGTGCATGCATTGCAATGTGAGAGACATTTTGTTTATATATGGATTTAATTATATTTGGTTAAGCCAAAGTGTAGTTTGTACCGATAGTTTTCTATTACCATTGAAAGAAGAAACAATTGGAGCATTTTAATGTACATAGTCAATTTATCCAATTCACGATAACACATATTACTAACAAGATTCATTACATAGACAATTTACACAATTCACGATAAAACATTATTTACAGTACTCATTACATAGACAATTTATCCAATTCACGATAAAATATTACTAGATGTACTCATTACATAGACGATTTACCCAATTCACGATAAAACACATTACTTACAGTACTCATTACATAGACAATTTACCCAATTCATGATAAAACATTACTTACAGTACTCATTACATAGACAATTTACCCAATTCACGATAAAATATATTACTTACAGTACGCATTACATAGACAATTTACCCAATTCACGATAAAACATTACTTACAGTACTCATTACATAGACAATTTACCCAATTCACGATAAAACATATTACTTACAGTACTCATAACATAAACAATTTACCCAATTTACGATAAAACAGTACTTACAGTACTCATCACATAGACAATTTATCCACTTTACAATAACACATTACTAATAGTACTAATTAGATAGACAATTTATCCAATTCACGATAAAACATATTACTTACAGTACTAATTATATATACAATTTACCCAATTCACGATAAAACATTACTTACAGTACTCATTACATAGACAATTTACCCAATTCACGATAAAACACATAATTCACAGGTCTAATTACATTTACAATTTACTCAATTCACGATAAAACGTTATTTACAGTACTCATTAACATAGACAGTTTACCCAATTCACGATAAAACATTACTCAATGTACGCATTACATAGATAAGTTACCAAATTCACGATAAAACATTACTAACAGTACTCATCACATAGACAATTTACCCAATTCAGGATAAAACATATTATTTACAGTACTCATTACATAGACAATTTACCCAATTCACGATTAAACATTACTAACAGTCCCCATAACATAGACAATTTACCCAATTAATGATAAAACATTACTAACAGTACTCATCACATAGACAATTTATCCAATTCACAATAAAACATTACTTATAATACTAATTACATAGACAATTTACCCAATTCACGATTAAACATATTACTTACAGTACTAATTTACGTAGACAATTTACCCAATTCACGATAAAATATATTACTTACAGTACTAATTGCATAGACAATGTACCCAATTCACGATAAAACATTACCTACAGTACTCATTACATTGACAATTCATCCAATTCACGATAAAACATATTACTTACAGTTCTCATCACATAGACAATTTACGTGTTATTTCAAAGTTCCTAAAAGCCTATAAAAATGTGTGCTTCGTTGAACATTTAAATTCGTGGTTCACCTTAACCCATGAAATCCAAGAAATCTGATATCTCACGGATAATACTGATTCTACAGTACATCCAAATCCAAGAAAATTGATATCCCACGAATAATACTGATTCTACAGTACATCCAAATCCAAGAAAATTGATATCCCACGAATAATAATGATTCTACAGTACATCCAAGCAATAATTTAATATGCTTGCAATATAAGTATCCAATAGAGACAACAAAGTGTCATTGTCCTTTGTATCCTGTTCTGGGAGCTTTTGGATATTTGCAACATTACTGATATAATGAAACAAAATACCAAGGTGCATAAATTCATTAAATATATCAATACCATTTATATACCATTGCTCTTCTCGTAAAGTATTACCTCCACTTCTCACATTCCTTATATTTATCAATCCGCTCTGCACAGGTTTTTAATCTCCTTAGATATATTTATTACCATTTAATAGCTTTCCATTATTCTAAAACCAGTTGTTGGCATGATACGGGTTATGTTCTTCTCATATATTTTATGATGGTATGATACTAAACCCCTAACGGGAGGGATTGTACTTGATTTTCATATGATGAAGACATAATCTTTCAATCAGTTTAATTGAGGTCTGGAGCTGGCATGTCAGTAACTGCTAGTAGTCCTTTGTTCATTTATATATCATTGTCATTTTGCTTAGTTTCTTTTGTTACCTATTCTGACATCGGACTCGGACTTCTTTTAAACTGAGTTTTACTGTGTGTATTGCTATGTGTTTCTTTATTCTACATTGGCTAGAGGGATAGGGGGAGGGTTGAGATCTCACAAAACATGTTTAACCCCGCCGCATTTTTGCGCCTGTCCCAAGTCAGGAGTCTCTGGCCTTTGTTAGTCTAGTATGTTTTTTAATTTAAGTTCATTTATATGTTTTGGAGTTTAGTGTGACTTCCATTTTCACTGAACTAGCACACAATTTTATTTAGGGGCCAGCTGAGGACCACCTCCGGGTGCGGGATTTTCTCGCTGCATTGAAGACCCATTGGTGGCCTTCGGCTGTTGTCTGCTCTTTGGTCGGGTTGTTGTCTCTTTGACATATTCCCCATTTCCATTCTCGATTTTATTCCAGTTATTCCACATCTGACCAACCTTTGCCATTATTTGTAATGTGCAATACTATCAAAAGCTCTGATGTAATCTACAAAGCAACAGCACAGTCGCTTACCTTTATGATAAGGGAATAAAGGGCTGTACCAAATCCAGGACGGAAACCAAATTGTCCATCTCTGTCAATGAATACACTGTTTCACTTACTCCATTCCAGCAACCTTATAAAAAGTAACGACATGAGATTCTACAGAAATTGCATGTTTGCAATGACAAAATTGATGATATAGGTATTCTATCTAGTCCATCCTGTAGCTTTTTGAATGCAGGTGCGTATCCAGGATTTTGAAAAGGGAGCCCCCCTAGCAGGCCAACGTTTGGAGTGATACTTGTAAAAAGATTATGCATATATCATATATGAAGCTCAAAAAGGGGGGGAGCACCCACCCCTTAACCCGCCTCTGGAATGTGATGAATATTTTTTAACTCTTCTCGTCGACGTAGACGCAGTCATGTTCGTCGTCATTATCCATGATTTCTCTATTATTTATACAGAAGCTGTTATGTATTCATCACATCCACACAAAGCTTTATTCACTACCCCTTTCAAAACTTCATTATCTGTACAACTTATTATGTTTAGAAACTTTTTTATAAATCCCCATTCAAACAAATACAATCTTACTGCTATCATTTCGGATTTTGCCAGTCACAGACTCTTCAGACCGATTCGCCTTGAAAACGATGAAACGGAGAAAACATTCTTTATAAAACTTTAATTTGCCAAAAAGGTCTCAGTGCCATCAACTTAGGCAATATCCTTCATCATAAATCAGTTCAATAGAATTTACATCCTTTTGTGCTATCTTCTCTTATACCTATACCAAACCAATTGCGATTAAATTTCTCAATTACAAACACGTGTTGCAGGATCTCAATATTAACGACTTCAAGTCTTTTATTATTTTTTTTGAAGTGAATGGTTCTATAAATATACATGCTACATCGATCGTTAAGGCACAAATGTTGATAAACACCTGTCCTACCTCATGACCAATATGGTGTTGTCCTCAAAGATAAAGCCCCAAACTACATCGTGTATGTGCATAAACTGCTTGATAAAGGAATTGGATATTGAAAATTCACTTGCAAACTCAACATATATCCCCACAACACCTACCAAAGAGAAAATCTTAATAATCCTAGGCCAGTTATATCTTGCTTTGGAATTTCAACCCATGGTGAAGACCTGGATCTCCCTTTATGTACTTTATTGAATATCTAAATTACACAAGTGTCCTAACACATAACGTTATATAGCTGGGTGTTCCAAGTGCTCCACAAATACTCTTGATTCAAATAAAAAATTCCATGAAACTACCATTATCAAGATTTCTTGATCAATATTTATGTTTGGGGGACGTTTGTTTCAACAAACAATCGGTATTTCCATGGACCAACTGTGCTCCTCTTCTAGACTTGTTCCTTTATTCATATTAGGCAGACTTCACACATGAGCTTCATAGGATGAACAAAAAAGAAGCTAGCATTATTCTTCAACTCCATGTTCCGCTAGTATTTAACCACTTTTTTTGCACAAATGTCAGTCTTTTTCTATAGTAACTATGACCTTGACCTTTGAAGTGGTGACCTCAAATTAAATGGGATTCTTCCTCCCATTATTTGTGCTTATTTATCTAAATTAAGTTGCAATCTGATGTAAAGTATTTGAAAATCTAGAATATAAAATGACATCCATTCATCACAGGAAAGAAAAAGGTGATTTTTTTCTGACATTGATCCAATATTGTAGATTTATAGATATAAGAAGATGTGGTATGAGTGCCAATGAGACAACTCTCCATCCAAGTCAAAATTTATAAAAGTAAACCATTATAGGTCAAAGTACGGTCTTCAACACGGAGCCTTGGCTCACACCGAACAGCAAGCTATAAAGGGGCCCAAAAATTACTAGTGTAAAACCATTCAAACGGGAAAACCAAGGGTCTAATCTATATAAAAAACGAGAAACACTTATGAACCATATCAACAAACGACAACTACTGAACATCAGATTCCTTATGCATGTTATTGCCATTATAAATACTTCTTGTTAATGTCAATAAAGCAGAGCCATTAAAACTGCTGTTTTCTGTACTCTCTCTTTTTTTTATTATTCAAGACGCGATGGTTTTAACGACTGACCATTCACAACACAAAAACTTGTTCAAGACGGTCATTTTCCTTTATAAAACAGTTAAATGATATCAAAATAAAGCTTTCATTGTAAGAATAATGTGCTTGGGTATGGTGACATTTCGTCTTGTGGATAGTTACCTTGAGCTACATGTGGGGCAGGATCTGCTCACCCTTCTGGAGCACCTGAGATCACCTTTAGTTTTCTATGTTGTGTTTTGTATACTGTTGCTTGTCTCTTGGATGTTTTTAGCTTTTTGCCATGACGTTGTCATTTTGTTTTGGATTAATGAGTTTGAATGTGCCTTTGGTATCTTTCGCCTCTCGATTGTGAACTATCATGTTAAAATCACATTATGATGTTAACCTGAATATGTATTTAATTTGAAACTGGACATTTAACAGCCTTTCATCAATCCTTGTACATACTAGGATTATATTATGTACATCCCCCAAGTTATGTTCTCCAACTATTTCATCAAAATATCAGACAAATGTCTGTCCCAAGTAAGGAACTGTGTTGGTGATTGTTCTATGTAATTTCTCAATATTTTTTATCCAGTATTTAGAGAATTTGTTTTTTTTTTGGTTGTTTCTGTTAAATTTATTCACATTGACAACTTTTATAGAATCTGGATAATTTAAAGCTCAATATATATTATGTAGACATGTCAATTGTTGAAGGCTGTATATATGTTGCGCTTTAAATGTCTTGATTTTTGTTGTTGGGTTTCTTTCTTATTGATGTACATCCCAAATCTCCTTTTATTAATAGACAGATGGACAGGATGAATGCCAATAAATAATTCATTGAATAGAAAGGCTATAACAAGACATGAATGGTCATCATTGGATAGAAAGGCTATAACAAGACATGAATGGTCAGTATGTTTATTATCATCAGAATGGTTGGTGTGAAAGACACTGTAATAATCTAATGTAACAAGTGAAGAAACTTTCCTTCATTAATGTAACAACTTATTTCTTTGCATACATTAAATGGTTACAAATATAGTACTGATAGGTTAACCTGTCTAATTAGGTACAATCATCAGTAATACTTCAACAATTCATGCCCTCCCCGACATATTAGTTGACTTAAAAAGTCAATGTACATTATGTGTACAGGTTATTTTTAATAACCAAACATTTCATTTAACAATAAATGTTAAAACATAACAAGTGCATTAAATGCATTTACATGCTACAAAAAGATTAAACAAATATTCTTACTAAAATATGTCAATCTTTGGACAGAGGTTAAAACCTCAATATTTGGGTTTTGATTGATTAATCAACAACCAATTAAACTAATGATTTCACTAGTTAATCATTGCACATTATTGTATAAAATGTTTCATAAAACTGTAACAATAAGTAAATGTTTTACAACATAATAACACACAGGATAAAGGTTCACAATACAATTATCCAGAAATATTTATTGTTCACAAAAAAAACCTTTGCTTTTCTAAAAATCATTTAAGTATATTCAATTTGTTTTAGCAATAGCACCTCTTAAAATCTATATATCCATTTTTCTGTGGATCAAAAATTTAATCTGTCTACAAGTCTTAATAAATAGGAATGATAAATTCCTTCTTTATAAATCACCAAAATAGGTGTATTATGCTTAATTCCTACAAACATACAACAAAAAATGAGGTAGGAATTACTGTGGTGGTTCTCCATAAATAGGAGTAAAAATAACCACATACGAAATAATCACTGTTGAGAACAAATTACTCAGCAGATAAATTATAACATTGGCTTGAGACTTTTATCTAAAATCCAAACCAATTATTGACTTCAACATAAGAAGTACAATCATCTGAGAATATAGAACTCAGATCTAATAAATGACCATTCTCTACGTTGACAATGGCACATATTCTCTACATCAATACATATGTTACAACTATTACAATGTACAGACACAATATAGATAGGGATTCTGGAATGACCAAAAAGCTTTGAAAGTTACAACACGAATAAGTTTTAAAAAGATTGAAGTCACGTTAAGAAGGCAAGTTTTGCTTTCTAAATACCTTTATTATCATTCCATACAAGAACTCTACATCACTTTCTAAAGTCAATTGTTGCCACATCATTACTGAAGACCAATTATATATTAACAATGGATAGTGCCATCTTATCCTGCCTAAATCAAACACCAGTCAATGATACCCTGCCTATAGCAAACATCATCATTCAACCAATGTTACCCTGCCTGTAGCAAACACCAATCAATGTTACCCTGGATAAAGCAAACATCAATCAATCAATGTTACCCTGCCTGTAGCAAACATCAATCAATCAATGTTACCCTGGCAAACCATTATTTCTGAAATAGCCGATTCACTATTGTGAGAACTTGAAAGCAAACAACAATCCTTTATTTTCTATTTACATTACTAAACATATTGGTTTTGTTGTTCTATTGATATGAACCCATATCCAAATACAAAAATTATATAGTAATTCTGTCTCCAGTTAAAACACTAAACATGCATAACAAATCACTGCAATAAAGAAAGACAGATAGGTATTGGAAATACTAAAGTAAGCCATGTAAACCATGATCTAGAGACTGACACCAAAGGACAAGTAAGTCTTGACAAGTTATATCTCATCTATCTACAATGTAGGACTAATAAAGTATGCTCTACAAGAATCCTTAAAGAAGATATTAAATGATTAATTGTGGTTTATAATTTAAGTTCTAGGACATTAAAAGTAACTTTGCTACCATGAAATAAGTACTCATATCATATGCAGCCAAATATTCCCACTTTCTTGAATTTCAGCATATAAACTGTTTTCCTATTAACTTAACTTTTTTT
Organism: Mytilus californianus; assembly: GCF_021869535.1. Lineage (NCBI taxonomy): Eukaryota > Metazoa > Mollusca > Bivalvia > Mytilida > Mytilidae > Mytilus > Mytilus californianus. Next base: position 1,120,983 of record NW_026262690.1, on the reverse strand, counting down.
GTTGGTCAAATGAAAGGCAATAAACTGCTAATACTTGCTTTCCATATCAATTCTGACAATCTTATAGAATTTAGCCTGAATCAGCATTCTTAGATTTATCTGAAAAGCTTAGAATGTTTTCTAATTTGTTATCTATTCCATTATATAACCCTTTAATAAACTGTTACCATCACTACCAAACAAGAACAATAAGGAAAAGTCATCAAATTATCTAAAATGCACAAAATATTGATCAAGCTCAAGCAATGCGAGAATCTGCTCATAAAGGAGAATTTAGGATTCATGGCCAGATTGGCCCGAATATTTCTCATTTGCTGAACTAATGTTAAATATATATACTTTAATAAAACATTACAATTCTGGTTTAAAATATTTCCTTTTCATGAGTTATACGAATTTAAAACCACAGTATGTGTAGTAAATGGATGAAATTAAGTAAAATCTTGACTTAGACTAATAAATGCCTAGGAAAAAGATATTCACACAACCGTCACCCTAAAAAAGATATCCTCACAAACATGTATAATGTGTTTTTCTATTCATTGTCAAGAAATAATTTTGTCAACGCTTGTGATCTGATCAAATTAAAACTAAAATGTTCCTTCTATTGACCAACTTTTTCTTAGAACTAGAAATATCCCATAATGACATCATTTCAATGAACTCTGCAACACAATGTCATCAGGGCTTGGCCAATATTTGAATTTTATGAAATCCTTACTTTAGAATTAAAAAAGAAATGGGATTAGTAGTATTATCATACAATTTTTTCGTATTTCCAGAGAATTAACATATCAAAATAATCTCCAAAATCTCCTCAGTATTTGACATCTTCACTTAACTGTACATTTCAATGTTTAATGTTTTTATAAAGCATAAAAACTTCAATGAAAATTTGCAACAAAAGCATTTCATTCATGAATCATTTGAGAAAAACCAAGCAAGCATACATATAATTATAAATGATTTTATTTATCTTAAATACTTTTTAACATTGCCATAATATTTCACTTTTAAGAAAATTGTAGGTTACTAAACATATTTATAAACAGTTCTCCTTACTCCAGCCTTGACATTTAAGGGGTTCTAGAATAAAAAAAGCAATAGTAAACCCCAAATGTTTTATAATACTTGTAAGTATCTCTGTAACCCACTATCTGAATTTTTATAATACACTCTAAATAATACAACATGACTTTAAAATGGTTGTTAAATAAAAATGATTACAATTCCCTATAGATGCCATTAGGATAAATATCTACATTATTTAAGTGATAAAACATATAAAGTCTGTACATAATTAAAAGTGAAAACAGATGTTTAAATATATATCTTATTATTTACTTCTAACAAAGATAAACAGGAAGTAAATCATGAAATATCATCAAAACATTTATTATTAAACTATGGAGACTAAGTTCTTATTCAAACATTCTTCTATGTACTCCAAAGGTTTTCCTTCTCATAATCCAAAATTAAATGTACCAATAAACACAAATTTTGTCTTCGTCATAGATTTTTGTGAAGTCTAAAATAAAATATTAAGCCTCAATTCTAAGGCATCTCCTTGACTGTGCTTTATGATTATGCCATCTCCTAGACTGCTGTTATATGGTCGTATTATCTCATTGACTGTTGTTTTATAATGGTATAACTCAACTGTTGGTGGTATTAGCTACTGAGAGCTTGATGTAATGTTTGTTGCTGTTCTGCTGACAGAAGAGGAATACAGGCCTGGAATACTGCTGGATTTTGCTGCAAAAATAATATTGTACTATTAAGCAAGGACCAATTATTTTAATAAGCAAAGAACATTTATTTCTGAATGCAAATCCATTTAAACAAATGTGACACCCAATTTAGGAAGTTTTAAAATATGCTAACCACACATGAAGCAATTCTAATATTTAAATGCATTTTTTTCCCTCAAACAAGCACTACACCTATTCATTGCACCAAGTATGTCTATTTCAAGCCAGTATTTCAACAATTCTTATTGCAAATAAGGATGTATGAGACCTAATTTGTAACTGTAGGAGCATCAAACACATTGATATAAAGCAAACTAAACAGATGTTGAGCTCCCAACCAAGATTTGAATTTATAGTAAGTCCATTTTTGTCATTTATATTTCAACAGCTATTGGTTATTAACTATTATACTTAAAATATCTCACCTCTACTTGTACATATTGAGCATTCTTGTGTAAACAATAACTCACCTCTACTTGTCGTACAATATTGAGCATTCTTGTGTAAACAATGACTCACCTCTACTTGTACATATTGAGCATTCTTGTGTAAACAATAACTCACCTCTACTTGTCGTACAATATTGAGCATTCTTGTGTAAACAATAACTCACCTCTACTTGTCGTACAATATTGAGCATTCTAGTGTAAACAATAACTCACCTCTACTTGTCGTACAATATTGATCATTCTAGTGTAAACAATAACTCACCTCTACTTGTACATATTGAGCATTCTTGTGTAAACAATAACTCACCTCTACTTGTACATATTGAGCATTCTAGTGTAAACAATAACTCACCTCTACTTGTCGTACTATATTGACCATTCTAGTGTAAACAATAACTCACCTCTACTTGTACATATTGAGCATTCTTGTGTAAACAATAACTCACCTCTACTTGTCGTACTATATTGACAATTCTAGTGTAAACAATAACTCACCTCTACTTGTAAATATTGAGCATTCTTGTGTAAACAATGACTCACCTCTACTTGTCGTACTATATTGAGCATTCTTGTGTAAACAATAACTCACCTCTACTTGTCGTACAATATTGAGCATTCTTGTGTAAACAATAACTCACCTCTACTTGTCGTACAATATTGAGCATTCTAGTGTAAACAATAACTCACCTCTACTTGTCGTACAATATTGAGCATTCTAGTGTAAACAATAACTCACCTCTACTTGTCGTAGTATATTGAGCATTCTAGTGTAAACAATAACTCACCTCTACTTGTCGTAGTATATTGAGCATTCTAGTGTAAACAATAACTCACCTCTACTTGTCGTACTATATTGAGCATTCTTGTGTAAACAATTACTCACCTCTACTTGTACAATATTGAGCATTCTAGTGTAAACAATAACTCACCTCTACTTGTCGTAGTATATTGAGCATTCTTGTGTAAGCAATAACTCACCTCTACTTGTCGTACTATATTGAGCATTCTAGTGTAAACAATAACTCACCTCTACTTGTCGTACAATATTGAGCATTCTTGTGTAAACAATAACTCACCTCTACTTGTCGTACTATATTGAGCATTCTTGTGTAAACAATAACTCACCTCTACTTGTCGTACTATATTGAGCATTCTAGTGTAAACAATAACTCACCTCTACTTGTTGTACTATATTGAGCATTCTAGTGTAAACAATAACTCACCTCTTCTTGTACTATATTGAGCATTCTTGTGTAAACAATTACTCACCTCTACTTGTCGTACAATATTGAGCATTCTAGTGTAAACAATAACTCACCTCTACTTGTCGTACTATATTGAGCATTCTTGTTTAAACAATTACTCACCTCTACTTGTCGTACTATATTGAGCATTCTAGTGTAAACAATAACTCACCTCTACTTGTACATATTGAGCATTCTTGTGTAAACAATAACTCACCTCTACTTGTACTATATTGAGCATTCTTGTGTAAACAATTACTCACCTCTACTTGTAGTACAATATTGAGCATTCTAGTGTAAACAATAACTCACCTCTACTTGTCGTACTATATTGAGCGTTCTTGTGTAAACAATAACTCACCTCTACTTGTCGTACTATATTGAGCATTCTTGTGTAAACAATAACTCATCTCTACTTGTCGTACTATATTGAGCATTCTTGTGTAAACAATAACTCACCTGTACTTGTCGAACTATATTGAGCATTCTAGTGTAAACAATAACTCACCTGTACTTGTCGTACAATATTGAGCATTCTTGTGTAAACAATAACTCACCTCTACTTGTCACCTATATTGAGCATTCTAGTGTAAACAATAACTCACCTCTACTTGTACTATATTGAGCATTCTAGTGTAAACAATAACTCACCTCTACTTGTCGTACTGTATTGAGCATTCTAGTGTAAACAATAACTCACCTCTACTTGTACATATTTAGCATTCTAGTGTAAACAATAACACACCTCTACTTGTCGTACTATATTGAGCATTCTTGTGTAAACAATAACTCACCTCTACTTGTACATATTGAGCATTCTTGTGCAAACAATAACTCACCTCTACTTGTCGTACAATATTGAGCATTCTTGTGTAAACAATAACTCACCTCTACTTGTCGTAGTATATTGAGCATTCTTGTGTAAACAATAACTCACCTCTACTTGTCGTACTATATTGAGCATTCTAGTGTAAACAATAACTCACCTCTACTTGTCGTAGTATATTGAGCATTCTTGTGTAAACAATAACTCACCTCTACTTGTCGTACTATATTGAGCATTCTAGTGTAAACAATAACTCACCTCTACTTGTCGTAGTATATTGAGCATTCTAGTGTAAACAATAACTCACCTCTACTTGTCGTACTATATTGAGCATTCTTGTGTAAACATTTTCCTCTGGTGACACTGCCTCCTTTGTAAATGCTTCAGCCACTATACATACAATCTGTGGCAGGTTGTTGTGGTTCTCCCCCAGTATTAATGGATGATTCCTAAAATTATCATATTACACTAATTTGGGAAGTTTTAAAAGTTTTATACACAATCCTTGGCTGTTCTTTGCCAATGGAAGTTCTTAAACTTACCCTTTTTTAAAGATCTTTTTTTTCGTAACTTACAACAGACTCTCTCTCTCATTAACAAACTTCTAAATTGTCTGTGATGAATGGAACATTAGAATATTTACAAGATTATACAAAGTTTATCAAAACTTGATACCATATAGAAAGCATATGTAAGTCTGGCCTATCGTAACATATCATCTAATATTTCTATTCTTTTCATATATCCTATATTTTTATTCGATATTATATCACTATTCAACTTACATTTCAATAAGGTCACAGAGATAATTGTATACTGGTTCTGCTTCATCTTCATCTTCCCAGACAGGTAACCAGGAGAGCCACATGGGTAAAACATCATTAACATTAATCTGACTATTGTTATGTTGACATATCTTAGCGATGGCAGAGATAGCATTTTCTGTTGGGTTGGCATTCTCAGGGGACCGTGAATCAGGGTCCTGAATCATCTTTACTAACAGTGGCAAGGCCTCTAAAAACAAAATAATCCATGTTATTCCACTCTGGTCTATGATGACTATAGACTAACTGTTTGACCAGAAACTTTAAGTAACGATGACAAACTGTACAAATCAAATCTACACATACTATAGTTATCATCATAACTTAGACTAAAAAGAGCATACAATAACTGTGCAAAAACACGTGTTTCTGGTATAAATTTTATCAGATACACTCCAGAAAAGGAGTTGGAAGGACAATAATGTAGGACATTTTGAGAGCATAAAACCCCAAAAGCCTAAACAGAAAAACTAAAAACAGTAGGAAATCTGACAAAGTATTTATCTAAATAATGTAAAACAGAAGGGCTGGCCTCTTGGCAGATGGTACAATCAGGGACTGGTAGTCCCCAAGCTTCTTTACCAACCTAGTGGTTTAATAAATGGGGAATGTGTCCATGGGACACAGATGATGCCCCCCTTGCATATAACGTTATAAAGGGACAAAACTCAAGAACTGTAAAAGTGAGGCTACCCAAAGTTGTACTTGATCTGAGTTTTCTGGTAATAAGCATTGTGTATACATTTCATAACATTTAGTTGAGGCAAACTTAAGTTAGAGAACGGAAACAAAAAATTCAGCAATTTTTCCATTTGTAAACTGGCATAACTCTAAAACCGTAAAAGTGACACCACCAAAATTCAAACTTGATCTGTGTTTTGTTGTATTAAGCATTGTGTATAAGTTTCATAAAATTTGGTTGAGGCAAACTAATTATATATATATATAAAGTTAGAGAACAGAAATGAAAAATTCAGCAATTTTTCCATTTGTAAAGGGGCATAACTCTAGAACGGTAAAAGTGACGCCACCAAAAATCAAACTGGATCTGTGATTTGTGGTAATGAGCATGGTGTATAAGTTTCATATCATTTGGTTAAGGCAAACTAAAGTTAGAGAACGGAAACCAATTTTGGAACGTACTGACGAACGGACGTACAGACTGACAAGGTTAAAACTCAATGCCCCCCGGCTACGGCGGGGGCATAAAAAAATAACTACATCATTTCAATTATAAAACAGGTCTTTCTGAAATAAGTCTTCCCTAGTTGGTAAACATGAAATAATAACTGTGATAACCATATCTTTTTAGCAGTAGGTTTGCTGAATATTATTCTTAATTCCCATATTACAATCTCTGAATTTATTTGAAACAACACTGGGCAAATCAAAGTTTCATCTGGAGCACCTCAAACTTTGGCAAACATTTTACAATTTTAAAAGAAATAGAATAAAGGTTAAGTTACTGAAATCTTTTTCGAAATAAATCAAATTTCTGACATATAATGTTATTCCTTTGTTATTCGTTTTACCCTGCTTATTTGAAAGACACAAAGTCAATCACAAAGAATAATCATTCTTACATCACATTTGCTTTAAACTAGCAACCTTTCACTTAGCAATAAGTTAAACTTTTTACCTTTTGAAAGAGATGAATTTAATTTGCAGCATATAAAAACAGTTAGTGCCAATTAGTATTGTGAAAGGGTAAAACCTTTCCATTTAGCATCTAACAAATGATTGCCAGCTTGTGCAACTTTTCAACACTTAGGTCAGAAATTATTTTTTTGCCGATCTAATGAAGATATGTTTTAACCTGCACATGTTGCAGCATACACTTCTCCTCCAAACTTAGCCATAACACCAATACCATAAGCTGCAGCCTGTCTCAGTTCTGGCTGTTTGTCACTTAGAAAACTCATCATTTGGGCAAGGAAGTACTGGGTGTACTTTACTGAGTGCTGTTAAAATATAAGGTAACACTTTTTGATATAATAATGTTTTACTGGATTTCAAGACAAGTAAAATTGAAAAAGAAAAGAAGTCCAGAAACAGTTAAAATATAATGAAAACCTTTGCTTCTTGTATTTGTAGAAACTTGTCAAGTTAGAATAAATCAGAAGGCTAGTTAAAAAAACAAGGAAGTTTATCACTGGACTGAGGGGTATGCCTCGATTACTGCACACAAATGAGATGCAGGGATGCTTATGCAACTGTGAACCAAATCTCAATAATGTATCATAATAACTAGTTCTAAAATGGATATAATCATAACATCCCATAAAGTGTTGATAATGAAATAACACCTACATGTATGTCAAGCTGTTGGGACAGCCAAAAATCTAATATAAGTTTCATAACATTTGGTTGAGGCAAACTAAAGTTGGAGAACGGAAACAACAGATTTAGCCATTTTTCCATTTATAAAGGGGCATAACTCATGAACGGTAAAAGTGAAGCCCCTCCCAATTTCAAACTTCAGCTGTGTTTTGTGGAAATAAGCATTGTGTATAAGTTTCATAACATTTGGTTGAAGCAAACTAAAGTTGGAGAACGGACACGACAGATTTAGCAATTTTTTCAATTTATAAAGGGGCATAACTCATGAATGGTAAAAGTGACCCACCCAATTTCGAACTTGATCTGTGTTTTGTGGTAATAAGCGTGTACAAGTTTCATAACATTTGGTTGAGGCAAACTAAAGTTAAAAAATGGAAAACAATTTTGGGGACATAAGGACGGATGGGACGGACAAGGGTAACACTTAATGCCCCCTCCCCTACCGCGGGGGCATTAAAAGGAGGTTGCATTACTTATTAAATACCACACAAAATAAAATACTTTAATGCACATTTTTAAAAGTGGTATCTTCTATTTAAATTAATCTTACAATGGTTAATTAGACCTCAAAACTAATGTAACTTACTGGACCACAATGTTCTATTACATCATCCCATATACATAGTCCCCACTGTTTATCTGACCACACCTGATCTGGGCCCTGAAATAATAATAACAACATTACATTATTCAATATACATGGCCCCTATTGTTTATCTGACCAATGCTGACCTGATCAAGACACTGAAATAATAATAAATATCTTATTTAATATACACAGCCCCTATTGTTTATCTTACCAAGGCTGATCTGATCAGGATATTGAAATAAAAATTTGTAAGAGGTTCCTCAGAACCCTGTGTCTCGCCTGCAATTGCTGCTGTCAGCGTAAAAGTGTTTTATGTTGTTTATAATTATAAATGTTATATTACATAACCCACAGGTTAGTTATAAATACATATATCACAGTGTGTACTTAAATAGCTTAACAGATGCATATAATTCCACTCATTTTTTTCAGAAGTAAAAAAAAATTTTTTTTTTTAATGATATACCAAAAGTAGTATCATTGTCTCTGGTGGATTAAAGAAGAATGTGTCCGAGGACACAAATGCCCCCACTCGAGCCTTGCAATCAAAAAGCGGCACAACTCTAGAAAGGTAAATGACACACTGCCCAAATTCAAACTCTGTTTGCATGTTGTGGTTCTTAGCATTGTGTATGAGTTTCATAAAATTTGCATGAGGAAAACTTTAGTTAGAGTGCCGAAACGAAAATGAGACTGACGGTCAAGGGCAACAATTAATGCCCCCTTCACCTAGCAGTGGGGGCATAAAAAGACTGGACCAAATGTGCTTCATCTGAAGTATGTAGCATGTCATATTTGCAGATATTAGTGTTGCCTAGTCTTTAGTTTTCTATGTTGTGTCATCTGTACTATTATTTGTCTGTTTGTCTTTTTATTTATGGCCATTGCATTGTCAGTTTGTTTTCGATCTATGAGTTTGACTGTCCCTCTGGTACCTTTCGTCCCTCTTTTTTAACAATGATTGAAATCTAGCATTTCAAATTTGTACTTACAATTAACTTAACAAAGAATGGTAGCAGTTGTTCAAACAGTGGCAGGAATTCTTCATGATGAGTACCAAATATAGAATGTAATATGTCTGATACTTTACTCAGTATGTAGGTGTCTGCATCATCCTGTCAAAATAAAGTACAGAACTATACATTGCCATTTAAAGAATTCAAACCTGTCATTGGAACAGAAAGCATCAACAGACATCTACATTATTAAGTGTGGAACGGAGACATCTACATTATCAAGTGTGGAACGGAGACATCTACATTATCAAGTGTGGAACGGAGACATCTACGTTATCAAGTGTGGAACGGAGACATCTACATTATAAAGTGGGAGACATCTACGTTATCAAGTGTGGAACGGAGACATCTACGTTATCAAGTGTGGAACGGAGACATCTACGTTATTAAGTGTGGAACGGAGACATCTACGTTATTAAGTGTGGAACGGAGACATCTACGTTATTAAGTGTGGAATGGAGACATCTACATTATTAAGTGTGGAACAGAGACATCTACATTATTAAGTGTGGAACAGAGACCACAGTGATACTATAAACACAACTATGTAGTTTACACAAGTGAATATCACAGTACACAATATAAGCTTTCAAATCACGGGCTGGATAAAAAATGTTGAAAAATAAATAAAATTCAATTATTCAATTTTTAAGGATGTGAAGATAGGTCAAAAAGAATATATAAAATATTAATAAAATTTATGTCTGTTTACGGTTACAAGACCGACCCTATGACAGTTTATCCATAAATAAAATAGAAGTGAAGCTAAAGCTGGAAACACCTTTTGGTTTATACAAAAATGAAAGTAAGCATGTGGTCATTAGATCACTTTAATTTATTATCCAAATGGCAGCCTGCGTGGCTCAGCAGGCTGAGGAAGCAAGTGCTGTTGCTTTAAAGTTAAAAAAATGTGACCAGATAGTTCAAAATTATTTGATGCTCCCAAATCGATTGATTATTGGAACAGATGTTTTGAGTTGTACCACGAAAAACAGTTGGCCAAATCATACAAAGTTACACATGATACAGTGACCTGTAAAACTGACATTGCACAATCTGAAGGTTTCATTGTTGACCATTGGAGAAGTGGTTGATCAATTTAATGTTAAATACATAGAATTTATATGTGAAATGAAATGCAACAATTGTCCAGTATGTCCATATGTACAAGTCCAGGTTTTATTATCTTTCATCTTTTCTAACGTCTTCTAGTTTATATTGATTGTTCATACACCAGTACAGCATAGTGAAATTATTTCTGCCTATGCCATACATGTACATTTAACCTTTCTGCCTATGCCATACATGTACATTTAACCTTTCTGCCTATGCCATACATGTACATTTAACCTTTCTGCCTATGCCATACATGTACATTTAACCTTTCTGCCTATGCCATACATGTACATTTAACCTTTCTGCCTATGCCATACATGTACATTTAACCTTTCTGCCTATGCCATACATGTACATTTAACCTTTCTGCCTATGCCATACATGTACATTTAACCTTTCTGCCTATGCCAAACATGTACATTTAACCAACATTAAAAAGGACAAAACAGTTTATTAGAAGTTTTTATCAAAAAGAAAAATGAAAACAAATAATAAATGGAACTACCTACCTACCTATCCTATTATTCTAAAGGTTGTAACCTTAAACACACATTCATTTTTTTGGACTAAGCAATTAAGGTACTTTTCATTACAGAATCTTGGTTTGTATGGAAGTCGGTTCAAACACATATTTTCATGATTCTTAATGGATTCAAAATCAAATTTCCTGAACTATATAGTAAATAAGGATTCATTTATGAAATAAACACAGAACAGAAACTTGTGTGTTTCTTATATAAATGTAGGTGAAATTTTTTTAAAAATAGGTGCAATTCGGGTACCCTTGCATTATACATGCAAAACTCCTGAACTTGTCCTAATATAACTGTGCGACTGCGGCCTACATTAAAATATTGAATCTTTGTTCTCTCCTGACTGAACCATGAAAGTTTGTCTTGACCCAAAATATTTTACATGCATTTAAAATGATTTTTTTTTTTGAAACACATAAACATGCAAGAAAGAACTGTCTTGTATAAAATCAAGATTGTCCAAAATAAATCAACAACATTTGACACTTTTGGGTACAAATGCATAAATGTAGACCAATAATTGTCACATATTTACATACAAAAAATACAAATACTTCTGTTTTGACCCCACAACTAGCAGTGATCAGGGATCAAACGCTTAACCACACATTTAGGTGATGACAGTTACAAACGCTTAACCACACATTGAGGTGATGACGATTACAAACACTTAACCACACATCTAGGTGATGACAGTTACAAACACTTAACCACACATTTAGGTGATGTTACCTCCTCTAACAAGTCTTCCTCTAAATCTTCATCATAATCCTCATCTTTCCTCTTTTCTGAAAACATAGATCAGTGGACTAAAGATGGATAATTATCACAAAAGCATCTTTCTACTGACATTTATATTGGTATAATTTCTAATTAAGCAATTAATCTGCATGATTCTTAAATAACCAATTACTGAAGCAAAATATTTATCAAGATCAACTGTGTCTCTATTTGAAACACTCACACCCAGTACTGGTTTAAAAGATGAAGAAACAACAAACTCACCGTGTCTTTCTTCCTGCTTTTTGAAATGACTCTGCAGTTGTTTTTCCAGCAAAGAAATAACTAAGTTCATATTCTCTTGCGATAAACACCCTTTTCCCAACTTTTCTATGCACTGAAAAAACCAACCAACAGTACGTTTGAGTACAACAACAATAACACCAACACATAAATCTACATGTGTTTTCTACACGATGTTGTGTACAATAATACACTGTTTATAAAATGAAAATATTTCAATTGATTTGAAACTGCGATTCATTATTTGTGAATGTAAAAAAAAAAGGGGGGGGAAGATCTAAGATATTTGTTTCCAGGATAATTGAAGAAGTAAAACTCAATAAACTGAATACAATCTCTTATCTGGAAAATTCTGAAAGAGTTCAATAGATAGTTTAGATAGTTTTGCAATGGATCACCAATGGAAATTATCAAATAATCAAATTCAACTATATACAGAAATAGCAAGCAAGACAACCAAAGTTGTAATCTACATGCATTAGGATATTAGCTCTAAACAAATAATTTTTGAAAGATCTGCTTGGGCAAATTTCAGTAATCATCAGTCCTGTTTTTGGTGGGGTTTGTTTTGCTCAATTTTAAGTTTACAATGTATAATCTTTTTGTCTTTTTTTGTTGTTGTCATGGGGTTGTCAATTTTTTGTTGTTGTCATGGGGTTGTCAGTTTTTTGTTGTTGCCATGGGGTTGTCAGTTTTTTGTTGTTGCCATGGGGTTGTCAGTTTTTTGTTGTTGCCATGGGGTTGTCAGTTTTCTACTATTAGTTATGTTATCCTCCATATCTGTCAAGCTTATACAAGTTCATGACAAACAGCTAAAATATGTATTTTAATTTCACCTTGTACAAGGTGTACAGATGTTCAGGTAACATTGATATTTTAATCTGACCTACAGGTAATATTTGTATTCTAATCTGACCTTGTACAAGGCGTATAGATGTTCAGATAATATGTGTATCTTAATTTATCCTTGTACAAGGTGTACAGATGTTCAGGTAACATGTGTATTTTAATCTGACCTTGAACAAGGTGTACAGATGTTCAGGTATCATGTGTATTTTAATCTGACCTTGAACAAGGTGTACAGATGTTCTGGTAACATGTGTATTCTAATCTGACCCTGAACAAGGTGTACAGATGTTCAGGTAACATGTGTATTTTAATCTGACCCTGAACAAGGTGTACAGATGTTCAGGTAATGTGTATTTTAATCTGACCCTGAACAAGGTGTACAGATGTTAAGGTAACAGGTGTATTTTAATCTGACCCTGAACAAGGTGTACAGATGTTCAGGTAACAGGTGTATTTTAATCTGACCCTGAACAAGGTGTACAGATGATCAGGTAACAGGTGTATTTTAATCTGACCCTGAACAAGGTGTACAGATGTTCAGGTAACAGGTGTATTTTAATCTGACCCTGAACAAGGTGTACAGATGATCAGGTAACAGGTGTATTTTAATCTGACCCTGAACAAGGTGTACAGATGTTCAGGTAACATGTGTATTTTAATCTGACCTTGGATAGGTGTACAGATGTTCAGGTAACATGTGTATTTTTAATCTGACCCTGAACAAGGTGTACAGATGTTCAGGTAACAGGTGTATTTTAATCTCATCTTGGATAAGGCGTACAAATGTTCAGGTCACATGTGTATTTTAATCTCACCTTGGATAAGGCGTACAGATGTTCAGGTAGAACTGATTGTTCAGGTTCAATCTCTATGGCCTTTAACAGACTGGGACAGATGTAATTCCACATCTCTGCTACATACTGGTCTCCACGAATCTTAGCACAGTCTATTAAGAAGGGTAGACTTTCTGATGCTGCTATTCTAATGTCTTTTTCAAGGTTAAGAAAAAATTTTAAGGTCACATTACAGTTGAAACACTGATATATATTCACAGAATATAAACTGCAAAACAAATTAGTAAAAATAGACATTTTTTACTATTAATGTAAGATTAAAGAATTGAAATAGACTATGAAATGATTTTACATGCCAGTATTGTGACCTATCCTGTATAATTTCTGAGAATAATATTGGCCCAACAACATTGGTCAACACTGTAAGGATACCATCTTCAAAATAGAATTTCAACAAAGGAACCATTGTTCTGACGACTTCCTCTGCATACTCAGCAAAGCCTTCCTTCAGTTCTCTGGCATAACACACCAACATCTGACAGGCTGTTGTCTTCTCTTCTAAACCAGCTGTTCTGATACCAAAACTTTGCTGTAAATCAATGTAACAATATTTAAGAAAATGCCAATAGTCAGACAAACTTAGATTACCTTTTTTAATTCTGTTCATTTCATTTTATTTTTGGCAATTTTATTTATTTCACGATAATTGATAACAGTAAATAAGAAATTTTTGCAATGATTTTACTACTGCAAAAATGCTATTAGATAGATTTTGCAAAACTAAGACACTTCAAATTGAAAAAAAAATTTGATTATGTTTTATTTACTTGAATGGCAAAATTTTACCATAAAACACATGTAAAAGATAATCTTTCATCTTATCAAAATCTTCAGAAATATGCTGCTATTGAATTATTGTTTTTCCATAGTCTAACTTGCCAATAGCTTTTCCATATGCAGTGACCTTAACCACAAAACCTTTCTTTAGAACTTTGGCAACTGCACTGCGCAAATGCAACGGAAAAACAGTGATTAAAAGAATGTATACAAATGTGCATTGGAAGGTAAATAGTGTTAATTGATTCTGAAAGAACAATTTAATACACCAAATGATTTAACTGATATGTCAAAGTTCGATTAACAAATAGAAACACATAGAAATTATATTTAAAAACAAGAATGTGTCCATAGTGCACGGATGCCCCACTCGCACTATCATTTTCTATGTTCAGTGGACTGTGAAATTGGGGTCAAAACTCTAATTTGGTATTAAAATTAGAAAGATCATATCATAGGGAACATGTGTACTAAGTTTCAAGTTGATTGGACTTTATCAAAAACTACCTTGACCAAAAAATTTAGAGGGACAGTCGGACGAACTCACAGATTGAAAAAACAAAAAACATAATGCCCCTCTACTATTGTAGGTGGGACATAAAAACTAGAGGCTCTCAAGAGCCTGTGTCGCTCACCTGTATTTACTGATGCTTTGGAAATCATGTAAAATAAGGTTAAAATCATAATTAATAGTATTTGATATTAGATATTATAATGATATCTAAGATAATAACAAAAAACTGCAAAACTTTTGTTAAAAATTACTAACTCAGGGGCAGCAACCCAACAACGAGTTGTCGGATTCGTCTGAAATTTCAGGGCAGATAAATCTTAATCTGATGAACATTTTTGACACCTGTCAGATTTGCTCTAAATGCTTTAGTTTCAGAGATATAGACCAAAAACTGCATTTTACCCCTATGTTCTATTTTTAACCAAGTCGGCCATGATGGTTGGAAGGCGGGGTCATCGGACAAATTTTTGAAACTAGATACCCTAATAATGATTATGGCCAAGTATGGTTAAATTTGTCTCAGTAGTTTCAGAGGAGAAGATTTTTGTAAAAGATTACAAAAATTTACAAAAAATTGTTAAAAATTGACTATTAAGGGCAATAACTCCTAAAGGGATCGACTGACAATTTTGGTCATGTCAACTTATTTGTAGATCTTACTTTGCTGAACATTATTGCTGTTTACAGTTTATCTCTATCTATAATAATATTCAAGATAATAACCAAAAACTGCAAAATTTCCTTAAAATTACCAATTCAGGGGCAGCAACCCAACAACAGGTTGTCAGATTTGTCTGAAAATTTCAGGGCAGATAGATCTTGACCTGATAATCAGTTTTACCCTATGTCAGATTTACTCTAAATGCTTTGGTTTCAGAGATATAAGCCAAAATCTACATTTTACCCCTATGTTCTATTTTTAGCCATGGCGGCCATCTTGGTTGGTTGGCAGGGTCATCGGACACATTTTTTAAACTAAATACCCTAATGATGATTGTGGCCAAGTTTGGTTAAATTTGGCTCAGTGGTTTCAGAGGAGAAGATTTTTGTAAAAAGCTAACGACGACTGACGACGAAGACGACGGACGCCAAGTGATGAGAAAAGCTCACTTGGCCCTTTGGGCCAGGTGAGCTAAAAACATCACTATTGCATGTCTATTATCTCATTTATTTTTCACGTGCTCCAATACTCTGTGTTGATTGTTTATTAAGTTCGATAAACTTTGCAATAAAACACGAAAGTTAATAAGCAGGGCAAGTTTTTACTGAATGAAATATTTTTTGTCGATTATATGTTATGGATTTGTAAAAATTGTAAAAAATTGTACATAGACAACTTAGTTTAGTATATATACATGCACTGGTTCAATAATTTCCATAACATGACAATTTCAAGAAAATCATTGCATATGACTTTAAATTTTATTTGTATGCAGCATTTCCTGAATTACATGTAGAAATAATTCATAACTCATTTTTGTCCATTGTTTAACAATCACAAAAATAATTACTGAATTTACGATATATGTAATTTTTATTAACCCGTCCCCACAAAAAAAGAGCAAAATTTCTTTTCCCTTCCTGAAGCATTTTTTTTCTATCCAAAATGTTGCTGATAAAATAAATACTGCACCTGTTCTCCTACATTGACAAACTCCCAATCTGTATCACCTTGCATGTCTTTTATTTCATCACCTAAGAAAACAAGTATTTAAATCTTAAAAGTTTAATGTTGACTGCCAAAAAAAAAAGTCCATATATTAAAAATTCCAAGAAGTTTTGAAAAAGATATATATTGATGTCTGAAAAACTTTAAACTAAGGCTGTATCTTTATTTTAACTACAAAAAAAAACAAACTTACAAATACTACAAAAAATAAATGGGGAATGTGTCTATCGGACACAGATGATGCCCCAGCTTGCATATAACGTTATAAAGGGACAAACCTCAAGAACAGTAAAAGTGACGTTACCCAAATTTGAACTTGATCTGAGTTTTGTGGTAATCAGCATTGTGTATAAGTTTCATAACATTTGGTTGAGGTAAACTTAAGTTAGAGTACAGAAACGAAAAATTCAGCAAATTTTCTATTTGTAAAGGGGCATTACTCTAGAACGGTAAAAGTGACGCCACCAACATTCAAACTTGACCTGTGTTTTGTGGTAATAAGCATTGTGTATAAGATTGATTACATTTCGTTGAGGCAAATTTAACTTAGAGAACGGAAACAAAATATTCAGCAATTTTTCCATTTGTAAAGGGCATAACTCTAGAACGGTAAAAGTGACGCCACCTAAATTCAAACTTGATCTGTGTTTTGTGGTAATGGGCATTGTGTACAAGTTTCATAGCATTTGGTTGAGGCAAACTAAAGTTCGAGAATGGAAACCAATTTTGGGACGTACGGAGGTACAGACAGACAAGGGTAAAACTTAATGCTACGGCGAGGGCATAAAAAATCCATTTATCAGTAAAATACGGGAAAAAGAAATCAAAATTCTAATTTTTCTCTGGATATTATCTTTTCATAATGAAACAGTTTTTGTCCAAGTTTCATACAATTCCATGAAGGATTGACAAATTTATTGATGTCTGAAAACTTAAGTTTCACTTTAGCCACATTGGCTCACAGTCTTTCTTCAAATAAAAACTTTAGACAAAGCCAAGATTAGTGATATAACTTCATTATTAAGAGATTTTTTGTTACACAAAGGTAAAAATACTAGTCTTGTGACTTCCTAACAATAGTTGATCTCAGATGCAGCAATATATGATGTCTAATTATTGTTACTTACTGTCAAGCAATGCAACCTCTGGCTTGAGTGAGGCTGCTTTTAACACAGGTGGCATTACTAATGGCAAATATTGCTGGAATTCTTTACCAAGAATCTTACACATTCTAGCCCATGCTGATATCATGTATGAAATCTGAAATGAGAGAGTAGCTTGATTCTTAACTAGTTGAAGTTTGTCGTTTACCTTACTCTCCCAACCATCCATAAAATTTACTCCCCTTGAACATGTGGAAAGTCTACAACCATTATAAGACAACAAATAAAGATATAATAGTAAAGACAAAGGTCAGATACTATCTAGCAAAGGTCATTTTCATCAGATATCAAAGTATAAAGTTATCCATCATTCCAATGTCTTCACCTCTTCCAATACCTGCCAAGTCTGCAGGGACAAACTAAATTATCCTCATCAATAAAGTACAATGCACTGAAAAGTGGATGTATCTGATGAGTTAGTCCCAAATTGCCCAACGTTTGACAGCCTTTTTAGGACTTGCTGGGGATTTGGGACGTCAAGAGTTCAGACCATATAGAAAGCATGGAAATTATCACCAAGTACTTGTCTCGAAATTGTTAAACATTCACTTTCATTTGAATAGAAAATCATAATCTTTGGATTCCTTATTTATTTCACTCTAAGAATGTGTAACTTTTATTCAAAGTGATCTCAAAATCAATAGGAATATTATATGTGACCAAATGTTCAAGTATGGTAGCAGGCTGATATATAGTATTTAATCGATGGGTCAGTGGTCATCTGGAAACCAAGATGACAAATGGGTCAGTGGTTTCTGATTATTCATGTGAGATGTGATGGCAACAGACCACAATGGCCATATGTTAAAACCTTTCTAACCTTAAATCAATGAAGAGAATGGTCAGATACTATCTAGCAACATCAATGATTTCATCATTAATCAAAATGTTATGTATACATCACTCCATTTTATTCATTCACTACATCATGACAATCTGTTATCTATTTCCTAAATGTAAATTTACATGTAACTGCCTACAGATTAAATTGATACCTGTGGATCATCATCTTCCATTTCACTAAGGTCTGTTTGTGTCTTCAATAACATCTGCATCACATCACTGCAGTCCTGTAAAAACTGGAAAATAAATGTAAACATGATTACATCATATAATCACATCACTGCAGTCCTGTAAAAATTGGAAAATAAATGTAAACATGATTACATCATATAATCCCATCACAGCAGTCCTCTAAAAACTGGAAAATAAATGTAAACATGATTACATCATATAATCACATCACAGCAGTCCTCTAAAAACTGGAAAATAAATGTAAACATGATTACATCATATAATCACATCACTAACAGTTCAGTAAAAAAAGAAATAAGTATATAATAGTGAAGACAAAGGTCAGATACTATCTAGCAAAGGTCATTTTCATCAGATATCAAAGTTTTAAGTTATCCATCATTCCAATGTCTTCACCTAATCATCTGTCAATACCTGCCAGGGAATGCCTTGTATGTGACAAACCTTTCTGTAGTGATGAATAATCATACCAAGTTACATTTCCACAAAGTTAGAGAGTGGAAAGGATTTGTGACTGACCAATGCAACTATGTACATACAAGCATATTACTATAGACCTTATGCAGATAAATCAGCTGGGTCCTAATAACTTTGTTCAATGCACATTTCTGTAGTTTTTATAGTCGAGCCTGCAAATTTTGTCGCAGAAAGCTCAACATAGGGATAGTGATCCGGCGACAGCGGCGTTAGCTAACTTTTTGAAAGCTTTATATCTTAGAAGGTGGAAGACCTGGATGCTTCATACTTTGTATATAGATGCCTTATGTTATGAAGTTTCCGTCTGTCATATGTCCATTGTCCTTGACCTCATTTTCATGGTTCAGTGACTACTTGGAAAAAAAGTTAAGATTTTTTTGTAATGTTAATTTCTCTCTTATTATGAGTAATAGGATAACTATATTTAGTATGTGCGTACCTTGCAAGGTCCTTGTGCCTGTCAAACAGTTTTCATCTGACCTCGACCTCATTCCATGGATCAGTGAAAAAGGTTAAGTTTTCGAGTTCAAGTCCATATCTCAGATACTATAAGCAATAGGTCTACTATATTTGGTGTATGGAATGATTGTAAGGTGTACATGTCCAACTGGCAGGTGTCATCTGACCTTGACCTCATTTTCATGGTTCAGTGGTTAAAGTTAAGTCTTTGTGTTTTGGTATTTTTTTCTAATACTATATGCAATAGATCAACTATATTTGGTGTATGGAAATATTTTACTATGTACATGTCAGTCTGGCAGGTTTTATTTGACCTTGAGCTCATTTTCATGGTTCATTGGTCAATGTTAAGTTTTCATATTTAAGTTTGTTTCTTAGATACTATAAGCAATATATGTCAACTATATTTAATGCATAGATTGATTGTAAGGTGTACATGTCTGTCTGGCATGGTTCACCTGACCTTGACCTCATTTTCAAGGTTCATTGGTCAATGTTAAGTTTTCCAGGTTAAGTTCTTTTTCTAAGAAACTATAAGCAATAGGTCAACTATATTTGGTGTATGGAATGATTGTAAGGTGTACATGTTTTTCCAGTTTGGTTTATCTGACCTTGACCTCATTTTCTTGGATCATGTTAAGTTAATGTGATACTTGTAGTAAAGCTTTATATTTAGGACTATCAACATAAAATCAATGGTCAGTAAAGCAGGCGAGACATTTCAGCGTGTGCACTCTTTTTGTTTCCTTTCTGGTGACAGACCTTCTAGTAGTCAATAAAAACCAAGTTAAGTGTCATTACTGAACTCCAAGAGATTTTAAAGTTAGAGAGCGGAAATTATTTTTGTATATATGCATAGGGGTGACTAAATTTAATCTGCAGGGTTTCAATTACTATGTTCTATGCACAATTCTGAATTATTTTTTAATCCCTCAAAGTGTCAAAAGTTAGTTGAAGATCTATAAAAACAAATTAATACACTTGACAGCTTTGCAATGCAATATACCTTTCATCTGCCTACACTTAAAAAATGGAAAAATGTGTCATGTAACACATAATTTGGTTGCAGTAACTATGTCATTGAACATACCTTTTCTTTCCCTACAGCTAATCCTATAAGACTGATACATTCTATGGTTTTCCCTCGTAACAGTCTCATTTCTTTAGTAACAGCGTTCTGCATGATATATTTGAGACATGGCATGAATCTATCGTAATACTGTGTAAATTTCTCCTCGACCGTATCAGCTACAGATGCTAAGGCTGTTACCACTTGTTCCAACACTAACTTCACACCTTTCTCTAATAACTATGGAAGAAACATTTACAAATAGACACATAATGATGAAAAAATTTATATAAATTTACACAAGAAATAACAAAATGGATGTAGTCAATGTGTTCTTATGTAGTGTGGAAGTTTTTCATTTTCTTTTCAAAAATCCCCAACAAAGACCTTTAAGCTTGAAAATTTGGCTTGTAACTTCTGCCTCTTACCTTAAATTGTTTTTGTTTTTAACTTTTGATTGTTTTTTGTAGAGATAATATTTAGCATATATAGAATTTCTAACATTAATTGTTTTCTATTCAAGATATCAGGCATCAGGGGATGGCACTCTTAAATCACATCATTTAGAGGCTGCTCAAAACGCACACAAAAAACCACAAAAGACGTAAAGTGATCAACATAATGTCTTCATCAATTAACAAGTGTCTTTGTCATGTCTAGCGCAAGCATTTCTTAAATTCTCAATGATTTGTGTATATTGGAAAATCATCAGTAAAGACAAAGGTCAGATACTATCTAGCAAAGGTCTTTTTCATGAGATATCAAAGGACAATAGTTATACATCATCCCAATATCTTAACTGCTATGTAGAATTACTCTCATTAACAATTCCAAATCATTCCAATGTCTTTACTGCTATGTAGAATTACTCTCGTTAACAATTCCAAATCATTCCAATGTCTTTACTGCTATGTAGAATTACTCTCGTTAACAATTCCAAATCATTCCAATGTCTTAACTGCTATGTAGAATTACTCTCGTTAACAATTCCAAATCATTCCAATGTCTTAACTGCTATGTAGAATTACTCTCATTAACAATTCCAAATCATTCCAATGTCTTAACTGCTATGTAGAATTACTCTCGTTAACAATTCCAAATCATTCCAATGTCTTTACTGCTATGTAGAATTACTCTCGTTAACAATTCCAAATCATTCCAATGTCTTAACTGCTATGTAGAATTACTCTCGTTAACAATTCCAAATCATTCCAATGTCTTAACTGCTATGTAGAATTACTCTCGTTAACAATTCCAAATCATTCCAATGTCTTAACTGCTATGTAGAATTACTCTCGTTAACAATTCCAAATCATTCCAATGTCTTTACTGCTATGTAGAATTACTCTCGTTAACAATTCCAAATCATTCCAATGTCTTAACTGCTATGTAGAATTACTCTCGTTAACAATTCCAAATCATTCCAATGTCTTTACTGCTATGTAGAATTACTCTCGTTAACAATTCCAAATCATTCCAATGTCTTAACTGCTATGTAGAATTACTCTCGTTAACAATTCCAAATCATCCCAATGTCTTAACTGCTATGTAGAATTACTCTCGTTAACAATTCCAAATCATTCCAATGTCTTTACTGTTATGTAGAATTACTCTCGTTAACAATTCCAAATCATTCCAATGTCTTAACTGCTATGTAGAATTACTCTCGTTAACAATTCCAAATCATCCCAATGTCTTTACTGCTATGTAGAATTACTCTCGTTAACAATTCCAAATCATTCCAATGTCTTTACTGCTATGTAGAATTACTCTCGTTAACAATTCCAAATCATTCCAATGTCTTAACTGCTATGTAGAATTACTCTCGCTAACAATTCCAAATCATTCCAATGTCTTTACTGCTATGTAGAATTACTCTCGTTAACAATTCCAAATCATTCCAATGTCTTAACTGCTATGTAGAATTACTCTCGTTAACAATTCCAAATCATTCCAATGTCTTTACTGCTATGTAGAATTACTCTCGTTAACAATTCCAAATCATTCCAATGTCTTAACTGCTATGTAGAATTACTCTCGTTAACAATTCCAAATCATTCCAATGTCTTTACTGCTATGTAGAATTACTCTCGTTAACAATTCCAAATCATTCCAATGTCTTAACTGCTATGTAGAATTACTCTCGTTAACAATTCCAAATCATCCCAATGTCTTAACTGCTATGTAGAATTACTCTCGTTAACAATTCCAAATCATTCCAATGTCTTTACTGTTATGTAGAATTACTCTCGTTAACAATTCCAAATCATTCCAATGTCTTAACTGCTATGTAGAATTACTCTCGTTAACAATTCCAAATCATCCCAATGTCTTTACTGCTATGTAGAATTACTCTCGTTAACAATTCCAAATCATTCCAATGTCTTTACTGCTATGTAGAATTACTCTCGTTAACAATTCCAAATCATTCCAATGTCTTAACTGCTATGTAGAATTACTCTCGCTAACAATTCCAAATCATTCCAATGTCTTAACTGCTATGTAGAATTACTCTCGTTAACAATTCCAAATCATTCCAATGTCTTTACTGCTATGTAGAATTACTCTCGTTAACAATTCCAAATCATTCCAATGTCTTTACTGCTATGTAGAATTACTCTCGTTAACAATTCCAAATCATTCCAATGTCTTTACTGCTATGTAGAATTACTCTCGTTAACAATTCCAAATCATTCCAATGTCTTTACTGCTATGTAGAATTACTCTCGTTAACAATTCCAAATCATCCCAATGTCTTAACTGCTATGTAGAATTACTCTCGCTAACAATTCCAAATCATTCCAATGTCTTTACTGCTATGTAGAATTACTCTCATTAACAATTCCAAATCATTCCAATGTCTTAACTGCTATGTAGAATTACTCTCGTTAACAATTCCAAATCATTCCAATGTCTTTACTGCTATGTAGAATTACTCTCGTTAACAATTCCAAATCATTCCAATGTCTTAACTGCTATGTAGAATTACTCTCGTTAACAATTCCAAATCATCCCAATGTCTTAACTGCTATGTAGAATTACTCGCTATTACAATTTATTTTAGGCAATGACATGTGTGCTCATATTTCAGAGGACAATATAGTGACTGACTCCTAGGTCAGCAGGTCAGGGTATTTTTTTACTTATTTTTTTGTAGACTAAATCTGGAAAAATATTATGTTCTCCCAAAGTCCAATTCTGATTTTCACTACAAATCTGTAAGCATGTACAATGATACCTTTACAATTTCCTATGTTGTGACAGATTATCACTCTTTAATTTGATAAAATACAAGTAGAAATAGGATTCATAATCTACTCTCATGATATAAAATGCTATCTCTTAATAAATCTTTGCAAGGCAATAGAAAGGTTTAGGATCTGTGATCGAACATAGGGTCAGACAGATATATATATTATAAAAAAAATTTTTTTATTCTTACCTCTTTAAATTTACTACTAAGAACTTGTTCCATTTTATTTAAAATGACATCTAAATATTGAGATAGTACAATTTTGGGACATTCCTCAGCAAAGTTTACCAGTGCTGCAGCTCCATGGGACTGTACTCGTGGATTACCATTGTCATCCATAATTTGTAATAATTCTGGAACAACCTGAAATATATGAAAACTCAACGAAATTCTAGTTCACCCTCAATTAAAGTGTAGTCCATTAATAGTAATAGTTCTTGTCCAAAAAAAAAAACATGTTGGGTTTGAGGGAATTCTGCTATAATCTGAAATGCACATGTTTTCAATAATTCTGATACATTAAAAACAAGAAATGATTGTAACAGGATGCTGTTACGAAGTCTCCCAAACGAAGCTCCCATAATTCGTAAATCCCAGGGTCGCCTGACATTGGGCAACGTCCAGTGAAAATTGGTTTGGTCCAGTAAAGTTATATGCATTAGTGATGCCTGGGGACTAACCTTGTATATCATTCAAATCATCTTGGCATGACAAACCAGAATATATATGGTTTAGGGGTGGGGATCTCGACCATTTACAAGATACTAGAACATTGGGGGTTGGGAGGAACCCCTGGGGACTGGCCCTATACGTCATTCAAATGTTCATTACATGACGAACAGGAATATATATGGTTTAGGGGTGGGGATCTCAACCATTTACAAGATATTAGAACATTGGGGGTGGGGGGAACCCCTGGGGTCTGACCGTATACGTCATTCAAATGTTCGAGACATGACAAATAGGAATATATATGGTTTAGGGGTGGGGATCTCAACCATTTACAAGATATTAGAACTTTTTCAAATGGCAGGGGGTCAGGATGACCCCTGGGGACTAACCCTGTATATCATTCAAACCATCTTAGCATGAAAAACCAGAATATATATGGTTTAGGGGTGGGGATCTTGACCACTTACAAGATATTAAAACTTTCTTAAATGGCAGGGGGTGGGGGTGACCCCTGGGGACTAACCCTGTATTTCATTTGATGTGCTTTATCATGACAAACCAGAATATATATGGTTTAGGGGTGGGGATCTCAACCATTTACAAGATATTAGAAACTTTCTCAAATGGCAGGGGGTCGGGATGACCCCTTTAGGACTAACCCTGTATATCATTCAAACCATCTTAGCATGACAAACCAGAATATATATGGTTTAGGGGTGGGGATCTTGACCACTTACAAGATATTAAAACTTTCTTAAATGGCAGGGGGTGGGGGTGACCCCTGGGGACTAACCCTGTATAACATTTGATGTGCTTTATCATGACAAACCAGAATATATATGGTTTAGGGGTTGGGATCTCGACCATTTACAAGATATTAGAACTTTCTCAAATGGCAGGGGGTCGGAATGACCCCTGGGGACTAACCCTGTATATCATTCAAACCATCTTAGCATGACAAACCAGAATATATATGGTTTAGGGGTGGGGATCTTGACCACTTAGAAGATATTAGAACTTTCTTAAATGGCAGGGGGTGGGGGTGACCCCTGGGGACTAACCCTGTATTACATTTGATGTGCTTTATCATGACAAACCAGAATATATATGGTTTAGGGGTGGGGATCTCGACCATTTACAAGATATAAGAACTTTCTCAAATGGCAGGGGGTCGGGATGACCCCTGGGGACTAACCCTGTATATCATTCAAACCATCTTAGCATGACAAACCAGAATATATATGGTTTAGGGGTGGGGATCTTTACCACTTACAAGGTATTAGAACTTTCTTAAATGGCAGGGGGTGGGGGTGACCCCTGGGGACTAACCCTGTATTTCATTTAATGGGCTTTATCATTTAGAACATTTTCAATTAAAAAGATTGTGTCTATCACAAACGGTTTTCAATTTATAATCATTTGAAAATTTAAAAAAATAAAATCCCATAGGGTTCTATAGTAAAACCCTCTTTTCTTTTTGCCCCTCAAAGTACCCCTTTATAAACCCCATTGCAAAAACAAAACCCTGATTGCACCACTAGACATGTTAGTCTAACATATTGTGAAACCCTAAGTTAATCTGACAAGCGGTTTTGGAGAACGGGTGGAAGAAGAAGAAGAAGAATAATAATAATAAGAACTGAGCAAAAACAATAAGTCTTCCCAAACTTCGTTTGGGAGACTTAAATATCTGTATACATTGTTATTATTCTGTTAAAACTTGAAACACGTGTTAACTTATATCACATCTGAAATAAAGCCTGTCTCAGGTTGCTGTCTGCCATATTTTTTAGTCTATTGATGTAATATAAATGCCAATGGTTTTTTCTTTTGAATTGTTTCACATTTTGTCATGCCAGACCTTCTTAGGCTTACTATACTTATGGGATTTGCTCATTGTTGAAAGCCATACAATGACCTTTAACTATTCACATCTTAGTGCTTTGGTATTAATGGATAAATATCACATTGGCAATCCCACCATATCTCACATCATACAAATCTAAGAACTTAAGTGTGATCCATGAATGTAAAGTAACTGTTGTACAACCTAAAACGCAAGAATTTAATCACAGTAACAAAACTCTCAGAACTAATCACTTTATGGAAATCAGTCATTCCATTAACTTATATCTTGAAATCTTTCCTTCCTTCAACTAATATTTGGCAATTTTTCATTCTTCAAATAATATTTTGAAATCTTTCCTGCCTTCGACTAATATTTGGAAATCTTTCCTTCCTTCAACTAATATTTAGAAATATTTTCTTCCTTTAATTGATAATTTAAAATCTTTCATTCCTTCAACTAATATTTTGAAATCTTTCATTTCTTCAACTTATATTTTGAAATCTTTCCTTCCTTTCAAAACTAATATTTAGAAACAAGTTATGAATGTCTGCAGACCAATTGATTAGTTGAAATAAATGTCATTTTAGAGTGTGAATAACTTACCCTGTTATGGTACTTCTTTTGAAATAAGGGACCAAAATCTCTACACAGCTGTCCAATAGCATTACATCCAGCATATCTTACTCGTGGGTGCTGGAAGAATCAAAGCACGAAAGCGCTGTAAAGGCAGTTAATTACAGGTTGTGTGTATTTTTAGTCCAGTTATATAATTATCTTGCATAGTACAGTGTACTTATCAGAGGTGGCTTTCAGTATTTAAGATTTAGAGTTCTCTAATGATATTGAATAAGTTTTATGAATGTCATATTCTGAGCACTATATGAAGGCGATTGTTCTCACTTGTTTATGAACTAGTGCATTATGTCCAGTTTGTACCTTTTTTATCTATGTTTATAGTCAAATTAGTTATCAAAGGTACCAGGATTATAATTTAATATGCCAGACGTGTGTTTCGTCTACATAAGACTCATCAGTGACGTTCAGATCAAAATAGTAACAAAGCCAAACAAGTACAAAGTTGAAGAGCATTAAGGACCCAAAATTCTAAAAAGTTGTGCCAAATACGGCTAAGGTAATCTATTCCTTGGATAAGAAAATCCTTAGTTTTTTCATTGGCAATCATAACACATCTCCTTATTTATATAATGATCTATATTCAACGACCTCAGGTACAAAAAAAATGTATGTAACTAAACTATGATGGGAAACCTTTGACTTCTTTCTTTATATAAACTTTTGATTTGGTACCATAGAACTATGTAGAGTAAATGTACATTGCAACATGTCAACTCTTTCAACTCCAAGCAAAATTATATTTCCAAGCATAAAGTAATTTATGAATGAAATAAAATGCTCCGCTGGGGCGCAGCTTGATACGACCACAGAGGTCGAACCCTGAACAGTTGGGGCAAGTATGAACACAACATTCAAGCTTGATTCAGCACTGAATTTGGATTGTAATTCAATATTTGACACAGCATAGGTTTCTGACACAGAATGAAAGTGGTCTAATATACTTAAAAAAATTTAATTTACCTATTCAAACCATATCATTATTATTTGCTTTTATATATAAATCAGAAATAACCAATTTAAAATGGAAATTTTAAAGAAAAAAAAGGAAAAAGAATCCCCCCAAATTTTTTGAACCCCCTTATGATTCATCACCCCAAAACTCAATCCCAGCCTTCCCTTTGTGGTATGGTACCTTGCAGTACAATTTCAGAGAGATCCATACACTTGAACACATGTTATTGTCTGGAAACTAGAAAAATGCTTGTTTTTTGGCCCCTTTTTGGTCCCAAATTCCTAAACATTTAGGGCAATTACCCCCAAACTCAAACCCAGCTTTCCCTTTGTGATATGGAACCTTGTAGTACAATTTCATAAAGATCCATACTCTTACACACAAGTTATTGCCATGAAACTAGAAAAATGCTTGTTTTTTGCCCCTTTTTGGCCCCTTATTCCTAAAATTTGGAGGCAATTACCCCCAAAATCAATCCCAGCATTCCCTTTGTGATATGGAACCATGTGATACAATGTCAGAGAGATCCATAGACTTACACACAAGTTATTGTCATGAAACTAGAAAAATGCGTTTTTTGCCCCTTTTTGGCCCCTAATTCCTAAAATTTGGAGGCAATTACCCCCAAAATCAATCCCAGCATTCCCTTTGTGGTATGGTACCTTGCAGTACAATTTCAGAGAGATCCATACACTTGAACACAAGTTATTGTCTGGAAACTAGAAAAATGCTTATTTTTGGCCCCTTATTCCTAAACTTTTTGGGCAATTACCCCCAAACTCAATTCCAGCTTTCCCTTTGTGATATGGAACCTTGTAGTACAATTTCATAAAGATCCATACACTTGAACACAAGTTATTGCCATGAAACTAGAAAAATGCTTGTTTTTTGCCCCTTTTTGGCCCCTAATTCCTAAAATTTGTAGGCAATTACCCCCAAATTCAATCCCAGCATTCCCTTTGTGATATGGAACCTTTCGATACAATGTCAGAGAGATCCATAGACTTGCACACAAGTTATTGTCATGAAACTAGAAAAAATGCTTGTTTTTTGCCCCTTTTTGGCCCCTAATTCCTAAAATTTGGAGGCAATTACCCCAAAAATCAATCCCAGCATTCCCTTTGTGATATGGAACCTTGTGGTACAATGTCAGAGAGATCCATACACTTACACACAAGTTATGTCTGGAAGTTACAAAAATGCTTATTTTTGGCCCCTAATTCCTTAACTGTTGGTACCTTAACCCCCAAAATCAATCCCCACTTTCCTTTTGTGGTATTGAACCTTATTTTAAAATTTCATTGAGATCCATACACTTAAACTAAAGTTAGAGTGCGAAAACTAATGTGTCTTCGGACGACGCCGCCAACGTCATACCAATATACGACCACAAAATTTTTTTTGCGGTCGTATAAAAAGGAGTTCTTAATTAAGAAATAAACTGATTCGCTGAGCGCAGCTGGATACACCCGCAGAGGTACTACCCTGAACAGCTGGGGCAAAAATGGACACAATATTCAAGCTTGATACAGGTCTGAATTTGGATTGTAATTAAATATTTGACATATTATAGTTTCTGAATAAATGTAGTCAATGAACTTGAAATTGGTTATATGAAATGAATTTATATTCAATTAAAGATTTCTTGCTGTTGTGCAATACACTGTGCTGTTGTGCAATACTTAATAAATCTGTTGCCAGACTATAAACAAATAAAGTTCAATTTCTTCTCAATGTCATATTTGAAATTTATGAAAATCAATAGGGAGATTACATCAATAGCTATAAATAATTCACCAAAGTTTCATGAGAACTGCTTAAAGCATTTTTGAGTTGTTGTCCAAAAACTGGAAAATCCCCCCTTTTTTAATGAATAAAACCCCATAACTCAGAAATGTAAAATATAAAATTTATAAAATTCTAAAGGGAGCTTACGGATTGATAATTTAGTCTTAGATGCAAGATTTTTTTATCAGTTGTTAGTGGCTTTGAACTAGCTGTCAGTAACTACGAGTACTCTCAGATTTGTACTTAGTGTCTTTTTGTTGTTTGGATGTACAACTACCCGACCACGTCCACTTGTATTTGTATTTATCCATCTGATGAGTTTAGCCTCTTTCAACTGATTTTTATAGTTCTTTCTTATATTGTACTGTTACACCACTGTCCCAGGTTAGGGGAAGGGTTGGGATCCCGCTAACATGTTTAAGCCCGCCACATTCTGTATGTACATGTATGTGCCTGTCCCAAGTCAGGAGCCTATAAAAGTGTAATTCAGTGGTTGTCGTTTGTTTATGTGTTGCATATTTGTTATATTTGTTCATTTTTTTACATAAAATAGGCCGTTAGTTTTCTTGTTTGAATTGTTTTACATTGTCATTTCTGGGCCTTTTATAGCTGACTGTGCGGTATGGGCTTTGCTCATTGTTGAAGGCCGTACTGTGACCTATAGCTGTTAATTTCTGTGTCATTTGGTCTCTTGTGCATGTGTGGAGAGTTGTCTCATTGGCAATCATACCACATCTCCTTTTTTATATTTACATCAACAGGTATAAAAAATTCACCAAAGTCAAGGTGAGACAACAAAACTTAGTTGTAAGATCTCTGAAATTTTTTACAGGGTACGAGTTTTTCTCATTGTTGGAGATTGTACGGTGACAGTAACACCTGTAACTGCTTAAACCCATTTCTTATGCACTTTAGTTTGATAAACTCACTGAATATCATACCACATCTCCTTATTTTTATATGCATTACAATTTACATGTGCATGTAATTGTAAATATATATATATATCAGAACAAAATTCATTGCGTCACTTTTATTTATGCATCCTTTGGCACAATACAAGTTCTAAAATTACACAACATAAAACAACTAAATGTTATTTCAGATGAAAGTTTTGTTTCAGTTCCA
Organism: Mytilus californianus; assembly: GCF_021869535.1. NCBI lineage: Eukaryota > Metazoa > Mollusca > Bivalvia > Mytilida > Mytilidae > Mytilus > Mytilus californianus. The sequence continues at coordinate 1,090,128 of NW_026262690.1, read as the reverse complement.
TTCATAGGATTTATTAGAATTTTGTATGTTTTGCCAAGTCCAATAATTTGCTCTATGTGACATAGAGACATAGTTGACTAAACCACCAGGTGTCGAACATTCAAGAATTTTCAGTGTTTCTGTTTTTATTTGATGAAAAGGTTGCCTGAGCTCTAGGAGCTTTAGGTTTTATCACGGGATATTCTGTGCTGTCAATAATAATCCAAGTCGTAGGAAACTTTAATTTGAAGTTGGATGGTGAAAAATACCTGACTAAACCACTAGATGGCCAAGTGTTAGCCTCACACCACTGTTTAGACATAAAAACAATCCATGTATACACAATATTCTTAACACTAGATTCAATCTAGAATCTAGACAGTTCAAAGTTGGTTGTATGATGCCTCAATTTCATCAAAGTCATAAAAAAACTGATTTTCAACTGACACCCTATCAATTTGAAAATATATGTATCTCAAACAATGTGCTGCTGGACCAAGTGTGGTCAAAACAAATAAAAATTTAGTATACAACTCTAAACCGGTATAAAAATGCATGGCTGTGTCACGTGTCTTCATTTCAAAATTCTCTGTTAAAAACATAGGCATTGATGGTGTTTGCGTAATTCCATCTGTGAAGCTCAACATAAGCTCGGCAGTTGGTGGTGGACAGTCATAAATCCTTTCTGCAGTATGAATGACTTCTTCAGGAAAACCAACTTTACAATCAAAACTTTCCTCTAGATTTCTACTACAATATTCATCAAGTTTAGTTCTTTTGTTTTCACAGGAAACTGCCCTGATTTTTCTTTTTGCGGACGATTCAGTCTCTTGCTTGGTCCAGGAAAATAGGCTGGGAATTGCAGTAGACTTAAGTCTCTGTATGGTGGGTTTGCGCCCTGAAAAAGGTTATAAAACATTAGTTTTTTTATAATTAAATGAACTTCCATTAGCAATGTATACTTTGTACTACCTGGCGAAATATTAACTAGATTTATTCATTACAATCTGGATAAAACGAATTCTAGTCACTTCGGCATCTGGCTAAATCGGCACCTGGTCAAATCGGCACCCGGTATAGTCAATTCGGCACCTAGTCAAATCAGGAAATTGTTAATTCGGCACCCATGATTATTATTATTATGTTTTGCAAGTAAACTATTGAAGAGTCAGTTTTTCCATATTTTTAGAGATATTTTTGCTCGAGGTGTCAACGTATATTTGTCATGCAAAACAGATGTCCATCGGAAACTTTATTAACAATGCCATATTATCTGCTCCTACTGGAACTTATATTATAAAGGAACTTCAATTTCACGACAACTGTACATTGCTAGTAAACATACAAAGTTGGTGCCAGCGTTATTCATTTTGTATAAGTAGACAGGAAATGCAGAAAAAAAAACAATTTAAATTACAATGATTAAATTTGTTTTTGTCCTCATATGTGGATTAGACAATAGCTTGGGTAATGGCCTCTTTGTTTATTGGTAATCTAAGTTATTTTGATTATAAAACTTTAAGAACAACCTGAAAATGGTTAAAACAACAAACGGGTTATTCCATATTATTTTTTTTAATGATACCCATTCAAACTTAGTTAATTAGTTGATTCTAACTGTTTAATTACATGCACTGATTTAACGATGAAGGAAATGTATCTTTTTAATTAACCTCTGCAATCGTACGTTTTTCAAAAAAAAATAATAATAAAAAAGCCGAAAAACTATTCTCTCCATATGATACCTCAAATAAAAAGGAAAGAGAAAAAGTTAACTACATTGACCAACCAAATGCCGAAATGACTTTAAATAGGTGCTGATTTGACCGATGCCGATTTGACCAGGTGCCGATTTGACTTTTTCTATAGGTGCCGAATTGACCAGGTGCCGATTTAACTTGTACCCGGATAAAACTATGTTTGCCTGATTCAATGTATGTTATGTAAATCTAAAGGACAAACAATGAGAGACTTATGCAACAAACGTACATTGTTTGTACCTAAATAACTATAATATAGATGAGAGCATGTCATTGTTTTGTTCCTGTTAACATTGTCATTGATATTTTTCAAGAAAGTCTATGAGGCATAGCTTATGCATTCCTGTCATTACTTCATTAGCATAATTACTGCTAAAATAATTCTCAGTATGATATACCTCTCGTAAGAAATCATTTTAATTGTAGCAATCACCAAAAAATCTCAAACAGATCACATTTGTAAATTTTTGATTAAAAATGAATAATTATTGAAGAATCAAACAGATCACATTGAATCGTAATCCAAAAAATTACGACGTCTTGAATTAACCACCCCCTTTTATTCTAAAACGATAATTGCGGTTGTAAACAGACTTTGGTTTATTCGCATGGCGATTACATATATAACTATATATTTCACAAAGAAAATAGAGTTTTACCATGAATAGTTTCCTGCACGTAGTCTTTTTCAGTAAAACGTGCCTTGCAAAAAACAGCTGATTGAGATGGACTCCACGATATCATCGTGTTCTCGTCCAATCTGCGTATGGGCCATGGCGTTGATCCAACTTTTCCTTCTTTTTAAGTCATTTGGAAATGCATGTCCTCCTCTTAAATGACATCCAGGTACACAACAACAAGTACTTGGCATCGTTAATCAAAAATATAACTGAAATAGTTGCACAGTGCAGAAACCGGAAGAAGAGGAACAGAATCCGCTACCACGGCGCCACCTATTCAGGAACGATAATTTGCTACTTTATATAACTGCGAAAATAACGTTAGACGGGTTCACGTGCATAAACAGAAATGCGCTTTAAATTGTATAATATAATTCATGTTCAGTCGACCTTTAATTATTATATCAACGACTGAAATGATTTATAAACATCTAGATTGCAGATAACACTCGAAATTAACCCGAGCTCTTTCCACACGGAATTCAATAATTCTAGTTTGTCAATCGGTTGACGGCTTATAATGCAAAATACTAATAAATCAAAAATTTTTCAAACTAACAAAACACAATGATCGTTTCTCTATTTCCCAATGTAAATGAAATGAAACAAAAAACATTTTATATCGCAATAAGAAGAGGAGAGAATTCAACATTTCCGGATCTACTTGGAGTCTAATGACCCCCCACGTAGATAAGTTGGATATCGCGGAAGGAAGGATTAACCCGGCAACTAGAAAGGCATTAAAGCACTGCCTTTAAAAAACAAAAGTTAAGTTTTCCTTTGATAGATCTTATTTGCATTGTAGCTTTTTTTTAATTAAGAAAAATGGTTGAGAAGATTTCAGTAGGATCAGACCAACCTTGAAAAAAAACGTCTTGTTTCCACTTTTACCACCCATCTCACTGTTGGTTAAAACCAAATAAATTTTGAAAATTTTCACATATTCAGACTGTTGGCTGAAATTATTTCAGACAAGTTCTCTACAATTATACAGAAAATGACTAATGACTGGTATTGAAGTCAACTAAAATTATCTTTGTTCAAAATTCTAGTTAACTTTTGATATTTTTTTTCAAAGTTTAAAAAAAATTGCTTATAAGAACAGAATCTCTTTTCTTGAAATGTTTGAGCCTTATTTAAATTCGTAACAAACATATCACTTACTGGATCTTTAAGGAATGGTAAAACAGCATCCAGTATATTATTGAGCATTCCTTCCATCTGCTGGTGACAGCCTTCAGCACAGGCAGAAATAGCCATCAAAGCAGCATGTCTGTATCTCCAGTCACCTGTCAAAATAAAGTAAACATATGTATCTCCAGTCACCTGTCAAAATAAAGTAAACCTAATGTGTCTCTGGTGACAGCCTTCAGCACAGGCATAAATAACCATCAAAGCAGCATGTCTATATCTCCAGTCACCTGTCAAAATAAAGTAAACCTAATGTGTCTCTGGTGACAGCCTTCAGCACAGGCAGAAATAGCCATCAAAGCAGCAGGTCTATATCTCCAGTCACCTGTCATAATAAAGTAAACCTATGAGTCTCCAATCACCTGTCAAAATAAAGTAAACCTATGTGTCTCCAGTCACCTGTCAAAATAAAGTAAATCTATACATCTCCAGTTACCTGTCAAAATAAATTAAACCTATGTGTCTCTAATCACATGTCAAAATAAGGTAAACCTATGTGTCTCCAATCACATGCCAAAATAAAGTAAACCTATGTTTCTCTAGTCACCTGTCAAAATAAAGTAAACCTATGTGGCTCGTATCACCTGTCAAAATTAACATGTTCTTTACCTATGTGTCTCTAGTCACCTATCAAAATATACTAAACCTGTGTGTCTCTAGTCACCTGTCAAAATAAACTAAACCTACGTGTCTCTAGTCACCTGTCAAAATAAACTAAACCTGTGTGTCTCTAGTTACCTGTCAAAATAAACTAAACCTACGTGTCTCCAATCACCTGTCAAAATTAACATGTTCTTAACTTTTGTGTCTCCAGTCACCTGTCAAAAAAAAACATGTACTAAATCTAGGTGTCTCCAGTCACCTGTCAAAATAAACATGTAACCTATGTGTCTCCAGTCACCTGTCAAAATAAACATATAACCTATGTGTCTCCAGTCACCTGTCAAATAAACATATAACCTATGTATCTCCAATCAACTGTCAAAATAAACATGTTTTAACCTATGTGTCTCCAGTCACCTGTCAAAATTAACGTACTTAACCTATGCATCTCCAGTCACCCTTTTGATAGCTAATGTAAATATTTCCCCCTGCCCTTGTGTATTTCCCAGAGGTAGACACTTTGTAGTACAATGAAAAAGTTGTCCACCTCAGAATGCTTTACTATGGCAGGATTTGTTGGTTGGTTATAAAACTCACATGAGGAGTTGATGACAAAAGGCAGAACTATGTTTGGCAGGGAAATATTGTAATTACTTATTTTGATGGTGTGAACTTTTGCTTTTGCCTTCATACATAAACACCTATAGTAAATGTGTACTTCATTGGACAATTAAATACGTGGTTTACCTATACCTACACAATCCATAAAAATTGTTATCGCAGGAATAATGACTCTACAGTAGTTGTGAACTTACCATTCTGTAACATCTGTGGTATTTTTGCTAGGAAATGTGGTAACTTACCATTCTGTAACATCTGTGGTATGTTTGTTTGGGATATCTGGCAGCATATTTTTCCATTGTGAACTTACCATTTTGTAACATCTGTGGTATGTTTGCTAGGATATGGGGTAGAATAGTTTCCCCTTGTGAACTTACCATTCTGTAGCATCTGAGATTTGTTTGCTAGGATATGTGGTAGCATAGTTTTCTTATTGTGAACTTACCATTCTTTAACATATGTGGTATGTTTGCTAGGATAAGTGGCAGCATATTTTTCTCATTGTGAACTTACCATTCTGTAACATCTGTGGCAGCATAGTTTTCTTATTGTGAATTTACCATTCTGTAACATCTGTGGTATGTTTGCTAGGATATGGGGTAGCATAGTTTCCCGTTGTGAACTTACCATTCTGTAACATCTGAGGTTTGTTTGCTAGGATATGTGGTAGCATAGTTTTCCCATTGTGAACTTACCATTCTGTAACATCTGTGGTATGTTTGCTAGGATATGTGGCAGCATAGTTTTCCCACCTAAAGCACATGCCAGTCTATCTAGGGCACTCTCAGCTGCTATACTATTGCTACAAACAGAAAACATTTTACTAGAAGAAGGCACTTATTTTTTAATTTAAAACCTATACCATATTATAAACAAATACCATTCTAACAACATGTTGACCAACTTTAAATACCATCCACTTCCCATTAAAAGTCACACAATACTTCAAATTGAACAAAAAAGTTGAATATGTTTTAAATACTTGCATGGCTAATTTTTACAATAAGCATGATAAGACACATGTTCCTTTATATAATCTTTTTAAAAAAAATCTTTTTTATCATCCAAATCTTCAAAAATGTACTGCTATTGAATTCACATACAGCATTTCCGTATGCCGTTTCCTTATGAACCGCACAGCACAAGTATGAAGGGAAAAACCATGATGAAATAAAAAGTAAACAAATGTGGAAAGAAGATAGTATGAATCAATTCTGAAAGAAAAATTTTAATAAATCAAATCATTTAACAACTGTTATGACAAAGTTGAATTAACTAATTGTAGCGCATGGACAATATCAAAAAAAAAAAAAAAAAAAAAAAATTCATATCGCTCTATCATCTCATTTATTTTTCACATGCTTCATGATTCTATATTCTTTATCAGGGTCACAATTGGTAAACTTTGGCACATAAACACAAAAGTTAATTAGCAGCAAAAGTTTTCTATCAACAATCAAATAAGGCCTAAATTAATATATTGTTTGTTTCCCCAATCCCAACCCTGCCAAGTAGGTGTGGGTAGGTAGGTAGGGAAATAATTTTATTTTTCCAAAAAGCTTGAACATTATCGGATGATCCGGCAAGCCTGAAAATCGGAAATGAATAAAATAATATTTGACTAAGTTTTGACAATAAAATTTTATGAGCAGGACCATTTTTGCAGGGTCGGTCGGGATTGGGGAAACAAACAATATTTTATTTTAGGCCTAATGAAATATTGTGTTGATTATGCATTACTGATTTCTAATAAATATATAAAAAATAAAATGCTTCGCTGAGCGCAGCCTGATACGACCGCAGAGGTCGAACCCTGAACAGTTGGGGCAAGTTTGGACACAATATTCAAGCTTGATACTGTCTGAATTTGGATTGTGATCAAATTTTTGACATAATATAGGTTTCTGACACAAAATAAATGAGGTCAAAGATCTTAAAAAATCTATTGCGCAATACTGAAGATTTCTGCTTGAAACTTTTCAAAACATTTGAAATTTCAAAAATTTGGATGAAAAAAAATATGAATCCCCCAAAAAAATTGAAGAAAAAAATCCCCCCCCCCCAATCTTTTTGACCCCCCTTGGAGTAATTACCCCAAACTCAATCCCAGCCTTCCCTTTGTGATATGGAACCTTGTGGTACAATTTCAGAGAGATCCATACACTTACACACAAGTTATTGTCTGGAAACTACAAAAATGCTTGTTTTTGGCCCCTTTTTGGCCCCTAATTCCTGCATGTTTGGGGCAATTACCCCCATACTCAATCCCAGCCTTCACTTTGTGATATGGAACCTTGTGGTACAATTTCAGAGAGATCCATACACTTACACACAAGTTATTGTCTGGAAACTACAAAAATGCTTGTTTTTGGCCCCTTTTTCCTAAACTGTTGGGTGCCATAACCCCCAAAATCAATCCCAACCTTCCTTTTGTGGTATTGGACATTCTTGTAAAATGTCATAGAGATCCATTCACTTTAATGAAAGTTATTGTCCGGAAACCAAATGTGTCTTCGGACGACGACGACAACATCATAGCATTATACGAACCCAAAAAAATTTTTGCGGTCGTATAAAAAACATTATACACAGAGGACTTAATAGTTATTAAGTATATATTCATGCATTGGTCTTCTAATTTCCTCAACATTATTATCACAAGAAACTTGTTTCATAGGACTTTCATTATACTTATTGCAAGTCTTTAAACCAATGTTCTGGCTCTCAAGACCATTCTTACACCAACTCTATCCACCCATCACTCCTACAGAATCAAACTTAATTTAATTTTATTAAAGTTCATTATACTATAGATCACCAGAGTCTATGCCTCACTACACTTATACTACCAATGAACTTCAGTGAAAACTTTACATCTACTACCTGGTTAATAATTCTGAATATTACACTAATACTTTATTCTACATGTATATTAACATATATAATGCCCTTTAACCTTTCAGTAAGACCATTCTAACATACAACTTTACATTTACCTATATATTGCCCTTTAACCTTTCAGTGTGACCATTCTAACATACAACTATATAGTTACATATTTATTGCCCTCTAACCTTTCAGTAAGACCATTCTAACATACAACTCTATAATTACATATATATTGCCCTTTAACCTTTCAGTGCGATCATTTTAACATTATACACCTATTGACTGGTTATCAGGGTAATAGCAAGTTTGTTGACCCTGAGATACCAACTATTGCTCGAGGCGAAGCCAAGGGCAATAGTTAGTATCAAAGGGACAACAAACTTGCTATATCCCTCATAACCAGTCATTAAGTGTTTTATTATACCGAACAAAACAACTTTCTAAACAGACTACATACACCACTTGAAAAACAGTCACATAAACATGAACAAGATGAACTATCAGGGTTTTTTTTGCCCGTGTGATATTTGTCAAATTTTATTTACTGTAATCAAGACCAGGAATCCTTGTGTAAAAAATCCCGTGCATAAGATAAACGCTAGCTTAAATATTTTACCGTACACCAAAGCAATCGCAGATTATGAAGACGACGACAGACCCATACCATACATTTGTTATGTTTTAGATCTTAAAATATGTCACGCAGATTTCTTTTATTTTTTTTTATTGCTTCTGGTGGGTAAAATGTTAATTTGAAATTATGATAAGACACACTGTCATACAGATTTTACCGTTTATGATATTTCAGCGTTTAACGTTGCCAAGTGCACAAACCCAAACAGAATAGTCAATGACGTCATTGTTGTCCAATGAAAAATTAGTATGACAAAGTACGGGAAATATGCCTATAAAACTATTGACCGGGGTAATAGTCTTTAAAACTATTGACTGGAAAAAAGTCTGTGGAATGAAATAGCACAAATATTTCATTCTTTTTTATATAGAAAAAACATACTGAGGTATAATAAACAACTATATTTACCTATATATTGCCCTCTAACCTTTCAGTAAAACCATTCTTACATACAACTCTATATTTACCTACATCTTGCCCTCTAACCTTTCAGTGTGACCATTCTAACATACAATTCTATAGTTACATATATATTGCCCTCTAACCTTTCAGTGTGACCATTCTAACATACAACTCTATATTTACCCATACATTGCCCTCTAACCTTTCAGTAAGACTATTTTAACATACAACTCTATATTTACCTATACATTGCCCTCTAACCTTTCAGTGTCACCATTCTAACATACAACTCTATATTTACCCATACATTGCCCTCTAACCTTTCAGTGTCACCATTCTAACATAACTCTATAGTTACATATATATTGCCCTCTTACCTTTCAGTGTCTTCTTCTTCTGGTTCATCTTGAATAGACCAATCTTCTTCCTCCTCTAGATCTACCATCAATGCTAGAACTTGTGGTACTGTAATATAATGCTATTGTAAGTTGTGGGGTTTATCAAACCTCAATTCTAAATAGTTTATATTTGACACAACATTAGAGTGAACAGGACTCCCAAATAGCAGAGAATAAGCTTTACAGGGGCACAGTATTCAATGCTACTGAAAATTTGGCTGGGCACCTAACTTTTTACAGAATATTCCCGTATGGTCACAGGGGTTTATCTGGGTATTTTGGGAAAAAGGACCTGGCCAGTTTTGGGAATTTTTTTACGCGATTTACAATGAAATTGGGAAAACTACTAATATACCAGATGTGAGTTTTAGTGTGTTAAGTTCATTGAGAATTATCTTTTTTTGTTGTTTATAATTTTATTTTCTGTTCATTCTTTCTTTTCTCAACTTAACAATAAGGAACTCAAGTTTATCTAGCATTAAAATATTGTAGTTTTTAAAGCACACATGTGATAAAACTTTTCCCCCTTTTTTTATCTTCAAAGACAGCAACAGTTAATATGGTTAATATAATATAAATAATTCAGGGATAGAAATAAGATGTATTTTAACAGGCCAAGCAGGCTAACACTTCTTTTTATTCACTAATGCTCTTCCAGATTTTGACTGGCCCTTCAAAATTGAGAAGAAAAAATTAATTCATTGATCTGTAGTTATTTGTTAGCATTATAAAAACAACTTATATCAACATGTTTTAGTGAATAAGAAAAGTAATGTTACATTTTATTGGATTTTGACATGAAAATTTGTGAACAAAAAAAAATTTTGAGTTTCTGTATTAAAACATTTTCTGTTTCTTCTTTCTTTTTCATAGACCTATTGGTTTTTAATTCTAGTGTTTATATTTCATAGCCGTCCTTTTTCATCTGTCTAGATTTTTTAAAATTTATATATTGTATTTGATCGGCAAACCCGGAATTAGCCGTGTCCGCTCCCGGAATCTGATCCGGTATTGTAATTGTCTATATTTCCGGTTTATGTCAGCCATTGTTTGTCGAAGTTGTTTTTCGTCAGTTACATGTAGAAATGTTTTACTCGGATTTACACATTACTTGTTGGCCATTTTCGGAATAAAGCTAGCGGTTGAAAAGAATGGACATCGCTGTCATGAATAATAAAGATGAAAATAAATTTTGTTCCCAAAATTGGGAAAAATGTAGGGTTTTTGCCATTGGGAATGGGTCCGAATACCGGACCCTGTGGAATGCTAGAAAAATCCATGGGTCAATACAATTTTTTTACATTTTGTCAGTTGGGCCCCTGGAGTGAAATTTTAAAGCTTATTCCCTGAATAGCTGTGCATACTGAGGTTATACTTTACAAAATTGTTTCTCAAAACATATTAAAGTCATATGAAACTTCAGATTAAAAAAAAAAGTTGAATATGTTTTATATACTTGAATGGCCAAGTTTTCCTATAAAACAAGTGTATGTGAACTCTCTTGTAAAAGAAAATCCTTTATATTATCAAAATCTTCATAAATGTACTGCTATTGAATTATTGTCTTCCCTTACACTAATTCGCCAATATTTTCCCTTATGCAGTGACCTTAACAACTAGACCTCTCGTAAGAAATTTGGCCAACGCACAATATATCTACTTTTTAACTTCTGATGACCAATACATGTACTTTTTAACTTCTGATGACCGATATATCTACTTTTTAACTTCTGATGACCAATGTATCTACTTTTTAACTTCTGATGACCAATACATGTACTTTTTAACTTCTGATGACCAATAAATCTACTTTTTTAACGTCCAAATTACCACCAGAACTTTCCTGTCAGCCAAAAATAAACTTTTTTGGACATCCAAATTTCCACCAGTGAAAAACTTAGCAGTTCCCAAATGTAAATAAAGTCCTTCACTGCATACATTAAAACATATAGACAATAAAATAATAACACTTGCTTGAAAAATATTCTTCAAAAGAAATCGATGTTTGGTTTAAACGTGAGCCAAATTATTTGGCTATTATTTTCTACCTACCTGAAAAGCCTATTGTATTTTGCAGAGTGTCATATCTGTTAAGGCCTAGACATTTAGTATTTTACAACTGCCAAGTTTTGTTTCATGTGCTTTATTGTTTGTTTGAAAAGAAGTATTAAGTATAATCAAAATGATGGGACCAGTCCCAATTGACAGCAAGCATATAAATTCAGTCCTTTTTTCAAATTTCCTGATTTGGACAGACATTTACCTAAAAGAGGCATGTACTTTCCAAACTTTCTAACCATGGCAGGAGCTGTTTCAGATAATGTCACAATAGCTTCCATTCCTAACTGTCTCATACTGTCCGACAAATTAGCATCAGAAATAACCTGTTAAAATTATCAATATATTTGTTCAAAACAATAAAAATTGTGTTTTCTAATGAAACTGTCACAGGTTAGTGGGAGAGTTGAGTGCCCACTAACATGTTTAACCCAGCCACATTCTGTCTGTGCCTGTCCCAAGTCCATCTTCGCTAGCCAAGGGTTACGATCCACTTCCCTCCTCTCCACCCTTGGCGGATTGAGATAGAATTTCGGAGACACAAGGTAATGATTTTCATTGGTTGCAGTCGAAACTCACTGCATCCAATCAAAAAGGGCCTGTAACATGATCACGTGGAAATGTAGAAAGTGTATGTAAACAATTGCCACGTGCTTATTGCGCAACAAGTCTTTACATCCCTAAACATACGACTATATTTAGTGACAATTTGAATGTTTTTAATCAACTAATAGAAGTTCCTGTGTATGTTTCTTGCACAAATGCATTAATGTCAACGTATATTTTCGTTTCCTGCTTTACCAAGTGCGTAGAATCTAGACGCTACCGTGTTTTTACCTCCAAATTGAAGAGTTCAAGTGCTACCATTGGTCAAGAATAATGTATTAGGAATGGGCGTGAATTTAATCTACCGATAGATGGCGCAACATTGTTATCACAAATGTTGGCTTAATCTGCCAAGGGTGGAGAGGAGGGAAGTGGATCGTAACCCTTGGCTAGCGAAGATGGTCCCAAGTCATGAAACTGTTACTCAGTGGTTGTAGCTTGTTGCTGTATATCATATTTGCTTTTAGTAATTAGTATATTGTTCTGTATATAAATCAGGCTGTTAGTGTTTTCATTTGAAGTGTTTTACATTTGTCATTTCAGGCCTTTTATAGCTTGCTGTGGGTTATGGGTTTTGCTCATTGTTGAAAGCTGTACGGTAAGCTATAGTTACTTACTTCTACGTCATTAGGTTTCTGTTGGAGAGTTGTCTCATTGGCAATCATACCATATCTTCTTATTTTCATTTAGATATTTTCTTTGAAAACATAAGCAGTTGGAAAATGCTCAAATATCTATTTAGTACACGTACCTTTTATTATTCAAAAATAGCAAAATACATGACTAAATGTCTTAAAAGTATAGACATTAAATTGAAGGAAGGCATGATTTCATATCAGCCTATTAAGTACTTTGAGCATTTTTGTACATGGTATTTTAATGTTTTTCTTCATTTGAGGAACTTCTAGTTGATTGTAGAGGAAGAGTCTGTTACATCTAAACACAATATTTTTAGCTTGACCTACTGTACAGATCCCTCTTTTTGTTGGGGACCATGTTGACTATAGAGGTTCAATTTTGGTTTTTTGTGTCATGTGTTACTGTCTAATTGGCATAAATCCTATTAATATTGCTGCATCTATTGTTGCTTGGCAGTCTACAAAACAGCAATAGCAGTGTAGGTCATTGTTTGTATTTTAGTGAATCATGAAAATTAAAGGTCAATATTAAGATTTATAATTCTATTTACCTTCAGACAAAATGGTATTATATTATCCATTTGCGGTCTCAGGTATTTTGGAACATTCTCTGCCAATTCTATCAAACATTTCATCAAACTGTCATCATCCACTGACAAACTTTCATTCATACCCTAAAAAAAAGACAGATACCTTCATACTCTACTGTGAAATACTTTTTTACTGACCTAGAAAAGATATTTCTTTCCATGCCCTGAAATCTAGACATTCTTAAAAATCATACATATACAGAACTCGCACTACTTCAGAATTATAGGGAGAAGTGACTTTTTTTAAACTGATAGGGAGAAAGTGGTGAGGCTTAAAAGAGAAAGTGCTTGTTCCCTCGTGGCACTGTAATGTTCCTTTTTTACAATAAATATTTTATATAAAAGGCCAGAAACTACCAACTAAACATCTAGCACTGTCATGACTATTTAAGAAATGTTTTTTTATTAGAGCTATTTTCCTAATGCTTGTAGTTTAAAGGTTTTGTTGGCTTGTTTGCTTTGCTTGAATAAATGTTTGCTAATGCATTGTAATTAAGATTGACATCTGCAATTAATAGAGGGGCGTGGCCTCAGCTTGTATACATTATACTTAAATGTTATTGGATGTTAAGTATAATGCAGAGTATAATGTATACAACCTGAAGCCAAGTATCATAGGAGGCAGTAGATCTTTAAAGTGATGTAATAGATGATTATTTTTATGGTAAGCTACAAGGAAAGCTGAGGTTGTCAACTGACCTGTATCATAGGAGGCAGTAGATCTTTAAAGTGATGTAATAGATGATTATTTTTATGATAAGCTACAAGGAAAGCTGAGGTTATCAACTGACCTGTATCATAGGAGGCAGTAGATCTTTAAAGTGATGTAATAGATGATTATTTTTATGGTAAGCTACAAGGAAAGCTGAGGTTGTCAACTGACCTGTATCATAGGAGGCAGTAGATCTTTAAAGTGATGTAATAGATGATTATTTTTATGATAAGCTACAAGGAAAGCTGAGGTTATCAACTGACCTGTATCATAGGAGGCAGTAGATCTTTAAAGTGATGTAATAGATGATTTTTTTTATGGTTAGTTACAAGGAAAGCTGTGGTTATCAACTGACCTGTATCATAGGAGGCAGTAGATCTTTAAAGTGATGTAATAGATGATTATTTTTGTCGTTAGCTACAAGGAAAGCTGTGGAGGCTTTGATGGCTTCAAACCAAACTTGTGGGTTATCTCTGTCAGCTAAACATCGACTTAACATCTGTTTAATCACATCCATATAGTGGCTCTGCTGCTTACCAAATATTCCAGGTACATTTCTGTAATATATAGATATTCTGTACATAACTAAATGCTTGGTACATTACAATTAGTCATTTTAGACATGTTTTCTTAAAAGTTGAATTCAGTACTTTTTAGAAAATTCAATTCTAATCAATTAGGATCTGTTTAGTTCATCTAGCATTCATTATAATGTTTGCTGTTGACAGTTTCTGTCCATGTGTATAATATGCGTGTAATAGTTTTCAAAATAATAAATAAAACACTTGTATCTTAATTCACATGTAAAAATACTAAAATTTACATAATAAACATATATTTAGTTAGATAGTTCATGTTGTTTTTTTACTTACTTGAAAATATGAAGAGCACTTTCCCGTAAACCTGAATCTGGAGAACTTGCACTTTCAAACATAAACTTCAGGACTTCTGGCCAATTCATGTTTTCTTCATCATCTATGAGAGAAAGAGAAGGAAAAGGATTAAATAACTTATGACTCCCAATCAGTCTGTATTGCTCCCCTTTCTCTCATGCACAAGCCTGACTCATATATATGATAGGACTTTTGATACTAGCTTTATCTGGGAATTAAAATATGATGAAAGCCCAATTGTATTCGATACTACTGCGAAATATAAGGTGAGTAGGAAGAGGAATTTGGTACTTTTACTGTAATAAAACCAGTATCAAAAACAAAAAGTCCTATATTTTTTTTAACAGAAGACTGTGTTTGAGGACAGGAATGCCCCCGCTCAAGCTTTGCAATTTTCCAAGTTAATCAAAGCGCGAAAGCGCTGTAAAGGCAGTTAATTACAGGTTGTGTGTATTTTTAGTCCAGTTATATCATTATCTTGCATAGTACAGTGTACTTATCAGAGGTGGCTTTCAGTATTTAAGATTTAGAGTTCTCTAATGATATTGAACAAGTCATATGAATGTCATATTCTGAGCACTATATGAAGGTGATTGTTCTCACTTGTTTATGAACTAGTGCATTATGTCCAGTTTGTACCTTTTTTATCTATGTTTATAGTCAAATTAGTTATCAAAGGTACCAGGATTATAATTTAATACGCCAGACGCGCGTTTCGTCTACATAAGACTGATCAGTGACGCTCAGATCAAAATAGTTATAAAGTCAAACAAGTACAAAGTTGAAGAGCATTGAGGACCCAAAATTCCAAAAAGTTGTGCCAAATGGGGCTAAGGTAATCTATTCCTTGGATAAGAAAATCCTTAGTTTTTCGAAAAATTCAAAGTTTTGTAACAGGAAGTTTATAAAAATGACCATATAATTGATATTCAAATACTGTTTAAAATAGTTAGGCATTTTCTTTTTAGTAATAAGTAAATGTTATCAACTGTATTTTATTCAACTCTGCAAATGTGGTTTGTTACTGTTAAGTATGGATGATAGTTGTTTCATTGGCAATCATAACACATCTCCTTATTTATATAATGATCTATATTCAACGACCTCAGGTACAAAAAAAAGTATGTAACTTAACTATGATGGGAAACCTTTGACTTCTTTCTTTTATATAAACTTTTGATTTGGTACCATAGAACTATGTAGAATAAATGTACATTGCAACATGTCAACTCTTTCAATGACAATACTTTTTTAAGAAACTATAACTCCAAGCAAAATTATATTTCCAAGTTTAAAGTAATTTATGAATGAAAAAAGGAGTTCTTAATTAAGAAATAAACTGATTCGCTGAGCGCAGCTGGATACACCCGCAGAGGTCCAACCCTGAACAGTTGGGGCAAAAATGGACACAATATTCAAGCTTGATACAGGTCTGAATTTGGATTGTAATTAAATATTTGACATATTATAGTTTCTGAATAAATGTAGTCAAAGAACTTGAAATCGGTTATATGAATTGAATTTATATTCAATTAAAGATTTCTTGCTGTTGTGCAATACACTGTGCTGTTGCGCAATACTTAATAAATCTGTTGCCAGACTATAAACAAATAAAGTTCAATTTCTTCTCAATGTCATATTTGAAATTTATGAAAATCTATAGGGAGATTACATCAATAGCTATAAATAATTCACCAAAGTTTGATGCGAACTGCTTAAAGCATATTTGAGTTGTTGTCCAACAAGAGTGCACACGCTGAAATGTCTCGCCTTCTTTACTAATCACTGATATTATGTTGATAGTCCTTAATATAAAGCTTTATTACAACTGTCACATAAACTTAACATTAACCAAGAAAACTAAACATTGACCAATGAACCATGAAAATGAGGTCAAGGTCAGATGAACCATGCTAGGCAGGCATGTACAGCTAACAATTCTTCCATACAACAAATATAGTTGACCTATTGCTTATAGTTTAAGAAAAACAGACCAAAACACAAAAACTTAACACTGAGCAATGAACTGTGAAAATGAGGTCAAGGTCAAATAAAACCTGCGCGACTGACATATAGATCATAAAATATTTCCATACACCAAATATAGTTGACCTATTGCATATAGTATTAGAAAAAAAGACCAAAACTCAAAATCTTAACTTTGACCACTGAACCATGAAAATGAGGTCAAGGTCAAATGACACCTGCCAGCTAGACATGTACACCTTACAATCATTCCATACACCAAATATAGTAGACCTATTGCATACAGTATAAGAAAAACAGACCAAAACACAAAAACTTAACTATAACCACTGAACCATGAAAATGAGGTCAAGGTCAGATGACACCTGCCAGTTGGACATGTACGCCTTACAGTCCTTCCATACACCGAATATACTTGACCTACTGCTTATAGTATCTGAGATATGGACTTGACCACCAAAACTTAACCTTGTTCACTGATCCATGAAATGAGGTCGAGATCAAGTGAAAACTGTCTGACGGGCATGATGACCTTGCAAGGTACGCACATACCAAATATAGTTATCCTACTACTTATAATAAGAGAGAATTTAACATTACAAAAAATGTTAACTTTTTTTTCAAGTAGTCACTGAATCATGAAAATGAGGTCAAGGACATTGGACATGTGGCTGACGGAAACTTCGTAACATGAGGCATCCATATACAAAGTATGAAGCATCCAGGTCTTCCACCTTCAAAAATATAAAGCTTTTAAGAAGTTAGCTAACGCCGCCGCCACATCACTATCTCTATGTCGAGCTTTCTGCGACAAAAGTCGCAGGCTCGACAAAAACTGGAAAATCCTCCCTTTTTTAATGAATAAAACCCCATAAATCAGAAATGTAAAATCTAAAATTTATAAAATTCTAAAGGGAGCTTACGGATTGATAATTTAGTCTTAGATGCAAGATTTTTTTATCAGTTGTTAGTGGCTTTGAACTACATGTAGCTGTCAGTAACTTTGAGTACTCTCAGATCTGTACTTAGTGTCTTTTTGTTGTTTGGATGTACAACTACCTGACCACGTCCACTTGTATTTGTATTTATCCATCTGATGAGTTAAGCCTCTTTCAACTGATTTTTATAGTTCGTTCTTATATTGTACTGTTACACCACTGTCCCAGGTTAGGGGGAGGGTTGGGATCCCGCTAACATGTTTAACCCCGACACATTCTGTATGTACATGTATGTGCCTGTCCCAAGTCAGGAGCCTGTAATTCAGTGGTTGTTGTTTGTTTATGTGTTGCATAATTGTTATATTCGTTCATTTTTTGTACATAAATTAGGCCGTTAGTTTTCTTGTTTAAATTGTTTTACATTGTCATTTCGGGGCCTTTTATAGAGCTCTGACTGTGCGGTATGGGCTTTGTTCATTGTTAAAGGCCGTACTGTGACCTATAGCTGTTAATTTCTGTGTCATTTGGTCTCTTGTGGAGAGTTGTCTCATTGGCAATCATACCACATCTTCTTTTTTACATTTACATCAACAGATATAAACAATTCACCAAAGTCAAGGTGAGACAACAAAACTTAGTGGTAAGATCTCTGAAATGTTTTACACGGTACAAGTTTTTCTCATTGTTGGAGATTGTACGGTGACAGTAACACCTGTAACTGCTTAAACCCATTTCTTATGCACTTTAGTTCGATAAACTCACTGAATATCATATCACATCTCCTTATTTTTATATGCATTACAATTTACATGTGCATGTACATGTAATTATAAATATATATATATATATCAGAACAAAATTCATTGCGTCACTTTTATTTATGCATCCTTTGGCACAATACAAGTTCTAAAATTACACAACATAGTACAACTAAATGTTATTTCAGATGAAAGTTTTGTTTCAGTTCCATTCATAGGATTTATTAGAATTTTGTATGTTTTGACAGGTCCAATAATTCGCTCTATGTGCACATGTTAATTGGAGACTTTTCTATCCCGTATAAGAGTTTTGGAACTAATTCTGTTTCTTTTTTTGAAAAAAGTTAGCAAACAAATCTTGCACATTTAAACCTTTGTCTGCCATCACACTGTCACCTGGATCACATAATTGAACTATTCTACATCTTTCAACTATTTCATAGTCACTGGTAGAACCAACATATGCATTAGAGACATAGTTGACTAAACCACCAGGTGTTGAACATACAAGTATTTTCAGTGTTTCTGTTTTTATATGATGAAAAGGTTGCCTGAGCTTTAGGAGCTTTAGGTTTTATCACGGGATATTCTGTGCTGTCAATAATAATCCAAGTCGTAGGAAACTTTAATTTGAAGTTGGATGGTGAAAAATACCTGACTAAACCACTAGATGGCCAAGTGTTAGCCTCACACCACTGTTTAGACATAAAAACAATCCATGTATACACAATATTCTTAACACTAGATTCAATCTAGAATCTAGAAAGTTCAAAGTTGGTTGTATAATGCCTCAATTTCATCAAAGTCATAAAAAAACTGATTTTCAACTGACACTCTATCAATTTGAAAATATATGTATCTCAAACAATGTGCTGCTGGACCAAGTGTGGTCAAAACAAATAAAAATTTAGTATACAACTCTAAACCGGTATAAAAATGCATGGCTGTGTCACGTGTCTTCATTTCAAAATTCACTGCTGAAAACATAGGCATTGATGGTGTTTGCATAATTCCATCTGTGAAGCTCAACATTAGCTCGGCAGTTGGTGGTGGACAGTCATAAATCCTTTCTGCAGTATGAATGACTTCTTCAGGAAAACCAACTTTACAATCAAAACTTTCCTCTAGATTTCTACTACAATATTCATCAAGTTTAGTTCTTTTGATTTAACAGGAAACTGCCCTGTTTTTCTTTTTGCGGACGATTCAGTCTCTTGCTTGGTCCAGGAAAATAGGCTGGGAATGGCAGTAGACTTAAGTCTCTGAATGGTGGGTTTGCGCCCTAAAAAAGGTTATAAAACATTAGTTTTTTGATAATTAAATGAACTTCCATTAGCAATGTATACTTTGTATTACCTGGCGAAATATTAACTAGATTTATTCATTACAATCTGGATAAAACTATGTTTGCCTGATTCAATGTATGTTATGTAAATCCAAAGGACAAACAATGAGAGGCTTATGCAACAAACGTACATTGTCTGTACCTAAATAACTATAACATAGATGAGAGCATGTCATTGTTTTGTTCCTGTTAACATTGTCATTGATATTTTTCAAGAAAGTCTATGAGGCATAGCTTATGCATTCCTGTCATTACTACATTACTAATTACTGCTAAAATAATTCTCAGTATGATATACCTCTTGTAAGAAATCATTATAATTGTAGCAATCACCAAAAAATCTCAAACAGATCACATTGAATCGTAATCCAAAAAATTATGACGTCTTGAATTAACCACCCCCTTTTATTCTAAAACGATAATTGCGGTTGTAAACAGACTTTGGTTTATTCGCATGGCGATTACATATATAATTATATATTTCAAAAAGAAAATAGAGTTTTACCATGAATAGTTTCCTGCACGTAGTCTTTTTCAGTAAAATGTGCCTTGCAAACAACAGCTGATTGAGATGGACTCCACGATTTCATCGTGTTCTCGTCCAATCTGCGTATGGGCCATGGCGTTGATCCAACTTTTCCTTCTTTTTAAGTCATTTTGAAATGCATGTCCTCCTCTTAAATGACATCCAGGTACACAACAACAAGTACTTGGCATCGTTAATTAAA
Organism: Mytilus californianus; assembly: GCF_021869535.1. NCBI lineage: Eukaryota > Metazoa > Mollusca > Bivalvia > Mytilida > Mytilidae > Mytilus > Mytilus californianus. Next base: position 1,069,719 of record NW_026262690.1, on the reverse strand, counting down.
AATGTAACTGAAATAGTTGCACAGTGCAGAAACCAGAAGTTGAGGAACAGGATCGGCTACCACGGCGCCACCTATTCAGGAACGATAATTTGATACTTTTTATAATTGCGAAAAAGCAATAACGTTAGACGGGTTCACGTGCATAAACAGAAATGCGCTTTAAATTGTATAATATAATTCATGTTCAGTCGACCTTTAATTATCATATCAACGACTGAAATGATTTATAAACATCTAGATTGCAGATAACACTCGAAATTAACCCGAGCTCTTTCCACACGGAATTCAAATAATTCTAGTTTGTCAATCGGTTGACTGCTTATAATGCAAAATACAAATATATCAAAAGTTTTTAAAACTAACAAAACACAACGATCGTTTCTCTATTTCCCAATGTAAATGAAATGAAACAAAAATCATTTTATATCACAATTAGAAGAGGAGAGAATTCAACATTTCCGGATCTACTTGGAGCCTAACGACCCCCCACGTAGATAAGTTGGATATCGCGGAAGGAAGGATAAACCCGGCAACTAGAAAGGCATTAAAGCACTGCCTTTAAAAAGGGTCAAAACTCGATCTGCCGTATTTTCCATTTTAGTTATGAAAGCTTGATGGAAGTTGAAGTAATTAATATGAGCTGCATTGGTTAGAAATTGACCTTATGCAAGTGCATGTATACATGTACACATATGAGACTTTGATTGATTTGAGAACATTCAAATACGAAATAAAAGATGAATTTAGGTCTGTTTTGTAGGGTTCATATATCAACTCAATTTTCAAACAGTTTCAGACTTTGCATTGAGATTTTTTCCACCCAAATGTAGTTAACAGATGTATTGATATTCATTTGCATAAGGTTGATTTCTATCCAACGCAGCTCATATACTATTCCCTCAATTTCACTTCTATTTTCGAAGGCAATTTGGTGTCATCAACTATATTCCGAAAAATAATAACAAATGTATCATTAACTAATGACATTTATCAATGAGTCCTTTGTATTATTTATTAAATTGGTTTTTCTGTGGATTTTTTTTTATAACTGTGGTGGACAAGTGTGGAGATGTCTTCAACTTTTATTTTTCATAAAAAATCAAAAATGCACTAACCAAAATTTTGCTGGCAGCTGGTTGATCAGATTTTTTCAACAAAAAAAATAAGATTTTTTATTGTATTTCCTACTTATGGCTACAATGAGACATAACTCAAGATTTTTTGGAGTAAAATGTTTCATTTTTGTCGATCCTGTGACATTTATGTCGCGAAAGCGAGACATAGCGATCCTAGATTCCGTCAGAGTCGACATTTAAGTTCAGCCTGTGGTTGAATTTTTTAGACATCATTAACTTTATCAAACGTTAACCTTCATGGAATTTTATTAAATTTGGATAGAAGCTTGTTTATGATCAACATACAGTATCCTGAGCTAATTTGGAAAATATTCATTTTCATTTTTCCGTATTTTACTGATATATGGTCTTAGTTTTTTTATAGTTATCATTCAGATTCAGTCTGTGGTTAAAGTTTTCCAGTCATCAATAACTTTGTCATACCTTCATGGAATTTAATGGAATTTGGGCAGATGTTTGTTTATGACCAAAAAACAGTATCCAGAGCAAAATTTGGAAATATTTATTGTCATTTTTCCTTATTTTACTGATAAATGGAATCGAGTTTTTTTTACTGTTAACAAGTAGATACAGTCTGGTGTTAAAGTTTGTTACTCTTTAATAATTACTTTGTCAAATCTTCATAGAATTTTATGAAACTTTGGCAGCTTTTTTATGATTAAGAGAACATGTCTGAAGCAAACTTTTGAAATTTTTTTTTTTTTTTCATATTCATTACTTTTCTGATAGATGGACTCAGTTTTTTACAGTTCACATTTACAGACAGTCTGGGATTAAATTTTTTTTACCTGATAAATTTGTAAACCGTGTATAGCTTAAACAGAAGCTATTCTTCAAGACCAAGAAATAGCATCTAAAGAAAAAGTTTGCATTTTACTGATAAATGGAATCACTTTTTTAAATTGACATTACATTTTTACACTGACAGCAGTAATCGCAGGTGAGACATAGGGTTCCGCGGAACCCCTTACAAATTTTTAGTTATGGGTTCAGTTGGGGTTAGCAATAAAAACAAGAATGTGTCCATAGTACACGGATGCCCCACTCGCACTATCATTTTCTATGTTCAGTGGACTGTGAAATTTGGGTCAAAACTCTAATTTGGTATTAAAATAAGAAAGATCATATCATAAGTAACATGTGTACTAAGTTTCAAGTTGATTGGGCTTCAACTTCGTCAAATATTACCTTGACCAAAAACTTTAACCTGAAGCAGGACAGATGGACAGACGGACGGATGGACAAACGGAAGCACAGACCAGATAACATAATGCCCCTACTACTATCGTAGGTGGGGTATAAAAATTGTAAGAGGATCATAAATGTGTCAGAAAAATGATTGTAACCTAGTCTGACTGCACTCAACTAAAGCTGCCACTGGCTTATTTTTCAGGCCAGTGGTGCTAAAATTAGACTATGATTGATAGGGGGCATCAGATAAAAAAATGCCCTTTGGAAATAAGATGTGCTAATTAATGCATCATTCATCATCAAAAATGGTTCCTGTAATTCTAACTTGATCGCAATATTTAACTGGTTTCCATTAAACTAATCTAATTACTAACTTGAACAACAATTGCAGTAGAAGTTGATATGTCAAAGTTAAAGCCTTCTCGCTGCATCTTTGTTATACATGTAGTGGGACCAAAACAGCTATAAGATACTGTTTACAGCAGAAACTTACCAATCATATTTCTAGCCAATTCTGCTGTTGCATCACACACCTTCCGTCTGACAGGGGGAGTTAACTCCTCTGTGATAGCAGACATTAATTTTTCTTTGACAGCTGTTTGAAGCTCTGGTGACAATTTTGGCCATACTTCTTCAAATTCATTTGTAAATAATCTTCTTAATAAAACAGATGACAGTGTTCTTATCTATAAAAGAAACAACAATTATACAAGAAGGGCAAAGTTAAAACTAGTGTTTCCTACAGGAGGTTTTGATGTGGTATGGCGACCTGCTGTATTTTCTCGACACCCTGCCCTTTTTAGGAAAAAATTTGGTGCCATGCCCCTTTTCCTTCGTATTTTATAACACCCCGCCGTAATTTAATATCGGTTCTGCAATTCATCTTTTAGTAAGACCATTTGGAGTTATTTCCCTTAAGACGAAATAATAAAAAAAAAAAACAGCCAACATTTTTTTGTATTTCGTATTTATGTTTGAACAGTTTTGAAGGGACAGAGTACAAAAAAAGGTTCATGATTGAAGGACAACATCAATTTGTACAGGTACAAATTTAAAAGGGAACCAGCCAATCGTTTTAGTTATAATTTTACGATGCATGGTATGAACATTACCACTGATTACGTAAACAATCAGCTGTTTGTTTATATTTTCTATTTATACTACTCGGTCGGCTGAGACGTTGGATTAGATGTGAATTTACGACGGCTTTCATACTGTTGTTATCTTAATAAAATTAAAAATTTATAGCTGATAAATACTTTCGATTTGTACGAAAAACCAACAACGTTTCAATTAAAAAAAAACAAAAAAACACAGAATTAGATCACAAAATGTGTATAGTAAGTCTTGCATTTTAAAAATCCTGAAATAGCCTGGAATATTTTTTTATACAATTATAAGCCAAGGTAGTTTTGATTGGTATAAACATGCGAGATCCAAAAGGTGTTTGGCACTAATTTGTTTGTGCAGCTAAAAAGCAATGCATTGCAATGCATATATGCTCTTGGTCATGCAAAGTCCACTTTCACAACACATCCTTAGACAATCAGCCTTAGTGATCCAGTATTAAAGTTTATAACTGGAGTTATTGATTGAAAAGAGGCAGTTGCACTATATAGATAAAGATTCTATTAGCTGAGTCTAGAAGTGTTACTTTTATTACAAACAGAATTAAATTAATTCACTAATATACATATATTTATTTATTACCAATAAATATGAAATAATGGTATGTTTCAATTAACATGATTAAATCCCTATCCATAACAGTGCCTTTATATCTATGCAAAGAGTGCCCTAAGCATGTAGTCCTCCACGCAAAGGGTACCCTTAAAGTGTAACCAATCGCGCCAAGAGTGCCCTCTGAGAAAAAAATTACCCTGCCCTTTTCAAAAGCTGCAGGAAACACTAAAAACTGGTTTTAGTTTTCTCAAATGCTTGTTCTCATGTCAGTCTGTCTATTGAGGTCAGTGCTTAATACATCTCTTGTCGCAACTGTCTACTGACGTCCCAGTCTAAAGTGTCTACTGACATCCCTGTAAATCAGCTGTCTCCTGAAATGAACATTTAGATAAGTAGATGTTGGGTAAACATGTCAATGTGTCTCCTAAAATGAACATAAGGAGATGTTGTGTTAACATATCAATGTGTCTCCTGAAAATGAACATAAGAAGATGTTGATTACACATGTGAATGTGTCTCCTGAAATAAACATAAGAAGATGTTGGGTAAAAATGTCAATGTGTCTCCTAAAATGAACATAAGATGATGTTGGGTAAACATGTCAATGTGTCTCCTTAAATAAACATAAGGAGATGTTGGGTAAACATATCAATGTGTCTCCTGAAATGAACATAAGGAGATGTTGATTACACATGTCAATGTGTCTCTTGAAATGAACATAAAATGTTGGGTTGACATGTCATTGTGTCTCCTGAAATGAACATAAGATGTTGGGTTAACATGTCAATGTGTCTCCTGAAATGAGCATAAGGAGATTTTGGGTACACATGTCAATGTCTCCTGAAATGAACATAAGGAGTTTTGGATACACATGTCAATGTGTCTCCTGAAATGAACATAAGGAGATGTTGGACAAACATGTCAATGTGTCTCTTGAAATAAACATAAGGAGATGTTGGGTAAACATGTCAATGTGTCTTCTGAAATGAACTTAAGATGATGTTGGGTAAATATGTCAATGTGTCTCCTGAAATGAACATAAGATGTTTGGTACACATTTCAATGTCTCCTGAAATGAACATAAAGAGATGTTGGGTACGCATGTCAATGTGGCTGCTGAAATGGACATAAGGAGATGTTGGGCAAACATGTCAATGTGTCTCTTGAAATAAACATAAGGAGATGTTGGGTAAAAATGTCAATGTGTCTCTTGAAATGAACTTAAGATGATGTTGGGTAAACATGTCAATGTGTCTCCTGAAATGAACTTAAGATGCTGTTGGGTAAATATGTCAATGTGTCTCCTGAAATGAACATAAAGAGATGTTGGGTACACAAATCAATGTGTTTCCTGAAATGGACATAAGGAGATGTTGGGCAAATATGTCAATGTGTCTCTTGAAATAAACATAAGGAGAGGTTGGGTAAACATGTCAATGTGTCTCCTGTAAAGAACATAAGGAGAAGTTGGGTAAATATGTCTCCTGAAATGAACATAAGATGTTGTGTAAACATGTCAATGAGACAGCAATTAACAACACAAATAACCAAGACATTTCCTTACTGAGTGTAAGCTGTAACTTACTGAGTGTAAGCTGTAACTTGCTGAGTGTAAGCTGTAACTTGCTGAGTGTAAGCTGTAACTTGCTGAGTGTAAGCTGTAACTTGCTGAGTGTAAGCTGTAACTTACTGAGTGTAAGCTGTAACTTACTGAGTGTAAGCTGTAACTTACTGAGTGTAAGCTGTAACTTACTAAGTGTAAGCTGTATTTATATTCAATTGTTCTCAGAGGGTCATATACATAATTGAGTTGATGAGCAATCAGCTTGACAATTTGTTTATTAAGCCATTGAGGTCTGTGTATGCCAGATAAATTGTGACAGGAAATGCCTTCAATTTGATTTTAGAAAAAAAACCCCTTAAAACAGTAAACAATGGAGAATTGTGCATATTGACCCAATTTGGCAACATTGACCAACCACAACATGACCCCTGTGATGCCCAATAGATATGTGCTTACCTCTATAGATATATTACTATTGGACATAGACTGGACTAACATTGGTAATTTTGTAGGTCCTGGTATCTTGTCATATAATCCCTACAAAACAATAAATCAAAACTTAAATTACAAGGTGTCATAAAATAATCTAGCTACATTGTTGATCATTAAGATGTCTTTTAATTTGTGCTATTTCTAATTCTAAATTTTTTTTAGGATTTTGTTTTTTAGGAACTTGTATAGAAGTTTCTATACATGAAAAGACTTTCCTAATGGACCTATCATGTCAGACCCTTTGTCCACTAAACAATTTCAATCTATTAAGTTTCATTTTCAAAAGATCATTTTGGCTAGTCTCCCAACATGCCCAATCACTTCGTAAACAGATAAGTAGAAACAAACAGTGCCAAAGCTGACATCTGAAAATCAGTGCATCAGGTGACTGCGCATGCTCGATCAATGTGTACACTTTAGTCGTCATTAATCACAGATCTCGATCAATGTGTACACTTGATTCACTATTAATCACAGTATCTCCATGATCCATCAATGTGTACACTTTAGTCGTCATTAATCACAGTATCTCCATCAATGTGTACACTTGAGTCACCCTTAATTACAGTATCTCGATCAATGTGTACACTTGAGTCTCCCTTAATCACTGTATCTCCATCAATGTGTACACTTTAGTCACCCTTAATTACAGTATCTCGATCAATGTGTACACTTGAGTCTCCTTTAATCACTGTATCTCCATCAATGTGTACACTTGATTCATCATTAATCACAGTTCATACCTACATTCCTTTAAATCTTTTATCCATCTCTTCCAGTCTGTGCCAAACTGTTTTAGAGTGTGTCTGACCGAAAGAGAAATTTGACCTTTTCTACTATATTTCCAACTAACCCACTAAAAAATCTGAAAATTTCTGTCTGACCGAATGAATTTTTGTCTGACATTTTGTTGGTCAGACAGAGTTTGGGACACACTGCTCTTCAACACATAATATGACAATCAAATTCAGAATTTTAAAAACAGAATCATTATCGATACCAAAGTTGAAGCATCATATACGGATTTCATAGACTAAAAAATCTTTTCTTTATTACTTGCTTTGCCCATCAATAAAAGGCAGAGATTAGTATTGAGGTGAGTGTTATTATTTGGATATACATGTACGTCCTCACCAATTCAAATAAAATGCTCCGCTGGGCGCAGCTTGATACGACCGCAGAGGTCGAACCCTGAACAGTTGGGGCAAGTATGGACACAACATTCAAGCTTGATACAGCACTGAATTTTGATTGTGATTAAATATTTGACACAGCATAGGTTTCTGACACAGAATGAATGTGGTCAATGAACTTAAAAAATTTTAATTTACCTATTCAAACCATATCATTATTATTTGCTTTTATATATAAATCAGAAATAACCAATTTAAAATGGAAAATTTTAAAGAAAAAAAAAATCCGCCCCTCCCAATTTTTTGAACCCCCTTATGATTCATCACCCCCAAATTCAATCCCAGCCTTCCCTTTGTGGTATGGTACCTTGCAGTACAATTTTAGGGAGATCCATACACTTGAACACAAGTTATTGTCTAGAAACTACACTTTTTTGGCCCCAAATTCCAAAACATTTAGGGCAATTACCCCCAAAATCAAACCCAGCTTTCCCTTTGTGATATGGAACCTTGTAGTACAATTTCATAAAGATCCATACACTTACACTTATACTTAAGTTATTGTACTGAAACCAGAAAAATGCTTGTTTTTTGCCCCTTTTTGGCCCCTAATTCCTAAAATTTTGAGGCAATTACCCCCAAAATCCAATCCCAGCCTTCCCTTTGTGATATGGAACCTTGTAGTACAATTTCAGAAAGATCCATACACTTACACACGAGTTATTGTCATGAAACTAGAAAAATCCTTGTATTTTTCCCCTTTTTTGGCCCCTAATTCCTAAAATTTTGAGTCAATTACCACCAAAATCAATCCAAGCATTTCCTTTGTGATATGGAACCTTGCATTTCAATTTCAGAGAGATCCATACACTTGAACACAAGTTATTGTCTGGAAACTAGAAAAATGCTTATTTTTGGCCCCTTATTCCTAAACGTTTTGGTCAATTACCCCTAAACTCAATTCCAGCTTTCCCTTCGAAAAATTGAACCTTGTAGTACAATTTCAGAAAGATCCATAGACTTCCACACAAGTTATTGTCATGAAACTAGAAAAATGCTTGTTTTTGCCCCTTTTTTGGCACCTAATTCCTAAAATTTTGAGGCAATTACCCCCAAAATCAATCCAAGCATTTCCTTTGTGATATGGAACCTTGTGGTACAATGTCAGAGAGATCCATACACTAACACACAAGTTATGTCTGGAAGTTACAAAAATGCTTATTTTTTGCCCCTTTTTGGCCCCTAATTCCTTAACTGTTGGTACCATAACCCCCAAAATCAATCACTGCCTTCCTTTTGTGGTATTGAACCTTATGGTAAAATTTCATAGAGATCCATTCACTTAATCTAAAGTTAGAGTGCGAAAACCAATGTGTCTTCGGAAGACGACGCCAACATCATACCAATATACGACTGCAAAATTTTTTTGCGGTCGTATAAAAAGGCTACGCCAATTTACTTGTTTCCTCGATTTTTTCTTTAGCAAACTTGACCAGTGTTTTTGTCTAGTTCTTGAAAACTAATAAATGAAACCAGTTTGACGTTTGACCCAGGTTGTCTGGCTGTCCAAATAATTTTTATTTACAATTCATAAAATTGGGGGAGGGTAACCTATTTTGTATCTCATGAATCTTTCATTTTAATTCTTTAAAGTGATTGATTAGTCCCTTTCTATTCCATGTTGTTACAACAACCAATGGTTTATATTCTACTTTATTATTATCTTTTAGCAGTTCTGCTTTTAATTATTGTCTGTTGACACTGATTTAAACCTTACAACAATTCATTCTCTGAAAAATCAACAGCAAATCATCTGTCAAATTAATTCAAAAATTTTGAAACATATAGCATGTATAGTTCTTTGAAGTGACTGTTGGTTTATTTTTATGGTTAAATGACTTGATCCATATCTTTAATATTGGTAATGGAACATACCATGAACATGATGAAAGTGTTGAATGTTCCTGTTAAATTAATTAAAGGGTTATAGCTGAGAGATGCAAAACATGTACGTTATAAAACCATAAATTTTTCTTGAAAAGCCTGTATCAAGTCAGAGATGCGACGTTTATACTTTTTGTTGTGTTAAGGAATTCTTGACTCTGTGGATGCAGACTTGTCTATACTTCTAATACAGTTCCCTTCGAGTCCAGTATTTTTGTTCTTAGGTCAGAATAAAGTTTATGTGTGTTTCTTGAGAACATTTTACAACACTTTCAAGATTTAGAGATGATGGCTGGATTATATATACCAGCAGTAATATTGTTGTCTTTTTTCAAAACTACCTCTCCCCTTTTTTGGGGGAAAAATCCATAATTTTTTTGGAAATAGTGAAGTTTTGAATAAGAATTAATTGTACTAAAACTTGAAATCGAAGACAAGACTTTCTTTTTTGCACAGTTTTTTCATGTAATATTTTGAATTGTGAGACATTTTCAACCGGTAAGGAACTTTTTGGGGAGAGGAAAGAAACTGAAAAAATGACGGTACTAATACATTCAAAACCGTGTGTTACAAACA